>NC_080198.1:87851488-88476488 GCF_030028045.1 Hippopotamus amphibius kiboko | reverse complement strand
TAAAATGTGTTTACTTTACCATCATTTTTGAGAAAGTTTTGCTAGGCTAGGGTGACAGTCATTTTCTCTCAGGTCTCTAAAGGTATATTTTACTATGTTCTGGCTTGTGTCAATGTTTCTGTAAAGGCAGCTGTGGGTCTGATTGTTATCCCTTTGTAGGTAATTTTTTGTTTCTTCCATGCTCTTAAGATCTAGTTGTCCTTACTGTTTTTAAAGTTTCAAAATGCTATGTCTAGGTGTGGTTTTTTAATTTTATCCCCCTTGTTTGGAATTCATTAAAATTTCTGATTCTGAGGCTTCATGTCTTTCAAAATTTCTGAAGTCTTTGGCAATTAGCATGTCAAATATCTCCTCTTCCTTATATTCTCTGCCATACGCTGTGGATCTCCAGTTAAGCATTTGTTAGACCTTCTCAACCAGTTCTCAGGATCTCCTAACCTATGCTGCATATTTTACATCTCTTGATTTCCCACTGCTGCAGTGTACATAGTTTCTTTGGCTTGGTTCCATTAATTCCTTCAGCTTTGTCTAATTTACTATTTTATCCTTTAACTGAGTTTTATATTCCATTGAGTTTTTAAATTTTAATTATTGTAAGTTTTACTTTTCAAAGTTTTATTTCATTCTTTTAAAATCTACTTTGTCATTATTATACCCTCTTGTTTCTTGCTTATGAGTTCAAACCACTCTGTTTCTATAGATCTACTAAATACACTTTTTCATATCTCTAATAATTCCAGTATTTTAAGGCTTTGTGGGTAAAACTGTCTTTTTTTTTTCCTGTATCTTACTCATGATACCTTGTTTCCTTGTACATTCTAGGAATTTTTTTTGTGATCTCATGTTCCTTGCAATATCTCTGTGGGAATTATTTGAAGCCTGAGTTGAAGACCCATTTAATTTCATTAAAAGTTTGTTCTTAATTTCCCTTCTTCTGTTTTCTTTTGGTTTATGTATTTCCCCTTGTTTTACTTCTTTACTTAAATCATTAATTTTCAGTCTTGTTTCCTTTCTTATATATAAATTAAAGGCTATACATTTTCCACAAGCAATGTTTTAGTGACATTATATTTCAGAATAAATATCTTCTATTTGCTTTTGCAATTTCTTCTATTGCCCATTAGTTATTTAGTAGTTTTATTAAAAAATTCCAAAACAAATGAGCTCAAGTTTTATTTTTGTTGTTTACTTGTAACTTAATTGCATTGTAGTTGTGATTCTTAAGTATTGATCTTTTGGAATTTTATGGCCTACAATATGATGTATTTTCATAAAAGTTATGCTTGCCCTTAAAGAAAACGTGAAACCTCTAATTCTTGAGCACAGATTTTTCCATCCTAACTGGCCTGTTATTGAGTTATGTTTATAATACCATTACTATGGATGATTTGTCAAGTTCTGTTACAACTCTCACTTTCTATATCACATTTTGAAATCATATTATTCAGTACACACAAAATTAAAATTTTCATATCTTCCTGATAAACATTTAATCATTATGGAGTGCCCTCAAGTTTATTTTGCCTTCAAGTTTATTTTGTCTGGTATAAAGAGAGCTTTACCATCTTTCTTTTCATTAGTATTTGTTCAGTATCGTTTTTTACATTTTACATTCAAGCTTTCTATGTGCTTATGTTCTCTATGTTGTAAGCAGCACATAGCTATAGCTGGGTTTTTTTGTTTTTTGTTTTCTGTTCTAAATCCAGCTTGGTAATCTGGTTATATAATTTATTATAATTGCTCATATATTTAGATGTACATTATATTTGTCTTTCTCTTTTCTTCTTTTGAATTAATTTTTTTCCTCATTATAGTTTTGCCTCTACTGGTTTTGAAAATTTACATACTATTTTTATTATTGTAATGGTTGGCCTTGAAATGTTAACATGCATTCTTAATTGAAAAACATCTAAATTACATCAATGCCTTTACCTTTCTGCAACATTACAAAGATGTTTAAATGTTTAAAATACTTACAAAGCTGCTCTCTCCTCTAATCTCTCCTACTCCCTTCCAGCTATCTAACCCCTTCAGTCACATTGGCCTCCTTCCTGATCATTGAATAGGGCATGCACACTCTCACCTCAAAGCTTTCCACTGGCTGGTTCCTCTGTGGAAAACTAGGTACCGCAGATATCTGCATGATTCTCTGTCGCCTCTCAAGTCTTTGCTTAATTTGAGAACTTCCCCGCCATCTAATTTAAAATTGCATAGCTTTTGAGCATTTCCTAGGGGCCCTCATTGCTCTATTTTCCTCCATACGACTTATTACCTTTTAGTATCCTAAGTAACTTATTTATATTTTTCTTTCCCCACTAGAGTTTAATCTCCACGAGAAAAGGAATTTTTTAAAATATTTTTTAAACTGCTGCATCCTCAGCTCCTAGAACACTTTCAGGCTCATAGTAGGCCCTTGATGATCATTTGTTAAATGTTCAATGAGTCCAGGCTTCAAACCCATATGAGAGCCAATTATTGTCCCCAAATGACCAGGGAGCATTCCCTCCTGCCCTTTTTTTTCTTATCATCACCCAGAGCTATGGCTGAGACTATTTTTACTGATGTCTCTCCCTTTGGAGCATTATTTGTACTGGACTAGTTCACCTTTTCTTGATTGTGCTTCGTTTCTGTTCCTGGCTTTATGCTATTTCTCTATAATCAGGCTTCCCCACTGCTCAGAGACCCAGCCCAGACCCCATCTCCACCATGTCCTATCTCCTCATTGTGGACACAGAGTTCTCATCCTCCTAGGACACCAGTGTCTGTAGATGCCTCCAGGGTATTTGGTGGTTTCAGCCTCACTTAATTCCCTGGACTATGCTTAAAGTTTAGTCCAGCCCTCAGAGGATTTCTTACACACTTTCAAACCCTTATTCATTCATTTAAAATATTTTAAAACATTTTATCTGGTGTTTTTAAATGTCTCTGAATCTCTACCAAGCAAGTTGAGGTTCATTTTTCATGATTTGTGAAATATACCTGGAGCGGCGTGCCTTTCTTCTATAGTTATTTATTTCTTCTCCTTGCTGTTGTCATTGCCATGACCTTCAGAGCCACCACCACAGCAGAAACTACCACTTGAGCTATTGTGTGGCTGCTTGGGGAAACGATTAAACTGAATTCAAGACAATAATGCATCAGACCGCAGGGACTATCTGGTTATTAATGTTTATCTAATTGAAACCTTTTGTCCAATCCTGTACCTATCTTCCAAGTGTGATTTTTCCGGACTGTACTGGAAACAAAGACATTGAACAAAGATGAAAAACTATATTGAAAGAAAAGGCCTAACTGACAATCTCACGTTTCTTTCACTACCAAAGCTCAAGCTGTCGTGGCACAGGCCATCTTGGGCTAGTAGCTCAGGAAGATTCGCTGACAAACACTGAAAAGTGGGAGGAATCGTGAAGCATGTAGTTCAAGTTCTTAAGAAGGGCAATCTAAACAGTGACTGGGATCTTTCAGATTATGTGGGCACATTGGTTTCCTGTTGCCTCTGTAACAAACCACCACAAATTTAGTGGTTTAAACTAACACAAATGTATTCTTTCAGCTTCTGTCAGTCAGAAGTCCAGAAGACTGAGTCTCAGTTTAGAGTCTCACAGATGAAAACAAGGTGTCAGTAGAACTGTGCTCCTTTCTGGAGGCTTGAGGGGGGAGGTCATTCCTCGCCCTTCAGATTGTCGGTACCTGTTTCCTAGCTGGCCATCAGCCAAAGGCTGTTCTCAGATTCCAAGGGCCATCTGCATTCCTTGGCTCTCAGCCCCTCTTCTTCCATCTTCAAAATCAGCACTGGTGGGTCACGTCCCCCTCAGTCTTCACCTCTCCTTGTGTTCTCTTCTGCTTCCCTCTTCTGCTTTTAAGGGGCAATGTGATTAGACTGGGCCCGTCAGGATAATACAGGATAAATCTCCCCATCCCAAAGTCTGTAACTTTAATCACATCAGCAAAGTCTCCTTTGCCACGTGAGGTCACATATTCACAGTTTCCGAGGATTAGGATGTAGACATCCTTGAGTGGGGGGGGGGGGCACTTTCTACCTACTATAGGGTGCAAGAATCCAGATTACAGAAACCAGGAGAAAACATATCAATAATGGGAAGTAGCTCAGGACCACTAATGTCCAGATATGCGGACCACTGATATCCAGAGATATTTTCTGCAGCCCCAAAGTCTCTCCACACAGAAGTACCATAGGACATTAGTAGATATCCATGAATCAGACTCACAGCTGAGGCTCAAGTAGGTGGGATTTGGTGTTAATGGAATGTCCTTATCTTGATGGCCACTGGTAGTCTTTCAGACACCACTCAAATTTATCCAGGCTGGTGTGCTTTCCCTCTCTGGAATGACAGAAAACTCTTCAGGGAAGGGGAAGCCCTGAGGAACTAGTCTTATCTCCTGCTAAAGCTATCTCGTGGGCTTCCTTGTGAGGTTGGAAGTGGTTGGCATTTTCAATCCAATTTGGGGGGTCTCAGCCTATTTAAATTATAGGCCACAAGCAGAATATCCTTTTAGGCTTTTTTTTTTTTTCCTATCTCTCCTTATAGATTGCCTAGCCATGGTCTGAGTTCATATCTCATTTGTATGCTTTTGCTGAAAGTGGCAAGGAAGAATCAGAACATGCCAATGTTTTAATTTTTTCTACCATTTCCTCTCATTATATGCCTTAGTGTGCAGTAATATAGATTTATCAAATATTTTGCCACTAGATGGTAATGGTCACCAACTCTCCAGACTACAAATGTCCTCCTGGTGTCCTTCCTCCCTCCACCAGGCCATTTTCACATTGCAGGTTGCGTTGTTTGCAGCACTTGAATTTCTAGATACCAAAATCTCTATCGTATATGAATAAACTTTGCTAAAAACAACAGAAAAATGTGGCTTAACACATGGAAATGTATGTGTCTCAAGTGAGAAGTCTAGGAGTAAGGAGGCTCTTTATATCTTTGCACACACTGCCATCCACTATGTATAGGTCTTCATTTTTGTGGCTAGTACTTCATGGTTCCAGTGTGGCTGCTGCACCTCCAGGACTCATATCTACATTCCAGGCAATTAAAAAAAGGCAAGAACTATCAGGGGTGGAGGATGGAAGAAGGGGCATCCCAGCCAAGTTTGCCTTTTTACAAACTCCTGAAACCCCTCTCAGAGATCTGCTTACATCTCATTTGCCATAATGAGACATAGTTTTAAAAAGAATCCAAGAGGTAAGCATTTTTATCTATTCAGGGTTCAACTTATAAAAGACAAATGGGAGAACAGATATTAGGCAGGCAAATAGCAGTGTCTGACAACTATACTGCTATTATACAGAATAAAGATATATGTGTATATATATATATACATGCTTACTGAAAAAATAACCACCATATACTGTTAAAGTTGAAAAAGCAAGTTGCAGAGGAATGCATTTGAATATATGTTCTTTAAAAAAGCAACTAACTGCTGTATGTATATTCACACATGCATGAAAATATTTTGGGAAGGTTATACACTAAACGGGAATACAGTGAAAATTATATTACAGCTAATAAACAGGGATTGGATCTAACAATAGCAAACATTTACACAATATCTACTATTCTTTCAAGCACTATTGTGCTTAGTAAACATTAACTCATTTTATCTCCACAATCACTTTTTTAAGCTTTTACTAATATTATCCTTAATTTACAGATGAGGAAACTGATGCACAGTTAACTAATTTGTTCAAGGTCACAGATCTAGCGTTAGAGGTGAAGTTTGAATCGAGAAAGTCTGGTGAAAAGTCTAGGCACTTAACCTTGAAAATATATATAATTTTATAACTTGATAAAATTAAATCAATTACTTCTCCTTAAAATCCACCCCCAAAACAGCAGCAGCAACAGCAACAACAGCAAGGCAGAAAGAGTGCACAAGAACTCTAAGCAAAATGCAGCTGATCAGTGAAGATGGTCCCTCCCCAACCACGTCCTTACCTTTGGGTGCCTTTTCATCTCTCTAAAAGATGACGGTTCTCCCCACATGTATACCCAGCCCAGGAAAGCTACCCAGGATTCCAAACACCAGCTCTTTTCTGAATTTCCTCCATGATCAATGCCTCTAATTTTCCTTCTCTTCCTCTCCCATCTGAGCATAGCTGTCCACCCACTTTGGAGGCATGCACTTTCCTTGACAAGTTGATAACCATAAAATAATGAGATAATTGTTTGCCCTAAGTGGTGGAAAAGTTCTAGAGAGAAAGGTCCCCTATCATGTCCGTGTCTGTGGAAATAACTAACATTTATGTGGTTTTAAAGACCCTAAGGAGCTTCCACCTACCGTGGCTTATTTAATTCAGTCTCCATGAGAACACTGTGATGGTTTTCATTCCTAGTTTCGAGATGAGGAAACTGAGGCTCTGTGAGGTTAACTAATTTTTTTTTTAATCCACCAAGTTCTCACTGTGAAGAGTGGCGGAGGTGATCTTAAGTCTGATTATCCTTTCCTCAAACTGCAGCAGACTCTTTTTACATAAACTTCCTTAGTCAGGAATTTCCACATATGTTAGTTATGAAATTTGTGGCTAGAATAGTGAAAATGCTTCATCACTGCTGGAAAAATAAAGCTAAAGGGTGAAAGAAAGAGGTTGGGCCAGGGGAAGTCAGTTACATGGTACTGTTTTCATACCCAGTAGCATATTTTGGTTAGAACTATCTGAATGTCCTCTTAGCCTCCATTTCCCTTTAGTTGTGACACAATCTTTTAGTTTATGCTAACTACTGAAAAATAGTCATTCCTAAAGCTTTATTTTTCCTTCTTTCCTAAACATTTAGCGCCTCTGTTGCTTTATCTAGAAATAAAAGATTATTATAGCTGACTGCTGACTTAGGTGATCTGTATTGGTCATACTCATGCATTACAAATTGTTTTATATGTAAAAATGTAATATAGCCGAAAGGTAAAAGTTCTAAAAGTTGAGAAGGATCTTATGAATACAAAGCTTGAGCCCACAAGGCATTGCGGAGAGTTTGTTGGTTTAAGAAATGCAAACATAGAACATGTTTATAGGGACCAGACCAGAAAATTATGCAAGTCTTTGTTCCCACAATAAACGAGGCAAAGGAGCAAGCAAAGATAGCTCACAAGACTGCTCCACTCTGAATCCTCTAAGAAGGTTTTTATACCTGAAGGGAGAAGTTTCTGAAGCTGATATTTTGACTGACACTTTATTTCCACCACTGTGACCCCTAATTTGGTTCTGAACAAGATATTGAACAGGATTAGAAAATCTAATTTCTAATGAATAAAATCTGATACTATACATTTAAAGTGCAGCAACCAGAGAAATCTGTGAAGTAAGTTAAATTGATGTAGTAATTGAGTCCTGGGATTGAGAACTAAAAAGAAACTGAGAATGTATTTTTGGAATATTTCTTGGCCAAAGATCAGGAAAGACTTTCTTCCCCTTGCTGGGCCCCCAAATAATTGACAGATTATTCTTTTAAGGTACAAAGTGTGTTGAACTTGGAAAATCAGACATCGGTTAGAACAGTTTTTCAACAGTGCCGTTTATATTTTCTAGGTAATATTAAATAATAACTGATTACTATCCATACTGGCTTGCCAGCTCTCTACTAGTGAAGTTTCTGTCTGTGAGCTATTTTATATATCCAAGAAAAGAACCCCCGCCACTCCCCCCGCCCTCTGACTCCCAACCCCCAACCTTTTAGAAGGAGCAGCCAAAGGGAGGCTCACAAAGGTCGCAAGGTCAAGTTGTGAATACACCCTGCACACCGCATCTCTCCTCACCAGTGACCTGCCTTCCTCTTTCATACCCAAAATACTCCATAGTAGTAACACCTGATTGTAACTTTTCCTTTTGAATTTGGGGTGCTGAGAGACAGGCTTTTTATACCTTTCAATAAAAGTATTATAAATTAGCAAGAACCCCCAAGTTCTCACAGCATAGTTCAAGATAGGAAGGCTCCTTACATGATTCTCTTCTTCAATAACTTATGTAGATTATCTCTCTAGCACTGAATGACCCAAGCCTTGTAAAACCACATGCTCTTGGATGCTATTTGTAAAATCCCTCTTCTTTCCTGATGAAGGAAGAATAGTTTCCAGGAAAGTGACCTAGAAGCATATTCACCTTCATGACAGAATTGTCCAAAGACCAATTTAATGCACCTTCCAAACTAACGTTGGAATGACCTTCACAGCATCCTTCCAGAGGTTTCACTGTGGAGCCTCTGCCTGGACTCCTGAAATTACTGGGCCAGGGACAGGGGGCTGCTCACCATTTTTAGTGTCTCTTCACATTCTAGGGGCAGTCTCTTTACACTGAAACATACATTAACTCTCTTATTATAATATTTCTCAGTTGTCTTCTGTTTCTGGAGTCAGCCAAGAGAACATCCTCTCTTTATTTCCATTCCCATAATTGTGACCTGTGCACTTTTTTTCCGCATAGTCTTTCTAACCCCTTTTGTAAAGTTCTACATTCTCAGGAAGTAGTATCACATTAAAGATGTCTTACACATCCGTTACTAGGATCATATTAGTTTTAAAGGAAATAAAATTACTTCTGTAACTACAGAGACTATGATGAAAATTAAGTCAGTGATGACATCAAGCTTGAAACAAATACATTTACACACAGACATACACACTGCCCCATTACCTATCACTGCTCCAATTTCACCTGTGACCTAGTTTGTGGCTTCCAAAATTTCATATCGCTGTGGGAAATTCATCTTTGAAGATATTTAGCTTTCTTACATTCTACTTCATATAAAACCTCGGCTACCTGTGAGGCTTCCCATTTATCTCAATATCTCCTTAGCACTGTGATTTTTTTAATTAAAATTTTCCGTTTGGAGGTTCAAGAATTTTGAAATAACAAGATAGGCATCTTATTGAAGATGAGCCGTGAAAAATCTTAGTCGAAATTTATTTAGCCTGTCACTGTCTAACTCCTCATAGATTCTAATATGAACTGAAAGGCAAATCTCAATCATGTGAAATTGTTTTCCATTTCATGGAGATTTGTGTACCACCGGCTGAGAATGAGGGGTAATTATTTTTAATAACAGAGACAAAATTGGAAGGTGTTCCACCTACTAATTAAAAATCTTCCTTGCTTTAAAAGCAAATGTGTCCAGAAGAAGTCCTGAACGATGATTTCATACATTTTATCTCTAGCTGAAGACCAGGTTTATAACCTAATATAATAGCAATGGGATATTTTAAAGACATGTCAAGTATTTTTTAACTGATTTGTTAGAAGCATTTATTCTCACACCCCTTCCTGCTCATAGTTTCATAGAATTCCAACCTTAGGGGAGATCTTCCACACATCCCTTTGCAAGAACACGCGTGAAGACACTCTAAGCCTTTTTCCTTGCGAACAATAGTCCTGCAGTGGCGTTGTGTGTAATGAAGGAGCAAGAATTCTCAACAGAATGCCTCACACGTACATGTTTCCATTTAACAGAGAAGATGACCCCGCAGGCTGGGTGTTCCGCGGCTGAGGCCCTAGCTCAGGAGGAGGAGCAGCAGACGCAGAGAATGATGGCAAGGCGCTCGAAAATCATCAAGGAGCTGATACAGACGGAAAAGGACTATCTCAAGGATCTGGAGCTGTGCATTCAAGAAGTGGTTCAGCCCTTGAGAAACAAACAGGTAAATGCACCCTTGAGGATTCCCCTCCCCCGCCCATATCCTAAATGGGATCATCAGCACCGTGAAGCCACAGCACCCACGTGTTTCGCGGTATTCTCTGGCACAGCGATGGAGTGACGGGCCTCTTCCCCCGAGGCCCCGGGTTTGGGCAGGCAGGAGGCATCACTGGACGCAGACTTCTGTCCTCAGAGGGACACCCAGAGTCAAGGAGACTATTCTAAAATACGAGGGAAAGGAACCTCTGTTTTTGCCACGTTGAGATTTGGACGTGTTCTTTCTTGGACTCCTGTGGGCCGGCTAACAAACTGTGAGCGATGAGTTTTTAGCAGTTTAGGAACAAGGCGCTGAATTTGATCCAAAGATGGTCAAGGCTTCAGAAGAGAAAAATGTGGGTTTTTTTTCTCTCCCCTCCATTGAGAGCTCAATTAAACTTATGACTATTAGCTAAGCAAAATTCAACATAGAAATTAACCTGAATGTAAGATAAAAATTTTCTCTTTGGTAGGGCTGGCCTCAGACAAAACTTGAGGCCTCAGACAAAACTCCTCCTTTTTAATCAAGGCCTTTTCAGGGAATTTCTTACACGGAATTAAAGTTACAAGGATGCTTGCGTAAACATATAAAATCACTAGGGTGTTAAGTGGTCCTTATATACAATTCAAACAATATACAAAAAACATAAACCAGAAAGTAAAAATGATCAGAAATTCCATTACTCAAAGACAATCACTATTCACATGGTTGGGAGCATCCTTTTAGAGGTCAGTTTGGACACTTACATATCAACACACATGCATGTGTTTTTTACATCAATATAATCAGCACCACATATGATACTTTGTAACTTATTTCATTCAGCAGTCTGTTGGGTGTATCTTTTCATGACCATTAACACTTTTCAATGTTTCTCTATTGTTACTGATGCTGAGACACATGTTTTGGGTATTGTCACCTTATCTGCTTAAAATAAATTCTTAGAATTGGAATTGTTAGGTTAATGGATATGCATATTTAGGATTTTGATAAAAATTGCCAGCTGACAATCAAAAAGTTGATACTGTTCTAATTTTCATTCCCTGTAACATTGCTTGAGAGGGTGCCTGTCTGTATTTTCTCTAAAGCTGAGCATTATTGGTTTTATAAACAACAATGAAGACCAGGCACCTTCAATGTCTTCTGACAAATATATGCTTATATATTCATCAGCCACTTCCATTCTCTTTAATCCCTATTCATATCCATGTCTTTTGCCCTTGAAAACATTATGGCCTATCTTTTTCTTACTGTTTTAGAAAACCTCCTTTTGTATCAGGGATATTCTTTTTCAGCCCTACATGTTGCAGCTGATTTTCTCAGTTTGTCTTTTGCCTTCTAACTCTGATTAAGGTTAAGAAGTCAAAACCTTCTTTAAGGTTTATTCATTTGTTTTTGCAGTGTTTTAGTGGTCGGATATATCCAACTTTGTAGGTTCTGGGTTTGGCATCTTAACATGTACCCCATGATTATAAAAATTATGGTGAGTCAGTTGTTCCAACATCAATTATTTAGTCTTTCCCTCAGTAAGTACAACATCCAGGAGCAGAGTTTATATTTCTTAACACAAGACTCTTCTCAGAAATAGAAAAATGTCTGGTCTACAAATTACAGAAAACCAGTGTAGCTCAAGGTGACCTTTGATATAACAGTTTTTTTGTTTGGTTTGGTTTGGTGTTTTTTGTTTGTTTTTGGTTTAGCACCATGTATGAAAAAAAGTGGCAGAGCAAGCTTGGCATTGTTCCTTCATAGGGAGTCATCTTTAGTTTTCTTCCCTCATGACTTTTTATTAGGTACTTACTGTTTGTCAGGTCCTGTTCCAAACACTTCATTAGTATTCTGATTTGATCCTCTCACAGTTCTCAAGTTAGAAGGCAACTTTCTGAATCTGGAGATTTCTTAGTAATTCTGTAAGAGTTACTGTAAGGAACTCTGTAATTCTGTAAGGAAAAACATTCACGGTCATGATAAAAATTTGCTGTCGTTTCATTGCTAAATATAGAAAAATATTTTTGGTGTGTTTTTCTTTTAATATAAACTAGCTGCATTGATACAACCTCTATTCTGGCAGATATTCATGGTTATTAATAGTTCATTTTCATAATTATTCAAATATTGATTTTAAATGCATATGGCATTAGACTCTACTGGTATCTACCCTCCCTTATGGTACAGTCCTAACCAGTCACTCCTATTCTTTTTTTTTTTTTTAATTCATGCATATTTTATCACAAATCTCTAAGATTTCTGAACTTTTTCTTACATAACACCTAAAAAGTTAACATTGATTATGTCCTATTATCTAACGCCCCACTCCTAGTCTTTGAAAAAATTTAAACCTAGCCCAGTGTCTCCATAACTTTTCTCTCTCTCTACCTAATTCTGCCATTCATTTTCAGTAATTTCAACGTTCAGACAAATGATCCACGCAAACTCCCAGCCTCTCACTCAGTTCTTTGACTTGTTTATATCCAGCGATCTTTCCTCAACCCCATCTCAGCCACGTACTCCAGGGCCACATCCTACAACCATCATTACCAACAGCCTCACGCCCTCAGAATCAGAATTCCAGGCTTGCTGTTCTCTAACCCCCACGTTCTGTCTTTCAGCTCACTCCTACTTCTGTATCCAACAATTTTTTGACGTCGCCAGGACTTCCACGCTATTGAGCTCACCACCACCTTTTCACATGTTCATCGAGCCCACACCTGGTTTAGCTTCCATCGGTCCTTCGTTTTAAAACCACTCTTTGCAGATGAACTCAATTCCCTTTTCTCTCCCTTTCCATTTACTTGCCTGAAAAAAACCTGCCCTTGATGAAGTTCAATTTTCTGCCTACTTTCCACCTTTACCCATGCAGCTGAGCCAATCTCTTTTAAAATGCGTGAACATTTTCTTCAAGTGGGCCCCCCAATAATGTCCCTGAAAGGTCTCTTGCACATCTTCTTCTTGCTCCTCACATCTCAAACACTCCCTCTTTTCTTTGAACTCTCAACACAGTTTTCCATCATTTCATTGAGAAAATAGATGCAATAAGAAAGTTCACACACTCCCATCATTACGTCTACCAACTTACCTGCATCTCTACCCATATAACCTTAGCCAGTGGATCCTGCTTCTAATAAAAAAAAAAAAAACCCTCTCTACTAACGCAGGATTCTATCCCCTCAAGCTTACTCCAGAATTTTACTCCTCCCTATTGGATCTTTCTCTCTTAAAAAACAAAAACACAAACTCTCTTGATCCTGAAAGAATTGTCTATAGTCTGTCTTTTATTTCTTCCTCTTTTTAAGTTGAATATGAAGTATTTAATGTGTATAAAAGCATATGTGACTAAGACATGTTTCAAAATAAGCACAATTTACCAAAACTCTGTCCCTATGATGAGTTAATGATCAATATAAAAAAGACTACATATATAAGAAAATGCCTTCCTTTGAATTCATAATCCATTTTTGTATCAAATGGAATAAGACGTTTATCCAGAATGAAAAGGTTCTCAACTTTAAACTACCTCCTAGACTGGTGAGTTAAACTGGTGCCACCAATATGCGTGCTGTCGCTGAGCTATACTCTTGTGTATGCTCTCTAATTTTTGTTTGCGTTTTCACTTTTGTTGTCTTTCTTATTTTTTTGCTTCCTATGTAACTCTTAGGAGCAATTCTAAGAATTGGTGTTTCAGGCCGTGTAAAATAAAATGTTTCTGTTACGGTGACACATCGTTTATTTACTTGGCATGTTTAACTTTGGCTCTCAATACTTTGAATTACTGTTCTCATAATTCTAACTCATATTTCCTTTGTTATTCTATTCAGATTGTTTACAGCTTCTTGATTTTTCACATCTGGCACTTCCCTTTGTTTAGTTATCTTTCAGCGCTCTCTGCCTTCCTCCTTTGGAATTTAGTTTCAGTCCAGTAGGCTGTATGTCCTCTCCACTACTGCTGTAATAGCAACCAGTTGGAGGTTTCTCAGAGTTCTCATGTCAGATCCATCTTTTCCCCACTTCTCAATGCTTTTAAGCTTTGCTTAAGTAAATAAATGTTCAGGAATTCAGATGATTCTTCCAAACATTTATATGAGTGCTGAGGTAGTTAATTTATGCCATTAACTGCTTTCATTAACTTTACCACCTTTTCATTGTTCATTAGCTTTTTCATGTCCTCACTTCCCTCCTAACCGGTTCAGTACCATTTCCCTCCTAACCAGTTCAGTACCATGGGCTTTGCACACAAGCCACTTGTCATCAGTTAGTGTCAAAACTTAGAAATTAACACATACAGTTTTCATGTTACCATGGAAATGATCTCCAAACCATGCTTAGCTAAACCAGAGGCGACATCAATAAATATTTTACTGGTACAGGTTAGGCTGGAAGAGACTTTGGGATGACATCCGATGGATGTCTTTTCTCTTGAGAAGAATGTCTTTGCCATATTGCATTCCCTCCATGTCCTCTCTTCCATGTCTTTTCAGTCCCAGAAGAAACAAGTCAGTTTATAAAAGTGAATATTGGAAAAGGGAAGTTGAAAACTGAGAAGAGCACGGTGCTTATCTGAGTGAACTTGCATGAATGAATCAGGGTACAAATGAATGTCTGGGTCCAGCCCTTGACTGAAAACTGTTTTGTGATCATTGTGGTTACAAACCTTGATCTTAGCTTCAAGGCTCTTCTATAAACAAAGCTTCACCTAACTGAAAGCAAGGTCAAACCCAGTAATTACATCTTCTTTACTAACAGCATTGTAAGAGGTTTGGCAAAGAAGGCAAAAATTATCCACAACATTCAGTGTTGAGAGATTTAGTGGGAAAACTGGTTCTAGTTATTTATTATCCAAATAGGGCTATAAGAGAGACTACATTTTTGGTAGTAAGTCAAACTAAATCAAAACCAGAGCAAATGAACCTAACAATGGAAAGTGGTTTTATGTGTAAGGAAAGGAGCAAAAAATGATTGAATAGTTAGAGGAATTTAAATACATATTTTTACTTTTCTTCATTTATAATTTTTTTTTAATTTGTAAAATTCACATAACACAAAAATACCAAAGATCTCAAGGACACAATAACATTTTATACTTATTCAGTTTCCTTTTCTGGAAGCAAACACCATTACCAGCTTCTTTTTACACTTCCAAGGGTATTCTATTCATATGTATATATTTGAGTACACGTTTAGGTGACTTTTATTTACATAATGAGAAAGTTATGTGTATTTATTTTGGATTTGTTCATATTTGATCTAATTGTGTGATTATACTTGAGATTTTGTGTTTTCTGAAAAAAGGGCAAATATTTGTCTATTGACGAGCGCAATTGGAATTTTTTGTTACAATTTGGATACCTTTGTGGCAGCAATTTTCACTAGTAAAAATATATAGAAGAAAATAATCACCTATCACTTTACCACTTAGAAATAAGCACTATAAATATTTTGGTTTATTTTCTAGGTATGTACCGATATATCCAAATATTCTGTGAAATTGTAGTCATACCATGTATACCCTTATGAAAGCTCTTCCCCCTGAAGAATGCATTTACATGTTTTATTTTAAGCCATAAATAACAAATAGTAATTTAAATGGAAAATATTTTATTTTCTTTATTGAGGGACCATAAATTTGAGGAGAACAATATGAAGCCCTCCCTGGATGGAAAATGGTACCCACAAGCATTACCCCGCAAGTCTAGGTGTCATGATGGCAATTGTTCTGTGTGACATAGGTGACCTATAGCACACCATATTGACATCCTACCAAAACCCTCTCCCTCAGTGTCCAAAGTGGGTGAGGGGGAGGCCTGGAATCAGAGAACATGAAAGATAGGGAATTGGAGAGGACACATCTTTAACTGACCCTTTTTTTTTCCAAAGGAGCAAGGGAGGGAAGGGACCACAGGGCCCAGGGAATCAGCTTTCTGCTCCTGTCCCCTACTTGCGAAGCTGCTGTAGCTTAAACTAGGATATGAATCCTGACAGAGAAGCTGATGCGTGAGGAGAGAGTACGGAGTGGATCACAGCATCTCTGAAGGCAGACAGGACGAGGAGGATGTAAATGTATGCCAGTAATAAAAATACTGTTCAGATACTGTCATGCCACGAAAATCTGTGTATAACAGAAAGATGGCCATGGCCCAATTGATGTCCTGTGAATTTTAAGCTATAGTTACTACATTTGAGTTTGGTGAATGATTTTTATTTTCCTTAGGAGTTTGCGGTGTTTCTAATGGCTCCCTCCTCACCAGAATGCGTCCACTGCTGTTTGATATAAAGGGGAACGGTAGCTTCAGCACATGTTCTGGGAATTTCTCAGGCTTCCATTTCCTGCCCTCTCACCTGAGGTTTCTGGTTGGACGTCCCCGGTGCCTGTGTTGACCCCTCAAAGCTGGGTTCTACTTCAATATCCAGCCCCTGGCTGCCTCTCTACGTGAAAGGTGCTCCCAGGAGTTACGCAGAGCACAGAGGCTGTGCAGCAGACCCTGTGGACAGCCTGCTCGTCTCTCAGTTTCAGTTTTGCTCTGTGGGTGCACCCTCTGAGATTACCCTTAGTTCTGTCTGAATCTCCTCCTTAAATCGCTCCCCAGCCCAGTTCTCAGACACCCGCTTCTGCATAAGAGGAGTTCAGATAATGACGTGCCATGAAACTTTGCCAATCTCACTGAACAAAGAACAGCATTACAGTCATGATAATTCACTGAAATACAAGATAAAAGAACCAAGGCAGAAATAGTTTATCTAGTAATTATTCAAATACACCCAGCTTTCATTTATAGATCGATAGGTAGATACATTAGCCTTCTCAAAGCTGTTTACTAAAACTTTGCCTGCATAGCAAATAGGGGAAATTGTAGGTGAGCAAACATCTTTTGTCATGAATCTTTAAGTGGCATAGAAGGACTCCTGTCAGAATTGTCTTCTCTAGCTGTCACCTTCACTAAAAGACTTATACTGTTGCCAGAAATAATAGTCATTTATTCTTACTTAATAGGCAACCATGCAATTTTTTCCCTTCCTGTTTTTTTTTGTTGTTGTTGTTACTGTACCCAGCTACTCTTCTTTTTTTTTTTTTTTACGATTTTATTTTCTTAGAGCACTTTTGGGTTCACAGCAAAGTTGAGGGGAGATTTTCTATATACTCCTTGACCTCCCACAGGTATAACTTCCCTGATTATTAACATCCCCCATCAGAGTGTTAGTTTTGTTACAACTGATGAACCTACACTGACACATTGTTACCACCTAGAGTCCACAGTTCACATGATGGTTCACTTTTAGTGTTGTCTATGGATTTTGACAAATGTATAATGACATGTCATTGTGCTAATCTGGAGAGTATTTTTACTGCCCTAAAAATCCTCTTTTATTCCCAGAATGTCATATTGGAATCACATAGTATGTAGTCTCTTCAAATTGACTTCTTTCACTTAGTAATATGCATTTAAGGTTCCTTCATGTCTTTTCATGGCTTGATAGATCATTTCCTTTTAGGGTTAAACAGTATTCCATTGTCTAGATGGACCGCAGTTTATTTATCCATTCACCTACTGAAGAGCATCCTGGTGGCCCCCAAGCTTTGGCAATTATGAATAAAGCTGCTACAAACAATGCAGGTTTCACGTGGACATAAGTTTTCCGTCCACTTGGGTGAAAACCAAGAAGCATGATTGCTGGATTATATGGTACGAATATGTTTAGTCTTGTAAGAAACCACCAAATTGTCTTCCAAAATAGCTGCAGTATTTTGCGTTCCTCCCAGCAATGAATGAGAGTTTCTGTTGCATCACATCCTCACCAGCATTTGGTTGTCAGTGTTCTGGATTTTGGTCATTCTAATAGGTGTGTAATGGTGTCTTGTTGCTTTAATTTGCATTTCCCCAGTGACATATGATGTGCAACATCTTTTCAAATGCTTATTTGCCATCCGTATATCTTCTTTGGTGAGGTGTTCATTAACATCTTTGGCCCATTTTTTAATCAGGTCATTTGTTTTTCTATTATTGAGTTTTAAGTGTTCTTTGTATATTTGATCAACAATCCTTTGCCAGATGTGTCTTTGCGAATATTTTTCCCAGTCCATGGCTTGTCTTCTCATTCTCTTGATATTGTCTTTCACGGAGCAGAAGTTTTTAACTTTAATAAAGTCCAGCTTATCAATTATTTCTTTCATGGATAACGCTTTTGTCGATGTACCTAAAAAGTGATTGCCATACTCAAAGTCATCTAGGTTTTTTCCTGTGTTGTCTTCTAGCTTTGTTTTTTTTTTTTTTTTTACTAGTTTTGCATTTTACATTTAGTGCTGTGATCCATTTTGAGTTAATTTTGTGAAGGATGTAAAGTCAGTGCCTAGACTCATTTTTTTTACACATGGATGTCCAGTTGTCCCAGCACCACTTATTGAGAAGACTTTCTTTGCTCCAATGTATTTCCTTTATTCCATTGTCCAAGATAAGCTAACTGTATTTGTGTGGATACACTTCTGGGCTCTTCTATTAATCTATTTGTCTGTCCTTTTACCAATACTATACTGTAGCTTGATTACTGTAGCTTAATGGTAAATCTTGATGTCAGATAGCATCTGTATTCCAACTTTGTTCTTCTCTTTCAATATGGTGTCGGCTATTCTGGGTCTTTTGTCTCCTCATATAAACTATACAAACTTTAGTATCAGTTTATCAATATCCACAAAAGAACTGCTGGGATTTTGATCAGGACGGCGTTGAGTCTATAGATCAAGTTGGGAGGAAATGACATCTTGACAGTATTGAGTCTTCCTATCCATGAACATGGAATAGCTTTCCATTTATTTTGTTCTTTTATTTTGCTCATTAGAGTTTTGAGCTTTTCTTGTATAGGTCTTGTATGTATTTTGTTGGATTTATACCTAAATATTTCATTTTGGGGGATGCTAATGTAAATGGTGTTGTGTTTCTAATTTCAAATTCTACTTGTTCATTGCTGCTATGGAAAGCAATTCACTTTTGTCTATTAACCCTGTAAACTGCAGCCTTGCTATAATCACTTATTAGTTCCATGAGGGTCTTTGTGTTGATTGTTTTGTATTTTCTACATAGGCAATAGTGTCATCTATGAGCAAAGAGTTTTATGTCTTCCTTCCCACTGTGTATACCTTTTATTTCCTTTGTCTTACTGCATTAGCTAGAACTTCCAGTACAATTTGAAAATGAGTGATGAGAAGGGACATCCTTGCCTTGTACCTGACCTTAGTAAATATGCTTCAAGTTTCTCACCATTAAGTTAGCTACAGATTGTTTGTAGATATTCTTTATCCAGTTGAGGAAATACCTCGTTATTCCTAGTTTGTTGAGAGTTTTTTTTTTTTTTTTTAACATGAATGGGCACTGGATTTTGTCAAATGCTTTTTCTGTATCTATCATATGATCATGTGATTTTTTTAATCTGATAAGATGGATTACATTAATTGATTTTTGAATGTTGAAGTGTCACTGCATACCTGGAATAAACCCCACTCAGTCATAGTGTATAATTCTTTTCATACATTTTAAAATTTAACTTATTAATATTGTATTGAGGATTTTTGCATCTCTATTCATGAGGGATACAGATCCACAGTTTTATTTTCTTGTAACATCATTGTCTGGTTTTTGTAGTAGGATAATTCTGGTCTCATAGAATCAGCCAACTATTCTTCCTGTCTCTGTTAACTTCCAAAATTTTCAGATTGTATCCTAGGCCTTCCACCTCAGTTCACTAACCATAACTTTCTTAAAATCAACCCTGTCTCCTCCATGTAATTGCCCTGAACTAAGTGGAATCAAGATGTTGATTTCTCATAGACATCTTATTTATGCAAGCAATCACATACTCCGTTTATAATATGTTCTATAATATCATATCAAAATTCAATGCACACATAGTCTTACAAGATATTACAATTGGAGGAACTTGTAAAGGGCACACAAGTTCCCTCTACTTTTTTTTTACAACTGCATGTGAATTTACAATAATTTAAAAATAAAAGGTTTAATTAAAACTATAATGCCCTTACTTTTTCTTTCTCTCTTCCTTTCTCTCTTTAACTACATTATCCTTTTAAATATACATGTGTAATTTTATATGCAAGAATAAAAACACTTCCTGTGACTCTACTTTGTTTACTCTGCCAAACTTTTCAATTAATTCTCTTTTTATTGTGATTTCAGGGAGGAAGAGACTATATTTTTAGTAAAAGGATACACATTAAGTTGTTTAGAAGAAACTGTGTAGTATATAATAATCTCCCAAGTATCTTGGCTCTTTCTTGTGCTATGCTTAGAATACCAGAAATCCTTCTAGATTGTAAAACAAATGGAGGAAAAAGCCAACTAAGTCCCTCTCTCCACTTCTACTTCCTACTCAATCTAGTCCTTTCCCCTGTAGAGTCCCTCAGCTCCTGTGGTCAAACTTCTCAGTAATAGAACTTCACAGAGTGAGTACAGAGATAAAAGCCAGGCTGAAAATATGAAAACAAAAGCTGCCCAGAAAGTCAGAAAGCACAGCACTTTATTTTAGTTGCTATATTAAATAAAAACCAAAAAAAAAAAAATCAAAGCAATTCCTGCTCACTGTAATTGAGATGCTTGGAGCAATGACTCAAATGTATTTGAATTTCTGATTCTGCTTTGTTCTGACTTTTCTGAGCTAATGTGCTGACTTTAAAACACTATACTCATGCTGGAAATCTGCTTGAAACATTGATACATGTATTCTTCAATCCTCTAAAAATACTGATTTTCATAGTTACTAAGATCACATCACAATGAAGAATCCCATGATCTATATGGCCAGGTTAGAACTCCATGTTTTTTAAGATCAAAGTCTTCATTTTCACCCTCTTTGTGGAATCTCAACATTTATTACATAATCTGGGCCATTGTTCCTCCATTATAAGGTCAAATAATTGATGTCACATTAGAAAAGTAAAAAAAACAAAAAACAAAAACAACAGCATCAAAGAAACTGAACAAATTCAATGAAGTTTTCCTTACTTTTTAAAAAGTTCGTCTATCAGGTTGGAAAAGGCTGTAGTTGTGGAACGTTAAATTTAAAAATAAAAATCACATAGTTAAATGGTGCTGCCAAGCACAAGGTCACTGTGTTAATATATAACATGTAACTGACACTGAGTCATCACTGTCCATGTTCTGACTTTCCCTGGGAGGGACCTTTCTGTTTTGTCATCTTGGAAGACAGTTTGCTGTCAGATTGGATTCAGATTTAGTTGGGTTTGGAAGTGATAACATCAGTATTCTAGCATATGAAACTTCTTTTTGTAGGTAAGAAAATCTCTTACCTTTGCTTCTTCAGAAGGCCTCAGCTCAAAAAATAAGGGATTTTAAAAAATCCGTGTGCTACAGTTTTATGTTGGAAACTCTCCCCTGTGTCATTACATTTATAAGCCCCTCATAAGCTCCATTTTAGGGCAACTTCATTTTTCTCCAATGTTTATAATCTATAGTCCAGATCAAAACCTGCTGGGCCAAGTGAGGAGATAAAAGAATGCATTTTCCATTTCAGTGCAGGGGTTGGAAAGCACAAAATTGGAAAAGAGAGACGTGATACACAAATATGTTTTAATATCTAGGAAAGTTATCCCTTTAGCCTGGGTAACATGGTCGCGCTCATCATCTCACTTCCTAGAACTGAGATGCATAAACCACTATTTTAATTTGCTTTTATCTGTAAAAATAAGCAACAAAATTTCAGTGGCTGTGATTATTATAATGATGCTATAAACCTCTCTAATGAAATGCCAGAGATGTGGGGCAACTTTATGCATAGATGAACTAAGCATAGATGAACACTGCTGTGCGTATCAGTACGGGGCCATGAATCCTGGACTCCAAAGAATAAATACGAGGTCAGAAAGGAAGCATATATCACGGAAACACGTAATTTATTAATAGGCAGTTATTTAGGGTACTTTAGATACAGACAATGCCGTTGATTACATGAGTTAATTAATAATTAATTTTAGACCATTTGGAGTACACAAAGACATGTGAGACATCTTTTGCCATCAAAAGACTAAGAATTAGAGGTGACAAGACTCATAGCTATGAAAAGATAACTTGTAATGCAAAGCAACAATTGATAAGTGCAGACAATAAATGAGATTGGAGTTCACAGAAGGGACAGATCACTTCCAGGAAGATTAAGTAGGCAATATTTCATGGAGAATGTAATATTTTAGTTGAATATGCAAATTAAAAGATTAAATGTTTGTCAAGTGTCTATTGTATGCAAAGCCCTTTGCTGAGTTCTGCATGGAAATCATGGAAATTTATGTCATGGTCCTGCCCTAAAAGAATTTATAATATGATCAAGAAAATGACTCATAAACACATAAGAAGCCAAGTAACAATCAAAGATGCATGTCAAGGCGATGCTAGAAATGATCACGACAGAAGGCAGGATGTGATTAGTTATGCTAATTACTTGTGCAGCAAACAATTGTGTTAGACCTTAGCCGAAGGAGACTCTTCTTTCTCAAACCTGTTACCAGCGTTTGACAGGAAAGCTTTCCCTCTCTGTGTCCCGGGACGGCACATAAGCCTGGTTTGCCCCCTACTATTCCAACAGCTCCTCCTCAGTCTCCTTTGCTGGTTGATCTTTACCTGTGAACACTGAAGTAGCTCAGGGCTCAGTCTGTGGGCCTCTTCCCTCTTTTGTCTCCCTTCCCTCTGTTGAAGATCTGATCTGGTTTCGTGCCTTTAAATCCCGTCCACATGCTGATGGTTGACAAATCTATATCTCCAGCCTGGACGTTTTCCCTGAAGGTTAGCTCTGCTTGTATCCAGATCCCCACTCAAACCTCTACGTGGTTGTCTACAAAGCATCTCAGATCTAACATGTTAAAACAGAGTTCCTAATTTTCCCTTTAAAATTTGCTCCGCTTGCAGTCTTTCTCACCTCAGCCCCATTCTTACAGTTACTTGGGCAAAACCCTTGGCGTCATTCTTGACTTTTTCTCTCAAACCCTCTATCAAATCTATCAGCAAATTCTATTAGCTCTGCCTTCAAAATTTATCCAGAATCAGACCACTTCTCACCTCTTCCTTTACTTCCATTCTGATTCAAAAACCAACCAGTAACCACCTAGATTATTATACCTTCCTCCTGACTCACCTCTCTTCTCCATCCTTGTCTCAACCAAGCAGCCAGAGTGATTGTTTTTAAAATATCAGTCAGATCATGTCCCTCTTCTACTCAAAACCCTCCAAAATAGATCAAAACCTAACATGTTTATGTGACCTAGGTGGTCCTACATGAGCTGGTCCCTCATTCTCTCTGACCTCACCTATTTCCACGTTCTGGCCTTCTCGGTGTTCCACGAGCAAACCAGGAGCACTACTGTTGCAAGCCCCTTGCTCTTGCTGGTTTTTTTTTGCCCTGAATGTTCTTCCCCAAGATAACTTCATGGCTTGCTCCTTCACCTCCTTCAAGCCTTTACTCAGTAAAGTATCCCTTGGCCACCTCACTCTGTCTTACACTGAGTTCCCTCAGAAGCAGATCCAGATAGAAGGATTTTAGAGCAATTTATTTGGGAGATGACACCTGGAACAGCAATAAAGGAATAAGAAAATGAGACAGGGAAGGAAAGGAAGACAAGAGAGGGTACCTTTGTGAGCAGATTACCTCTGTGGCCACCTGGGGCTTGTAACCCACTGGGAGCTTCAGGATGCTACACAGAACACACCTGAGGGGTGTCCCATGGGAGGGGAATTCATGCACCAATTCCTGTTAGACATTGCTTGAGGGGGGTGCCCCTAGTCTTTTGTTGTGCTATTGAAAATTAGAACATTGCAATTGTGTTATTAAGTGGAAAAAGAATTGGTCAATATTGAGCCAGTCCTTTCTAATATTACTAATTTCTTTCAGATATTAGATCTGAATGTTTTGCTGAAAAGGTTAACAGTTTTGTTTGGTTCCTTGGTTGGTTGGTTTGGGCTGGTTTGTTTTTATACCTAATAAGCTCTGAGTATGCAGGGAGAAAAAGGATAAACACGCACATGAGTATATATACACACACACAATAAATACTCGTGATCAAAGCACAAAAATGTTTACCCCATCTCTTGTGCTCAACCAGAAGCCCTTAAAAATAATTTTGTGGCTGACTTGGGTGCATAAAAATTTACACATTTTTCTTATAATTTCACTGGTTGTTTCAAACAATTTCCAAATTATTTTCTCCTGTGTTTCCACAATATAACTGTTTATTCTAAAAGAATTTCTAAAGGGTCACAAAACTTACTAACTCTTCAGCTCAGAGGGCTATTCCTAGAAGTACTATTTGTCCTCTGAGTCATATAAAATTCCAAGTAGGAAAGGACTGAGAGTCCTAAGACCACCTCCAACTCCCACCAAGGAACTCTGTTCTGCCTGTCCCTGAGTTAAGGCAGGTAAGAGAAACAAAGTAGGGACCCTAGGTCTACTCTCTACCTTTTATCCAAGGATATCAATATAAGCACCTTCCTTTTCTATTATTAGTCAAAACAAAGTTTGGGATGAAATTCCCAATCCTCTTCCTTTTCCAGAGACTTTCGAAAGTTCTCACATTTGACCACAGTCCCTGGTCTGGCCTTCACTCACCTCTCTTGGCTCTGTTTCTCCTCTTTCTCATGCTGAGAAGTCTGTCCCAGGGTCCCAGCCTTACTTTCTTCAAAGGGACAGACATCCCTGCACTGATACAAGCCTGTCCACATCAATATCTTTTGGCCTGGAATGTTTCCGGGCAGGTGTCAGGTCACTTGGGCATTTAGCTGCATGATTAGTTAAAAGGCTTGCTGTCTAGCTGTGATATTGAATCAACTTGCAGTTTGACTCAATTAGCCAGTTTAGAATCTAGTTTCACAGCAGGAAGGTTCACACAGACAAATCAGTAGTTTTGAGAAACCTGATGAAATAATGGCTAGTTTACCCTGAAAAGCTTTGTAGTCTAGAAGCCAACTGCCTGAGTGAATTAGGTAATTATCCTAGCCCTGTGGTTGCCAGGGCCTTCTGCCAACATCCTCTTTTCCTACTGGCTGCAATTTCTGTCTCAGAAGACTTCCTCCCCTCAGTTGCCTTACTGAAAAATAAAACTAGACCTGGTTCTTCCCTCTCAGAACACCCTCATTGGGTCCCCACTTCTTAGAGGTTTTTGGTTTGGTTTGGTTTGGTTTTGCTTTGTTGTTTTTTTAAATACGTTTCCACCTTTCCTCCACTCTCACCTTACTTGTTACAGTTAAGATCTTAATATCATTGGGCTTTTAGGTTTCAACATTAATGATGGAACAAACTAACTTAGTGAATACATCCAGGTCTCACCATAATGCTGTGCATGGAACTGCCTTATAGAAAGGATAGATGGGACGCAGGTTTTGTTAGACTGAGTCAGATGATGTCCAAGGTGGATTTCCTCTATACGAATTCTAATAACTTACTGCCAAACCACACCAAATAGAAATATTGAAGTCTTTTCTAGAAACAATTTCCAGAGAAGCATTTGCTTGGTGGCAGTCACCATGGTCCTCAAATGCAATGCTATTTATTTTCTTCCTTCTTCTACAATTGTTGTATATATATTTGGAACATTAAAGTTGTGTGATTTTGATCATCAAATTAGAAGCTTAAAAATATATTTCCAAACTGAGGTTAGGACAGTAATATCCAACTGAGGGTTTTTTATCCCTTGGTTATTAGAAGAAAATAGTGTTTGTAATTGCTGCTATAATTTGCCAAGGCTTGTTAAAAGCCTTAGGAAACAATAACTTTAGCTCAACAATTACGCTTAAGAAATTTATCATAAGGAAATAATCATGGGTGCAAACAAGGCTTTAGCCAGGAGAGCTGCTTATCGTAGTGGAAATGGCAATTTATCTAGATTTCAAAGATTTAATGACTGGTTAAGTAGACTACAGTATTTCCACATAATGTTGACATTTAAAATGGTGCAATTGCGGAAAAGTAATGACATGGAAAGATGTTTACGTTATGCTAAGTTAAAAAAAAAAACCCAAATTTTAAAACATTATTTAAAGTATATAAATGTGTTGTACAGATGTACACACACACACAGAACAACAATTAGGCAGGACATACCTCACAATATTAATGGTTATTTCTGTGTGGTAGAATTATATGCAATTGTATTTTCTTTTACTTACCTACCTAGTTTTAATTACAATGAACATGAACCACTTTTATGAAAATAGTTTATTTTTTTAAAGAGTTTGTTTCTCAACTTCTCTTCAATGTCCACTTTTAAAGGTGTTTGTGGTTGGGGTCTGCACGACAGCTAAGAATGTTTGGTTATTCTTGTCTGTGACTAGGTTTAGGTTGAGTGTCACAGGGCTCATTAAACAGAAGACAAAAAACAGGGATTTCCCAAGGGTGAACCAAGGGGGAAGTGGAGCCTTTGTCAGCAAGTCTTCCAGGTATACTAAAGGCCAAACTGAGCACAGCAGTTTGTCTTTGTAGATAAAATGAAGCAGAAAGCTGTAAAATATCCGCTTAATGTGGTATTCTGAACAACCAAATTAGGTGATTTTGATTTTTTTCTTTAAACTACTTTTGAGCTCCTCATACTTATTGTTCAGAGCCCAGTAAAAAACAAGAATATTTACTGATAGCTCCCACAGACAAAATAGATCATTTGAATTGTAGGCACTCAATTCAATTCAAGCTGTCAAACTTTGAGTTCTAGATGTGAACCTAGCACTGTATTAGACACAGTAGGGTATTCAAGTAACTCACAAAGACAATGTCCTGGAGGAACTCACAGTTTTTACACAAAGAGGGATAAATTAATAAATATCTCAAGTAGATAAAATAGGCTCCAGTATAAGCAATGGGTAATCAAAGCAAGAGTCGTGGAAAAGTAGAAGTGGGAGAGGTTAATTCCAAAGAAGGGAGCAGGAAAGTTTTCTTAGAGGAAGTGAGATTTTGGCTAGAAAAAAGAGAAGTGTATTCGTCCCCTGTTGGTTAGCGGTAACAAGTAAAATTCCAACTAGCTTGAATTTTAAAAAGCAGTTTATTGCCTTCTGTAATAAGGATGTCTTGCTTTAGGCAAGGAAGACCCAGGAGCTAACGTGATGATGTCAGGCTTAGCTTCCCTCTCTTTGTTGATTTTACTACAGTCAAGCTCTCCACAAAGACGACTGCTGAAGATAGAAACTAACACGCTTAGGGCTGACAATCCAGGCCCTTCTATTTCCCAACCATTTATAAAAATCAGTAAAGCTTCCCATTGGCTATGCTTAGGAACCTGCCATCCTAGGTCAATTGTTGTGGCCAGCAGGTCACATGCGCACCCCTGGAGGGAGGGGGCAGGCACCACGCGTGACAATTCCACCAGACCAGGTAGAGCTGGGGAGCTGTGGCTCCTCCCAAAAAAGCAACAGAAAGGACAGAGAGATGGACAAAACTGCTGGACAAATACTACCATTACCACATTGCATTTCCGATGGGTAGGATGTTGTAAGGTTTAGGAGTGCAAAGCATTTGTAAGCAAAGGGAAGCGCTTGGCTGGGATGTAAATGCAGAAAAATGCAAGGAAAGCTTTGAAAACAGTGAGTACAAGGTGCTGGTGGCAACAAAGTAATTTTATACCAATGATTACAGTCTCTGAATTGATAAAATTTTATAAGTGTGTTTTCTTTTACTCAGACATTTATGCCTTGGGAGTTTTGCATACATACAACTATAAGATTAGCAATTATTTAAATGCAATAGAAACTTGCTATTTGAAGTATATCCTGTGAATACTTTTGTGAAGCAAAGAATTAAATTGTCACCCAAAATACTGACCTTTAATTTTTTCTGTTTTGTACTTTCAAATTATTATATATTGAATTTGCTTAGAATAATGTATACTTAAACTAAATCCTTTTTACCAAAAAAATGAATTTTATTTCATTTAAAATTTAACTCGACCTATGCTTAGTATTGCCCATTTCTAGTAAATAATTAATAAAAGTATATAAATGCTTCCTTGAATTTACATCAATAATTATAAAATCATCTATTAGTTTTAAAAGCCTATTTGGATGAGACATTTGTTTGTTCCTTGGCATAGCAGTGACTAAATGTTAATTCATTTCATGATTCAGAGTCTCCATGGGCCTGTGGTGATACGGATGATTGAAACCAGGCCAACTGATGTTTTAATCCTTTCTGTCCTTCAGAAAGAAAAGAAATCAAAACCTATGTTTTTATTATGTAGTATTTGCCGCATTGAACTAAGATTATAGATAGAATACAGGATTAGATCCTTGCTAAATGAATCTAAAATATAAATTAGACAGATATGCAGAATTCTGACCTTGAGAAATAAATTGTAGATGTGACAACTTAGCGAAAACCACAGGAACAAACTAAAAAATCCAAACAGAGATGGCAAAGTATCCTACTATTAGCAATTGCTGGTAATAGACTGTGGCATAGGACTAAAAGGTCAATTTCCAGCTCCATCTCTGTCTTGAACTCCAGAATACCTCTTTCATTTTGCATGAGCTTCCCTATCTTCAAACTGGTTCATATTTTACAGAGCAATTGGAATGATATATGAAATAATAAATGTGCAGCACTTTAAGTTCCTCAGAATGAAGATTCCACAACAAAATGAAATAATAATAGGGTACACTATATGAACTACTTGCTTACAAAGCAAGTAGATTAGGGATGAAATTTTATACTTTAGAAGGGTTCATTTCAAAATATGATTTTAAAAAATATTAAACTACCGCATCTAATAAATCAATCTAGAAAAATTTGGCTCATACAAAACTTTCAAAAAACATATTTTGCACTATGCCAAGTCATGCCTTTATGATTTAATTAATACCTAATACATAAAGAAAATAATGTGTTAAATCAGTGGTGCTCAGAGATATGTGGCATTTGAGCCACTTAAAATTAGGATTAACAAAAAGATTCATATTACTGTTATCTTCCTTTCAGATATTTTATATCTGTAATATTAAACATACTATTTAAACATAGAAATTAAAAGTCTTGAAAATCCATAGATTTTAGGCAGAAGAGCCATGCGTGCCCTATCCTGTTAGAATGAGTGCTGAACAAAGAAACATTTTGTGAGATACTGGGTTAAAGACCCTAAGAGTTAATAATGATTTCATTATTATGAATGAAGTAGGAATATATAGATAATTTCAGAAAACATTTAAAAAATTGAAGAAAAAAGTTGTATAGTCCTATAAAGAAACCAACTCCATGCAATCACACAGAATTTGATTACAAATGAGGCTGGGAGTTTTCTTGAAAACCAGACTGATGATAGGAAGGTGAGGAATTTCCCAAGATGCTTGAAGCACATACATCCAGCCAGATTATATTGCATAGAAAACAACTGACGCAGTCACAAAATTTTAAACAAGGTGCATTGTGAAATACGGCTTCCATGTTTAATAACAGAACATCCTGATCAAAATAATATCCATCTCCAGTATGGAGAACAACAAGAAGAATGGGATCAATGTCAAAAAAGGATGGGATAAAAAATGAGCAGCGTGCCTCCTCCCTCCCTCCTAAATAGACATAGCTGAGAGCATAAAAAAAGAAGCTGGCCTTCATCTCCAGAATTCTTCCAGGTCTGTCTCTTAACCTATTTCTCTTGTGCCCAATTTCCTTTCATTTCTTGGCTCCTTTTTTCTGATGTTTAGCTGAACTCCCTGTCTCTCTCTCACCCCTAATTTTGCCAGCCTCATTCTGGACCAGTAACTCTGCTTATCACCTTGGAAGCTTCTCCATGACTTGTTTATTGATGATTTGGTTACTCACCTATGACCTCATGTACAATAAGCCATGAATAAAAGGCACCTGCTCCTATTCCCTGTGGCAGACCAATGGAGCCTGAACCAAGCTGTTCATGACCCACTAGACACTGTTTGATTATGAAAGGAGGGCTGACTTAAACTTAAGAGAAAGATTTTGAGTAAGATCAAGCAAAATCTGGGCACGTAGTTCATCATACTCTTCTAGGATAGCTTCGGATCACTGACCACCCCTTCTACTAATCATCTAATGCCTGTGACAGAGTTTGGCCTCTACTACAATTCTTGGTACATAGAAGGACTTCAGGAATTATCTAGTGAAAGGATGGAAGGATGAATAAATTATTGTAAGCACCAGCTATAAGATCTAGGAGTGGTTACACTGACTTTTGAGAGTATGCATCAAGTTATAAAATATCATGAATCTTTAATTAGTAGAACATGTTTGGTGAAGATTTCCATTCACATTTCTTTTAAGAAAAAAAAGAAAGCAGGAAACAACTCAGCAAATCTACTTGTCATCACTTTGAGAACATCTGTAGTTTTAAAAGAGCTTTGAAAATAGTCACTTGCCTAGAGTAAGGTCTGACTTCTGCTGTGTAAGCAGTAAAGTGTTCTATATTCATACACGCTAATACGTGCCCTCATAGAGGTCAGTTAATAAAGTACCGATTAGGGAGCCCAAATCTTCGTCACACTCTGGTTCTTACAGGAATATGTAGGTATACACTCAACACATTAAAGCTAAGTCAAAATAAAGAAAAATAGGGAGGTAACAACAGATGCACCATCCCAATTTCTTGCATGAAAAACTGCACATTTCCTCTGGAAATCCCAAGGAAGAATGTTTACAGAAACGGTTGATGGAAGCAGCATGAGCTGGCATATAAAAGGCTTACTGTTTAGCAGGAGAAAACATCCTAAATACTGTGTGTCTCTTTCCATCGGCTGGTGCTCAGTGTTTGTGTTTCTTCAGATTGATCGGCTGGATGTGGATAGCTTGTTTAGCAACATTGAATCGGTGCATCGGGTATCAGCCAAGCTGCTCTCATTGTTGGAAGAGGCCACGACAGACGTGGAACCGGCCATGCAAGTAATCGGTATGTTTATTCTCTTCTCGAGTTCTCCAGTACAACAAGAAATAATATTTTAATGGCCTCCCGTTGCTTTGGTTTTATGTTTCTGACTCACCAAGCTTCCCAGGAGATATATAAATGCTAAACCCATCTTCAGGCTCATTGTAATTACACAAACTCTGTATTTATTTTCAAATGGGTTTACATCCATTTGCTGAAGTCCCTCAGTAGCACTAAGCACACCATTTGCTTTTTAATTTCCAATCTTTCAACCTCTCTGCCTTCCAGATGTTCTCTCATTTGGTTTTATGGCTAACACTTACTTGATTCTTAAAGAATTAAACATTTAAATACTTTAATAGCTTTACTGATTTTAGTCACAATATCTCTTATTTATCTTATGATTAGGAATTCATTTATTTTTGGATTGTAAATTTTTGCATGGAAAGTTTATACAATTATTCAAACACTTAACAACTACTCTTTCCATGCTTTTCCTTTTTTCTCTGTATTATTCACTTTCCAAACACGCTTCTATTCTCAGGCAGTCATAGATTATTTTCTCACTCTGATAAGATTTTGAAAAAAATACAAAGAAATCACTGGAAAAGTGCTGGGTCAAAGTTTTGTTCTCTCCATTTTCTCCATCATTGGCCATTTGTTTATTCATTTACCCAATGAATAGCTATTAAGCAGCAGCGTGTGTGGTGATTCTTGGGAACTTCAAAGGGATGTTGTGAACTCCTTGAAGGCAGTTGCCACAACGCAAGATATCACAGACACAGTGCCATGGAGGCTAAGAATTCTTTAAAATGTGTTGTAATCATTTTTCTATTTCACACCTAATATGCAATGTACGCTCATTACAAAATATTAAAACAATTCGGGAGTACACAGCGTCAGTTACCCCTCCAATGTGACTAACATCCCCTTAAGTAACCACTGTTATCGGTTTCACGTAGATCCCTTCTTTGAGACACACACAGAGACACAAACACACACTCATACCTTATATCTTTATTTATCCTCATTATGTCTTTGTTAATGGGAATCTGAGTATAAAAATGGCATGAAACTGATTTTGTTTCGTATTTAAGGAAGATCCAAAGTCTAATAAGCAAAGCTGATCAAATATCCCTGCTATGTACTAAATGCTTGTGTTCCCCTCAAATTCATATGTTAAAGCTGTAATCCCAACATGATGGTATTAGGGGGTAAGACCTTTGGGAGGTAATTTAGGTTTAGATGGAGTCATGAGGGGATTGACCCATAATGGAGTTAGTGTCCTTATAAGGAGAGAAGGAGATCCCAGAGTTCCCTCTCCACCATATAAGGACTCAGGAAGGCGGGCGTCTGATAGCCAGGAAGGAAGTCCTCACCAGGAACCGAATCTACTGGCACCTTGATCTTGGACTTCTCGGTCTCCAGAACTGTGAGAAATAAATGTCTGTTGCTTAAGCCACCCAATCTATGTTATTTTGTTATGACAGTCCAAGCTGACTAATATAGTTTCCAAAAAATTGCAAAAATAATTTCTAAAGGAAGGACTCTATCCATTATTACTCTCGTGTGGATTCATTGGCCATTCATTTATTCACTTAATGAATAGTTAACAGGCAGCAGCATGTGCAATAAGTAAGGTGTTGTATGACATTGTTAGGGATCAAAAGATGAGAGAGATCATCTTTTGATGATCTTCAAAAGTTTGCAAATAGCCCCTTGAGTTGAAGACACTTGTGTAATACATCATCAGAGTATTTTCTACACTAGCACAGAACTTCAGGGGATCAAGAGAATACTTCTGTATGGGGAATCAGAGAAGAATTCTTGAAGATGTTACTTGGGCTTAAAGTACAGATCAGATTTCAGCAAGTGAGGTCCAGGTTGGGAAGACTAAGTAGAAGTAACAGCATGAAGAAAACCATGGACAGGAAGAGCCAAGCGTTTAGGAAATGGTGAGGGACCAAGTCAAGCTGGAGTGAAGGGTTCATGTAAGGGAGGAGTGAGAAATAAATCTGTAAGTGTAGAATAGGGACAGCCCGTACTTGGAATCAAGGTTTGGAATTTACCCTGCAGGTGATGAGGAGCCATTAAGAGTTTTTCAGCAAGGATGTAATGAGACACAAAAGTTTCTGGAGAAAGGAAACTATGAAGAGAATGGATAGAAGGAGAATATGAGTAAATATGTCATTATAGATAATTTAGCCATGTGGTAACCAGCATCTAGGCTAAGGTGGATAAAGTGAGACTAGCAAACAGGGGGTTAGATTTAAGAGAAATGTGGAAAAAATCACAAACAACATGTAGAGTGGTTGCATTTGCTAGAGTCAAAAACAATTCCAGGTTTAAGGGGTCATGTATCCTGATTTGCCTAGAACATCCTGGTTTTAGCCTATTCAAGCATTCAGTCCAGTTTAGCATTTGTCCTGGATTTTCTCCTTTTTAAAGGAAGATCCTTATTAATAGTTGCATCACAAGAGATTTGGTAAGACCTCTGTACTGTACTTCAATTTCCAACATGGCCCCTCCTAGCAGCGTGTAAGAGGCAGGTGCATTTGACAGAGACTCACAAGGTAACCTCTGAAAGAGAGCCCATCTCTCCTTTCCCAACTTTTTCTAGTCTCAAGGATACTTACATCTTCCTTTGAAGTATAGCAGACAGGGTACTGGCTGATAAAATGATGACTTTTGGGCATGAGCAGCTAGCAACAGCTAGTTGCTTCCTGTTTTGATGGTCGTGGGAGATGTATTTGAAGCTATAAATCCTGCTGTCCATAGGAGAGCCTCTAGTTATGACCCATGCTGAGTGGCCCATGTCATGACCAGTGGGAGGCATGAAGCCATCAGGATGATAGTCAAGGGGTTTAGTGGGACATGTAGGGAATTAAAGGTTAGGTGCAAGTAAAATATGTGTGGGAAGTGGAGGCTGAGCTGTCCTGCTACAGAGTGCCTGGAAGCTGTTGCTACAGTAGTTTGGTTATTTATCGTATGATAAATATCAACTTTTTATTGTCTGGTTATGCTTATTTTATTTTGCAATAAACCCTTTCAAAAGTAAGAGTTTAATGTATGCACATTTAATAAAAATTAAGTATTGCTTTTTTATTCCTCAAGAAAGTTGATGGTCAACTTATACCACACAAAATACCATTCACTAGGGGGCCTTTAATGCTGTCACCGACCCATAAGACAATCAGAAGACAGAAAGCTGCTGAAGAAGTAGCAACATCTACATCAAAAGTTAGTCATTATTTTTAAAAGACCATGCTCATGGGGCTTCCTAGGTGGCGCAGTGGTTGAGAATCCGCCTGCCAATGCAGGGTACAGGGGTTCGATCCCTGCTCCAGGAAGATCCCACATGCCGCAGAGCAACTAAGCCCGTGTGCCACAACTATTGAGCCTGCACTTTAGAGCCCATGAGCCACAACTATTGAGCCCATGTGCTGCAACTACTGAAGCCCACACACCTAGAGCCTGTGCTCCACAACAAGAGAAGCCACAGCAATAAGGAGCCCACGCACCACAACGAAGAGTAGCCCCCTCTCACCACAACTAAAAAGAAAGCCCATGCACAGCAAAAAAGACCCAACACAGCCAATAAAATAAATAAATTAATTAATTAGTTAATTAATTTAAAAAAAAGATCATGCTCATTATTTTAAGACGTACAGTGGTCCCTCAGTATCCCCAGGGATTGGTTCCAGGACCTTCTTGGATACCAAAATCCTCAGATACTCAAATTCCTGATGTAAAATGATGCAGTATTTGCACATAACCTATGCAAACCTCCCGTAGGCTTTAAATCATTTCTAGATTACTTATAATACCTAATGCAATGTAAATGCAATATAAATAGTTGCCAGTGCCTGAAAATTCAAGTTTTCCTTTTTGGAACTTTCTGGGTTGTTTTTTTTTTTATGAATATTTTCTATCTAAGGTCAATTGAATTCATGAATGGGGAACTCATGGGTACAGAGGACCAACTGTACTTGGCATTTGGCTTTTGCTGTCCATGCTTTTGTTCATGCTGCTACTTCCAGCTGGAATCTTTTTCCCAACCTGAAATCCACTTGTTGAAATCTGACCTATACCTTTAAGTCCAAGTGCATGTAACTAACAAATGAAACTGCAGAAGGTGTGTTTACATATCACTACATGCAGCATGGCTTCACTTGTGTCAAATGACAGTTATCCTAAGTTAATTTCTCTCATTTCTAATTCCAAGTTTTCTTGGGCCTGTGAGAAATGTAAAGCAATGGCTATTAATGAGTTGACACTATTAGCAGAAGATTTTGCAAACAGTTAAATTATGACAGTTTTATAATAGTGTGAGCAGATGAATTAAACAGAAAATCAGTTAATTCCAATTATGATTCAAAAATGTTTAATCCAATTCACAGAATCAAAGAAAAGCTTATGGAAGTTTATTGTGTCAAAGGTGAATTTTCTGACCAGATTGTAAATTCTACTGTAACTTTAAAAATTAAATTTATGAGTGCAAATTATAATACGAATACATATATATATATAGGTGGAGTATCACAGTAAAAGAATGCTTTTACTAAAATAAGAAATTTATAGAGCAGAAATGTGCTTGGGATTGATTGTGGTGCGTATGTAATAACGCTGTGATACTCTATTAATTCAAATGGTAACTGTAGTCAAAATTCACACATAGTTTTACATATACAAAATTAGAGCGAACTGTATATAATATTTAGAGGATATGCACACTTTTTTTTGGTGTTGGTCACTAATCGGCTTTAGAAATTGCATTTTGTTCAAAATTAGCTAGAAGTCTTTAGTTAAGATATTTAACAAACAGACGGAAAAGTAACTTCAGCTTTTTAGTCTTTATAACTGCAATTATTGAAAACAAAACTGCAAATAGGAAGACACTGAAATTTATCTCTATGAAAACAAGGAATTAGCTAAAAAAATAATTAAACAATGAGAGTTCATATTGTGTAAAAGATTTAATTTTGAAAATTTTTAATTGTATTTTTGAAGATGACTTATGAAAAGAAGCTTGAGATGGAGCTCCTATTTAATAGGATAAAGTTATATCTTGTACCAGATTTTACAATACCTATATTTGGAAAAATATTCAAAAATCAAAAATAGAAACAACTTGTTTGATGAGCTTTACTTTGTAAAAAGGAAGAAAGAAAAGAATCAAAATGGAGGCAAGAAAATAGCTTTGAAAATATTTAAGCTCAAATATTTACATATTTTAATATAGAGAGGTATATAATCAGAATTTTAATATCTTCCATTTAGTAGAATTTTTTCGGAGCTTGTTAGGTGCCTCTGTCCTAGGAGGAGAGTATTTTCACAATTAAAAGTATTATGGTTTATATATTTGAGCAGCCAAATAAATAATGCTAGTATTGGATTTTAACCCATAGAATAGAGTCCATACTGATGTAAATAATTGAGGAGAAAGGAAAGCTCTTCCTTACAATAAATTTGAGTGAATAAATAGAGAGGGAAAGAAGAAAATAGAAAATCACCATTAGGTAAACACTATAGTCAATATTGTTACAGAAAAATCCACTGATTGATGCTAGATTTAGTGGATGAAAGTTTGAGGAGAAATATAGTTTCATAGTTTCAAAGTGTCTCCTAAGCAAGTAGTAACCTCAAAGGGAAAGATGGTAACTTTTCAGTGAGAAACCAGGCAAAGAGTACCTTAACCAAGTGAGTGATCAAGGTCAAAAGTACCAGGATATAACACACTCATATTATGAACCTTGTGGTACAATGCACTGAGGGGGACACAACATTATATCTGTGGTGCTTTTTCCCCAAATATGTGCACTTGTGTCCAACCACAAGAAAATATTAGACAGCAGCAAACTCAGATGAGGGACACTCAAAAAATAAGAAGACTAAGGAGGAGTAAGAAATAAATGCAAATGGGAGCCTGGATAGATTCTACTGATAGGACAGAAAAAGAACGTTAGTGTCAAAATCCAAGCAAGGTCTTCAGTTTAGTTAATAGTATTAAAACAAAGTTCATTTCCTTTTTCTGACAATTATACAATGGTGATGTAAGATGTTAACATTGGGGAAGACGAGTGAGGGATATTTGGAAACTCTTGATGCTATTTTTGCAATTTTCCTATATGCATAAAATTAATTCAAAACATTTAAAATGCTGTGGCTTGCAGAGAAAACAATTGAAAATGCTCATAATTTTAACATTACTAATTATAAATTGCAATATTGAGGAAGATTAGAGAAAATGTATGAAAAAAATTAAACTAGTAAGGCCATATCTGAAAAAAGTTGGAGGCATATTTTAATTTCCCTACTCTTTATATCTGGCCTAGCCTCATGACTTGCTTTGACCAATAAAATGTGGCAAAATCATGTTCTACAGCAAGCTTGTGACAGCTACTCTCTGCTCAGGGAGAGAGAAGGCTCAAACTACCCGGTCATTCCAATTAACACAGTCAAGGCCTTGGACATGTGAGTAAGGCCCTCTTCAGCCAGCCAGTCTCATGCTACAGACTACAAACGTATCAATAAAACCCCATCAACACCACATGGATGCAAGCCATCCCAGCTGAGCTCTACTCAAATTATCAACCTGGAGAATTATAAGCAAATAAACAGTGTTATTTTAAGCCTAAAGTTTTTTGTTTTTTGTTTTCTTTTTGGAGAGGGAATTTTTTTTTCTGCAGCAAGAGCTAACTCATACAGATTCACAGAGAAGAAATTAATTCATTCCCCTCAAATGATGAAGAAAAACTTGATTTAGAAGGTGACTTTTGAACTTGGACTTGAAGGATTCAGAAAGGTGGAGATTTAAGCAAAAGACTTCCCAAACAACAAATGGCACAGAGGCCTCAAGACAGGAGAGTGTGGAAAGTTCATATAAAGGAGAGCAATTCAATGTGGCTGGAGAAGAGTGACAAGGAGGTATAGCCATGACCCATATAAGGTAGCCATATCAATGGAGTTCACGGGCAGTTTCCATCACTAAATCTTTCGTCTTACATTCATAAGGTAAACTGATTTTGGGTGAGATTTCCAAAATCATGCTGCCACAAGATGAAAAGCACAGGCGTTCCCTTTCTTTGTCCTTAGATGGCACCAATGAATTTGTGATTCACAGCTCTAGTGCCAATAGGGAAACTTTCCTGATACCTAGATAAACCAGGAGGAGAATTTTATTCAATAAAAAACCTTGGGGTTTGGATGAGGTTCAAGTTTAAGCACGGAGGCATATGTTTGTAGATCTCAGAGCCCTAGGGAATTGTCTAGACTATAATGCCAAGATAGAAATTGGATTTTAAAATCTTGACTTAGGCAGGCTGCCTAGATAGGAAATGGGTTCTTAGTCTTTAGGGATGGGAGTGTGACAAGCAGCTCTTGTTTCCACTTAAATTGAAGATCATTTTGTAACAATTGAATAGTGAGCAAGGACAAAACAAGTCAGATGACAGTGTAGAGTTTACGAACACACGGGCTTCAGTCTCAGGTTGATTTAATTTACATCCTGCCTTATGGGTTGCTAGATGTGCGATCTCAGGCAAGTAACAACGCCTCACTCAACTTCAGTTTCTCATCTTGAAATTTCAGGCAATAATACCACCCCACAGAGCATTTATGAAGTTTAAATAAAATCATGTATAAATAATGATAGTTACTGCCCATCCTTAATCAGTACCCAACACATGATGTCACTAACTTGTTATTATCCTGATAATATTAAATGTGCCCATCCATTCGCAAAGCTTGATTTCTTATGTATGTAATAATTGAATAACGTGAACTGTTTTAGAGGTCCTGATCATGTTTGTCAAACAAATCAGGTTCATGGATATATGCGGTTGCTAGGTGGTCCCAAAATGTGTGTATCTTGATGATTCATCTATCTATAGGGCAACATTTTCTCCTATGGAGAGCGATTCGAGATATCAAGTATCATTTCCACATTTGATATAGTGAGCAGCAATTGCATGAGACGGCCCTCAATGGACTCTGCCTCCTGGTATTCACACTGCCATGTAGTCTGGTCCCATAATGACTCTGAACTGCCCCTGACACTCACCAACTAATACAATGCAGTGGAAGAAACACTGTGCCAGAGACTGGACCTAAGACTTGAGAAAGCTGGACATTTCTACTTTTTTGATCTGTGGAGCCTGCCATTTAAGAAATCCAGCTACCCTGCTGGAACATCACATGGAGAGAGATTAGATCTGAGACTATCTAGTGAGAAAGTGGTCCCACTGTCCCAGTCTCCCAGCTGAGGCCAGCCTTCCAGCTTTCCTTCTGCCAAGGCACCAGGCTTGTGTGTGAGCCATCCAGGACTGTCCAGCCAGTTAAGCCCCTATAAGGACTGCAGTCCCAGCAAACATCAAGTAGAGCAGAACCGCTGAGGTGAAACCAGCCAGCCCACAGCATCATAAGAGAAAATCAAAATAGTTGTTTTTTTAAGGTGCTAAATTTTAGCGAGGTTTGTTACAGTGATACAGAAGCAAAACAGGGCTGTGTCCTCTTCTATGCATTTGCAACAATGTTATAATGTTTCAAATTATTTTTTAAAAAGACTGAGTTATAAATATGTTTAAGTCTAGTTTACCTGCTCACCTCACACACACCGTGAAGAAAATCAGAGCAGAAAGAAGCCTACAGTACAGGAATTATAGTTTCTCACATGCCTTTTCCTCAGGATGAGTTTATCCTTGGAGTCAAAGAAAATTTAGAGCTTTCTGTTCTTTGAGGGTGGAGTGGGTGATGCACTGTTGTTCTGTGGCAGTCCTTTGTTCTCCTAAAGCAGCATCTCTTGTATGTCCCTGAAGCAGGAATCTTCAGCAGTGATAAAGATTTGTGAAGAGGTTAGTCACTGACAAGGATGCCATGCGGGTGATGCCAAAGTAGCTCACCTATATCATTCTAGCATTATTGTTATATTGCAAACGTGTGTGTCAGCTTTAGCAAACATGGTAGAAAAAAAGGTGAGGGGCTCAAGATCAAGCATACACAAATCCACACAGGAAAAGAAAAATCAGCAGAAGGAAGTCACCAGAATACCATGTAAAGGTTGGACCTCCAAGTCTCCTGGATGAGGTCAAGATGGGTCCCAGTGCTTCTAGGACTGACGTCTCATAATAAAAAGAAAACGAGGGTGGCTTAGTAACAAGTTCTATAGTTTTGTTCTCTGAGGAGAAACAAAAAGTGAAGTTCTAGGCTGTGGAGTTGGTTCCTGGGGGTCTATGGCTGAGCTGTGCAGTCAGATTTGAATGCAGCTGTGAAATCTCAGATATTGCACAGAATACACATAGAAATAAAGTCCAGAAAGAAATATTGCAAGTGTAAGAGTCCCATGAGTCCCTGAGCTCTTTCCCAGCTGCTAGGAAGCCAGAAGGAGAAGTCATTAGCAAGGATGCATAACTTGAGGGTGCACAAGAGCCCAGAAAGAACACAGCCTTTGGAGGGAGACAGATCTGTGCCCTAATGCTGGCTCTGTCACTGATACCTCCGTGGCTGGGGCAAGCCACTTGGATCAGCGAGGATTGCCCTTGCCTGCCTGGAATAGAAACTTCACCAAAAGAGGTCTTATTTTCTCACATAACAAGAAATCCATAACTCAGCAGTCCAGGACTGAGACAGCAGCTTCCTGGCTCCTTCCAGCATTTTCCTTCCTGGTACTTAACTTGTGGTGTTTGGCCTCATGGCCTCAAGATGGTTACTCCATGGCCAAGCATGCTTCCTGCAGGTAATAAGAGCAAAACCGCCTCCTCCTGCAGCTTTCATTTTGGGGAAATAGAAACCTTTCCAGTGACTTCTACCTATATCTCATTATTTCATTTCACACACGCATTATTCCATTTCTCTCTCTCTCTGTCTCACACACCACACACACACACACATACACACACACGCTTGACTACCTCTAACTGCCAGAGACTGGGGGAAGGATCAGTATTTTTCACTGGGGTCCGTATTTTTTAATGGGAGTCGAAGTTTTGTTAGTTTAGAAGATGGAAGAATGGATAAACAACTGGCAACAAAAGGCAGATTCATTTGTTCATTTTTCCAATGCGGATGGTCAGCCCTCCTTAGCAGAAGGGCAAGACAGGGGGTGCACCCCTAGGACACAGTCTCCACAATGGGAGGGAAATCCTTGTCTGTTTTGTTACTGTTGTATCACCCGCACCTAGAACAGTGTCCTCAGTAAGTACTTCCTGAAGGAATAAAATGAATGACAGAGACAATGACAGGTTTCCAGAACACTGGCTGGCACACCGAGGGAACACAGTAAGTGCCGTTGTTCTTGTTGTTACCAGGTCTGCCTCTGGATTTCCCGGTGTCATTTCCAGAGCCTGGTAGGTAGTGCAGAGCAGCTATAGAGGCAAGCGTTCTCAAGAGAGGTATTTCCTAATCAACACGTTTGCAAGGCAGAAATAGAGACACAGATGTAGAGAACAAACATATGGACACCAAGTGGGGAAAGCGGGGAGGGTTGGGGGGGGGAAATGAATTGGGAGATTGGGATACCAAATAGTACACTCTAAATATATGCAGTTTATTGTATGTTAACTGTATCTCAATAAAAGTTCTTTTAAAAAAAAGAATCAATAAGGACAAGAGAATGTGAAGAAAATGAGAGAGAGGTATTTACTAAGGTGGGTAAACGGAGAGTCATTGGTTGGTCTAAGAATGCGGTCCTCAGTGTTATCAGTCTTGAGCAGGGAAACATTATTGTGCCTTTTCTCAACCTAGCCAGTGGAAACCCTTTAACTTTCAATCCTCAGAGAACCATGTTTTCTTAATGTGCTGGTTGTTATAAAAATCCCCGCCTGGAGTTAAATTACCCAGAAGTCAAAAAGGTTCAGGAAGACACCATGAGTTACCATCGAAATTAGCAGCTTTATTCTTGAACATTAGTGCTGGACTAGTACTTAAAGAGCATCCTATCCAACCAGATGAAAAAGATAAGAGCCTGATTTTCTCCAAATAGCATCACTAATTCTGGACACAGTCAGAAGGAGACCCTAGCTCTTCCTAATACAGGTCTTATTACATATCATATACCATCCATCTCCACCGCTTATTAATGTTCCCCAGTTTGTCTTGCCCTGCTTCCGGAAGGCCACCTCCCACTCCCAATATGCTGGGTGGGTACTGCCTCAGTGATGGAAGGGCCTCTCCTTTGAGAGATCCCACCACAATTATGACATTGCCCTCCCTGGCACTGGACACAGCGGTGGTCATGGGAAAAGACCCCACAGCTCACTCTGGCTCCCTTCCTTTCTCTTTTTTTCTTTTTACGGTCCAGCTACCCTTATTGGTCTCACCCCATTCCCTCATAAAACCACTTCTCTGAAATTGCTGTTACCATGTCACCAGAGACCTCAGAATTGTCAAATCCAATGAACGTATTTTTCTGAATTTAATCTTACCGTAGTGCTTCTGAAAAATTTTTACCAAAAGGTTCCTGATGCCAAAAGAGAAATACCATGAGCCCCTGGGAATGTGGAGTTCTGACCCTAAGCCACAGCCATAGGCATGAAATAAATTGGAATCTTGTTTTATCTTACGAATTCACGTAACTTTTCCATTCTATTTTGTCACATTTAAATAATGGGTTTTTCTTCAAACATCTTTATAAAATTGGTACTCAAGGGACATCCTTGTTTTAATGTTCCACCTGGCACCTGGGTGTGGTTTGAGTTTCATAACCCTAACCAGGGTCCCTTGAGGATCCCTTAGTTATCCCCAGGCAAGACAGGAACAAAATGAGACTAAAGGCAAAGGATAGTGGCTGCTGTAAGCAGCATTTGCTCTTCCAACCTCTTCCTTCTCACCTCTCTCCTCATTTTGTCCTCTCCAGAAGAACAGAAGGAGGCTAAGAACAAAAGGAAGAAAACATATATATGATCTGGCATTTTGGCTGGCTGAGCTGCTGCCTTGCTTAGTCCCAGTGGGCTGGGCTCGCATCCAAAGAGGATAGGCAGACCATGGGGAGCTCTCCTAGTCAGTCTGGGTGAAAGCTGCCAGGAAAGCTCTTTCTTTTGGGGATGGCATATTTACTCACCCAGGGAAGTGACAGCTAGAGGCTTGTATTATCTTACCCAGATCTCAGACCCTCTATCCCAGGAATGGGTCTATCCACCCTCTGTCCTCGGAGTTGTCCCACTCCCTTCTCTGTATTCTGAATACTCTGTCTTGACAATCAAGTTTTACTTAGAACTACAGAGCTTTCTTTGGGGATATATCTTGGATCATAATTTATGTTTGAGAATTTTTTCTTCCAGTTTTATTGAGATATAATTGACATGTAGCACCATATAAGTTTAAGACACACTGCATGATGATTTGATTTACATACATCGTGAAGTGATTATCACAATAGGTTTAGAAAACACCCATCATCTTATATAAATATAAAATTAAAGAAATAGAAAAAATTTTCCTTGTGATGAGAACTCAGGATTTTTCCTTTAACAACTTTTATATGTAACATACAACAGTGTAAATCATATTTATCATGTTGTACATTACATCCCTAGTGCTTATTTATAACTGGAAGTTTATAGCTTTTGACTACTTAAGATTTTAACTAAAATTCTCTCTTATCATCATTGTAGTTGGTTTTTAGAGTTGAACTTATTACATATATTTTTTTCTTGCTAAAGCAAGTAACTTCTTACTTTAAACCCTTTGTCTTAGTCAGCTCAGACTGCCATTAAAAATTATCAGCTTGTCTATAGTTTATAGACAACAGACATTTATTTCTTATGGTTCTGGAGGCTGGGAAGTCCAAGATCGAGATGCCAGCACGTTTGCTTCCTGGTGACAGCCCTCTTGCTGATTTGCCTTCTCACTGTATCCTCATATTGCAGGTAGAGAAAGCTTCCCCTTCTTAAAAGGGCACTAATCTCATCATAGGGTCCCTCTCCCATGACCTCATCCACCCCTATTACCTCCCAAAGTCTGCACCTCTAAATACCATCACATTTGGGGTTAAGCCTTCAACCTATGAATTTTATGGGGGGAAACAAACATTCAGTTCATAACACTTCATATGCAACAGTTCATTTAATATTTTCATAGGATTTTTGAATAAAATTTTATGGTAAAGAGGAGGGCCTTCAACTCGTCACAGTATCTCAAAATATTTTTTTTACAGAAGGAAAAAACTGTATTGATTAGAATAAAGTTCAGCTGGGAGAAACAGGAAACATAACCTTACGAGCTTAAATAATATAGATTTTTATTTCTCTAGTGTAAAAGTCTAAAGCCTTTGGGATTAGCAGATGCAAAATATTATATATTGGATAGATAAACAACAAGGTCCTATTGTCTAGCACAGGGAACTATATTCAATATCCTGTGATAAAACATAATGTAAAAGAATACATGTATAACTGAGTCACTTTTCTGTATGACAGAAATTAAACACATTGTAAATAAACTATACTTCAATAAAATTAAAAAAAAAACTGAAGCAAAGCAACATAAATAACTCACAAAGATAAGATTTAAGACTTAAGAATAAGCATCTTTGCTTTTTTCCCTTTTCTTTATTTCCTAGAAATTATTCTGTTCTATTGTTGTGGTTTTCAATAAATAGCTTTCGCATTTAAAAATTAAATAAAGGCATGTATTTTAGACCTGAATGGCAACTCTGCAACACAAAGCCCTTTGGGATATAAGCTTCTTCTGACTCACAGATCCACTCACCCTTATTTTCATGGACAAGGTAGCAGAATGAAGGAAAGTATGGAGAAGAAGGGGTAAAGGATGAGCTTGCTACCTCTTAAAAAAAAGTTCCTGGATAGTGTCACAGGGCACTTCTATTTACACCCCATTGGCAGACTTTAATTCCATGGTCACACCTATTGCAAGGGAGCTGAGAAATATAGTTTTTATTTGGTCCAGCCAAAAATTCATTGTTATAGAAAAAGGGGTTTACCAATATTGGGGGACAACAGCAGGCTCTGTCACTCACAAACTTATTCAATCTCTTCGCAGTATTTCTCACTATTTTATCCTTGGCCTTGCTGACACTCATCTTAGTTTTTTTCCCTTTCTCTCTGGCTGTAACTTCTCAAACTTTTCTGCCTACTTCTTTTTCTTGTAGGCTCCCCTCAGTCGTAGCATTCCCAGAATTTGGTCCTCACACCCTTTGCTCTTCTCACTCCATGGACTTTCTTGCACAACCATATGAAATTCATGGTTTCTACGACTCAGGTTTTACATACCTCACCTCTTTCCCAGATCTTTTTTTTTTAATCCTGTAGACTCATATATCCATTTCCATAAAGGGCTCTCCACTTGAATATGTTATGGATGATGCAAACTCAGTACATCTAGAAGAAAGCTCGTCTTCTCACCAAAACACGCCATCTTTTCATCACTGTCTATCTACATGTTTACTGAAACCAGACTCCTGAGAAATGCCTGGAGTTATCCTCTTCATCTCACACATGTTCGCTGTCCTTTTCCTTTTTTCTCTCTTCTCCATCCTCCCTGCTTTTGTGCTAGTGGTTATAACTAACATCTAATGAGCATTCTCGCATGCCACTTGTATAAATACACTACATATTTTAACTCATTTAATCTTCAAACAACCCTACCATTATGTTTATCCCATATTACAGGTGAGGAAATTAAGAAACAGAGAAATTGGGTAATTTTCCCAAATATCACATGAGTAAATGGTAAAACCAGAATTTGATCCAGGCAGTTGATTTTAGAGCACTCTCTCTTAACTGCTATAACTTTATGTTCTAGTCCTCATGATTTATTTCTTGTATTATCATAGAAGTCTTTCAATTGGCTTCTCTTTTCCAGTCTCCCTAACTCCCCCCCCAAATCCATCGTTCATATGATTAACCCCCAGAGTAAACTTTCTAAACTACAATCTAATCATGTTAGTCTGCTGCCTAAAATCCATCAGTGCTCTTCCATCACCTTCATGCTAAAGTTCCAATTTCTTAATGATACACAAGGTCTTTCATGATTTGGCCCCTACCTACCTATATAGCCTCTTCTGAAACCTCCCCCCAGGTGTGGCACCAGCCAGCCATAGGAGACCACTTGCAGTTTCTGAGCAGGACCTGCTCCCTCCATACATCTCTGTGCTTTTACACTCACTCATTGCTCCTATTTCAAGGGCAGACTGATATGGAAAGAGCTCAAAGTTTCTCAAGAGCAGAGTGGGTCACCCTCTGTGTATTATAGCCACTGTCATACTTTTCACATAGCATGGTAAATGGGCGCTTACTCTTCTCTCTCCCTTACTGGCCTTCATAAGTCCTTTGAGGGAAGTGTTGTTTCTTTGTGTCTGCAGTACTTACCAAAGTACTTGGTGCATAATAGTCACTCATTAAACGGTTATCAAATAAGGATGAACTAAACAAAGACTATAACTCCTTCATTCCCTTTTATGCCATTTTCCTAAACAAGGCCTACGACAGGGTGATCTCTTGGATATCATTGGTTTCCCCCTGGCTTACTTACCTGTAGGGGAACTTCATCTTGTAGTGGGGTCAGAATAATCTAGAAGCCTATCACTTGGTATGGTACAACCTGGGGATGGACATGAGAGTCTGGAAGTAAAGAAGAGGTGGGCGAAGAAGAAGAACATATATATATTTACATTAGTGAAGGGAGCAACATGCCACACAGGACTAATGATGCCAGAACATAAAACATGTTCACTGTTCCTGGGAGCTGTTTTTAAAGGAGATAACTAAAGGCATTTTAACAGGTGCATTTTTCCCCCCTCCTTTTGCATGGCAATTATTCTGGGGGTAAGCCAATGCAGAAAGTCTTGGGTTGTAGAATTTTTAAAAAGAAGCACACTACAGTTATATTTATTTCATAGGATTCTGGTGCTTTTGTGACAGGCAGCCAGAAGGGAAATTACCTTTCCTGGTCTTGGCTCAGTCCCTTCTCCCCTCCTAATCATCCCTTCAAACCCACATACAGTAGACAGAGCGGTTGTCCTTCACTACTGAAGAAATGCAGCTGAGAGTTACGTTACCATGGAAATGGAATTTTTTTTTTTTTTTTTTTTTTTTTTTTTGCTGCAAGACACATCGCTTCATCTGCACTATTATGAAGCAGAATACATTGGTAGGGCTGGGAGGGGAATCAAATATTCTGCCCGCCAGTATTGTACTTGGCCTCTGGGTGAATAAATGACTTTCAATTAGAGTACTTAAATATCTTTTAACTTTAATCATTGTTACTAGAGGCCCAACAGAATTTTACTTGGAAAAGAGTAAAATATTCAACTTGGCTGTTCAGGAGAGAGTATAAATTCTTTCAAACTAGATCATCTCTGTTAAAGAAAATACGATGTAATTTACAATTAATGGTTTCACTGTGTACAAAATAAATGCCTTTGTCCTTTGTGTTTTGACTTTCTGACTTGATCCTATTGTGGACTTATGAGGTTGTCCAGACTTCTTTCTTCCTTTGTCTCTACTCTAAGCTGCTTTGTAGTGAACATACATATTTACAGTTTCATCTCGTGTTGGGCTGCGGGTATTCAGATCCTCTCTTCCTGACTTGCTGCTGAACTCATCTGAGCCTTGACTCCCTTGCCCAGCCAAAGCCCTCGCTCCCATTTGCTACCTGCCTCTGTGACTGGGAGGCTCACCTCATCTAATGCCCAACCCTAAATTTAGCCATCGTCCTGTTTTATTTTCTCCTCTTTTAACTACTCGCTTTCTTACTATTTGTGTTAAGAACTGTTGTGAAGAGCGAATCTATAAGACCTCCACTGGTAGAAGGATCAATTTAGTAAAATCCCAGGAACCTAACAAGAATCCCTTACACTTTCAGTTCCAAAAATGCTGATAGTCACTACATTTCACTAGAAAAACAAACGAACAACCAAGCAAAACACACACACACACACACACACACACAACCAGGGTCTAACTTTAATCACAGGGAAATCCCATAAATGAAAGAAAAGAAACACCTTTTATTGGTTGGATGTAAATTGAAAATAATGTAATACTTTAAAAGTACTAGTGTTTTAATAAAAATAAAAACAAAAATAAACAAATGGAACCTAATAAAACTTAAAAGCTTTTGCACAGCAAAGGAAACCATAAACAAAATGAAAAGACAACCCACAGGATGGGAGAAAATATCTGCAAATGACATGACCGACAAGGGAGTAATCTCTAAAATACACAAACAGCTCATACAGTTCAATATTTAAAAAAAAAAAATTAAACAACTCAATCAGAAAACAGACAGAAGATCTAAATAGACATTTCTTCAAAGAAGGCATATAGATGGCCAAAAAGCATGTGAAAAGATGCTCAATATCACTAATTATTAGAGAAATGCAAATCAAAACTACAGTGAGATATCACCTCTCACCGTTCAGAATGGCCATCATCAAAAAATCTACAAACAATAAATGCTGGAGAGGGTGTGGAGAAAAGGGAACCTTCCTACACTGTTGGTGGGAGTGTAAATTGGTACAGCCACTATGGAGAACAGTATGGAGATTCCTTAAAAAAACTAAATATAAAACTACCATATGATCCACTAGCCCCACTCCTGGGCATACACCTGGAGAAAACCATAATTATAAAAGATACATGCACCCCAATGTACATGGTGGCACTATTTACAATAGCCAAGACATGGAAGCAACCTAAATAACCATTGACAGAGAAATGGATAAAGAAGATGTGGTACATATATACCATGGAATATTACTCAGCTGTAAAAAGGAATGAAATTGGGACATTTGTAGAGACATGGATGGACCTGGAGACTGTCATACAGAGTGAAGTGAGTCAGGAAGAGAAAAACAAGTATTGTATATTAACACATATATGTGGAATACAGAAAAATGGTACAAACCAACCGGTTTGCAAGGCAGAAAGAGAGACATAGATGTAGAGGACAAACATATGGACACCAATTGGGGAAAGCAGGGGGGAAGGGGGGATCGGGGGGAATGAATTGGGAGATTGGGAGTGCCATATATGCATAACTAGTAAGAAAAAAGTATCAAATTGTACACTTTAAATGTATGCAGTTTATTGTATGTCAATTGTATCTCAATAAAAGTTCTTAAAGAAAAAAAAATAAAACTAAAAAAAAAAAATAAAAGATACAGTCACCCCAATGTACATTGTGGCACTATTTACAATAGCCAAGACGTGGAAGCAACCTAAATGTCCATTGATAGAGAAATGGATAAAGATGTGGTTCATATATACAATGGAATATTACTCAGCCATTAAGATGAATGAAATAATGTCATTTGCAGCAACATAAATCGACCTAAAGATTATCATACTAAGTGAAGTAAGTCAGTCAGAGGAAGCCAAAATCATATGATATCACTTATATGTGGAATATAATAAAAAATGATACAAATGAACTTATTTACAAAACAGTAACAGACTTGCAGATCTCGAAATCAAACTTATGGTTACCAAAGGGGAAACGGTGTGGGGAAGTGATAAATTAGGCGATTGGTATTTATATATACACACTACTATATATAACACAGATAATTAACAAGGACCTACTGTATAGCACAGGGAACTCTGCTCGATATTCTGCAATAACCCGTGTGGCAAAAGAATCTGAAAAAGAATGGAGATACGTATGTATATATATGTGTGTGTATATATATATATATATATATATATATATATATATATATATATATATATATAAAACCAACTCACTTTGCTGTACACCTGAAACTAACACAGCAGTGTAAATCACCTATACTCCAATAAAAATTTCTAAAAAATAAAAGTACCAATGTTATAATTCTGGACATAGTAGAGCAGCATTAGAAGCAAGTGGCATTTATTGAAGACCTAGTCAGTGCCAAGCGATTTAACATCCACATCTCATTTAATTCTCAAATTCATCTCAAGTGTAACTATTGTTTCCATTTTACAAATGAGAGCATTGAGGCTCAACGAATTTTCTTAAAAAGTCATTCCCGAAGTCACCACACAAATCCTAAATGACGGTGATTTCTGACTCTGTGTCCACTGTTCCTGACAACTGCATCACTGTGTCCAGGGTCCAGCAGAACTCTGATGTGGGGAGGGTGGAAACCTAAGGGGAAAATGAGGAAAATATGGCCTCTAATCCTGGCTCTTCACCTCCCCTGGGGACTTTGGAAAAAATCATTTCTTTGTTTTGAAGTCAGATTTCTCCATCCTTATTTAATATGGATAAATAACCTCTTATCTCCTCATATGTAAAAAGGAGTTAAGCAGTTAATGTATGAAAAACATGTTGAAAATATAAAGGGTACTTCTATATCTGTAGGAAGAATGGTGTGTTCCTATAATAGACCCAGATTAGCAGGTGCATTATCACTTCCAATCAGTTCAGTCCCAAATCAATGTCAACCCCAGACTGGCAACGTTTTTGAGAGCAGATCTATCACATATTTCTTCTGTGTCTCCCAAATCATCTTAACAAAGTTCTGGGTTGGGTAGTGGAGGCATTTTTATGTGATGAAGTGCTGATTAAATCAAACTATTGTCCAATATGTATTTGAGCCATCAGTTATAGACCCAATGTTATCATATATCAAAAAGGATTCCTTTAATACCTGGACGTAATTAGCCCAGGTCACTTTATGAACAGTCATAACACTGGTTCATAGTAGTAGCCAATTGATTTTTAACAGGAATAATGACCAATTCTTTCTATTATCACATAAAAGAAAATATTTTATTTCCCTCAACGCCATCGTTTGCCTTCCAGACAAACTCAGGAAATGCTAGTAAAACAAATAGCAAAAAATAATTTACCTAGAACCTGAAATTTCCCTCTCCTTGCCTGTGACAAATTGACAATAACTGCTCCATTCTGAGTATTTACTATGTGTGTACTATGATCTGAACTTTACATACACTATCTCTTTAATTTTATAATGAGCTTGTGAAATCGGATCTATTATTGTCCCCATTTTACAGATGTGGAAACAGGTTCAGAGAATACAAAAATAACTTGTCCAAGTCATAACCTGTCCAAGTCTGTAGCACAGCCTGAGCTGAACCCACACAGACTGACTCTAAAGTACAGCCTTTAACTGGTGTCAAAGAAAAACCCACAATGTAAGAGTTGTGAGTTTGTTTTATTCAGGGACTTACTGAGGACTATAAGGAGACAATTTCTCAGTGGCCCTAAGGAAACTGCTCCAAAGAGTTGGAGGAGAAGCCAGTTTATATATGATTTTTTGGGCTAGGAAATACGTGAAATCGAGCGTACATCTTGCTAAAAAGTTACTGCCAGTCACAAAGAACAGATATCCCAAGTTGATGATCTTAGTGCTTTTCTCTGTATGGGAAGATGCAAGAATCTGGAGTCATTGAAATGTTTCCTGAGATAATACACTCAACTATCCAAGGGCCTGCCTCATCCTGTTTTTCATCCAGAATTCCTCTAAGGGTAGGCAGTTGCAGTGAGTGATGACTTAACCCTCATAGGATCAGGTGATGAGTGATGCCCTTGGTTTTTCTTTGTTTACACCAGAACCCTCCACACCAAGCAAGTGCATCATCTGAGAAAACCAGCTTTCTTTTGCTTCCCACCTCCATTAAGCCCGTTATCCTTTGTTTTATAAAAGAAAGGAGGGAAGGGATGAAAAAGGGAGAAGGAAAGGAGGAGCGTGGAAAGAAAAAAAGAAAGAAAAGAAAGACAGTCCCTCAATGTCATCCACCGTTCCCCCCACCCCAATAACCTGGGCATAAAATGGAGCCCATCCAACTTTTTAACATTAATAACGTTGCTGTAAAATAAATTTGTGAAGTGCCAGTTTGGTCTGACTTGATGTCATCTTGCCTTTGTTTTGCATTTATCAGGAGAAGTATTCTTGCAGATTAAAGGGCCACTGGAAGATATTTATAAAATCTACTGCTATCACCACGATGAGGCACACAGTGTACTGGAGTCCTATGAAAAGGAAGAGGAGCTGAAGCAACATTTGAGCCTCTGTATTCAGTCCCTAAAGTAAGGCCTTTTCAAATGATGATTTCCATTGCGCTCTCAGTCGCCTAGCAGGGAACATTTTAACTGGATGTAGTTGAAAGGTCTCCCATAAATCCTATGTTTTATGAGGCTTGCTGGGAGCTCTACTTTGTGTTCTCTTCATGAAAAGCTGACATGCCGGAAACCCTGATTGACTTTTTTTTTTTCCCTGCAAGGATGACTAAAAATAACATGGGAAAGATACGGGGCTCTGTAGAGACAGAAAAATGCAATATCAAAAAATGAAATGTAGAAGAAAAGCCCCTCTTAAAGCTGCTGTTACTTGCCTGAGTTCCCACCTGGGTCAAGGAATATGTGAAACAACGTGTATCACCATGGTCATGGGAGCACATGGAATAACAAAGTTTAGTGGAATGTCCCATGACCTTCTGAATACCCCTCATCGTCCACTCAGCTCACTGTGGGGAAGGAGGGGAGATTGGCAAAGACAAGTCAGGCCCTGTTAAAGTTAGTTTCAGGAAAATTAGCCATGCCTTTCCTCTTCATCTCTAAATTGTTGGTGGGAAGTGCTACCTAACGTAATTTTTTTTTCAATCTGGGAGAAATATCTATTCACTATAAAAATCTGGAAAAAGGAGTTCCCTGGTTGCCTAGTGGTTCCGGGTTTTCAGTGGTGTGGCCCAGGTTCAGTCCCTGGTCAGGGAACTGAGATCCTGCAAGCCACGCTTGGCCAAAAAAAAAAAAAAAAAAAAAAGCAAGCGTGAATAAGATGAAAACCCTCTCTAATCCATGTATTAATTCCCTGCTAACCATGAATTAAAAACCACAGGTTGCATTTTTTTCTGAGCTTATTTATACACATAAATACAGACATGTGTTTGGGTTGATTCTTTTCAATGGAATTGGTATCTTACTGTGTCTACAGTTTTCTACCAAATGAAGCTCAAACCAAAATGTCTGCCCTACTCCATATCTTACTCAGTGGTTCTACTGTGGCTTTCACTTCAAAAGATTATCCACTGTCAGATTGTCTTGATTAGGCCAAGAATTAACCAAGCAGAGAGAGTTACGGTGTATAAATCAATGCACACCAACCAGTCGGATCCTCCCCTTTTACACACTCTATTGTAGGGGGACCAAAACGGGGTCGTAATGTGGTACAGCTGAATTGAAGTGAAATCAGGAGGCTAAATGAGACTGCTCTGGAGGAAGCCTTTCCAGGCTAGAACTGGGACTGCAAAAGGGTTTAAACTGGACCCAACATTTCTTAAAATTAACTTTATTGCCCTCTGCTGGCCTTTAAGTTACTGCAGTTCTTTAACCGATTTTCATGCGGTGGAAAAATAACAATTTCAAGTGACTACATCACAAGCATTCATTTAGCACTTGTGCTGTCATGAGCATAGATCTGGGTCCTGAAAATACAAAAATAAGTCAGACTTAGACCCTGCCCAGAAGCAGCTCAGTATGATCCAGTGATTCTTAAAGATAACATGTGACGTGTAGTTCTGGTTCAGTATTTCTCCATTATTTGCTGTTTAGTTCAATGTCAGCAAATCAATCTAGATAAACCTTAAAGTTTCAAGTTGTATCCATCTTAACAAATTCATATATTAGAAGCAACAGCTTCTAAATTCACAGGTGCTTTTTCCAAGGAAGAAATAATAATGTTATTCTGGGTGTGAATGAACACATTTCCTACCTTAAATCAGCGGCAGGATCTAATCCAATAAATGTCTATCCTGAGCCATTTTCCTTCTCCAGTTTCCAAAAGTAAAAGAGAGAAATCTTAGAGCAAATGAACAAGTAGCACCTTGAATCATCACTCTAACCCCAGTCCCAGGGCTGGAGGTCCATAGAGGGAGAGGATGGAGTTAACATATTTTGGCATGTGCTTCTGACAGATGACCAGAAATGAAGCTGTCTGTTCAGAGGGGGCTGAACAATAGTTTACTATTCATTAAGCTTTTGACTCCTAAGAGAAAGAAATTAACCGCGCCAGAATATTCCATCAGGCAGTATAGCTCTGTATCATACCCCCTAAAAAAAACAGCTAAAGCAGAGGTATTTGGAAACTTCATGAAGTCCCAATTACTGAAAATTATTTTCAGACCCAAAGGCTTATCTGATCTTTTTCTGAAACCCTCAAGTTCTTGCCCTGGTGATGTCCCAAATCTTGCATATTCTGCCGCATTCTGATTTTAGGGAATCATTTCAGGCATTGGAAGATACTAAGGTTTAGAAAGCACAACATCCAAAGGAAGTAATATTGGTAGGACTATTTCTTGAGGGAAAGAAGCAAAATCAAATAGTTTAAATTAGAGCTATTTTCCCCAAAGTTGCCTTTCCATGAAAATAAAGTTAATGATGAATTGTACTGGTCCACCTGAAAACTGAGAGCAGGGGAATTATTGACATCACTATAATACTGACCTCAATTGAGCTAAGCTTTAAATTCTGAGAAACAGGTTTTCAAACAGGTTTATAGGCCAAAGATAGTCTGGAACACCCCAAGGGCTTGGTTTCCTTTGCCAAGTAATCAGTCAAAGCTATTACTGGGGCTCTGCCTTTTCCTTGTGGCTAAATAACGGAGCCCAAGCACACAGTTGCCAATTTCTAGTGAACGTTAGGTGTGGCCTCCATTGTCGACCATGCTAGGGATGCTGAAACGACTGGGTTTGAAGCAGTATCCGCAAAGGAGGTGGCTCCGTGCCTCAGAAGTTAAAGCAGATTTTAAAGCAACAGAGGTTGCATTTTATCCAAAATTAAAATGTTTATTGAGGGCCTAATAAATATTTATTATAAGTAGTAGATAACGTTGAAAATATCTTTTTTTTTTTTTTCAAATATATAAACATAGTTCTTGCCTTCTGGAAACATACCTTCTAGTTGGTAGATAAACCAAACCATCTGGAAAGCTTAGTAGTAATACAAAAGTGAATTTAAATAATACACCAGAAGCTGTCACGGTGAGGTTCAAGACTAATTTCTAAAAGGAGAGTAGAAAGATTTCTTGGTTCTGTAACCAGGAGACTTGAGCTCATAACCTTTGGCTATTCTTTGAAGCCCATTATCTTTCAAAAGAGCAAATATTTGTATCCAGAAAACAATTTCGAATCCCTTTGAAACGTTAGGGCAGTGTTTCTTGGTGTGTGATTTCCCCTGCGTCAGACCCGCCAGGGATGTGTAATAAAAGTGCAGATGTTTCTGTTCTGCTCCATACCAAAAAAATTAGAATTGCTGGGGGTCTAGTCCATGAATCTGCACTTTAACAAGCACCCTTGGGTGATCGTGGACACACACTCCAGTTAAGACCGACTTTACAAAGAGAAATCACACCTGTGGTGCCCACTCACTGCTTTCCCTGAAGCACACAGGCTGTTTTCATGACTGTAGATACAATCTAAGCAGTAATTTCAGGGTTTAGAAACCTTAAGAGAGAAAAAACTAAAACAATCCAGAAGCACAATCCCACATCCGCATCTATAGTTTATAAATTGGAAATATGCAAGGTTTTTTTTTTATTAATTCAACAAGGAATATTTACAGAGTCGCATTAGAGACCTGTAAGAGTACATGAAATACTGATTTAATACAGTTTCTAGACTTATAGAAGTTATTTGCTAAAGACCTAGTTACTTAGCCTCTTTGGGGTTATTTAAGGTTTCTGATCTGTATGAGGAAAGTGAAAAATAGAATAGCTATGAATGCAAGTGTAGCTATAATTAGAATAGGCTGTCTGCAGCCTCCTTTTTTCTGTTTTTCTAGTTATATATACCACCAAATCCCTGATGCCTTTCAGAGGCCCTAGAGATTTGTTTATTTGTAATAGAAAAAGAATGAGGAGGCTTTTCCAAATTTTTTGGTAGGTAACTAGAAGGTGCATTTCTAACTTCATGTCTAGTTGTTATAAATTTATCCAAGTTTTTCTTTTTCCTAACCGAGGCCACCAACCTCAGGAGGAAACCTTCTAATGTCTGTCTAGTCATCTGGGCACTCTGGCTGCTCAGATTACAGCTTCTCCGTTCAGGGAGGAAGCTAAAAGTTCATGCAATGTGACATCAAAGGAATAGATTTCAATTTGTTCACCACATTTTATATTTCTTAATATAATTCTAATGGGGTATTCCAAGTAAAAGTTAAAATCACTTTTGGAAATCAGTTCCTTGTTATGTGGCATCATGTTTGAACAAGGACGATAATCTTAAGGAATAGCCATGAAAAAACTATTGTTACTTTGTGAGTCAAATTATAATGATCCCATGAGGGTGTAAGGTGGGCAGTTGGATATATTAAGTTACTTTACCTCACAAAAGGGTAAGTGGACCCAATTTAACTTCCTCCTTCCTGAAATGTCCTTGGCTGAAGTTACTTTCTGAAAAGTTTTAGCCTAAAAGGGAGATTTTAGCCTAAAAGGGAGATTTTTTTAAAACAGTGAACAAATGAAAAGGAGATGCTATAATATAGTGACAGTATTCCACTACTCCAACTAGTTTTCCCTGTTGGAAAATCTCAGGTTCCTTTTCATAAAATGTTATACTTACACTAAACACAGTGTTTAATATGTTATAATATGTAGATTTCAGTTGATTGAAGTAAATGAAATAGAAAGAGAAAAAACGCTTCCATTCCTTCTCTAGGAGTTAAAAGAACAACCTTTTCTTTCAACGTCAAAGTATGTGCTTTGGTTCCAAAATGATCACATTTTTTACTTGTTTGTTTTCATAGAAAACTGTATTCTTATTTTTACTCAACTTCTGTCCCAAATTTTCTGATCTATGACTCACAGAGCAAAATAAGGAAAGGAAATTCCATAATAGAAGAAATTCCTAAATAGAAATCAGGGAAAGAATTTGAACTTAAAGGAAATGAATGGAAAAAAATACTGGGCAAGGGGGTAGTGGTAGTATACTTTCTCTTATTGAGATAGAAGAGTTCTTTGAACAGCAGTTAATAATTGTCTGAAATTGTAGCATCTGATGACTTTTAAAATTTTATGATCTTCTGTTGGGTTTCCAACTGCAAAACCTACTTAATGCAAGATGTCTAGGAATCCATTCATACCCTGTCTAAAGAGTGAAGGGATAATTGCTTTACATATGTGTATACCATTATTTTCCACATATATAAAGTACTAGGATTAATTTGTTGAAACTTAAGTCCATTAAAATTTATGAAATTCAGCATAGGTAGTTATTGAATTTTTTCTCAATCATTGAATATGAAAAGACCATCTACTATGATGTGATGGGGTCACAACATTTTTTGGTATTGAAAACGTTCATTGTATTCCAAAAGACTGGAAACCAGAGGTCAAGGCGATCAGTTTATTAATACAAGTTATTATTTTATTTCTCTATAGCCGCATGAGGCTTTTAGAGGAAAGTTCCTATCTCCTTTATTCTTGAAATTGAAAGAGTCCCACTTTTTATTGCTAAAATTAATTAATTTGACAAATATGTTTTGTGCTCCTACCATGTGCCAGTCAATTTTGCAGATACTGTGGCTACAATGGAGAACAAAGCAAGCATAAATCCTTGCCCTCCTCAGGATCTGGGAGCAGAAAGACAGACAGTAAACCCGATAAATATATAGTATATGAGAAAGTGACAAAGTCTCATGGGGAGGTAAAGCAGGAAATGAGGATGAAGGAAGCAGGTACGATGTTTAAAAGGTCTCTCCCTTCACTGGGAAGGGGCGTTTGAATAAAGACCTGAAGGAGATAAGGAGTGAGCCATGGAGTTATATGGAGGAAGGGCAGTCAGAGAAGTGCAAGGACTTCGAGGCAGGAGCCTGCCTGCAGGCTTTGAAAAGAGCCTGGAGGCCCGCAGTTGCCACAGATGGGGGAGCAGCTGAACTATGGGAAATGAGGTAGAGAAGATGTGCAAGGAGAGGCAGAACATGCTGCCTCAGAAGGACTGTAGTTTTGCTTGAGCAAAGTAGAAACCACAAAAGCTGGCAATGTGAGTGAAAGTTTTTATGGGAATTATTGAATAGGTGAATTGTTTATAATCTCTATATATGACAGAGATATTATAAAGCACTTGATAGTATTTTTCTACAAGTCAATTATACTTTCCTTTGTAATCTTGTAATCTCAGTTTCTCCTATTACTGTTTAATAGACTTTTATTTCATGATATAACAAAAATTGATATTTAAATCCATTTTCTTTTTTTTGTGTTCTCAATAAGCATTTATTTTTTTGTCAAACGTATGTTAAAAACTGATTTAAATGTATATTACAAGGGTGAGTCAAAAATTATCCATACTGTGGCTGTAGAATTTTAAATTCATTTTCAAATGACTAAAATTGACTGACTATAATCTGAATCAACAGTTTTTAAACCTTATATAAAGTGTGAAACAAATATGGTGGATACATACTAAAAGTTTTAGGGACTTTATAAAACTAATTCTATAAAACATTCATGAAAATGACATTACATTATTATACATAATAAAATTTTAAAGTGTATGTTTGCATGTTACCTCAAATATCTAGATTTACATGAATTTACTTTTCTTTTTCCTTTTCTTACAGGAAAATATACATGCAAGAGTAAGTACTTTTGTTTACATAATAGATATCAAATGTAAAAATCATGGGGAAAAGCTGATGAATATTTCTGTGCAAAGTAGAATCTTTAGTTTTTACAATGATGTCCATTGCTTTTAATAAGTCTAGATTTCAAAGACATTTACCCTAGACATTATTGGTGCATTTATTTCCAATTTGTCTGAGATGATACATATTAAATTATTATTGTGTACCTTATTAAACTTTTTAGAAGAATCTTGAGGCATAATTTACTTCAATCACAAGTTTGCTGGTTCCAGGAACTCTTTAGGAACAGCTTAATCACACCTATGTTTAGGAATCTTAATGTGTCCAAAAATGCTTCTTCCTAAGGACAAAATTAGTCTAAAAAATCTCAGATTAATACCATAATGTTTTTGAAGGTTACATAGATTCATGTATAAAAGAAAAGATTCCTTATGCATTACAGTAAAATATTGGGCTTCTTCTGATTTGGACTTTGATTTACGGAGAAAAAAATCATACACACATATACAGCATGAAAATGAAATATTAAGATGAAATAATCGGTTACTAGGACAATATAGAAATTATAAAAGCAACACACACATACACATACTTTGTAAGACGTCCATTTTTATAGAAGAAAAGCATGTCTAGCTTAATACTGAAAGGATGATACTGATTTGAATATGAACTCAAATTTACCAGGACTTAAAAAGCACATGTTTGCCTTAGCATGGTCAGGAACTACCTGAAGTCCTGAGTACCTAGTCTGTTTGTGTGTTTACTTGTGTGTGTGTGTGTGTGTGTGTGTGTGTGTGTCTGTATTCTAAACTCCTGAAACTTTACACCAAGAAATACAAAATTTACAAAATAAACATTACATTAATTTAAGCTGTAAATATCTGCCATTCATGCTTTGGTGCACAGCAACCATGAGGAAAGACAGAATTCCAGAGTGAGGTGGAAGAATCAAGCATTATACAGGAGACCTGTAGACTAAGGCTTTATACCTTAGCCAAGCTGAGAAGTTAGTTTCTGACATACCAAAGAAGCACCCAGCCCTCTCACTTTATAAGCCTTTTCTTTCAAAAGGAAAAAAATATCCTATAGTTAAAACAGATATGATTAGGTTTGTTCAAGATCATTGGAATTTGAAGAAGAGCATACTAGAAGAGGACCTTTTGGTCCTTTCGCACACCAGGGCCTTCCTGGCTTCTCTTCAATGACAGTTGATGGGGTTGGAGGGGTGGGGGATTGCTGTCTCCTTGTAACGCCTGGGCCCCTGGCATTGTGCCTAGGACTGGAGACTCACATAGTTGCAGGGTACTTCGTAGGCTACACATTCTATTGCCACACATATGATGCTACGGAAAAAACCCGAACGAACTTTTTGGCCAACACAATGCTTAGATTTCTTTTCCTAGAGCTTAGGTCTTTATAACCAAAGACCAAGAGACAGAGACAGACAGACAGAGAGATTCAGAGGAGGAAAGTGAGCAATTTTTTTAATACAATAGCATGCACAGACTCCTACACACAGAATACTTAAAACAAACAGCATCTCGTATTGAAATGCTTGCTTAAAAAATTGCACCCGCTTTTGTGGCAGTCCTGCTGTGCGGGAGTCAGCAGGCTGCGTGTGCCCCCTCTAGCCTATTCTATACATCAGGAACTCGCAAAGAGGAAGAACAATCATAGTGTGTGGCTGGATGAACATCAAAGGCACGTTTGCCAGGACTTATTTTCCTTCCTGTTTCTCTTGTTCAGGTCAGGAGGTGCACTTGCTGCTACATAAAAGGGTAAAAGGCAATGTCAAGTGCTCTGTAATTGCTGGGGTCCTTAGCAGCAAAGGCCAAGAATGTGGCAGCCAGAGTAGTGCATTTACAAGATGTGAGTTTTAAAATGGCTTCAAAAAAAAAATCTCTTACTTGTGGAAGCTGAAAACTGTCTTTTTTTTGTTTTTGTTTTTGCAATCTGCATTTTAAAAACTATAGAGAAAGGCAAAGATATTTAAAATTTCTAAAAGGTTTACTTTGAATTATAATCTTATGCGAACATCAAAGACACTATTAAAGTGACAAGAATCATAGAATCTTCCACCAAAGAGTCTCCCCCAAAGCATCTGATACAAGTCCCATGTTCCAAAGCAAAAAAAAGATACCTATTCTAAATTTAACTACCTCCAGAAATGTACTGTTTTATCTTCGTTATTTATACTTTTCTGTATATGTCTTTTTCTGACCAGTTATTTCCACCTTTGGATCTCAGGGTTGCAATCAATCTCAAAATGTTATGTTATTTTTTCTAAAGTTTTGTATTTTTAAAATGATTGAAGAAACACTGCAAAACATAGAAAATCAAAATGAGGACAATAAGATAATTGATAGTCACATTCCAGAGTGAACTATTTTAACATTACATGAGCCCCTCACCTCCCTGAATTTTTTTTCTCTACACAGACACATGTTGACTAAAATAGGATGGCTATATATTTCCTGTATGTCAACTTGCTACCTCTTTATTCATGCATCATGAACATCTCTGTATGTCAGTAAACATAAATCCACATTGCTTTATGACTGCATAATATTCTGATCTATACACCATAATTTAGTTTACCAAACCCTTACAGATACTTGAAGTGTGTCTGCCTTGCAAAGACTGACTTTATGTGTTCATTCTGATACATGATCTTTGAACAATAGTTTAATTATTTTCTTTGGATGAGTTTCTGAAAGTGGAATTGCTAGATCAAAGGGCTTTTGATACTTACTGCCAGATAATTTAAGAAAAGTTGAACTAATTTATAGTCCCACCCACTACCCTATATGAGCTGTCCATTTATCTACTACTTGCCAGCACTAGATAAAATTAATATTTGTATCCTTACAACTTATGGCAATGCAATAGGACAAAAAAAGTATTGTATTGTTTTAATTATCATTAAAAATAATCTTGAGTATTTTTCATGTGTTTAACCATTTGTATTTCATCTCTAATGAATTATCTTTTTTATTGATTGTTCACTTTTATTGAGATGTTTATCTTTTTCTAAAAGATTGATAATGGCTCTTTAGCAAGTGTATTATCCTTTTTTCTATCTTACGTACTATGAATAATTTTTCCAGCTTATCATTTGACTTTTAACATAGTGTGGAGCTACTTCTGTTTTTGTTTTCATCTGTACAGTTTTACAGAGCTAAATTTTAAAGTAGATTTATCATTTTTTTCTACTGTAGCTTTTGGATTTTGTGTCTCACTTAGAAATTCCAAGTTTGTTTTTAAATCATAATCCCATGTTTTCACCAAGATCTTGTATAGTTTCATTTTTAACATTTAAATCTTTGATTTGTCTGGAAATTATTTTGGTGTAAAGAATCCATTTTCACTATTTTTTCTATATGAGTAGCTAAGTATCACAATACCTGTTATTGAATGGTTCCTTTTTTCCACTGAGTAGGCATGTCATATTTACCATGTACTTAATTTCCACATGTATTTGTATTTATTTCTTTATTTTCTATTTTGTGTTTGATTTTCATTTGCCCATATATGTGCCCATATCAAACTGCTTTCATTTTTATAGCTTTATATTTTAATATCAGGTATAACTAATCTCAGCTCAGTATCCTTCCTTTTCAAATTTTCTTGAATATTCTTGCATGTTTCCTTCTTTAAAAACTTTCTCTTTCATTAAAATTATATCTACCCATGGTTTAAAAAGTCAAAAAGTTCTACAGGATTTAAGAAAAATAGTAGTCTATTGCATAGCACAGGGAACTATATGCAGTATCCTGGGATAAACCATAATGGAAAAGAAGATAATAAAGAATGTATATGTATATGTGTTTGTATAACTGAGTCACTTTGCTATACAACAGAAATTAACACAACATTGTAAATCAACTATACTCCAATAAAAAATTTTTAATTAAAAAAAAAAGAAAAGAGACATAGTAGTGCCCTCTTCTACCTGCCCCTAAATGCGCCTCACCAGAGCACAACACTTTCACACCTTTTAGTTGACTATTTTGGTGTCTACCTTCATGACTCCAAAAACACATTTGGCTTTTCCTTTGGTATTATATTTTGACTTCCCCCTATGGAAGACAAGAATTTATCTTCCCTACCTAATCTCCACTACACACACACACACACACACACACACACACACACGTACACACACACACCTGTCCCATCTCACTACTCTCCCTATGTAATTACATTGCAGTTTGGATTAGAGCAATAATCAATGTGTGAATTATTATATGTGAGTAAATTTCTTTTCAGAGCTAAACCTTGGAATAAACAGATTACTTGTTTTTCTGGGAGTTAACTATTGCCTTATTTTTTTCCCTTTAATTTTCTTTGTACTAATTATTGCCAGTCACAGCCAGTCATCTAAAACAAATCAGGTGAGTTTTGTGTGCTGTCAATTTCATCTCCCTATAAAAGCCTCTCCCAGAGCCTTCTGACCTATTGAGTTTGGATGACACTGGGCATCACTGTCTTTTAGGAACTCCCCTCCCTTCATCTAGACTTTCTCTTTGCCTCTTTCCTGCTTTTAATAGAGGACATCCTTCAGTAGTTTCCCCTATTCATCAAAGAATGTGTGGGAAGGAAAATTTCAAGAACTTTTATATCCAAAAGATCTTTATTTTACTCTCACTTTATATAGTTTGATTTGGTATAGAATTCTAAATTGGAAATCATTCATTCTCAGAATATAAAGGTAATTCTTCATTGTGTCTAACTTTCAGTGTTGCTACAAGAAATGAAAAGATTCTTCTGGTTCCTGATTGTTTTTAACTGTCTAGTTTATATGTTTCTCTGAAGGATTATAGGCTTTTCTCTTTGTCCCCGATAATTTGAAGTTTTATGAACTCCAAGGTGAGTCTGTTTCATCCATTGTGCTGTGTACTCAGCGAGTTCCTTCAACCAGCTAACTCACGTTCCTTGAATTATTTCATAGATGATTTCCTCCCCATATGTGCTCTGTTCTATCTTTCTGGGACGCTTATTATTTTGATACTGGACCTCCTAGACTGGCCCTCTAATTTTCTTATACTTTCCTTCATTTCTGTGTTTTTGTTCTTCTCTCTGGAAAGTTCCTGAACATTTTCTCCAACACTTGTGACTTTTTATTTCTATTATCCTTTTAATTTCCAAGAGCTCTTCCTCAATCCTCCAAATGATGTCTCTTATTTGTATAGCACCTTAAGAATTACTCTGTTTCTCAACCAGATTTTCAACTAGTCCTTCTTATTCTAATCCCATGCCCCTCTCCCTTCACTTCCATAGATTCTCAAGGACTCTAGTTAATGAACCTTTGGAGGAGTGATTAAATAATTGCTTCTCTCTCTTCACTGGTTCTTTCTGGTCTTCTATATCAATAATTACCATTTGCTCATCTCCTTTACATCTTCTAAAATTTGTTAGTAGCTCTATATTTATTTTCAAAGCTATTTTAAAATTATGACGTTTATTATTTGCATCGCAATATACAGTTTCCTCTAAAGTTGACTTATGATGTTTTAAAAGGAGAGTAAATTGCAAAAAAATTCAATCACAGTAAAATAAATTGCTTCTGTAAAATAAATATTAAATTTAGGATACCTGTGGCCATAAAATAGAGGAAATTCAAAGTAATATGATCAATAGTTACCTGATTAGTTTTCCTTCATTTTCTCCCTCAAATTAAGAAATATAGCTATACCTCAGTGTTGAGTATCTGATTTTCTCTGTTTTCATCATAGTTTTTACATTGTTTCAATATTATTTTAATTTTCATTGTGCAACTGTTTTCTTGTATTAGATGTGAAGCTATTTATAGCAAAACTGGATGCTGCTAAAACAAAGCCAGCTGTGTTTATTTGACTTTGTAACATTCCAATGATAATGTGTAATGAGATTAGTGTAGCTACTTTTGGTATTAAATATTTGCCAAAGTATTCATGATAAGATAGAGGAATATGAAACAGAATTACAAATTAATAACTACCTTAGTTTTCAGCACAGTATGTATGGGGAATTGTTACGCACTTGGTTACTTTCTGTGGAGGAGGCCCCTGATAATGGGCTGAGCTGGGATATATCACACAGAAGACTCATCTGCCTCCAAGGGTTGTCAGAACTCTGTCTTACTGGGAGGAATGAGATGGGGGTGAGCGTTGAGGCACTGAATGCCTGGCATGTCATTATCTAGTAACACATCCTCTATCTTTTCTACCCTATTGCTTGCCTGGGTGATGCAGATATCAGACCATCATTGCTCATCACTTGGGCAACTGTCCAAAGTGCTTGTCTGAAGACAAAGGCCCCTGGGAGATTTCTCATTTTTGAGAAAAGCTTTTTTTAACATTCATATCTGTGATGCTTTTAAGAGAAATAGGCATCATTTATCATTGTTATTATTGTCATTTGAAACCTAAAAGGGAGAGAACAGAGCTTTGATGCAAAAGAGCCATACAAAAACAAGTAATGATAAGATCTGGACAGAACCAAAAGGCCTAAGTTGGTTTTTTGATGGCTCCTGATAAGCAAGAAAGGAGAGCAGCTTAAAGATACAAGTCTGTTCTTTAATATATCTGGGGATTTATTTTTGTAATTAAATTTTAAATATGTATATAACAATAGACCACACTGATAAACTAGCTTATTAAATTTTTCTTCGATTGAATTGCTTGATTACATCTATATTTTGATGGTATTTTCAGTGATTTTTAGAAGAGCAAATAAACTAATATTTGGTGATAGTAAAAAGAAAAACTCAGAAGAAATTCTGGTGATATTCATAAGGATAATATGATTTTTTCTAATCAAGTTAATATCTTCCATATTCCTTACTTGTTCTTATTTAAGGGAATTATTTATACTTGTGTCTAAACCGTTGTATTCTTGAAGAATTTATGTTTAAGGTATAGAAAGATGCTGTCCTTCATATTCAAAGGTTCTGCTATTGATATACCATCAGTTAGAAAGTATGTTTTTGGTAATTTTTTTTTCAGTATTCATAATAAATTTACATTTTTTCCATCCACTGCACCCAGTGCTCTTGAAAACCGGTAATGTCACCCTGTCTCCTTACCTCCCTTCCTCCCTTCCTTAGTAGATTTGGTGCAAATGGGTAGGAAGCACAAGAAAAAGTTTATCAAACCAACTCTCTTTTGACAAAGGAGGCAAGAATGTACAGTGGAGAGAAGACAGTCTCTTCAGCAAGTGGTGTTGGGAAAGTTGAATAGCCATATGTAAATCAATGAAGTTAGAACACACCCTCACACCATACACAAAAATAAACTCAGAATGGCTTAAAGACTTAAGTATAAGACATGACACCATAAAACTCCTAGAAGAGAACATAGGTAAAACATTCTCTGACATAAATAGTACTAGTGTTTTCTTAGGTCAATCTCCCAAGGCAATAGAAATAAAAGCAAAAATAAACAAATGAGACCTAATCAAACTTATAAGCTATTGCACAGCAAAGGAAACCATAAACAAAACAAAAAGACAACCTACAGACTGGGAGAAAATATTTGCAAATCATGTGATTGACAAGGGCTTAATTTCCAAAATGTACAAACAGCTCATACAATTCAATAACAAAAAAAAACAACCCAATCGAAAAATGGGCAGAAGACCTAAATAGACATTTCTCCAAAGAAGACAGAGAGATGGCCAATGGACACATGAAAAGATGCTCAACATTGCTAATTATTAGAGAAATGCAAATCAAAACTACAATGAGGTACCACCTCACACCAGTCAGAATGGCCATCGTTAAAAAGTCTACAAATAATAAACGTAGCAGAGAGTGTGAAGAAAAAGGAATCCCCTTACACTGTTGCTGAGGATGTAAATTGGTGCAGCCACTATGGAAAACAGTATAACGTTTCCTCAAAAAACTAAAAATAGAGTTGCCATATGATCCAGCAATCCCACTCCTAGGCGTATATCTAGATAAAATTATAATTTGAAAAGATACATGCACCTCATGATCATAGCCAAGACATGGAAACAACCTAAATGTCCACCAACATATGAATGGATAAAGAAGAAGTGGAGTGTGTGTGTGTGTATATGTGTATATATATACACATACATACATACAATGGAATATTACTCAGCCATAAAAAGAATGAAATAATGTCATTTGCAACAACAGGGACGGACCTAGATATTATCATTCTGAGTGAAGTAAGTCAGAAAGACAAAGACAGATACCATGTAATATCACTTATATGTGGAATCTAAAATATGGCGCAAATGAACATATTTATGAAACAGAAACAGATTCACAGACAGAGAACAGAATTGTGGTTGTCAAGGGAGAGGAGGATAGGGGAAGGGAAGGATTGGGAGTTTGGGATTAGTAGAGGCAAACTATTATATAGGAGGGATAAATAATAAGGTCCTACTGAAGAGCACAGGGAACTATATTCAATGTCCTGTGATAAACCATAATGGAAAAGAATATGAAAAAGAATATATATGTGCAACTGAGTCATTTTGCTGTACAGCAGAAATTAACACAACACTGTAAATCAACTATACTTCAATACATTTTTTCAAATTAAAAAAAAAAAAGCAACTCTTTACTCCCTCACAAACCTTTAACATTAATTTTGGTTTTCCTTGAAAAAATGTTGCCTTTTAGTTTGATTCAGTCTTTGTCTCTCTTATAGTATAATCATTTTCTCAGCATGTGAATAAAATTCCCAAGTCATTTATTCAGGACCATTGTGCAAGTTTTTTGGAAAAAAAAAGTTTAATGTAAAGTAACAGCACATTACAGAAAATCTGAGAAATCTATCACTTCAATCTATAAGTATTCATTGAGAGAATACTATTTGTCATGCTGGAGATATAGTGATGACAGAGAAATTGAACATAAACTGGTAAATAGAGAAAAAAGATGATTCCAGATAGTGATAAGTGCTATAATGAAAATAAAATGGGGACACGTGACAGAGAGTGACTGGGTGTGTCTGCGTGTGTGCACTTACATGTGATAATCAAGCTTCCTTAGTTTCTTATTTATCAAATGAAGAGTTCAAATAGATGGTCTCTAGGGTACCTTCAGATCTTTTCTATTGTTGAAATTTTTCTAATTTTGGTCAATGTTTTTTAGATCCATTTCACCATTTCAATTATGTGATCTGTTGTCCACCCATATAGCACTTGAAAAATAGTAATTGAAGAATGAAAAATCCACCCATCAGGATTTGAAAACAGTGTCTGTATTCTCTATCTTCTAAATAAAAACCTCAAGGAAAACCAATGAGTGTATCTGTCCATCAGAAGGGACTCAAAACACAATTTTCATCCATGTTCTCTCTTACAGTGTCTGTTTATTTGTCTCTTTGCATAGAGAGGCTTTTAGAAACCACTGCTTTCTGGCTGAAAAAAAAAAAAAAGAATACAGTGTGTTGGACAATAGCATAACCAAGCTTGTAGCTTTTTCATTTCTTGTGAACTGCTTGGCCAGTTGGAATGGCTCTAGTCTCGTCTCAGAAGCTCTGAAAGGAAGAGTCAGGGGTGAGTGCTCACTTTTGTGTAGCCACTTGAAGACCTGTGGGCTAAGAGGTGTTCCACATGGAAAGTCATTGTGTAATAGCAATGATTAGTGATAGTGATGGTATTACTAATATCTAGAGAACTGTTGCATTTATTACACATCTCTTTGGGGGACTGTGGTAGAACCTCTGAAACATTACAAATTCAACTTCTTAATTTGGCAGAAGAAAGAGGACAAATTATCTGTTTAGGTTTTTAAACGATGAGCTTATTCTCCTCAATAGTCACAAAAATACCATCAGGAAAATGCATTTTTCTTCGTTGTCATGGGAAAATGCAGTCTAAAATCCTTTCCCACTATTATTATAAAGCCTGTTATTTAAAAAAAAAAACTGTAAATGGAACATGGTTGGAAATCATGCTTTTTTCAGGTGGACAAATATACTTGTTCTCTTTTAAATTTGGTTTAATAGTAGGATCTTTCAGCCTTGCTTCTTTCTGTCATCCATTGCCTTGCTTTCATTTAGAAATTGAACACAGCCAAATTGAAGGGGAAAAGGGTGAAAAACAGTTTCAGCATTAATCACTTTTTTAAAAAATCACAAAAATAAAAAGAAGATAATAACACACATGTTTGTGAAACTGATATTATTTATCTCTATTGCAGAGGCAAACCGAACTTACTAGACATGGGCTCTTTGATGATCAAACCAATTCAGCGAGTGATGAAGTACCCCCTATTACTGTGTGAACTCCGGAATTCCACCCCCACCTCTCACCCAGACTTCAAGGCACTGGAGGTTGCCTTTGCTGCCGTGAAAGACATTAACGTAAACATTAATGAACTTAAAAGACGGAAAGATCTAGGTAAGAGGAGATGTGATGGACTGGGGGTTTTCCAGAGTTGGAGTATTCTGTTTATGTTCCAGAGAATCAGAATGTGTCACTAGTTACAACAGTTGCAGTGATAATGAGCGTTTGATATCTAGAGTTAGAGGCTAGGGAGGAGAGGATGGTTTTGCCTTGCCTGCTAGGTTCAGGAGAAGACACGAGGCACAAAGATTGACAACTTCTTATCAAACAGTCCTATACTCAACCTCTTTTGACCACTGCATGCCTAATAACATATTGTGGGCTGAAGACACCCATAGCATATGATATTTTTGGTGTTACGTGTGGTAAGAAGGAAGTGTGGTGTTGCTAGGTAGCTGGGGGCAGTGAAAAGCTAGAGCTGAAGAGGAGTGGTGAGAAGGGCAGGTACAGGTGAGATGGCCCAGCTAACACATCAGGCTTATTTGGTTCTGGAACACAAAGAATGGGTATTTTTTTGGCAATTAATTGCTCTACTAAAGGGAGCAAGTATATTTCTTTCTCACATTAACAAATTATTAACTACTTGTTAATATTCACTTCTAAAGCAGAATGTAGATTTCAAAACAGGAGGCACAATTAGATGGTTCCTATTATCTCAGATGTAGTAGTGCATTGGGGTGGACCATGGGTCCTCTCTCAGTGTGATTTGTGTCCATAAGTTCTCTTTTTTTAAGAACTTTTATTGAGATACAGTTGACATGCAATAAACTGCATATATTTAAAGTGTACAATTTGATACTTTTTTCTTACTAGTAATGTATATATGGCAATCCCAATCTCCCAATTCATTCCCCTCCAACCCCCCTCCCCCTTTCCGCACTTGGTATCCATATGTTTGTTCTCTACATCTGTGTCTCTATTTCTGCCTTGAAAACCGGTTGGTTTGTACCATTTTTCTATATTCCACATATATATGTTAATACACAATATTTGTTTTTCTTGTTCTGACCCACTTCACTCTGTATGACAGTCTCTAGGTCCATCCATGTCTCTACAAATGTCCCAATTTCGTTCCTTTTTACAGCTGAGTAATATTCCATTGTATACATGTACCACATAAGTTCTTGATTGGCTTTGTACTTCTAACATTAAATCTCAATTCAACAATTAAAGCAATGGTAGGACTATGGAGCTAACTGGTCCAACCACTTCTTTTATTTTTATTGTTTTTATTTTCCCATTTTTTATTTTAAAAATTGTATGTATTTGTATTAATAAATTGTAACCATAAAGAGAAATGAAAATTGTAGAGTGAAAGACACCATAGACAAAATGAAAAGATAGCCCATAGACAAAGGATTACTGCCTAGAATATATAACTATTGATATTAAATCAGTAAAAACATTCTCATATTAAAAAGGTTAATAACAAAAATAAGCAATTCACAGGAAGACCAGTAGGTTTTTAAGTGCTAGGATGCACTAATAATCAGGGAAATGCACATTAAAATCACAGTGACACAGTGTTCCCAGCCTATCAGACTGGCAATAAAATTTTTAGCGGTTATTGTTAAGTGCTGAATCTCAGTTTGCAGGTCAGAATGTAAGTTGCAATCACCACTTTGGAGAACAATTTGACAATACCTATTAAGATGAAGAAGCACACACTCAAGAAGCATAAAATCAGTTTCTAGATATTTGAGAAACTGGCTCATATGCTTGTGGAGAGGTATACTAAGAAGTAGCATTGTTCAGAACAGCAAAAGGAAAAAAGGAAGGAAGCAAGGAGGGAAGGAAGGAAGGAAGAGAGAAAGAAAGAGAGAAACAAACAAGCAAGCAAACAAAGAAAATGGACAGTGGCTTCCATATTAATCCAGTTAGTGGATAAACTCTACTATACACTATGATACCATGAAAACATAAAATTAATTAAAGTACATGCATCAATTAGATAAATCTCAAAAATGCAATGTTGAGTTTTTTAAAAAAAAAGTTAGCAAGTGACAGAGAAATGAATGCAATATAATGCCATTTTTATAAAGATTGAAAGTATTCAAAATAATACTATGTACTGTATGACTACATACCTACAAAGTCAAGGCATGAAAATAGAAGCAGATATAAAAAACTCCATAATTTAGGCTCACAATTCCCTTTAGGGATCAAAGATGGGGATCAGAGAAGCTTCAATGGTTACATGATTTTTTTTTTTAATAAAAACATTGGAAACAAGATTTGACAAAGCTAGGAGATGGACAATAGCTGTTATATTATTTCAACTTTTCTATTTGTTTAAACTTCACATTTCAAAGAGGAAAATTTTTCTACTCTCATGATTCCAGTTTGTATAGCTAACATTCTCTTCAGAATTTCTATCTTTTTTCTATTTTTTTTCTTCTTTCTCCTTCTTTCCTTCTTCAAAAAGTATTACAAGTTTGCTGGGGCTTTTTTAAAAGTTAATTAATTTATCTATTTATTGGCTGCGTTGGGTCTTCATTGCCGTGTGTAGGCTTTCTCTAGGTGCAGGAAGTGGGGGCTACTCTTTGTCGTGGTGCACAGACTTCTTTTGTTGCAGAGCGCAGGCTCTAGGCAGGCTGGCTTCAGTAGTTGTGGCACGTGGGCTCAACTGTTGTGGCTCACAGGCTCTAGAGCGCAGGCTCAGTAGTTGTGGCTCATGGGCTTAGTTGCTCTGCAGCATGTGGGATCTTTCCAGCCCAGGGCTCGAACCCATGTCCCCTGAGCTGACAGGCAGACTCCCAACCACTGTGCTACCAGGGAAGTCCCTGCTGGGGCTTTTTGAAAAACTTAATTGTATGTCATGAATATTCTTCTAGTTAATATAGCCTTTTTCATAGTTCCATAGTATCCGATTCCTGAGTGTATCATAATTTATTAAACCATATCTCTATGAGTAAACTTTCAGATTGTCTCCAACATTCAGCTCTTAGAGGAAAAAAACGCTATAGCAAACAAAACAGTATGCTTCATTATGGAAAGCAGATTGCTCTACATGGACTTCCTGGTCATAGACCATAAATATTTTTATTTTTATAAGATTCTGCCAAATTGTTCTCTATAAAACCTGTACTGGTTTAATCCACATCAGCAGCGAATAAGAACACCCCTCTCTCCACACTCTTACCAAAACAGAATGTTAGGGATATTGAACATTTTGAACAACACGAGAGGTGGAAATACTTTTAAAGACAAAAAAGTATACCTCAGAGAAGCCACTCAACTTACCCCAAATCTCCCAGCTAGTGGAGACCCCTCTAGGATGGATCTGAGGTCCTTCTCATGTTGGCTGCAGTTCTCTTTCCATTAGTTAGGTCTTAATGCTTCATTCTAGAGACCTAACAAATGTATTGTCTGAAAAGAGAGAAAGAGCTTTTTCCAATATTAGGAATTTCTTTAATATGGGAGGTAAATGAACCTTGGGCTTTGAGGAACTCAAGTCCTAGGATAGTTTCTGGAGGTCAGTGGAGGTGGGCGGCTGGAGCTGTGACTGGACGGAGAGGCTGGAGGATCCTGCATCCGCACCAGAGGGCTGAAAATCAGACAGAATGTGATCTTAAATATAAATATGAATCTTGAATACTTTGGATGGAACACACGTTCTGTGCCTCATGTGTTCAGATATGTTATTTCACTCTTCCGTTTCAGTTCTAAAATACAAGAAGAACGATGAGGATGAATCACTGAAAGATAAACTGTCTAAACTAAATATTCATTCAATTAGCAAGAAATCAAAAAGAGTGACAAATCATCTAAAGATTCTGACCAGAGGAGAATCACAGGTAATTTTTCTTCCTGGGCCACATACATTTTCCTGGGGAATGTGAATGCTGATATTTTTCTGAGGTTTTGTTTTATCGTTATCAGACCTGTTTCTAGAACACACTGAGAACTGAGGCAATTGCCTGATACTGTTCCTTCCTCTCTCTCTCTCTCTCTCTCTCTCTCTCTCTCTCCCCTCCTCCCTCCTGGGAGCTATTGAGTGGGGGTGGTTTTGACACTATCTTAGCTGTGGTGCTTCCATTCAGGAAGAGGACAAAGGAGACAGAAGGACATAAGGATAGGTTGCCCCAGAGTCCTAACACTATCAATTAGCACATAATCTCACCCAAGGCAATGCCCTCCTTTTATCCTTGTCTTATTTCTACTTTTTAAAAAACCTCATTTCCTTTAGTTCCCTTGATGTTCATCTTATATTTATTTCACCTGTAGAAAGAGTGCTTTGGTGCATCTCTTAGTGTGATTTTTCCTAACTCTTATCACTTTCCTCTTCCCCTACCCACCAGCTGCACATTATATTACTGAGTAGCTGTTTAGCCTATCTTGAACCACTTTCATCTCACCCCTAATAAACAGTGAGTGGATTAGCAAAGGCTCTCCAACTGTAACGTGTGTAAGAATTACCTGAGGAGCTTCCTAAAAAACAGATTCCAGGATTCTACCTGGTTCAAAGGTGCAAGTTAGACGTCTGTATTTTTACAAAGACTACGGGTATTTTTAAGCTAATTGATCTGGAAGTAAGTGATCCACGGAACACACTTGGAGAATCACAAGATAGAAGGGTCGTGAGGCAGAGGAGGTAATGCAGTGGGCTTCTAACCAAAAGTAGGCAGAACAGTTCTTAAGAGACTGTATGGTACTTATCCTCCCCACCCCACCCCATGGGCCTGATTTTATCTTTTATTATGTTAGCATCTCTAGCAAAGGTTTTTAGTTTGAACTAGCGGCAACTGGTTCAGCTCTGGTTTTAGATGGCTCTTCCTATCTACCTTGCCCTTTGACTGCTGTGGTCCTTTTTCTTCTCATTAAGTCTTTGCAGCTTTCAGACCACGAAGCTAGACGTGGCCTCTTCCTCCTCTGAATGCCTAACACACTTACTCAATGTAGCTCAGTCTTAGCACTGTTCATATTTGCATGAGTCAGCACAGAAATTAAGAGTAAAGTTTCTGAGGTCATTCAGATCTGGGTTTGAGCCTCCCTTCTGCCACTTAACAAATATTTGTCTTCGGGCACCTAAAATTCAATGTAACCATCCATAAATTGGGGATTAGAGTAGGACCTAACACATGAAGTGCTTGTGCGGATTCAATAAGAGGATGCAAATAAAGTTCCTAACAGTGCGTAAGCATTCAATATTATCAACGTCATTTTCTATTGTATATAAAATATTGTTATTTACCTTTTAACATGCAGACTTCTTACTTCCCACGTGGATAAAAACTTCTTTATGCATGATACATTAATCATATCTTCTACTTTCTGTATTTTATGATGTTTTGACATCTTAAAAAAATTGCTGGCCAAAGAAAGACACCACTTGTAGGGCTAGCCCATTCTTACAGAGGGCAAAGGACTCAGCTGGAATCACTTATTTCATTTGCAAATGGACCAATCCTGGGTCTGTAGCCCCAAACACCTCTTAGCTAACTCTCACACGTGAAGCCAATATTCCTCTGCCCTGCATCACCCCAAGGCCAGGTATCAGAGACTGCCTCCGTAGACCAAAGCCTGCTGGAATTTTTCAAACTGGCTAGTCCTAAACATCTTACCCTGCCCCAGCTGTTTTTATGGGATTTCCCATGGAATCTCCAATATAGGCTCTGGCCTTGACTTTTCCCTTGCTCCTTTCTGCCAAATGACCAAAACTTAGTGATTCCCCTGTGGCCCTGCATGACATGCAGTGACCCCCTCTCTAGGACCTGTGAGTGTAAGAAACTTCTTTCAAGCTTCATTCTCTTTCCCTCCTGTGGCTGTACCGTCTCTACCAGGCCATACCCAATATGGATATCCTTAGAACACATGGCTTGTATCATTCTTGTACTTACTTGTTATTCTTCTAGGGCTCACTGTGTCCATTGCATAGAGGAGGAAACTCCAGGCCCCTCTTCTCAATGTAGAACTATAATGTGGGAAGCTTGGGACATTTATGGTGTGTGGTCATAGATCAGGAAAAGGAAAATCCAGAGGCTTCAACTAAAGATGACAGTAAGAAAATTGAACTGGGAATTCATTTGAAGAAGAGACTGCAGCCTCCATGAGCATGTGTAAATGTAGTGTAAACAATTCTCCCCCATTCTCTGGGATGTTTCTTCTGACTCAGGACAATTCTATTGAGGAACAGTAGGCAGGTCTTAATTCTGGGCAGACCCTTGTAGAAGCCGTTACAGCTTTTAATGTATTTATCATCAGCTTCTGATGTTTTTCAATTGTGAACTAAAAGTGAATTGCAGTTAAAGTAGCCTGAAGGGATATTAATTAGATTTTTTTTTCCCGGTAATCTTTTGAGAGGATGTCCTGTCAGCAATGAAGCATTTCACTGTTAATCAGAAAATCAGCTGCATAGGCTAGACTGTAGAAAAGATAAATCTCAAATCAGTCAATTTTGCACTTGTCAGCAGCTCAAGTGAAATATTTGGTGGAGTTAGGGTATAAAACTATTACCCGAGAGGAAGATTCTATTCCATTCATCACACATGTATTGAACTCTTATGTACTTGATTGCAAATGCAGAGAGGTTCTAAATTCAGACAGTTTGGGTTGGAATCCTGGTCCTAACTACTAACATGGGTAAGTTTCTTTAACTTCTTGTATTAGTTAGGATAAAGGCCTTGCTTCTGTCACAAAGAGATTCCAAAACATAGTAGCTTACGTCACACAGTCATTTATTTCTCTTTTGTAATAGTCCAGATGGGCTGTGCTATCAAGATCCTTCAGGAACCCAGTTCTCCCCAGTTTTGCACTGTGCTGTTCCCTAAACATATTTTAAAATATTGTCGTCATCTGCCTCATTGAAGCTGGGTCACTGCCATGTCTTCATTCGAAGTCCCAAAGACAATGTTGTAAGGCCAAGATTCAGAAATGAAACATATCACTTTCACTCACATCCTATTTGCCCAAACCCGGTTGCAAGGGCAGAGCCAGCTGCAAGGGAGTCGTGTGCCTATCTTAAAGAACAGGTACAAGTACTACTGGCAGAAGGTCAGTAGCAGGAATGCTCACAATCTCTGCCACACATCCTGGAACTTCTATTTCTTTATCTCCAAAACAGGATTTATTGTAGCATCTACCCCATACGGTTGTGCAAGAATTAAAATGAGAAAATGGAAGACAGATTTTAGCACAAGTGTCTGGAACGCAGTTAGTGTTTAAGAAATGTTAGTGGTTATTATTATTAAGAAAAAATCCTTCGTCTCCAATGCTTGCGATCTATCAGTGGAGGGAATTGTTTAAATCATTAACTGGTGAGAGCACACAGGAGGGCACAATTAATTTTCTCGACTGGAAAGAATAGGAATTAGAGGGAGAATTTGTAGAAGGGGTGACAGCTGAGCAAGGCCTTAAAAAAATAAACAGGGTTTTGCAGGGCAGAAAAGGGACAGCAGCGTATTCCAACAAAATAAAGCAACAGGAGAAGGCTTGGCAATAAAGAAGTAGAGCTGCGCAATATTTCTCATAATGTGATCGTTGAACCTCTTACTTTAGCATCATCTGGGTCCCAGCCAAGATATACAAAATAAAATAATTAATCCTTGAAAGCTGCATTTAAAAAAATCTGCTCCAGCGTATCGTTACATGCCTCAATTTGGGTGAGAGCAGAGGGTGATGAATTCTGTGTAAATTACAAAGTACTATGCTGCCTAATTAATGAAAAGCTTTCTAGAGAAACACCATTAAGGAGATTAAAATTACAAAAATAAAACGTCACTATTTTCGATGCATTCAGTTCTAAGCTCAACCACCTTAAATTAACAACCGTAGGACCCAAGAACATCTACGGTTCTTAGCCAGTAGCAAACTGAAGAATACACACCACATTCCATAAAACAGGTGTGTGTTCACACAGAGCTGGTTCTGATCTCCTTTTGTAGCCATTTTGAATGCCAAGAAATACTTCCACCATTGAAGAATTATGTATCTTCCTAGAAATTACCACGAATATATGAAACGCATATTTTTCTGAATGCTAACAGGTATACGTGTAGGGTAACAAAAAAAATAACTGAACACATGTGATCACTTTCTGCAGAGCTTTCCTAACAGAACTGTTTTTAAGATTATTCATCATCTTTCAATTTTGAGTTGATAAAGAATTATCATATTTCTTTAGCCAAGACCCTAAGAATATTTTCTAAATAACCACTGTGAAATAAATTGGGATGAGTCATATCGGCAAAACAGTAAATTCTGATCAATAGATCAAATTTTTATTATAATTTCCTTTTCCATTTTCATTTTATTAATTATTTTATAGGCCCACAAATGCAATGTAATTTGAGTACACACATAATACATGCGACAACAAACTGCAGAGAAAAGTTTTACATCCCAAGCTACCATAACATAAGTGAAGCGATGTGAAAACTAAACAGCAAATTAAGCAGCACCACATGGCTTTGTTACACTAGTTGGACATCAGTTGTGTCATGTGCTGGACACAGAAAGTTCTGTGTTAAGATGGTCAGCATAGCATGAAAAGTCTTCATCTCAACAAGGAGTTTTTTGTAATGTGCTGCACCAAGACGATGTGTGATATTTTTTAAAATGCCGGATTCCTTTGAGTTATAAAAATAAATCATTTCATCTCTATTTTAGGTGAAAGACAATACCTTTAATAGAGAAGAAAAGCTATTTAGATCTCTAGAAAAGACTGTAAGGCACTGTGTGAAGAATATTTCATTCTGTCTTCAACACGTACAGGTGGGTGAGGCACAACGGTTTTCAATGTTTCCACAAAAAGGTCTTGATGTCTCTGCTTATTATGAAGAGTCAATGTGACTGTTCATTCATTTATATGATGACACTTATTGTACCAAATCTGGGGGGCTGCAAGCTGCTGTGAAAGAACCCAAGACTTGGGTTTTGCTCTTTGTTTCCTTACCTCTTCCATCCTTCCCCCAATCCCAATTGCAACATGGTGGGACATTTATTCATGTGATTGCCACGTGGGGCTGGACCATCCACAAGCTTTCTTTACAACAGAGGTGAGTTAATTAATGCAAAGTGGCAGACAAGGCAGAAACGTTATTTGTTTGATTAAACTAACATATCTCTTTCCAGTACCTAAAACACATATCTGCAAATTTAAGAGTAGGACTGAAAGAAAAAAGAAAATAAAAAGGAGGCATAAAATAAAATTATAGGAGTTAAAAAGTAGAGAGTGCATAATATAAAGGCCATAAAACCCACAAAACCCCACATGTGCATTTCAAATTTAGCTATAGGCTACCTAGCAGCCAACCCAAAAAGGGATACATGATTACAGAGTTCTAAAATAAACCAGATACCTCTAGGGACTTCCCTGGTGGCGCAATGGGTAAAACCCTGAGCTCCCAGTGCAGGGGGCTGGGGTTCGACCCCTGGTCAGGGAACTAGATCCCACATGCATGCCACAACTAAGAGCTTGCATGCCACAACTAAGGAGCTGGTGAGCCGCAACTAAGGAGCCCACCTGCTGCAATGAAGCCCGACAAAACCAAATAAGTAAATAAAATATAAATAAAGGAATTGGTAAACAAAATCACCTCTATTTATTTCATAACTGGTGCTTTGTAATGTCCCCTTTGTAATGTCCCCTTTCTGAATGAAGTTCATAGATCATTTAACCTTCGGTAGGTAGGTGTACATAAAAGAAAATCCATATCAAGGAAAATATATTCTAACAAAATATTATGAACTACAATATGCAAATATCCCCGCACAATCACAGCAGAAGACAGAAACATCCCCACAAATTTCCAATCCCCTAGGAGGTTTCCCTGCCCTTGTTGAGAATCACTTGGACAAACAAATTGGAGTACACTGCAATTATATTCAGTAGAAAGACCAGTCAGGAGTTTCTTCTGATGGATAGCATAAAGGGGACATAGTGTCCTTAACAACATCCTGACAGCGGTCATGACTATGAGACACAGAAAGTTAGCAGAATTACATGTAGGTCAGTTAAATGGTTCCTTTCTATTTTCTGGGTTTTCTCTCGGTATCTGTTTTGGGAGATGTTTGCATTCTTTGATAGGCTATCTCACCAACAGAAGATTAAGTTGACAGGCATAATGATTTGGAGACAAGGTTCTATGTTACATAACCCACAAGCCACGTTCTTTTCTTATTTATTAACTGATGCCAAGCCTGATTTTGCAGTCAGGTTTGCTAATCTCTTCCTAAAGCCCTGCCTGCTGTGAAAGGAAAACCAAAACATAGTTACAACATCCAGAGGGCAGTGGGAACCCTGTCCTTGATATACTTTTCAAGGAGTCAGCGCCTCTTGGGAACATCTACAGAAAAGTCTTCTATTTCCACTAACTGATTCAAAAAAAAGCATGAGTATCTTCTGTTAAAGAGAAGATTAAATTCACTAAGCAAAACTGAACACGTAAATCAAAGAGGAGTGATTTTTAAAATAAGAGATTTATAAGAATTGAATGATGAAGAATGGCCATCGAGGGAATTTAAGATGGATTCCACTTAATAAAAGAAGGTGTCATACCTAAGGAGCAATATGAGAAAATGATATGGGGGGAAAAGTCATAGATTGTTACAAATAACCTGATTGTACCAAGAGTTCACAAAATTTTTTCCTTCCTTTTTTTCTTTTTCTCTGGGTGGTAACAGTTATTTATGTTGATGAAGTGCACGTTTGGGATACATTTAATTGTACTGAGTTGAGAACTTTGCCCATTTGGTAACTTTGTTCTTCGGTTTCAGGATGCCATGCCTTTAGCTCTGCAGAGTGTAATGGAACTCCAGGAGATTTCACATAACAAAGATGAGGAGGAGAGGGGCGATTCAGAGGCTCCAAGTAACACCCAGAATCCCTCTGATGACTTTGTAAGTTATTTATACTCGCAGATGAATGCAAATGAAATCGTAGGGTTAAGAGAAAAGCTGCTTTGCATTTACTCTTTTGGAATTAAAAATAAAACATGCGCTAAAGCAAATACTAATGTTAAAATTAGTAGATTTAAACAGGAGATTTTTTTATCACTAAATATTTTGAAGTGGATTAGCAAGGCTTTTACTATAATCAAAATTTAAGAGGGCTCCAGACTGTGCTTCTAGGATAGTCTGTGTCTGTGCAGCTTTTAAAATCAATATTTAAAGTCTGCATATGGTATATCAGGGATTTATTAAGTTAGAAAGCTGTGATTTTTTTTTAGAGGAATCTCTGAAAGTGCCTAGAGTTTTTACAGGAGGAGTGAAGATACTCTCTGAAGATGTTACTTTTATTAACATACTATACAATGGAAAGTATTCAGAAAGGGCTTTTATTTGAGTCATATACATATAATTATATATTATATAATTTGTTTTCTGAGAGTTCTGTAAAATATACAGAATCATAAAACATAGATTGGGAACTAAAAACATGCTTGAGCCCAGAAAGTATTTGGGTGGCAAATTAGTCCGAGTAATGCTAATTTCAACTTACTATCTTGTGTTCCATAGGTATTATTATTTCATAGTAGTATTTCAAATATTACATAAAAGATATAATAGACTCTGTCATCTCGAAGATCCTCGCAAGTAGCATTTTTTTAATTGGTATTATTGGCATTTGGGGTCAGACAAATCTTCATTGAGTGACCCTTGTGTTAGAGGATGTTTAGCTTTCCTACCAGGCTCTAAATCCCAGTAATGTCCCCCATGTCATATTTCTGAATTCTAGGAAGTGATACAGTGCCCATTCCAATAGAAAAATACCCAGAAGCATTTAGCTTTCCTGGCACTGGGGAATGAAAAGTCACAATTACATCTGCACTAACATGGTAGCTTAGATGGATGAGAAGGAAGAAGGGCAAGAGAGAGAGATGGGGGTGGGGGGAGAGAGTTTTTATAACATGTTAAATGGAAAAAGTGTGCCTAGTTCTTTATATGTTTTCTGGGCTTAATTACAGTGAGCACATTTTAGGAAAGTCCTTAAGAGTTTGCTCTCTAGCTTAATTCCGAATCATTAATTAAGGTGATAAATATTTATTGGACACATGTAATTTAGCTTCTCCACCATCAAGCATCCAGAACTTGACAGAACAAAGAGAGAAGGTGTCTTTCCCTTGCATAAAACCACAGGATGACAAATTAGGCTAAATTAAAATAATTATCAGAAAGCTCAATATAAAAGCACCTTTTTTGATAAAGTATATTGAACTCTTTTTTAAAAATCAAATATTAAGAGCTCGAATCTATCTAAAAGCAGAGCAATAGTTTTTACCTAACCATGAGAGATACCTATCTACACATTTTGTATAGAATAAAATATTAGAATAAAATCTGATTCTTATTTGTTCCAACCATAATTCCCATGTACAGATGAATTGGTTCATATCTGTGGGTCATAGGACATATATACTGTAATCATATTGTAATATTGTAATTAGATTATCTGTAGAATTCAATTATGTCACAAACACAGTAGTTTATTCCAGAACAGTAAACAGATTCTTTGCTTAGTTGAAGGACTCATTAAATAGTCTGCAGGTGTATATTGATTATTTTATAAGCTAGACATCAAATTTAATCTGTGTTGGCCATTACTGGTGCCAATAAGAGACTGGTTTCCCTCCTCTTCTAGACTTCCCATGAGTTCATACAAAGTCACCAGAGGTCATTTAAGTAAATTAATATGAGCTGCTGCTTAGATGCTGATTTCCTAGAACATCTTGCAGGGTACAAAAGATAAAACGACTTCCAAATCTCCTTAACATAATCATGACACCCAAGCATATATGATGAAGGGTAAAGCTGGGCAGTCAGCAAACACAGGATACTAGTGCATTTCAGAATAGAGGAAGAAAGAGAAATAGAAGAAATTGAATCTAGGGTGCTCAGGTGCTGGCATGGAGTTAGGCATTAATACAATGTTCATTTCCAATGACTCAGCCCTAAAAATATAACAATTTAGGACACAGAATCAGCATCAGCTTAATCCTTCCAGGCATTTAAAGAGGAAGCAATTACTCTCATGTCTATAACTGGAACAAAATACCTGTAATATGGGGGTAATATCTGCATAGGGGATACAATACCAAAATTAGCCACCAGGGTAGCCAGGGAATTGGCGCAGATGTGGGGGGACTAGGATACAGGCCCTCCTAAGACCAACTGTCTTCCTTTTATTACTAGCAAAGGAAGGGAATGATATGTGAATAATTTATGGAGTCTTGGTAGTCAAAGGTGGAGATTACCCCCTACCCCATGTTCTGGAGAAGCGCCAGTTGGCTCTGGGATTAGAAAGAAGGGGAAGGGGAAAGCGTTGAGGGAGATGACCCCACCGCCAAACCCACTGGCTGTAGAGAGAAGGATGGAGCATAGTTTGGGTGTGTGGGTTTCAACTTTGCATTCTTCTTCCTGTTCACTCCTCAGGTTCAACGTTAGAGTCTAGAGTTGCTGTTTTAAGTCCTTGAACAGGTTTAGTTAGCCAAAAAAAAAAAAAAAAAATGATCCCATGCTCTTTCAGCTAGTCTGGATACTTTCCTGCCTTCCTTTGTGTTCCTGCAGGGAGGAAGTAAGCCTACTGGTAACGCCAGACCCGGTACTGGGTGTTCCTCGTTCTGTGATAGGATTGTTTTGCTCTTTTGGCAGGCAGCTCGTTTCCAGAAACTCATCCTGACGCCCCTGTCGGCCCTGCTGTGCCTATTCCCAGGGCCCCAGAAGCTCATCCAAAAACGCTACAACAAACTGCTGGACTACAACAGCTATCTGCAGCGGGCGGCGGCGGATGAGTCAGACTTGGCCAAAAGGGAATACGAGGCCCTCAATGCCCAGCTTGTGGAAGAGCTCCAGGTGTTCAACCAGGCTGCGCGCAAGATTCTGCTGAACTGTCTGTGCAGTTTCATCACCCTCCTCAGGGACCTGATGCTCGCGGCCCAGAGGGTCTATTCCACGGGGGTGCGGGTAAGCACAGCACCAGCGCTTGGCTGCCTTGGCTTCCGGCATGTATCAGAAACCACACCATGCAAAGCAGCCTGCTCAGAGCGTGCCTGAGCGGTGTGCGCGTGTGGCTTCTGTTTTCACTGAAGCCACTCAGAGAGTGTTCTGCTCCTTATCCCTCTTCTCCACGGGAAGCTAAAATCAAGCTTCCTAGCGCCCGTTTGCTGTGGCTTACGCACTTGGAGTTCATTTATGGAGATTCCTTTTGCAAACACCAAACATCTTTCAGCTTTGCTCCCCTCCTTGGTGGAACCAATGTAGCTCCACCTGCCTGATGCTATGTTGAAGCTTATCAATTTGTATTTTGTATTCTCTTCCTATTCAACTGTTTTTTTTTTTTAAAGCTCTTTATTGGAATATATTTGCTTTACACTCTTCTACCAGTTTTTGAGGTACACCAAAGTGAATCAGCTGTATTTATACATCTATCTCCGTATCCCCTCCCTCCCGCGACTCCCTCCCACCCTCCCTGTCCTGGCCGTCTAAGGCATCTCCCATCATCAAGTTGATCTCCTTTTGTTATACAGCAACTTCCCACTGGCTATCTATTTTACAGTTAGTAGTGTAAATATGTCTATGCTACTCTCTGTTTTTAAATGTTAACCATGACTGAGACATGGACCCAAAAATAAGGCCATCTCAGTGTAATGGCAGAAACAGCATATCGGTCAAACCAGTTTTTGTTTTGCTTTTGTTTTCCTCCAAGGAAGAAAAGCCGTGTGTGTGTGTGTGTGTGTGTGTGTGTGTGTGTGTGTGTGTGTGTGTGTGAAAGAGAAAGAGAAAGAGAGAGACGTATGTATATGTGTCTTAGCTTTCCTTTAGGGTATGACTTTATAATTACTTTCTGAAGAGGAAGAAAGATATTTACAACCTAACATCAACTTTAAAAAAAATCAGCTTGGTTCTTGGCCCTTCATTTCAAGTGTAATACTGATCATTCAGTTGGTTAGATATTTAATGGACAACATTTGGGGGAAAATTAATTGTCCCCACTTTATTTTTTATTGTATGTTTAATTAACTCTTGGCTTATCCTCTGAATTAAATTGAGTTGAATGAAGAGGTGCTACATTTACTTGGCTTAAGAGGAAGCACTATACAAAAATGTGTAAGCAGTCTCATACCCATTCTGTCTCTGAACCACCCCATCTCCTGCTCGCACCTCCACTGATATTAGTGTATTTTTTATCTACTTAGAGCATCTTTGTGCCATTAAAAGTAAAATGCAAATATGTTTTCATTTCCTACACAAACTAGCAAACTATAGTGCCGTTCTGCAACTTGCTTTTAACACCCATGTCAGCACATAGAGAGCGTCCTCATTTCTTTTACAGCTTTATATTGGTCCACTGCATAGTTGTACAATAGTGTGTGATCAGCCTCCTATTTTTTTGGTAACAACTTTATTGAAATATAATTCATGCACTATACACTCCACCCACTTAAAATATACAACTCAATGGTTTTTGTACATTCACAAGAATTGTGCAATCATCACCACAATCAATTTTTAGAACAGTCATCACCCCCAAAAGAAACTCTGTACAGTTAGCAGTGACTCTACATTTCCCCCTAACCTCCCCAGTCCCAGACAACCACCAATCTACCTTCTGTCTTTACAGATATGTGTATCCTGGACACGTGGTGTAAATAGAATTATACAACACGTGGTTCTTTGTGACTGTCTTCTTTTACTTAGCATGATGTTTTCAAGTTCCATCCATGTTGCAGTATGTTTCAGATCTCAATTCTTTTTATTGCCAAATAATATTACATTGTATGAATATGTATTTGGGTTATTTCCACTTTTTGGCTATTATGAATAATGCTGCTATGAACATTCAAGTTCTTAGTGGATGTATGTTTCCATTTCTCTTGAGTATATACCTGGGAGTGGAATTGCTGGATCAGGTCCTAGGTCTATGTTAACCTTTTGAAGAACTGCCAGTCTGTTTTCCAAAGTGGCTGCACTATTTTACATTCTCAGCAGTAATGATTGAGGTTCCAATTTCCTCACATCTGTCTTTTTTATTATTGCTATCCTAGTGGGTATGAAGTGATAGCTCATGTGCTTTTGATTTGCATTTCTCTGATCAATCCCTTATTTTTAAACTTTTAAAGTTGAAGTGTAACTTATAAGATTATATACAGTAAAGTGCATCCATCTGAAGTGTACATCTCAGGAATATTTGCATGTACAAGGTACTCTGGCTGTAGAGTTTACAGAAGTTTTAATATAACTGGAGTGCAGATAATTTTTGACTCACACACTATATACATCTGAATTACCACCACCCAGATCTGGTATAAGACTTTTGCCATTCCCTGTAAGGGTCACTCATGATTACTCCCAGATTATATTCCCCCGAAGGTCACCACTCTTCTGATTTATATTACCATAGACTGTTTGGCCTGGTTTGGGTTTCATACAAATTAAATCATACAATATGTATTCTTTTGTGTATTAATCGGTCCCTATTGATGGATACATGGGCTATTTCCAATTTTTTTCTATGACAAATAATCCCAGAGTCATTTTAGATGTGAGCAAATGTATCTTTAGGAGAGATTTCTGTTAGTGAAATCTCTAGGTCAAAGGGTAAACACATATGTAATTTTGTGAGTTATATAATTTTAAAATTGTGGGAAAAAAACAAAAAATTTGCTATCTTTACTATCTTAAGTATAGTGTTCAGTAGTCAAGTTTATTCACACTGTTGTACAATAGCTCTTCAGAACACTTTCATCTTGCAAATCTGCAATCTAGACTCATTAAACAACAATTCTCTATTTACCTCTCCTTCAGCCCCTGCAACCACTATTCTACTTTCTGTTTCTATGAATTTGGCTAATATAGATGCCTCATATAAGTGGCATCATACAGTATTTGTCTTTTCTTAACTGGCTTATTTTACCTGGCGTAATGTTCTCAAACTTCATTCATATCGTAGCATGTGATAGGATTTCCTTCCTTTCTAGAGTTGTAAAATATTCCATTGCATGTTGATACCACATTTTCTTTAGCCATTCATCTGTTGATGGATATTTGGATTACTTCCACCTCTTGGCGATTGTGAATAATTTTGCTATGAACATCAGTGTGCAAATATCTCTTTGAGGTCTTGTTTTTGACTCTTTAGGATGTATACCCAGAAATGGGATTGCTGGATCAGATGGTAATTCTAATTTTAATTTTTTGAGGAATCCAAAGCTCTATGTTTAATTTTATTATTATCAGAGTCATACATGCACATAATTTAAAGATTCAAGTATTTATTTAGGTTTCGTTAAGAAAAACAATAGTACTTCGCTCCCTTTCCCCATTTCTTCTTCCTTGAGGGTAACTAGTTTTCAGCTACCTCAGATGATTCTTTTGGTATTTATCACCATGTTTTAAACTAACACGATTGTGTTATCATTTAATTTTAGGCAGGATAACTTCCACTGTGAGAAATGGGAATTTAGCTGTCTCTTCTCTCTCTGCCCCAGAACACATATATTCACATACACTCTTTCTAGTTCCCCTCTAACACAGTTATATTATAAATTTGGTTGCTTTCATATTCAGTGTTTAAACTATTTGATTTGTGTATCAGTCATGATCCCCGTAGGAAAAACTTAACACACTCAAAAGAACATACGAAGAAAAACTTAATAAAGGGACTATTTACAAAGATGTGAGTATGGCATGTGGACACCTTAAGGAATAAGTGCACTGCCCTGGGGCTTATAAAAGAAGGAGTCTTAAAACATCCAGGCTTCAAAGGGAAAAGGGGAAGGAGTGGCTATAAGAATGTGTAGACAGAGCTAAGTGGAAAGGGTTACCTGACAGGATCTATGGCTATCAGTCAATACTACAGAAAACAATAAATACTAAAGAAATTTATTGGGAAATAAATATCCTTATCTCTCTTTCCTCCCTCATTCTGATTTCCTGTGGGTGCTTTTCATTGCCAGAACCCATCCAGAAACCAGAGTGCAAGGAAGCTGTTGATATGTTTTATACTGATCAGCCTCCCAGAGCACACAGCAGGATGGAAATGGAGAAAGAATAAATTGCAAGAAGCAAACAAAAGATATTCGGCATACAAAGTGAATGCTGGTTCGAGTTCAGCAATATGACACTAAGATTACTTTTTCTTTCATGGATAGCTTTTTTATTTTTCTTAAAGTTAATAATCGTGTTTGTCTTTTATCAGCTTAATTTTCATTTGCCTAACTTTATCTGCCAATTTGACTAGATCACTTCTTAAGACATTCAGATGTATGACAGATTCTATTAATTGTGTCTTCTTGCAGAAATCTCTCATAGAACTGGTTACCCTTTTAATCTCATAATTAACTGTAATCTGGGATTACACTTCATCATCGTTCTGGGAAATCCCTTTACCTCTTTTCTGTGTGGGATTTCACATTTCCTTATCCCATGCTGACTTTCTTGCTTGCTTTCTGCCTTTATTTGGAGGAGCAAATTTTTGAGTAGGTTCTTAAGAAAGGAAAATTGGGAGGTTAATATTTTGACACCTCAAATATCAGAAAATGTCTTTATACTATTATATTTTTAAGTCATTTAGTAATTTACTTTTTAATATAAATTTCTTTTTCATTCAGTATTTTTAAAGTAATAGAATTTTTTTCATGGAAAGGTGTTTTATTTTAAATATAGCAGTTTGTACATGTCAATCCCAAACTCCTTATCTATCCTCCCCTCCATCCTTCCCCCTAGTAACCATAAATTCATTCTCTAAGTCTGTGAGTGTTTCTGTTTTGTAAATAGGTTCATTTGTATCATTTTTCTTTAGATTCCACATATAAGTTATATCATATATTTGTCTTTGTCTGACTTATTTTACTTAGTATGATAATTTCCATTTGCAGCAACATGGATGGAGCATCATCACATTTAATTGATAGTTTGGCTGGGTGTAAAATTCTAAGTTGTTCTTTCTGAATATAAAAGCATTCCATTGTTCCATTGTCTTCTAGCTTCCACTGTTTCTGTTGAGAACTCTGGATGCATTTTGGTTCTTAATTCTTTGTATGTACTTCTGCTACACTATCCCATTCTAAAAGCTTATGGAATTTTCTTACTGTCTTTATCAGTCTTAAATTTAATGATGATAAACCTCGGTGTGTTGGACACTTGGTGGGATTGTTTCAACCTGAAAATTTATGTCTTCCACTTTCTTTTTTCTTATAAATTTATTTATTTATTTATTGGCTGTGTTGGGTCTTCATTCCTGCACACAGGCTTTGTCTAGTTGGGCAAGAGGGGACTACTCTTCATTGACGTGCACGGGCTCCTCTTTGCCGTGGCTTCTCTTGTTGTGGAGCACGGGCTCTAGGCACATGGGCTTCAGTAGTTGCAGCACATGGGCTCAACAGTTGTGGCTCATGGGCTGTAAAGCGCAGGCTCAGTAGTTGTGGAACACAGGCTTAGTTGCTCCATGGCAAGTGGGATATTCCTGGAGCAGGGATCAAACCCATGTACCCTGCATTGGCAGGCAGATTCTCAACCACTGTGCCACCTAGCAAGTCTGTAGAAACTTTCTTTGAACAGTTCATTGATTATTTTTTTCTCTTCCCTTTCTCTTTTCTCTCTTTCTGAAATTCCTGGGTTGTTCCTTTACTCTTATATCTTTTCCCACTTATTTTCTATCTCTTTATTGCTTTGCTCTCCTTCCTAAGAAATTTTCCTACTTAATCTTCAAACCCATCTTTTGATTTATTTTTATTTCTGTTCCCATGATTTTAATTTTTGAAAATTCTTTTTGCTCTCTTAACATGAAAATAGGTTGCTTTTATTTTTATAAGGATCTTTCTTGTTACAGTAATGCCTTAGATGTCTGATATACTTGATCATTCACCACTGATAAAGAGTTGAGGACTAATTGGCAGCATTGGGCACCTAGATAGGAGTTGAAAACTGTGAGCATCCACTGTTGTGTAGAGCAATCTGACTGCAGTTTCATTTGGGAACTCCTGAAGATAGCATCAGTAGGTCTTTCCTCTTGGGCTGGTCAGAATCTCCAGAGATGTCCCTTCAAGTTTTCTGCCTGGAGGGTAATGACTGACTGCTAGGCCTGGTTGGCAGGGCCTCTGGGTCCAGTCTATATCCACTCACTTATTTACCCTCTTTCTAACATGGGTCCCCTACTGTTATGTGTGCCTAGTGTTCCCAGTCTAGAGACTCTCCATTTTACCATTTGCAGAGAAGAAAACTTCATCTTCTGCTAAGGTAGGGAAGAGGTAATCACCAAGATTCACTGAAATGGAGAAAGAATCTGGGGAGCCAACTGCTTCAGAACAGTTCCAGCTGTCTATATCTGCAAAACAAATTACACCAAATGTGGTGGTAGGAAACAACCAATAGTCATTTATTATCATTGTCTCTCATAGTTCTGGGGCTCACTGGGATCAGGGAATCATTCTCAGTGTCTCAGTCAGATAATAGCTGGGGCGGAAGTGGTCACAAAGACTTTCTCAGGCCTCTAAGATTGGTGGTGGGACAATGACAGACGACTCAAACAGCCAAGGAATGGAATCGCTGGAACCCCACAGACACCAGTCCCCCACTCGATCTTCCAACATGGTCTTTTGATATGGTGGACACAGTGCAACTGGACTTCTTCCATAGCAACTAAAGTCTCCCTAGAGTGAGTGTCCCAAGAGAAAACAGCAAAAACTTCATGGTCTTTTTTAGCCTGATCTTAAAGTCAAACAGCATCACTTCCATTATTCTATTTATTTCAACATTCTATTCATTGAGGCAATCATAAAGTTCCACCCAATTTTGAGGGAAGCAGATATAGTCTGCACCTCTTGATGGGAAACATATCAAAGAATTTGCTTATTTGTTTTAACCACCACAGGCTCTTAACCAATGTTTCTTGTTTTAGCTTTTTTCTCCTTTCTACTCTACCACCACATTGGAGGGGCATACAGTCATCAATTACTGAGTCTTTCTTCCAAAAATGTTATTGCTATTGTAATTTTTTCTCTTCTGTTTCCTTTTATTTAGCTGTGAACTTACAAAAAAATCCTTGTCATTTTAATGGGGTCAACAAATTAGATGGTTTTGATCTAGAAGATTTAATGTTGCCCTAATTTTTCACTGTGGAACATAGTATAATTTCTCACTGTTCATCACAGATCTACTAAGTTCAATGCCTAATAAGCTTAAATATTTGTCTGGGAACAATGTTATATCATTTTTACCTATAGGTACCACTGTTGGCTTCAAGCATCTCTGAAATTCAGAATCGAGTACTAGAAGAGATTCAAAATCTGAATTTTGTGAAGGATAACAGTGCTACCTTTATTGAGAGGAAACTTAGTTTTGAAAAGAAGAAGCCTGTGCAAATTCTGGTGAGTTTGGTAGCACTCATTAACAGTGATGACTATCACTTTTTGCCTTGTTCAAATCATAGTATATTATTTCCCATATCACTTATCTCATTCTAATATTCTATAGTTTACCTACTTAGTATATGTAGAATTTCTTGTCTGTTTCTACCCTCTATATTATGAACTCAATAAGGTCATGGATTTTTAATCTGCTTTATACATGATGTGTACAAAACAAGTGCCTAAATGGTGCCTGACACAAGGTAGGCACTCAATAAGTGTCTGTTGGATGAATGAACAGAATTTTATAGAGCAAAATCAGTACAATTCAAACCTTTCATTTTTCTAGATAAGGAACCCCAGTTTGCAGAGATGAAGTGATTTTCTCAAAGTCACTTAGTGGCAGAGTTGGGACAGGGGCCAGGCCTCTTGACTGCTGCCTAATTTACTGATATTATTTCCCAGAAAAATACATGCACATGTACAATTTACTTAATTAAATATTATTTATCGAGTGCTTAACACACAAGTGATTGCCTACAGCATGGCAAAGGATTAAAAACTTGTTCAACATCCAAGAAGGATTAGAACCTCTGCCTTCGTATTCTCAGCTGAATTTTCTTTTTTTTTCTACAACACTGCCCTCATGTGCTAACTAGAGACTTTTTCCCTGCATAACTCAGCTGAATGCTTTCATTATAATAACCTGATCTATGCCTCAACGTTGAAATAATCCCAAATCAATGTATGGCTTCAACATTTTAAAAATCTCCAGAGAAGAAATATTTACCAGTATTTATCCGTGAGAATTTTATTATACATCTATCTGAATCAAAATCTCTGCTTATTTCTCCCAGCCGGAAGTGCCACGTCAGACCGGCGCTCACCGCTCCAAACTTCTATCCACATACAGTACACAGGAACTCTACCAAGCTAAGCGCAAGTGCAACGCTACTCAAGAAAATGACATCAGTCTTCTGGAAGGGGAGCTGGTGGCTGTGATGGAACAGAAGGATCCTTTGGGAAGTACCAGCAGGTGGCTTGTTGACACAGGAAGTAAGTTTTTTGCATAAGACGCAAAGAACTTCCACCTTTCTTCTAGCTGAGATTTTCCCAAGGGCCTCTGTGTGCTTCTCTAGATTCAACTGTTTGGAAAGGGTATACAAATAACCTTGTTTCTTCTTTCTATTTCTTATCCAGGTATTAAAGGATATGTGTATTCCTCCTTCCTAAAACCCTACAATCCAGCAAAAGCCGAGAACAGGTTCTGTGATGATGATTTTGATAACATCAGCCTCTTTGTGTCTTCACGACCAGCCAGTGACAGTGTCACAGGCACCCCAGAAGGTAGCATAAGTGATAGCAGCTCATCTCTTAGTGGAACATGTGGGAAGTCTGAAACAAATGGTACTGATGTTGACAGTTTTCAAGAGGTAGATGAGCAGGTAAGAATTTGAATCTTGATGGAAAGATGTTTGGCTGTTCAAATCATGAAAGATATTCTCTCTGTCTTACTGTGAGACTCGGTGAAAGTTTCAGCTTCCTCTGTAGCGCTTCTCTCTAGCACTTCCTCTCTGTGCACTTTTTTGCAAAGAGTTTGTTTCTCTGAGCCTGTTTCCTCAAATGAAGAAAAGAGGACAATAATTCCTACTCTGCAGAGTTAATGTAAGGATTAGAGATAATGTGTAGTGTGTAAAGTACCCAGCATGGAGTAGGCACTAGATAAATAGTAGCTGTTTGTACTTGGAGTGACGTAAAGATGGTCTCTTTATACTTGCACCATCGGAGAAACACAGCTCAATAGTGAATAGATCACCACCATCAGTGGCATGTGGAAAACTGACCATAGTTCCTCTGAGAGCAGTATCTTCATTGAGCTATCTATGAATCGGTCTTTTTTTATTTCCTGCTTTATGATATATACTATATACTGAAACTTTCAAAACTACCCTTCCCTCACTTAACCAGTGCGAAGGCTATTGGCATAATCCTTTCCCCAAATGGTAAGTTAACTATAACACAGGGTTCCTTTTTGCTACCGCAGAAAGTTTCAATATATTTAACTGTTAATCCCCAAGTGGTGACCAACTAACTGGTTCCTTTTTTAAAATTGCTTTTTTACTTTAGTGGCTTTTTATTAACTAATTTTAACTTCTTTTTCTAGAAATAAGGTTAATACATGTTATTTGTGCAAAGTTAAAATAGTAGAAAGATATACATAAATTAAAAGTAAAGGTCTTTATTCTCTCCTCAGTCCTACTTTTCAGAGACAATATGCAGGTATATCTTTTTGGATATTGTATTTATATGAGTGTATTTATACTTAGATGAGTGGGAACATATATATGGTACATAATTTTTTTTCAGTTAATATATCTTAGACACAACAGTACCTAAATATCTACCTTCTTCCTTAAAAAATTCTGCATAGTATTTCATTATCTGGACATATCATAATTTATGTAACTATTACCATAATAATAGCCATTCAGAATATTTTGAGCTTTTTAAAATTTCGAACAATATTTCAGAGAAGATCCTTGTTCATTTATTTTTATGCACTCCTACGAGTCTATCTGTAGGGCAAGTTCCTAAAAATATTGGCATGTCCAAGGATATATATATTTAAAGTTTTGACCAAGGATATATATATATTTGAAGTCTTGATAGATATTACCATACTGCTCTTCAAAAATATTTTGTCTATTTAATTTCTTTCATCAATACATTGATTGCTATCCAATTCATGACTGATATTTTTAAAAATAGTTTCATTAAGTTCTTATTCACATACCATACAATTTGTGAAATTTAAGTATACAATTCACTGACTTTTACCATATTAACGCGGTTTTGCAGCCATTACCTGAATCCAACTTTAGAGCATTTCCTTCACCCTAAAAGATCCTTTGCACCTATTTGCAGCCCCTATTTCCCACTGTTAGCCCCAAGAAATCTTTAATCTACTTTTTTTCCTCCATAGATTTGCCTTCTTTGTATTTTTTGTATTACTGGAATCATACTATATGTGGTATTTTCCAGCCAGCTTCTTTCATTTCACATAATGTTTTCTGAGCTTCATCCATGTTGTAGTATGTATACGTATTTTGTTTGCTTTTAATTGCCTAATAGTATTTTCTTCTATAAATATGGCATATTTTAAATAAAATCCATTCACCAGTTGATGGACATCTAGGGTAATTTTATCATAATGCTGCTATGAACATTCATGTGCACGTCTTTGTGTGAATTTCATTTTTTTTGAGTATATCCCGAGGAGTAGAATTGCTTATTGGTCTGATTAAGTTTTTAAAACACTGCCAAGCTGTTCTTCAGAGTGACTGCACCATTGTACGTACCCAACAGCAATGTATAAGGATTGTGAATTGCAATTTCTCTACGTCCTTGCCTTATTGTCTTTTTCTTTGTCACAGCCATCTTAATGGAAGTGATAAAAAAACTACTCACTGTAGTTTTGATTTACATTTCCCTAATGACTAACGCTATTATCTTTCATGGTCTTATTGGCCATTCCTGTATCTTCCTTGGTGAAACGTCTTTTCAAATATTTGCCATTTAAAAAATTGGGTCATTTCCCTTCTTATTACACAGTTTTAAGAATTCTTTATATACTCTGGATACAATTCTTTATCAGATATATAATTTGCAAGTATTTTCTCCCAGTCACTACTGATTCTAAATTCATCTATACATTACTATGTTTCTTACCAATTTTCTGTCTTGAAACCCTGTTTTTCTGTTACTCATTCACTCTCTGTTTATTCAGAGTCTCTATAAGACAATATAATGTTATAATACCAACTGATAAATGAATTTTTGTCAGTGAAATCTATATGCTTGATTAAATGTCCTGGCTGACTTTAGTAACTTCTAGGTTATTAAGATAACTTTCTAGGTTATCTTAATAACCTAGAAGGACAGACACTGGAGGACCAAATTTGTGAAGATGACCTAAAGCCGGCTTGATGTTGAGTTCTAGGTTTTACTTGGCTTTAAACGGGGCCTTTTAGATTCAGCACCTCACTTAGGCTCTTTCAGCATGGACTTTGTAGTCTAAAACTGCATCTAGTGCCTACTCTGCTGCTACCACAGAGTAATTGTCTTTGAGTAATTCTGTCAGTATGTATCATGGGAATTAGATCCATTAGAAGTTTCCATTACTGAGAGGAAAATAATGAGATAATTTTCTTTTGCTCAAAACGGAAGGTATATTAATGATATCTCTCCATAAAGTGCTATTTGTTTTCTTTTTCCTCTGAGTTTTGAACCGAAGCAAAATAGACCCCTGTGTCAGGGATATAAGTCTAAACGTTATTACAAACACAGCTGGATTCGAAAATGCAGCCTGGATCTGTGGCCACATAGGATCCCCTATACCTTTCCTTTGAGTTGCAATAACCCAACTCAGATTGCAGGTTTCTCACATCAAATAATAATGGCATGACCTGTATTAGTTTTCTATGCTGCATAACAAATTATCACAAACTAAGTAGCTTAAAACAACATAAATTTATTATCTCACTGTTTCCGTGGTCAGAAGTACAGGCAACAGCTTAGCTGGGTGCTCTGCTTGGAATTTCATAGAACTGACATCTAGATGTTTGCTTGGCTGTGCCCCTTTCTGAAACTCGGGGTTCTCTTCCAAGCTCATGGAGGTTAGCAAAACTTACTTCGTTGTTCCGGTAGGAACAAGGTCTCCATTTTCTTGCTGTCAGCCAAGGACCACTTTCAAAACCCAGAGGCTGCACTCAGATCCTTGCCATGTGGCTGTCTGTATAGGCAATTCACAACGTGGCTGCTGGCCTCTTCAAGACCAGCAGGGGAGTATCTCTCTGTTTCAGATGTCTCCCTTCAGAGATGACCTGGACCCTCTTTTAAAAGGCTCACCTGATTATGTCAGGTCCACTCAAAGTCCACTTATTAGGGACCTTCTTAGGCACCCCTGTAAAATCCCTTTACCTTTACCATGTACTGTAACCTAATCACAGGAGTGAAATCCCATCACATGTTCACAAAGGGGATTATATAGAACAAGTTCAGCAGGAGGTGGTAATCTTGGGATCCATCCTAGAATTCTGCCTACCACAGTATCTAAGATGCCAAAGTGTTTGGCAAGCAGGATGTTGGACTAGTGTGATCATCTTTGGTAATTCTCGAAGCAGACCAAGTTTAATAATGGCTAAAACCCAGTTTTAGAGGGAAGGAATGTCTGAGAATCAGTGCTCTTTTCTCTTTTCACGTAAATAATACTGAGAGCATAATTTTTGACATTTAAAAAGTTAATTGTTTTACATTAATTTTAGATTCATTGTCTGGTCCCTCCTCTTTACATTTTTCAGCTGCTTATGATGATAATGTATATGTCTAGTATGTCATTATTTAAAAAGTGCTTCAAAAGTCAGCAGGCTGTAACACAATATATTTAAATAGTCATTAAATGATGCTTTAGAGAGCTATTTATTGACATGAAAAGAGTTTAAAATAAATTTTGAAGTGAAAAAGCAGGTTGCAAAAGTTATGTATACAATAATTACATGTTTATTACCACTTTAGGTAGGTAGGTAGAAAGAAAAGAGGAAGAAAGGATAAAAGAACAAGGTATTAATAGAAATTGGGTAAATTTCTTTGTGCTTACCTTTATTTAAAATTTTTGTTTTTACAAAAATTACTTGTGTAATAATAACAATTCTTAATTGTTAACTAAAGAACATGAAAGCTTGCTCCTGGTGGGTGAGAGAGAAGAATGGGCATTTTTCATGCAACATAACTATCTTGGCTTCCTGAGCTTATGTGATATAATACTGTAAATGCTGGTTTTGTAGCTTTTTAGTTTTGGAAAGAAAGATTAAAACATATCATGATTTTTGTTGTTGCTAATTGGAGAACTGGGATGAAATCAATAAAATGAAATTCAGTGAAGACAGGTAATGCGGCTCACTAAGGGAGGATAATTAAATGCGCAAATATAGAATAAGGAAGTGCTGAACTGGCAGTGGCACCCAGGGAAAGAGCTGGTGGTTATGAACAGTAGGTAATAAATTGGGTATGAGTCAATAATAGAATAACACAGGGTGTTTTTTAAAAAAAGTAAATGCTGTGAAGAACTGGGTTGTGGTCATAGAATATTGTACATAAAATGAGCCAGAGCTTTACAGATTGCAGAGAAACAACTAATAAAATATATTTTCATAAATGGCAAGAAAAAAAGGATTAGGTGATTATATCTTAAATTAACAAAATTTTAATGTCTGGACCAAAACATAATAACATTGAAAGTTGAAAGACACAGCCTAGAACAATGAAAATATTTTTTAAAAAAAGAGAGAAAACATTTAGGTCTTAAATCCATAACAGATTCTAACTTGCAGTCTAATTTATCAACTACTGTCTCTTTAAAAGCAGACTCACTTCCACTTTGAGTATCTATATTATGTTAAATGGAAGCACAAACATATATAAAAATTGAAAAATGCTCGTCCTAAATTAATTTTGGACTACGATCTTCTAAAGTATTGAAAATATATAATTCTGTATTTTAAATTTACAATTTTATGAGAATCTATATTGAGTGTTTAAAATATAAGCTTTGCTATAATTTCATACCAAATAGATCTAGGCAGAAGATTTTATATTCCCCTTGAGAGTGTATGTGCCAAATTGAAAGACCACCACAAATATTAGGAATCATATATTAGTAGGTAACTTGACCTGCTAAAAAATCTATATTTGCACTGATAAAGTATTTATATTATGTATAAAAATTGCAAAAGATGGCTAGCAACTGCTAATGTGGGCCCTTAAAAAAAAAGATTATTTCAGAAGCTGTGTTATCATACATGATATTCCTGAAAGCTTTTGCAAACCAAATCCTCTACTCTGTTCTTGTGGATATATTCAATGTCTTCACTTTCTAAACAACAAAACATATTAGAGATTCCGGTCCCTTTCCACAAGAATACACTCTGCACATCCTTGCTAGAACAAGAGTTTGGTTCCTAAACTACTATGAGAAATGGACCAAGCACAGGATTTGGATTTAGAAGACATGGCCCTAGCAGTACACTCTGTGATTAAGAGCATGTTACTTCAAGTCACACGTCACAGGGTTGTTCAGGATGAAGCATGTTTGACATGTAAACCATTATGAGAGCTATAAAAGGGGGTCGTTATTGCTACCAGTCCATTGCTCAAGAATTTATGGCATCTCCCTTTTTGTTTTCTCTTTACTTTTTTAAATTACAAAATAATCCATGTCCACCAATCTGTCTTTTATGTATCTTGTATGACACAAGATGATCTCTTGAATGTTCTCTGATATGCAAGACTTTCAGCCTTACTTTCAAATCAAATCAACATATATTTGAATTCCTACTGTATACCACGATGTGGTCAACAGAACAAAGTTGAAATGTGGTTTCTCTCCCTGAGGTTCCTCTCCCTAGCTCATGCTAGAGTTGTTGAGATGATATATGTCAGTGGTATCAGAATACCATCAAGAGCTAAATAGTTCAAGATCTAAAGAATAGCTTACACTGTACCTATACAGTTGACCCTTGAACAACTCGGGGGTGAGGGGTGCTGACCCCCTGGGCAGCTGAAAATCCACAAAAAATTTTGACTCCCCCAAAATCTAACTAATAGCCTGCTGTTGACCAGAAGCCTTACTGATGATATAAACACTTGAATAACATATCTTTTATATGTTTATGTATTATATATACACATACAATAAAGTAAGCTAGCAAAAAGAGAATGTTATTAAGAAAATCATAGCGAAGAGAATACATTTAACAGTACTGTACTGTATTTATCAATACTGTAAGTCTGTCATCTGTTTACAAAATGAATCATTTGTTAATACCCACATCAATGTTGTATTATATGATATAAAACATTGTAGATGTTATGTGTGTTACTAACACTAGACATCAGAAATGAAAAAATAATATGAAAAAGAAATTCATATTTATTTACAGGTATAGTGATTTATGCACTGAAAACAAAGCAGTAGCAATAGGATTGCTTCATGGTAACCTAGCCTATACACTAACTGAATCATTATAAAACTCTTATGGCATACAGTACTATAGCCATATTCATAGTACAATATTGGAAACATTGTTTCATTTTTTAAAAAACCATTTACCTGTGATGATAGATTGATATGCAGTCTCTCTAATTTATGAGAAAAAGGCATACTGAACGGTAATACAATTCTTTGAAAGCAAAGTTATAAAACAGTAAGAAAACTAATATTAATTTTATGTTAAATATCACTCATGGCTATGTAAGGGTAGACTAATATCTATATATATTTTATGCATTCATGACGTACCTTACTTTTTCTTAACTTTTCGATATTTCTAAACTATGTGGTTCGTCTGTGAGCTTTTTCAAACAGTCGCGAATCTCCCCAAAGCTTTCCAATACGTTTACTGAAGAAAATCTGCGTATAAGTGGACCTACTCAGCTGGGTGTCGTCCAAGGGTCAACTGAAATCCCTCTGCACATTACCCAATCTCTTTTCCTGCTCAATGGGGTCACCTTATTTTTTATAATTTCCTTTTTATATTGACTCTCAATTTTGAGAAAGTTAAGGTTTGCCTTTCCCATATGCTCTTTCCGTGTATCCATCTCTGTACCTTTGAATAAGACATATCCAACCCCTTTATCAACTTTGTTACCTATCAAAGGTTACTTCTCCCAAAGCCCAGCTCACAATTAGCTACTATATATCACCTGCATTTGTAGGGTGTTTTTTGTTTTGCTTTTTGCCTTTGCATGTGCCCTTTTTGGGGGGCATTTTTTTCCCAAGCTGGGTTATAAGTTCTCTGATAACATAATATCTGGTAATTAGTAGATACTTAATAAATTCTAATTAAATGAATTAATAGATGTTAGTTGATTGCTTAATTTTATACCATAACTAAACATTTTTAGTAACAGTCATGATTTTAGTGGAATAGGGACTAAACACTTATGTGGAGGCTTCTTATGCATCTAATAATTATAAAGTGTTCTTTTGAGGTTAAAGAAAAATTCTTTTGACTGAAATATATTTTATTAGTCTCCCTAGGTCACTCAAATAATTTAAAATTAAAATTTAATACATTGTCATTATAAAAGTTTATAAAATGAGTCAACAAATAAAAATGAAAATCACCTCTAATTCTACTATTTAAAGAAAGCTAACAATATTAGACTTATATTGCACATCTGATTCTATATCTTTTTTAGGGGGGAGTATTTTATCATAAGCATTTTCTTGTGTTATTAGTCTCAGAAAACACTATTTTTTGACTACAAATTTCCTTAGTGTAAACATCTAGAATTTAACTGTTTTTTGGCTGAACCTTTAGTGTTATTCCAACTTCCTTCCCACTTTTCACCTTATAAGAAAGTGGATATTGAAGTAACGTTATTATGCAGTAATCTCTGCCAATGTTTCTATTTCATAGAAGAGACTCTTAGAGCTATTACTGAATCAAAAAGTTAACATTTAAAAAATCTAATAGAAAGTGCCAAATTGCCTTCGAGAATGAACAGTTTAGACTTCTCCCAACAGAATAAGAATGGAAATTTCACTCTATTTTCTATTTTACTTTAGCAAAATAAATCCAACAAAGAAGTTGGGGAGATGTGACTTTGGAAAAATCAGGAAAATGTAGTATTTCTTCTAAAAGCTTGGAAATCTTTATGTTTGTCTAAATTTTTAGGTTCTTTTTCTAATAATGTCATTTGCTTCTTTGTCTAGATTTTCTATGCAGTTCATGCCTTTCAAGCACGGAGTGACCATGAACTCAGCCTTCAGGAATACCAAAGAGTTCACATACTTCGATTTTGTGACCTAAGTGGCAATAAAGAGTGGTGGTTAGCCGAAGTTCAAGGGCAGAAAGGCTACGTTCCAGCTAACTACCTTGGGAAGATGACATATGCTTAAGAAATAAGCCTTTGACTTTTATTTTCTGGCAAGTTGTTGATTGACTACCTCATAAAACTGACATTACAAAATGTTGGCCTAGAAATCAAGAAACCTCCAAACTACATGAACAGATACCATAGCAGGTTTCAAGGAAGACTGTGCTTCCAAACGAGATTATTCCAAAATGTATTATGCAGAATGCATGTTGAAGGAAACACTAAACAAACAGAAACAGCAAAATAGTCAAAGCTCCATCAATTACTTAAAAGTGATTTTCTGAAAGGGTAAATGTATTATCATCCTAAAAGGTTGGATTTAAGGACAAGGTTTTTTCAATTTACTGTATTTTATTTTCTTGTATTATATATTTTGCCTTAAATGTTCTTGTTTTTCACATTTTCTCTTTTGCACATGCATGCACATATATACACACATACATACCATGTACATTATGTTTACACACGTATATGTGTACACTATGGTATAGGTTATACCACATATGCCTGAACCAGGGAGTGTACCAAAGAGACATAAGAATAGAAATTGATTACTTAACAGTCAGCTATAAGTCTGATGTGGACCCTACCTTTCTTTTATTTTTTAAATTTTTTGGCTGCACTGCACACTGCAGGGCACGTGGGATCTTAGTTTCCCAACCAGGGATCTAACCTGCACCTCCCTGTGTTGGAAGTGTGGAGTCTTAATCACTGGACCACCAGGGACGTCCCTGGACCCTCTCTTTAATGTAAGTTTTGAATTAAAAAAACAAAAACAAAAACACCTGAATAACATAATAGTAGTATCTAACATTTACTGTATGCATACCACACGTCAGACACTGTTATAAATGCCTTACATGTGGTAACTTATTTGATACTCACAACATTATGAGGAAACGGTTGTCTAAAGAGGTGAAATAATAGGAAATGGTTGTCTAAAGATGTGATATTTATTTAGCCCAAGTTACACTGCTAGTAAACCTAGGCCTCGTTCTGAGATCCATACCCCAACCACTACGTGGCATACATTTACTATGAGCAAAGGACATAGTGATAAAAATAATGAACATTGATGAGGACCATTGTCCTCTTAAGTCCATATTTAAGTATTGAGAACTTTTTCAAAATCAAGGGCTATAGGAACTTCCATGATTAGCCTAGAGAAAAGGAAGTACCTAGGTTTATTATTTTTATTTTTTCGCTTAAACATTTTTGAAAGTATAATTGTTTGAAAACTATTCCACATGATCACTAATGATACTTTAATGAGAAGATATTTTTGGACCACTCAATCATGTAGATGATGAATGGGGAATGTGTTCCATCTTCTGAGCCAAGAGGTAAATATTTTTAGTTGATGATTTGTACTTAGACAAGGTAGGCATTGAGGATAACATTTGCTGTAACACAATGTCCTGGAACACTGAACTTTAGGAATAGCTCAAAACTGTCCTCTAAGATTTCAGGCATATTTTGTCCCAAGACATTTTATTGAACTAAAGATGCTTCTCCGTAACAGAAAAAAGATTAAATTTGATTTGGTCGTTTCCTTTAAAAAGCAAAATAAGGTGGACTTTCATTGTCCACATAAGATGTAATACATTAAAATTTAAGATTAAAATTAAAATTACTTTCAAAGATTTGACCTCTGTAATATATATCATTACATATAGTACTGAGGAATACAGAAAACAAATGAAGAACACTGCTTCTCAGAGAGCTGTTGACTAATACATTTGACATGTACAACCACAGAAATTCATAAGGCTTTACATGACAGAAAAATTTATATTTTATGATATTGTTTCTAAAATTCTTAAACATGAGTTTAAAAAGTTCTACTTATAAGTTGTTTCTGCATTCTGCATATTTTTTTGATGAATAATTTGCACAACTTATTTTGTTTGGTGAGCAGTTGTATGGTATATCATTTAACTGATTTAGAGAATAGAAAAACATTTTAAATATTGGATTTAAATATTAATTTATGTTAACATGCTTATTGTTAAGTATTCTGAATATCACTCAGGGAAAGGCCCCATACTAGAGCCAGCAAAAGGTCCAGTGGCTGTCTTCACTCCAGAAGGAGGCATATTTCTTTCTTCTTTTTTTCAACTGGGACACAGTTGTTTTGTACATAAAATATTTTTTGTTTTGAGTTGGGTACCAAAAGAAGATTGAATGTACAGGGACTTTTTGTCTTTTAACTTGTGGCAACTATGAACATACCCAACAGCTAGTGGGGAATTTTTATATAATTTAAACGAGCTGTGACCTAAAACCTCCACCCTCTCCACCCCCCAAAATGAAGAATTATGTGAGTAACACATATCTGCTTTTCTGGCTGATACAAGTGAGTAGATGTATATGAGAACTCCTGTCTATCTGTGTGGTCCTAGGATTGATGTTTCCTGTCTGAACATACAAGGAACCATACCACTAAAATCATAGCTGCAGTTAGTCGCTGAGCAAGAGTTGTAATGAAGCCACCTTCTGCAGTCCTCCACTACTGTGGTGAACACACATTACTATGAAACAATGTTGTTACTACTTTAAAAATACAAACTACATTTCACATGTCATTTCGGCTTTTTTAAAAAAATATTTTATGATACATTCATTTTCTAAGTATGTTATTTAAAATCAAGTAACTTTTGAGGTCAGGCATTATTTTGTTGGGTCTAAGGGAAATAAAAATCCCAAGGTAGCTATGATGTGTATAAGTCTTCAATAAGTTTAAAAAGATAAAACTGTTGGTGACATCATTACAATTTAGGAAAGGCATGCTAATAAAATTATATATTCTTTCTTTATATCCTTAAAATTAAATGTTATTATATAGTATAGAATTCTCTGAAATAGGTATTTTTACCAGGAATGAAGAGGAAAATTTTCAGCTATTTTTCTTCATAAAACAAATAAACAGGTGTATGTATACATTTTATTTACTATTTATTTTTAAATACAGATGCCTTAAACTATATACATAATAAAGTTTAGAAATTATAAAAAAATCCAGTAATACAAAGTTACCATGGGGTGCTTAAGTCATGTGAAAAAGTCACAATGCCACTATTTGAACATTCCTTATATTTTAGAAAAATACCTGGTCTTAGTCTTTATTAGTATAAACATTCTATGAAGGAGGAATTGTGCAGAAGAGAGAGAATGCACATTGTTAATCATATAAATGCAGCTTTGCATGCAGTACTTGTAAGTGCTGGTATATTCCATAGCTTCCCTAAAATATAACTTGGACTTTTAGAGATGGCTAAGTGCCTATCACTATTTGTGATGAATATTTAGATGATTTACAAAAATTAGTAAACATGGAATTAAAAACTCTTCACTTTTCCATAAATTCTTGGACTTTTGTTAATTGCAAAACCCTCTCAAAGTTATGTGAATAAAGAGAGGAAATCTTTACATTCTCAGATGGCAAAACCATTTTATTTCAATCCTCTTTGACATAACTATGGTTTCTTAAGGTACTCAATGCACTGTTCAATACTGAATACATCTAGAAATTTCAGCTAAATTAGGCATATACGTTTACATTATAGTTGATGACAAAGGAATTAAATTTCATTGACTGGAAGGACACTAGACTTCATACTCTCTAGAGGTATCCTAATATTTATAGAATGCTATTATTTTTAAAGTCTACTTTTTTCAATTACCTCCCACCTTTTACATATACTGGTATACATAAAAAGCCAGTCATTAAATTCTCTGTGGTCTACAAAATTATTCCAATATAAAAATCTTTATTCCAGGATTTCAAGGTGAATCTCTGTAAGCCAGTTACTGTACTCACAATATCACACTCTAGCTACAGACAAAATTTGCTTTAGTTTTTCAGGAAAATAAGTCACATTTTAGTACATACCAGAACAGGATGCTCTTGTTCAAAAATCTAGGGAATGTATTCTTAGTAAATTAAATACAGCTTATCTTACTTTAAAGAAATAATATTATGGTATGTGAATGTATGGCTTCCTCTATTTGGTTATATCATTTTTATAATTTTTGCGCCAAATGTATTTCTGTACAATGATGTATTTCCTATATAACCTATGGCCATCACAGTTTATAATCTGTTACTAGTAAACAGTACTACCACATCCTTGTTAAGCATCAGAATCACCTAACCTTTGATTATTAGAGGCCTTCTGTTTTATCTCATCATAATCATTTACGTTTTATAGAGGAGGAAACCAAAATCACACAGCTAATACATGCAGGGGCTGGCATTCAAAACCAGGTCTTCTGACTTTAAGCCAGTGATCTTCTAGAGTTTTCTTTAAGTCACTAAAATCTCTGATTAAATACTCTAACAGAAAGCCTGATATACAAAACAGAAAAGTGATATTGACCAAATTTATAATAAAATGGGATTTGAACTTACAGTCCTAAAAGCTTGCTTTTGGGCTCACCTACGTATCTGTCTATTCATTCATTGAGCCGAGAGCTGCAGTGGGAATACCACGGTGTGCAGGACACACAAAATCCCTGCCCTCACACAACTTAAATTCTATGGGAAAAACAAACTATACATAACAAAACAAACGATAAACACTGTTAACATAGAGCTGGCCACTTTCATCACATGTTGAGTTAAAAAGCCTTGTAGCTCACTTAATGAGCTACAAAGTCACTAAATCAAGGTCTAAGAGCTACTTGAGGATAAACTCTAATACCAAATATACTTCTATGAAATACCAAACTGAGTGAGTTATACATTCCTAGATGTATGCATCCTACACATATGTGAAGATTCAATATACGAGGGGGAGTCAAAAATTATCTGCGCTCTGGCTGTAGAATTTAATAAAATTTTAGAAAAGACAAATACATCATTTTTCAACATAATCTCCTTGCTTCTCAATACTTTGTCCATCTGTCAACAAGATTTCGTATTCCCTCATTAAAAATGTTTTAGGCTGAGCTGCAAGCCACGAATGCACCACTGTCTTCATTTCTTCATCAGAAGTGAATCTTCGTCCTCGCAGGGATGCTTTCAGGGGACCAAACAGGTGAAAGTCCAATGGAGCAAGATCAAGACTATAGGGAGGATGCTTTAACACCTCAAAATGAAGTTTTTGCAGAGTGTTAACAGTGTAGGCAGAAGTGTGAGGACATGCATACCCTCAGACCACAAAAACTGAATCACTGCACGCTGCTCTTTTTTCATGCAAATCACAAGTGGGGCTTCCATTTTTGCTCGCACTGCAGTTACAGATGAACTGATGTAACACGTTCACACCTGCACAGCAGTGACTGGGGAGACAGCAGCCTTGAACAGAAAGTGCTGATGAGACAGTGCAGCCAACAGAAGTTTTAGTATAATTGAAGGGCGGATAATCCTTGACTCACCCTCGTATATTTATACACACATATAATCTATACAAAGAGCTATGCTTAGTAAAAGTTAAATAACTTCCTAAACAAGTTTTCTAAAGTCTTCTCTGAAATACTATAGAAAGTAAAATAATTGCTTCTCTTTTCAACTCTATCCAGCAGACGTTTTCACTATGATGGGATAAAAAAAAAATTTTCCATTTCAAATGCCAATGTGCAACTGTGTGCATTACTGCTTTGATTTCTTGTAAGTACAGAGGTTATCTTAACTGTTACAGTTGTTGAGCTAAGCTTGTGTCACACTGTCATTTTATCCAGTTTAGTCCAAACTGTGCCTGAACTATAAACAAATAATGAGGAATATACATATATTTTTTTTTTGGTCTTTTGACACTAAAGGAGGGCTTGGAGTTGATGCCAAATTGATATTTATTTAACAGAAATCTGAGTTTCTCAAAACAAAAACATCTGCAGGCAGATTTTAACCATGTAAACAGATGTTTACTCCACTTTGTAAGTAATGGATTATTTCAATTTTGAATTGTAATTTACCATAAATCATTTAGTGCCATTATTTAACAAAACAGTTTAAAATATCTTTTCTTAGAAAAGACCAAGCTTACTTTAAAAAGCTTTAACTTCACAGAAATCATTTATCAATATATTTTAGAATAATAACATTAGAAAAATACAGGAATTAAGGGAAAGGGCTTGCGAGTAGAGGTTCATAGTGACGTTTTAGTAGCATACATCAAAGCTGAAGGAACAAGGCTGCTCAGTCTAGTGAAGGGGGGAATTTGCTGGACTTCTAGCTTCTGGATGAAATGAGGTATTCATGAAGTATAAAATGGCTGCTACATTTTGCTGTAAGCAATAAACTATTTTTCTCTGATCCAGAAAGCCTCACGTCTTCTGTCAGAATATGTATGTAAAACAACAGCAGGATACTTTGCAAGTTTGCAAATAAGGCAACAACTCAGATCTCCACACTTTCTGACTTAATGTGCACACACATACTTCAAAACAATCTCAAGAATTAATAATTACATGGCAGCTTCTTTAATACAACGTTCACTAAAATTAGGTAAATTGCTGTAATATTTTGAGCAGTAAAAATAAAATAGCTTTTTTTTCATGGTATGGGAAGATGCTATCAGTATATAAACAAATCAGAAATTATCCACCCACAAAGACTCTCAGAATCAGTATTTTCCTCAAGAACTCTCAGGAATGTGTGTAACCAGGATAATTCAGAAGTCAACGCTTATTAAATATATGCTACGTGCCTATGCTACATTGGCAATGTGAATAAAGTGGGAAATGTGAAAAAACTATTGCACTGAAAGGGCATGGGGGCTCACAACCTATTGGAAGGGATAAATCCTTAAATAATTAACATGAGGTGGTAAAAAGACAAAAACATAATACAGGGATATGAGAACTCAATTATGAAAAATTAATTTTGAAAAGGGGGAGATGAAATATTTGAGGGGGGAAGAGAGAGGGAGAATCAACTGAAATGAGGCCAGGGGGCACAGTTCTTGAGGCGCTAGCCTACTGTGTTCCCCCTTTGCCTGGCAAAGAAATAAAGCCACTCTTTCTTTATCCTCCATAAAAAAAAGAAAAGAAAAGAAAAGAAAGAAAAAGAGAAAAGAAATGAGGCTGGGACTGACACTACATATGCAGACTATGGCGGGGCAGGGAGTAGACAACTTTAGTATTGGGTCATGCCTGCCTCCTTGTAAGGCACCTTATTCAGCAGGATCAATTATTGGGACTTTGACAGAAGATGAATTTTTTAAAAAAATTCACATACGCTACCAGTCTTCTGAGATTCCAGAAGTTTTCATGAAGAATTAGTCAGTCTCATCACTGTTTTCACACACTATGAAAACTTTGAAAATAAAAATGTTAAACACATTTAAAATAAGCATTTCCAAGTTTCACTAAATACTATTTAGCATTTTAAGGTAAGAAATAATAGAAATTTCATTATGAAGATTTTTATTAAATTATCGTATATTACAGTTGATGTCTTAATAATAAGACAAATTTTTAGGGTAATATGATATAAAAACCTACTTGGCCACATTACTTCTTGAGTTTCTTTTGGGCAGCCTTCCTCTTGACCATCTGTAATCGCTTCATGGCATTGAGCTGTGATTCTTGTGAAGTTGGACCTTTAAGGGATGCTGAGGGAGAGCTGCCTGATTCTGAAGTGGTTTTGTTAGTGGTACTTCCACTAGGCCCTGATGTCCCACTATTTCCATTCCCACTTACTTGGCTGCTGCTTCCTGGAACCAAACTACTTGGACTGGGAAGACCTACTTTGCTAACATTGTCACAACTAACTGAACGACTAAGGCCAGTTTTGCCCAAAGTTAGAGGTGGAGGTGGTTTCAGTGGTACAGTGGGTGAAGTGCTGTTACTGGAACCTATTTTAGAACCTATTCCACCTTTGGATGATGTTGCCAGACCAGTCAAACCCCCAGGCTTCTGGTTAGCTGATGAGGTCGCAGGTTTCCCGCTATTGTTTTGGGCTGTTGAACTCAATTTTGCTGTGGATGGACCGGCAGAAGTTTTGGCTGCAAAAGCTGCCCATGCAGTTAGGCCACTAGTTGCTGAAGAGGAAACGTTGGTAGTAGAAGAGTTTCCTGAAATAACCGTGGGTGCCTAAAAAACATAATATAAATATTAGAGCCCAATGTAATTAACACCTAATATAATATTCTTAAATATATAACAAGTGTAACGGTAAAGACTTTTATACAAAAAAAATGATCTGGGAAATTTAAATCATAGCACCAAAATTAACTTCTGATAAGCTGATCTGAAAAAACACATACAACAAAACCTATCCATAGCTAACGGGTGCTACCACTTCCAAAGCAGAGATTATGGGGTGTCATATTCTGCTTCTAAACATTCCAGAAAATAAAAAAATACGGAATTCCTTTTTGAGAAATGCTTCTAGATTCAGTTATAAGCCATATCAAAAAATCAAATTTAATGCTTTAGCTTGTTTTTCACCCAAAAAGGTTATTATTTAGCTCAGTAAAGTATGTAATTCTTTAGACTTTGTTCCAAATGACTTGTGGATCATTTCAAAAACAGAACCCACTCTTAATGGACAAAATGCTCACACCCAGGATATTTAGGAGATGTCTAAGATGAAGAGATTCACTCAATAAATACTGAGTGAATACAAAAGATTTTGAACCTATTTTTTAACCCCACCCCACCTCCCCCACCCCCCATTTTGAGCAAATAGCTACTACATTGCAAAATATATACAGATACACCACATTAACTACTTGGAATTGTACAACTCTGATGATACCCTAAAAAGGCCTCATGACTTTATTTTCACAATTTGTCCATGTTTCCATTGAAACTATCACAAAGAGATCCCTGCTTCTGTATAAAGGATTTTTTATCAACTGCCTCATAAGCTGCATAGTGACATTTTGGGTATGCCTGACTCACTACCAGATGTACTTCTTAAAGGTATAACACTTCAATTTCTCCAATTAACTTCCTTGACCAGTGAAAAGCTAACAGTGATACCCATGTCACTACATAACTGTTGTTCTTATTTATACAAGAACAATTTTTTTCACCTTAACACTCAGGGAAAAATGCACTTTGTTCAAATTAATTATGAATTGAATTTCTCACTGGCACTTTTTCTATCTTCGTATTCTTAAGATTCATGAAAGTATTAAATACGTAAAAGATAAAGTCTTACAAATAGTATGTTACTTAAAAATATGGTAGATATCGTGCTTAATATATACCCAGTTATATTTTAGAAATGAACTCTGAATGAGTTGATAAAAACGTTTTTAGTTCTTACAAAGTAGCTGTCAACATTGTCTGCATTAAACATTTTAAACCAATGTGAAAAATAATGAAAACAGAGTGCTCTGAGATCTTTCTAAGAGGAGAGTCCACACTATTGTTCACATACTCTGCAAAATGACAGGATTTTTTACAGTAACATCATACAACAGCTATCTCATAAGGTTATGCAAAGAAGATAAACTTTACAGAAATTACAAATTCCTAGAGAAATGCATACAGATAATGAGAAAAAGTCAAGGAAGCAAAAGGACACAGGTGTAATAAACTTTTAATTTTCAATTATGAAAGATCTAATTTTTTCCTTTTCTTTCTATTAAACATAAAACTGCCTGCCATATGGCTAAATGATCTTTCAACAGATTTCACAAAAGAAAACACATCTGAAGTAAAAAAAAAGACCAATGCTTATGAAGTACAAAGTAAGTTCTGTGTGTATGGTATTTTATTTTAATGGCTTGCTGTTACTGGTATTGCTTTTCAACTGAATGACAGATGGCTTATAATACTATCAGGATGCACAAAAGTAAAATAACACAAACAATGGAGACCAAGTAATTTCTTACTATTTCAGTGCAGAAAGTAATTTTCACAACTGTTCTCAACTAAAAACATTTTCTTGCCTATTATCCTAGTTAGAAAGTCATTTTAAAATTGCTTTTTATATATAAATGGGAACAATTATTTTGTAGTAAACATTTATTGTATTTTGCCATAAAAACATCAAGATCTCTTAATCAGAACAAACATGACAGCCAAGGCCTTAATTTATTTGCTGTAAAATAATTTCATATTGGTTTCCTAAAAATAAACTTTAGTAGTAACAGGTTAGTATAAAAATCTACCTAAAAGTAATTTAAGTACAGAATATAGCAACTCTAATTACTTTCAGTAAGTTATTCTTACTTCTATTCTAGCTCATCATGTTTCTGTGTGACAAATCAATACTGGATATCCCCTGGATATCAGCTCTTCCCTGGTGAATTAAATTAAAAATGATCTGCACATAAAATTATCAGTATCCTTCTCAGAGTACTTTATATTCATACTTTTTATCATCAAACCAATGTTCTTGATCTTTGCTACTTACAGCCACTGGGACAAGGTAATAGCTTTAGCATTTTCTGGGGTTAACCTTTGAGAATTTGGGGCTAACGTTTTTTTCTTCTATCTCTAGTATTCTGCTTAAAATTGAAATGTATAACTCAATAAAAGTATTCTTTTTGTTATAAAATTAGATCAGAAAAACATTTTATTCCATGATATCAAAATGCCAGAATATTATAGTAATGTAGCATGATGTGAAAGATGAAAACCTAGGAATGAGAAAGGTGATACTCTCACTAGATGATCTGGCCCCTTAGTACAAGAGAGGGTCAATTCAGGGGAGAATTCATGATAATAATAGAAAAACATAAGACAAAGCAAGAAAACTTCTTCAACAGCCAATAGCAGGGAGAAAAAAAGCTATGGGGCCAATCAGCACAGATAATGTGAGGAGCAAAACTACTGCTACTGAGGGCGAAGGTATTTAGAATTTAACCCAAATTCCTGATTGGAGAGAAGTGGCTGACTACATAGCAATGGTAAAGAACGCTACCTTGTAATGCTCACAAATAGTTCCTGATCACCATAAAAAGAGAAACAGCAGAGTTCAAGATTAAATAATTTCATAAATGTTCTCTTTCCACCTAATGTTAATAGTAATGCAGTCTTAATTCCCAACATACGGCCATGTAGTATATAAAGTCCCTCATTAATTTTTTTTTCAACTATTAAGTGAACTAAATTTAAATCCAATCTTAGATAAAAATGGAATGTACTATACCTTGACTTCTGATCTCTTAAATGCTAGAAAGGCTGCCTCTTGTTTGAGTTTAGTTTCTGGTTTTTTAACCAATGGATCTTTAACAGCTGGAGCTGCAGAAACAACTGTGGGGGCTGGTTTCTGTGGTGGTTTCTGAGTTTTTTGAGCCTGCAAAAATCAGTGTTAAGATGAAATTAGCTACAAAAATCTTAGTTAAATGCACAAAAAGACAGTAAAAATATATCACAGGACTCATTGAATTGAAATTCAGATGAACGTTAAAAAAATACTGTGGTGACACTGAAAATGTAGACTCTTGGACAAATTATTTTTATTATCATGTTAATAAATAGTTTTGTAGACTTTATTAGTTTCTAAACAGTAAAGATAATATGAAGCCTTAAAAATTACGCAGATTAGCATTAATTGTCATTTTAACAAAGCCAAATTGTAAAAAATACATATATATATCATACAAGCATTTTCAGTTTTATTTTGACCAATAATTGATTGTTTCCTTTATTTTATATTAGGTACTTCACTAAATTCTCCTGTAAACTCTAATCAGTTTTCAGTTTATTCTTTAGTGTTCTCCAGCTAGATAATATTAACTATACAAACAGTATAGTGCAATGTTTGAGAGGACAGTCTATGGAATCAAACAGAACTAGAATTAAAACCCAGCTCAACTACTTTCCCAGCTATGTTACCTCAGGTAAAACATACACATCTCTAAAAGTCTCCTTCTTATTTGCAAAATGGGGATAATAGCCTCTGTTTCAAAGGTGGGTTATGAGAATGAACTGTGATTGTTCAAGAGCTTACACAGTGTCCAGCATGTGTTAAGTGCAGACAATAACAGTTACTCTCTATTCATCACCACCATTTACAAAAGGTAAGAAAACTGAATCTGAAAGGACCCACCCCTACACGTGGGTAAAGATGCTCCCACCCGTCCCACTGTCTTTGACAATCTTAATAAGGCCATGCAAGACTATACCAGAAAATTTATTAATAATGTGTCCCCATTTCTGGAAATTGGAATGCAGTTGTTTTATCTTTGTTTAGACTTTCTTGTGCTATGGTTTGCCATACAATATAATTTTTGTCCTTAAGTCTCAATTCATCCCATTTTTTATATTACGTACTTTCCACATGAAAGTACACCTACTTTCAGACGTCACTTAAAAAGCAATACTCAGATCAAGAATATTATTAAGGATGCTGGAAGATATACACGGCAAAATATCTCCTACCACCAAGAAAGATTATCTTACCCTCTATTGCAAACCATGCTATGAAAATGTAGCCTTCAGAGTAAATCAGAAATACATGGTTCCACAGCCATGGCTTTCAATCTCATACTTCCCTCCACCCACATCAGTAGATGTGGTCAGACTTTGAAGACCCACCTAACTCATGAAGCCCAGAAAGAACCTCTGCCTAGGAGATCATATTTGGATCTTTTTCTGCTTCCTTTATTTCCCCTAGCTATTTTAGAAGTTGAGTGAGAAATACCCACAACCCTTTTCCTTTGCTGGGAATACTAGCTGAGGGAACTAGGATATTATCACTGACTCAGTGTTGCTCAACAAAGGCACTATAATTTTTCGTTGGGTGACTGACTCACACAGAATGTGTAAAATGTATAAAATTCACCACTCAAGGCAATAATTTCCAATATGGCAGCAATCAAAAATACCACGTATTTCTATTACTGCTGAGTAGGAGTGTGTTACCACCTTAGATTGAGAACCACTGCAATAAGTCATGAGTCTCTCACCTAGTGCTGAGGCAATTACCTGGTAGAGAGAAAGCTACAGAACTGAAGAATAACCCTGGACCCTGACACTCATATCACACCACCTTCCCATCTTCCTATAATAATGTGTACTGAAGAACCTGCCCTAGTTGAAGAAATTAGAAGACGGGGAAATAAGATGCTATGTATGGTATCTTTGAGACACCTCGGAGCAATAACCAATGCACACGTGAGAACCTCACTGAAAATAAGTATAGTAAGAATAACAGGATTTAGCATTCCCACCATTTCCAAATTCCTTTCTCTCACTAAACCTTGTGTTTGCTGGATCCTGATCTTCAGGCTCACTTCAGATCATGCCTTTTGGTATTTCTCCAGGTCCACTCTTGGTGTATTATAATCATGTTCTGACATTAGTCATAGCCCCCCATTCAGCACTTGACTCTTGGACATACAGACTGAACTTACTGACTGCTGATTTCTGGTGCAAATATTTCCTCTGTTTTATGTATCTTAAAATCAGAGCAACAGAATATGGGATGGGTCCAGTCTCGAGCTCTGCTCTGGTGCTTTCCCAGTGAATGAGACTTGGTCTTAATGACAAATTAATTAGCCATTTAATTTGCAAAGTTGATAAAGAATAAAAGGTATCCCAGATGAGGAGAAGCTGAGAAGCAGAACATACAGGAACGTGAAAGTTCCGCACACACTCAAGAAATGAACCATTTGGCCTGGCATGGCCACAGTGTGTGGGTGTATATGATGAAGTGGTGGGAGAGAGGGATACAAAAGTAGAGCTGGGTCAAAGAGAGAAGGTCCATACTTCCACCCTAACAAGGGAAACTTCATTACATAGGTAATTGAGAGCCGCTGGGCACACTTAAACAGATAAAGCTAGATAATTATTTTAGAAGAACATTCTAACTGTAGTGTGTAAAGTGGACAGCAAGGGAAGCAAGGAGCTAAAGCAACAGATAAGAAGTGAGGAATTCGTGGAACAGGGTAATAAAAGTGAAATGAACAGATCTGCAAAATACATAAGAGGTAGAATTAACAAGTTTGGTAAACAAAGGGATGTGGAGTTAAGAGAGGCATCAAGGACACTGTTTCCTAGTTCAGGGAATTGAGGAAAAACTGAGTGGAGAAGAAAACAATTTTAATTTTAAAAATACTGAACTTAAAGTAACTGTAGGATATCTGGTCAGCTGCCAAAATTCACTCCAGAAAGAGGGTTAGAACCATATATATTTATATAAAAACTTAGGAAAAACTGAGGAGAGAACAGGACTTAATTAAGTGATTTACAATAAAATAATAATAAACTTTGAAGCTATACTAAAGAAAGACAGATTACTGTCACATAGTAGTTACCTTGACTACCAATTCTCAGTGACTGCTTGTGTCAATGCGCTGGAATGCACTATTGTGCTCACCTGTAATTACTTCGGTTGAGGTCCTAGGGGGCCAGTTTCAGTAATAAACTAAATAAAAATCAGATTGAGCAGGGAAAAAAAAATTGTGCCATGTCATAGAAATTGCCTGGTAACAAATGGAAAGTATAAATACTACTGAAATTTTACTACTTTTCATAGGAATAAAAACATAATCTCTTTCTGATTTGAGTGATTAAAAAGTAAAGTAGAAATCTTGATTTTTTTTTTTAACTTTTAACTAAGTACTTCTAAAAAGATACATTTGGTCAGAAAAATTTATGTAGAAATTCACTTGGTTAACAATATGAGAACTCTTCTATGAAGAGTCCTAATCTTCTGGAAAAAACTATAATTTGAAAAGATACATGCACCCCTATGTTCATAGCAGCACTATTTACAATAGCCAGGACATGGAAGCAACCTAATGTCCACTGACAGACAAATGGATAATGCGTACATATATATACAACGGAATATTACTCAGCCATAAAAAGAATGAAATAATACCATTTGCGGCAACATGAATGGACCTAGAGATTATCATACTAAGTGAAGTTAGAAAGAAAAAGACAAATATGATATCACTTAAATGTGGAATCTAAAGTATGAAACAAATGAACTTACTTATGAAACAGAAACAGACTCAGAGATATCACTTATATGTGCAATCTAAAATATGACACAAATGAACTTATTTATGAAACAGACTCAGAGAACAGACTTGTGGCTGCCAAGGGGAAGGGGGTGGGAGAGGCAGGGGAGGGATGAATTGGAAGTTTGAAATCAGCAGATGGAAACTATTACATAGAGAATGGATAAACAGCGAGGTCCTACTGTATAGCACCAGGAACTGTATTCAATATCCTGAATCACTCTGTTGTATACCAGAAACTAACACAACATTATAAATCACCATACTTCAATAAAAAATAAATTTAAACAAAAAAAGAGTCCCTAATCTAAGGCAGAGGAGGGGGAATGGGGGAAGCAAACAAGTCACTGAAGTAAATAACAACTTGATTTCTTTAAAAGGAAAATAACATTTATCCATCTACTTTTTAAATGAATAAAAGTTAGAAAACTTATCCAATGTAACAAATGAAAACAAGTTTCAGTATAATATTAAAGGCAGTTATGTTTGTGAGTAGTAAACTGAGAAAGTACTTGGGAAAATAGGATAAATGGTCACTTGAAGGAGAAGGAAAGACTGAGGAACAGAGAGAGAAACACAGAAGGAAAGCCAGAGATGCACACACAAATACTGCCTCTGCACACAGCTTATACGTTTGGTGGTTTACGCTCACTTGGGAACAGACATTTCCAATATTTCCTTACCAGACTCACCAAAGACTGGTGCTTTGTATCTCACCACTTCCCACACTGCTTTGTAGTATTTTTAAATGTTTATAAATACACTGACATACCAGTAAGGAATCTTTATATTTTGTGGGTCTCCAATTCTGCTTGTTTATAATAAAACAAGTTAAAAGTTGAGCAGAGAAAAATGCATATACATGGTCTGGTCCATTTAAGCATAAACATAAAAATCACACATATACACAAACATTTAAATAATCAACTTATTTTTTTTCAATAGCATAAATGTTCAAATTTTTTTCTTAAGCACATATCAACAAAAAAATTGACAGAGATTGTTTAAAATAGAGAAAAATGATTCCTACCATTCTCTTCATTTGTCTGGTACATCGGGCACAATACCACACCAGGCGAGGGTCATTCACTTCCTTGTCTGTCACCTGGGGCTTATGGCAATCTTGGTGGTAGAGATTGTGGCACTCCTGACATTCTACTAATTGGTTACCAGATGCCACTGTCATTTGCCTAAGAAAATACACATACCATTAAGTATTAGACTTATTTGAATGCAACAATTTAAAGCCATTTTAGAGTTGTTCTGGTAAAGTTTCATATATTAAAGAGGGTAAAAACCCTGGAAAAGCCAAAAGAGCAAAATAACAAATCCCAACATGTAGCCTGCACGAATAATTCATTTCTTCTAAAGGTTATGCTCAACCATTAGGAAACGTACAAGGTGACTTAAAGACTAAATTTGGCTATTTTCTCCTTGTCATTTCTCATTGCAATTTTTTTCCTTCTCCCAGAAGGTATAGCATAGACTTCGGCTAGTCCTCCAACAGTCTCATAACATCTGCTTTGTACCTCTATTAAATTCCTTTATATTTGCTGCCTATATATTGTTCTATCTTCTTCATTAATATGAGTTGCCTAAAGGTAGAAACTGGACCTAATTATCTACAGGGCCTAGCACATTACTGCGCAGACATAGGGTGTTCAATAAATAAATGTCTTAATCAACTAAATAGAACATAGTAATATGTGTATCAAAAAAGTATAAATTTCAACAGCAACAGCCTTAGACTTGTAAGTCCTCTAACAGTCTCCTCATGGAGGGTTACAATTACTAGTTCTTCCCCCCTTATTACTTTACCATTTACTTCTTTATACAAAAATGATAACCCTAATAGTAGATAAAGGTTGAAATAAACAAATATATGTTAGAACAATGAAGCTCTAACAAAATGATCCTATTCAGAAGTACATTAACTGGTTGTCTATAAGGTTCACAAAAGTTTATAGTTATGTACTCAGTCCCAGAATTTAACATTTTCATGAAGAAAATAGCAACAGAGGTGGCAATCTTTTCTGCTGTGCTAGGCAATGAAAGTCATTAACAATTCAAGACATAGCTCTTTGCATCAAGGAGTTTAAAATCTAATTATTCTGATTTTTAAGATGCATCTTTTACTACACAGAATTATCTATGTTTTTATAATTATGTATCCATGTTTCAAAACAACACTCAGAATAACCTACATGATCCATTCCTTTTATTTCCATCATCCTTAGGAAAAGATTTAATGCTATTTTAGAAAATGATATATAACCACTTACTTTATAAATACTATCAATACTTCAGGAAAAAAAAAAGCAACATACTCTTCTTAAAAAGAAAAAAGAAAATAATTAAGTCTGCTGAACAGACACTTTCTCACTAAAAAATGAAGCAATAACTGCTACCCCTCTAGAAGCCAAGAATGCAGAAAATATTACTACTACACGACTGATTAAAGACATCAGTCAGGAATACAAAATTTTGACAATTTTTAAGGCATTAAATTGCCATACGGGCAGTTTATCTACCTATTGATCTACTTATCGCCTACCCACCTCCAAATAATCAAAACAAAATAAAAAACACCCAACAATTGGTCTTTTTTTTTTTTTTTAAGTTGTTTGCCCTTTACAAAGAAAAGAATCTGTGGCAAGGTACAACTCACCTACAAACAACACAGGCCAATCCCATCTCCATGGCAAAATCATCAGCACTGGTCTCCTCAAAGCTGGAAAGGTCAGCCATAGCTAAATCCTTGCTGGTTTGGACAGTAATGGGAGAGGACCGTGTCTCTGGTTTCTCCAATCTAGGTTTCTTTGGAATGTCAACTCCTTCAGTGACGTCTGATTTCACCTATAAAAAGCACCCAATCAGAAAGTAACACATTAGAATAAACTTTAAATCGCCGAGAGATGTATAAGATAGACAGTGTGCAATGACCAAGTCCTTTCAACAGATATTTTCACGTAGTTAAGGACAGATGTGCACATTAAAGACCTGTAGAAGATTTATCATAAATTCACAATCAGTATGTTAAAAGAATCCACAACAAGGTAGAAATAAATAAATCAGAACAGTTTAGCGTGCAGCTGTATTTCTCTTTGCACTCTTTTATCCATTAAAGAATCCTGGAAGTTCAGTGGATGTACTTACACTGCCCTCCCAACCCCTCACTGGATGCTTTGAATTGAGAAGCCACAGTACTACTAAAGTTATTTTTAAGGCTATTTTTTAATTTGAATATTTTAAACTATGAAGTGGTGACAGTTAATATATATTGAAAAGAAGTAAATAATGAACTTCTACCAGTCGTTCAGGCTTAACACACTGCCATATTTGCTTCAAAGCAAATTCTGGCCCCTCTCTTTAAGATATGTTACAGATATACCTGGTCAGACTGGCAAAAAATTAAAAAGCCTGATAAGACATGGAGAAATTTGGAATTCTTATACTTGGTGAGAGTATGAGGTTAGCACATCCGCTTATGTCTAATAATGCTGAAGATATACCCATCCTATTACATCCACTTATAGGTATACATCCTACAGAAACTATCACCAAGTACGCAAAGACATACGTATAAAGCAGCTCACTGAAATTCCACTGTAATAGAGAAAAAAGGAGAAATAAGCTAGCTGCTCATCAGCAGGGGAATGGATAAACTGGTTTGTTTATAGAATGAATATTTTACAAGTTAGCTGAAAGAAATGTTCAAATCTAGATGTATCAACATAGGCAAATTTCAAAAGCACATTGTTGAGTGGAGAAAAAGTTGCCAAAAGATATATATGATATATACATAAATATCATTTATGTATATACACATATATATACATACATATATAGAAAATAAAGATATATTTTCTAAACATTGGCTATTCATAAACTATATTGTGTTGTTTTCTGTGCTTTTAAATTTATATAAAACAACAATATATCTGTAACCCTGTTAGGGTACATGCCATTCTGTAACAAATTTCATGTTTAGTCATTTATATCTTTATTCTTTCCTTGCCATCTTTTCTTTTCCACAACTGTTCCAGCTAGAATACTTGAGTTATACGTGAAACTAGTACATTCTCTAGGGCTCAAATATTTGTTGACAATGACTTCACTAAATGGTTTTAAAATGTTTCTAAATTTTAATTTTTCAAATAACCAACATCCATAATTATCAAAATATATTTACTGAGTGATTCTTATGTACTTTTAACCACTATTATAGACAAAAAGTAAGCACAAAACAATTTTCGGCCTATAAACAACTGATTGATCAATTGACTGACGAGTAAAACAAAATCTTACTTTATCAGCAGGTCTCTTCTCACCTTCCTTCTTTACCTTTTCAGTTGTTAGGACCTTGCCATTATTATTGCCCGAAGGAAGACTGGATGATGTTTTGGGCTCTTGCTTAATGGAAACAGTTTTTGTGCTTGAAATTTTGGGTGGCTCCACATCCTACAGGTGAAATTAAAAAGATACCCATAATTAAATATTCAGACTAATATATTGTTTAAAAAAAACAAAAAAAATAGATCATAAATCCAAACAATTATCAGTTAAAAATTAAGACATCATGTTGTGATCAATGTGTTGTCTTTTTCTTTAAACAACTTTATTGGGGAATAACTGATATACAATTTATCACCTATTTAAAGTGTAAAACTGGGTAGGTGTCACTATATGGTTCCACACCCGTGAAGCCATCACTACAATCCATACAGTGAACATATCCATCATCTCACAAAGTTTCCTTGTGGCCCTTTGTAATCACTCTTAGAGGCAGACATCCTAGAAAAACTAAGTCACCCGGTCTCAAGCAACCAAACATCCGCTTTCTGTAACTACAGATTAGCTTGCATTTCCTAGACATGCTCATAAATGGAATCATGCAGTATATACTCTTTTCTCTGGCTTCTTTCACTCAGCATATTTATTTTGAGATTCATCATTGTTGCTGCGTGTATCAAAAGTTCATTTCTTTTGTTGCTGAACAGTAGTCCATTGAACAAATATACCATGATTTGTTTATTCATTTACCTATTGATGAACATTTGGGTTGTATCCAGTTTGGGGCTATTACAAATAAAGATGTTATGAACATTCATGTACAAATCTTTACAATGGACATATACCTTCATTTCTCTAGAATAAATGTTTAGGAGTGGAATGTCTGGATCATATGGCAGATCTGCTTAACTTTTTAAGAAACTGCCAAACCATGTTCCAAAGTGGTACACCATGTTATATTTCCATCAGGAATATATGAGTCCCAATTCCTTCACATCCTCATATCCTCACCAACGCTTGGTATGCCTAATCTTTTTAATTTTAGACATTTTATTAGGTATGTAGTAGCATATCATCATAGATTTAATTTAGATTTCCCCAATGGCTAATGATGTTAAACATTTTCTTCAAATGCTTATTTGTCGTACATTTATTTTCTTTGGTAAAGTATTTGTTAAAAAATTTTGCCCATTAAAAAAAAAATGGGGTTGTTTGTTTCATTTTTGAGTATAAAGAGCTCTTCACAGATTCTGGATACAAGTCCTTTATCAGATACTTGATTTTCAAACCTTTTCTCTCAGTCTGTGGCTTATCTTTCCCTTCTGTTTTAAACTTGTAATCCTTGTTATTATTACTTTTTCTGATATATACATACATAAATATATATGCATAAGCTATATATATATATATATACGTGTGTGTGTGTATATTATATATATTTGTTATCTGCTGTTGTTAACAGTATAGAAAGCTTATGCATATAGTAGCTCCTTGGAATTACCCCCAGTTGTTAATGTTTATAAGCACGCCACTGCCTCCGGGTGATTCTACAGATGGAAGAGATGGAAATGTTCAGCTAAAGAGTAAAATTAAATAAAACTGTGTTTTAAAAACACCTAGCAGAGTAGTTTCTCTAAACGGACTAAGAGGAGTCATTTCCAGTTAAAAACCTAAGGGCAGGAGGCTTTTTAATTGCAACAAACTTCTTATGTACTTTAACAGATGAACTTCCTTCTGATTTAGAATCTCAAAATACTGCTTCTTTAGTAATAATAGGAATTTCTTATTTGGTCAATATCAATACTCAGAGCAGAATGAATTTGTTAGTATATTGTATTGAGTTTTATTAATTTGGTTGGTTTGAGCTCATTGAACCTACCAGAATGACAATGGCAAAAGAAATGAAGTCACCAAGGCTCTACTATTCAAAAGACAATAAAAAGGTCTGAGAATACTAGAGCTAGTTTTGAAAGAAGGCTAGGAGCAAAATATCACTGCTCACTTGGGCACCGAGTCTGGGACTTGGCCCTGTCTTTAGTCTGAGATCCTGGATTAGACTGAGCTCGTCATGCAGTTCTGTCCTCTCCTTCTCAGTTTGGTAGCTAGATGTTCATATACCAGGGTGACTCGAAGTTTCTAGGCTAGAGCTTTAGAAAGGTTTGAAAGAATGTCTCAGGGTTTAGTGAATATAGTAAGAGCTATCGTTCACTAAGAGCCTGTTATGCATCAGGTAAACACCACACTAGGTGACTGACATACTTCATTTCTTTTAATTTTCACAACTTTGTATGGCAGTTCTTATTATCTTCATTTTACTAATAAAGAAACAGAGGCTGAGTGAAATGAAGTTACTATGTGCCTCAATTTCCTTATTGTAAAATAAAAATAAATAATACCTATCTCAAAGGATTGTTATCATAACTAAAAGTAATTATACACATATACCACTGAGAAAAGTACCTAGAACACAGTAAATGTTCAAGATATGCTATCCATCACCACACTTGTAAGAGGTAAGCTAGGATTTAAAACAGGTTTGTCTGATTCTAAAATGTATATTCTTTTCACATTAAGCTGCTTGGTCACTTTGTTATCACCACGATGGGAGCTACACGGTTCTCACAATTCATCCATACCTCCTTTATTCCTTATTTTATCCTATCTATATTTAATTCGCTTCATTGCAAAATTCCTGTCCTTTTATTTTTTGCGCCTAAAACATTAGAGAATAATTATAGTACAACGTACGGTTTCATTCTGCAGCTTAAAAAAAATTCTGATCATAAAGAATTAGAAATTGAAATATATCTTCAGGTTTCCACACACATACAGTAGTAAAACAGAATATCCCCCACTCTCAGCTAATTTTTCAGTGTAACAGTTCTCTGAAAGTTTGAAGGAAGAAAAGAACACTATATATTTCTTCATGCCTCAAGGAAAGATTATCTGGCAGAGAGATTGTTTTTGAGATGGTCTAAATGTTAACACTCTTCTACTACAGGCTTTACAAAATTCCCTCCAAGCTTTTTATTCAGGTAGGTACCTTTTGAGATGGACGGTAACTTGAATCAATGCCCCGAGCCAAAGATTCATCAAGTAGTGCTTTTAGCTTTTCAGCAGAATCCTTACTCTTTGAATGTAAGAAGCCTAGTGCTTTCAAAAAAATGGGATCAAGTTCCAAGTTCACAGCAGCAGCCATTGCAAACACCTGAAGAAAAAAAAGAGGGGAAAGTATTTACAAACAATGGGCAATTATCTGTCAAAGTTTATCTTGCTCTTTTGTTTATAACAGGTAATACTGTGCACTTGATACAAAATTCAAACTGTCCAAAAGGTTATTACAGATAAAATAAATTTCCTTCTTATCCCTAACTGCCATTTATCTAGTTCTTTTCTCTTGAGTGTTATCAATTTTCTTTGTATTCATATCCTTGGCAAAATTTTAAATCCAGATAAGCTCTCCGTGCCACAGAGCCCCTTCCTAATAACACCATCTCAAAATAATACACTTACAATTCAGTACTCAGGAACCTGATGTGTTTAAGTCAAGTTTACTATATATCAAAACTTCTTCTCACAAACCTTATTTCCAAAAGAAAAAGAAAAAGAAAAAATACTGGGAGAGGGGTGTCACTGGAGGACATTGGTTAGAGGATGTATTAAGCAATAAGCTCTAAAGGTCAGTGCTGAAACTTTTACCTCAACTATCTTTATTTGCCTCCTTAGTCCTCAGCCCCAATTCTGAGTGCCTCATAAAACATACTAAGATAGTGTTATTGCATCACATTTAGATTGTGGTATCTTATTCTTTAACCTATTTTTAAAAAGCAAGGTATCTGAGAAATGGTGTAGGGCCTATGATATTCTTCTCTGTGTCCTAAGGAGCTTAAAAAATAATGAAGATATACATCAAAGACTTATGAAATTCTAAAACATTAATAAGTCTTGTTTTAGCCAATACCAATGCTAGCACGTTGTTCTACTTCTGGTGTCACTTTTTCAAATACATCTCCAGGCAAGGAATTATTAAAATTAAAATGTATACTTTGTGTTCAATCCTTTGATCAACATTCTAGAGCTGAAAACTATCTTCTATCTTGGAGGTTAATGTTACAATAACGCAACATACTTGCACTGCTTAGAGTTAAGGATCTGTCAGCAATTCTGCATTAATTTCTCATTTTCAGGGGTTTATAAAGCCATTAAAACTTGCTGTAGGTTGAATCTTGGCATATGAAAGCTCAGCCTGAAAATGGATTTTGTTTGTTCCTTCCCCATCTACTTCCCTTCTAATACTTCTACACCTCTCACAGGACACACACACACACACACACACACACACACACACACACCCCACTAGGCTTTTTTTTTTTTTTTAAGTTTTAAAGAAGGCATTAGATATCTATCTGATAGCCACAAAATCACTGTCAAATTCTGTGCTCTACTCAGTTACCCATGAGAGGGTGTCCAAAGGCCAATACTAAAAGAAAAATAATCTACTTCAAACAGTTGTAAATTGGTAATAATCTAATAAAAATTGAGAAGTTACCTCTATCACTTCTAAGACTGTATTATTACATACATCATCTATATATAATGATAGGTACAGAATGTTTTTTTGTGTGTTTTGTTTTTGTTTGTTTTTAAATTTACTCATGAGGCTGGTCACCGTATACATTCTGAGAAGAGTTCCTCATTAAAATGTCCATGATGAAAAGGAGTAAAGCTGCCACGCCTCCTGAGTGCACAAGGGAACACAGCCTAGTCTTTCTACGGACTTAACTTTTTATAGCTAAAGAGCATAGGTCTTCACTTATCCAGAACAATCTGTATTATAAGGTACTGAAAAAATTGAAACTTAGAAGAATACTTTTAATATACTAGAAAAATCATTACTTGAAATTTCTATGCTGGAAATTAGAAGCGAAGTATTTATTGTTATGTATTTGCCTAATCACAGATCAAAGGCTTATATCATCGATCAGGTGACAAGAAGTCAGCACCTAGATCACAAGCCCAGACCACAGATCATGTCATGAACACCAATTTGCAGTCAGTTCTTTATATATGATCCTGCAGTTATAAACCTGAACAGACTTTATACGCCTGCCCTAAATTACTAACGTGTCCCTGTAGCCAGTGGTCTCCACAGGAGAATACAGAGAAAAAAATATTAGCATTTCCTTTTATTTTTAATCTTTTATTTAAAAAGAAATTATTAATATACATAGCAATAGCCGTATATGCATATCATTGGTAACTAAACACACATCTAAGGAAGTGCGTTCAATTTTTTTACTCGTGGAATAAATGATGAGAAGAGTTTGGAGACCAATGCTTTAGCCTTTCTAGCAACTTCCAGTTTTCCTTTCCCGATTACATAGACGAGTACATAATGGCTGCTTTAAGTACAAACGTACCTTCCCCTTGAAGATGCCTGCAGCGCTCATTGAGCTCAGCCCTTCGCCCTCCCCACATTAACTTCACTGCCAGCTGCCCATCATCTTCTAGCCCCCACTCATCACCAGCGTATTCCCCTATATTCTCCATTTCTTTCTCAGGCACGCCTTTTATCGCTTTGCCTTCACTATCCCCACTCACCTACACAATCATCACCTGTTTTACAGCCTTCTCCCAAGTAGTGAGTTATTCCTACTCAAAGAGCCAAGAGTAAAGAGCAATACTCTGTATTGCTTGGAATAATATTTTATTTTTGGAAAAATACTCCATGATCACCATTTATCAACATCGTCTCTTGGAATCCACACCTGCATTTTATTGTTGCTACTGTATAGAACATCTGCACCAGGCGCGTCTTCTTCCTCTCCCCTTGCCATCATCTTCGGTAGTCTCAGCATCTATATTGATGTTTTTCTCCAACTTTCTGCACTGGGTTTATTTAGCTCTTCAACCTCAAGAAGCTTCATCTTCAGCCACTGAAACCTGAAACTTGCTACAACCTTTCTCCTGTTTGACTACAGTCAATTCTCCTTTTAAACTACAATTTTCTATCACTCTAACTCTTTTACTGCTTTGACCCAGCAGCCTTTTCAGGGTACCAAATCAATCTTTCTTTCTTTTAAAAAAATGTCTTTACTGCCATTTATCTGTACTTTGAATTTATAGAGGTCTCTACTTTCTCGGTCCCTCCACTTTCTCCTTATTGGCACCTTCTTGACCCAACTTCTTTTCCTTGTCCAACAGAAAAAGGGGAGTTGGGCCTAAAACAAAACACTCATGGTTATGTGTTTTATCCTTTATGTTTTAGTTTTCTATCTTCCTTTCCCTCCCCCTTTTCTATTGCCTTCTGTAGTTCCTATCACTTCTTTCTTACTAGCAAATGCACATACAGTAGGCCCCCCTTATGTGTGGTTTCACTTCCTGACATTTTACATACCTGCAGTTGGAAAATATTAAATGGAAAATTCCAGAAATAAACAATTCATAAGTTTTAAATTCCACACCAACTTGAGTAGTGTGATGAAATCTCACGCCAGTTCAGCCCATCCTGCTGGGGCCGTGAATCCTCCCTTTGTCCAGTGAATCCTGTCTGTTAGTCAATAGCCAGCTTGGTTATCAGGCTGACTGCCAGGGTATTGCAGTGCCTGTGTTCAAGTCACCTTATTATTAGTTATTTAATGGCCCCAAAGAGCCAGAGGATTGATGCATGCAATTCAGATATGCCAGGGAAGTTGCACAGTGCTTCCTTTAAGTGAAAAGGGGAAAGTTTTCAACTTAATAAGAAAAAAACTGTATGCTTATAAGCTGAGGTTGCTAAAATCTATGGTAAGAACGAATCTTCTATCTGTGAAATTGTGAAAAAGGAAAAGAAAGTTGCACTAGTTTTGCTGTTGTACCTCAGACTCCAAAAGTTACAGCCACAGTGCATAGCTAGAGTGGAAAAGGCATTAAATTTGTGGGTGGAGGACATGAACAGAATATGTGTTCCAATTGACAGCAATGTGTTAGGCCAAAAAGCATTGAGCATCTACAAAAAATTCAGCAAGGGATCCCCTGAATGCGTGACACCAAGCCATTTACTGCAAATAAGGGATGGTTACACAGATTAAGGAATAGGTTTAGACTGAAAAATATAAAAATTACTGGAGAGGCTGTGTCTGCCAATGAAGAAGCCACTGTTACATTTCTGGCAGAGTTGAAGAAGTGAGGAGAGAGACCACATTCATGTAACTTTTATTATAATATGTTGTTATAACCATTCTATTTTATTATTATTGTTATTAATCTCTTACTGTGCTTAATTTATTAATAAAACTTTATCACAGGTATGTATGTATATGAAAAAACAGTATATATAGGGTTTGGTACTATCCAGGGTTTCAGGCATCCACTGGGGGTCTTGAAACATATCCCACATGGATAAGGGGAGACTACTGAATAGTGAAAGAAATTTATTTTCCTTCTACTCAAGTACTAAAGAGCTCAGCAACTGTGGTGTAAATCTGTCACTTTATCTTCTTTATTATTTCGAAGAATATCCTGGCGTTATACCAAATCATGTTACTTCTATATAATTCCTATATATTCTAAAACCCATGATCAAAATAGACTGTAAAAGAGCATTCTTACTGTGGATTAGAATTCTAGAAAACAAAGTCCTAGGTGTGTGTAGATATAGATATAAATAGATACTGAAATATAATGCTTTAAATGTAGATTTAATTTAAAATCTAGATGTTGCTTAAAAAAAAAAGAATGTGAGAAAACTAATACTCACCCTCAATGGCCTAGGAAGGTGGGAATAGTGGTGGTGGGAATGAAGTCTTAGCTCATGTTAGGAACTGTCTATGGTAAATGTGTATACAAAAGTGAGTCAGAAATTATCCACACTCTGGCTGTAGAATTTACAGAAGTTTTAATATAACCAGAATGCGGGTAATTTTTGACTCACCCTTGCAAGTAACATAGAAATTCCCACTTCTAAATAATCACCTTTTTTCTCCACCTTTTTTTATCCCTCATGGTCCAGACTTTCAAAGACTCTCTTTTAGCACTCTGGGCATCCTTGTCCCATAGTTCTATAGTTTCATCTACTTCATAGCCATCCATCCTATTTACCTTCTCCCCGCCTGCACCCAAACTCTAAGTGCAGCTGAGAGGAATACACATGCTCTGTATCTTCAGAGTCACCTATCTCATCTAGCCTTCAACACAACTTAGCAATCCTATTGTGTTTCTCTGGTCAACTCACTTCCCCACTTTCTGCAAAGGCCAGTCATACCTTCTCCATTTTCCTTGAAACTGCTTCTCTATCCTAGTGGATGCCCTCATCTACTTCAGAGAAAACAGAAGCTGTCAGAGAGGAACTAAATCAACTTTCTGCCTCATCTACAAATTTACCTGCGCCAATCCTTTCCTCTTTCCCATCTTTTAAGTAAGACAGTGGCCCTCCACGTAATGCCACCTGTGCCTGGAACCTACCTTTTTCCTCCCCCTCTGAAACCTTGAGCTATGAATTATTCCTATGTCTTCTCCATCACCCACAAACCTTCCTCCCCCCAGCCTCTTTTGTTCTACTGGCATCTTCTCATTGACATTTAAATATCTTCTATCATCTTCATTTTACAGCAAAACAACTTCTACATTTTATACTTTTTCTTCATTTCTTCCACTTATATTGCATTTCCTGAAATTTGGCCTTTGTCCCACCATTCCATGGAAATATTTTCACCAAAGTATTCACAGCCTTAGGTAAGTATAATAAATACTATTTTTTCCCCTTCTGCTTCTTTCTTGGTCTTCTTTGTAGATTCCTCCTATTCCTATAAACAAAAATGAGTTCCTCCGGATTAGGTTCTGGGTCTCTTCTCTCACCCCACACCTTCTTCTCACAATGTGCCCTTTGGATGAGCAGCAACAGGCAGCACCTGGGAACCTGTTAGAAATTCAGACTCTGGGTCTCCACAACCAGACTTACTAATGAAAACACTCTGGCAGTGAGGCCCAGAAATTTGTATTAAATCTTCCAGGTGGTTCTGAGCTACTCTAATAAAAGTTCCAGAATTACTGCCCTAGGCAATTTGAACTATACCCTTTTGCCAGTTATTATAAATTTATGTCTCCAGCCCATGCGTCTCTTCCAAGATTCAACTGCCAGCTTGACTTGGCTATCTCACTGGTGCCACCTATTCAACATGCTCCTAAAAGAGCCACTCATAAACTCTCTCTCAACCACTTCTTCCCCTAGTCTTCCCTTTCTCAACTGACACTTACCCCATTGCTCCAGCCAGAAACCTGCGAACTAGCTTTAACTCCTTCCACTTCAAACCCTGCCTTCCGTTCAATCACCAAGCCTCTTATATATATTTCAAAATCATCTACCTTTTTCAATCCTTATTACCACACCCTAGACCAAGCTACCATCATGCACCTATTATCTGGCTCACTGTAAGAGCTTAATCAGAACCCCACAATCACTCTTGTCCCTTTCCAAATATTTTTATATCACCCAGTTGCTTAAAATACTCCTTTTCACTTCCTACTGTCCAAAGGTTAAAGAACAAAATTCTTAAAAAGGTCTCTAACGCCCTACATGACCTGGTAATACATGCAAAACAGTTACAACAGTACCTGGCACAGAGTACAGTTGCTCATTAAATGTTACCTAGTATCTCAAGCTATTCCCACTCTCTGTTATAACCACATGACTTATTTCAAGACTTTCAGCATATACTCTTTTTTTCCCCAGCTCTTTAGTAGAAAGTGTCCCTTGCCTCATCTTATTTATCCTTCTAGTCTCAATTTTTTTCTTGCACATTCTCCTAACAAAATAAGAAGTCTTATTGTTACATGGTCCTAAAACATCCTGTATTTACACATCATAGTTACTACATTGCTAATTATGTAAACAGGGTTTGTCTTTTTCACTAGAATATAAGTTCCATGTGGGCCAGCACTGATCTTATCTACTGTTGTAACCCATGTGTCTAGCAGAGTGCCTGGCAGATAGCAGGCACTCAGTAAACGCTGGCCAAGTGAATACATGTTATTCACTTTCTCTTTCATAAACCTTTCTCCTCCATAAGTAATACTCAGCTTTCCTGGTTTCCTTTTTCTATCTCTGGCTACTCTTTCTCTGGGTCATCTTTTCATCCCCACTGCTCTTGTTATTGCCCACGTATCTGTCCTTGTCTATTTTCTTTAGTTCTGCTACCAATTTCCTCTGTGGTAATCTTATATATATCATATTTTCAGCTAGCATCTGTAGGCAGATGATTTCATGTGTTTATCCCCACTCCAATCTCTATCAAGCTCAAACTCCACATTTCCAATTGCTTAGTAGACATGTCTACCTGGTTGTCCTAAAGGAATCTCAAATTCAGTTATGGCTGAAATTGAGATTATGAATATCTTCCCCCAAAAGTTCCTTGTCCTGCAGTTTCTTTCAATAAATGACACACTCTCCATTAATCAGGTCTGAGGCCTAAATCTCTGCCTGAGTCCTCCTGAATTCCTTATATCTAAACAATCAGCAGGCCTTTCCTGTGAATTCTGACTCTGCAACATTTCTCACATCTGTTCTTGTATTTCATTTCCATGGCTATGATTCAGATTCAGGTCTTTATTTGCTATTTGTACTATAGGAATAATCTAGTTATTTTCCTTGACTTCAACACGGTTGCCATGTTAATGTTCCTGCAACACATTTTTCTTCCTTCCTTTCCTTCTTTTCATTTTCTTCTTCGAAAATTAAGGTGTCCCACTGCCTTTAAAATAAAGCCCAATTTCTTGGTCTATCATTTAAAAACATTCAGTAACTGGCAAAAAAAACCTTAATTCTTCATCCCCAGATCTTCTGTAGAGCAGAGCCATTAGCTGGGCTTGCTACTTCTACTCATTATTTTTCTGTCTGAGAAGCTTTTTACCCATTTTTATATTTCCAAATCCTATTAAGACCCAGTTCAAATACTACTTCTCATGAGGACTTTACTTGCAGCCAATGTGTCCTTCTCTACCCCCTATACAACTAATCCTGTCTTCCTAGGATATCTCAAAGTGCATTCTCATGGTACTGGAACTTTCCACCTTGAACCACACTCTTTTTTTGTACATTTGTTATATTCTCTATAAAACTCTGAGTACTTTAAGGGGGGAGGCTATCTTTTTTGCCCACCACTTTGCTATTTTGCAAAGTACCACAAAATAATGGCCGTAGAATTATGAGAGATCAAAGTATGATGGTCATTCCTCTCCTCCTACACAATTCTAAACATTTCCAAAGTCCCTTCGCAAAAAGTAACAAAAAAGAAACTCAAAGCCATCCCCACCCCACCCCCCACCCCCCAAACCCTCAAACATCAAAAAAAAAGAAAAGCAATACAAAACAAAAACACCTCTTTTGTGACCGGGGACTTATACAACGTTCTTGTCTGCAATACTCTCTCCCCAATCCTTCATCTGATTTAAATTCATTAAAATCCACTAAACTGTAAACTCCATGCAAGCAGGGACTTGTTTTATTCACTGTTATATACCTAGTGCTTGGAACTTAACAGGTTCTCAAAAGTATTTGTTAAGTGAATGAACTAGGTTCCATTTAAATGTCACTTTCTAGGGCTTCTGTGATCTCTCCAACCTAAACTGGGTATTTATATATAAAAATATGCTTTCCTCTAGATCCCATTTCCCACCTTACATGCCAATCTTAAAAAGAAGTCCAAAGTTGAGCATCTGCACGTGAAAGAGATGAAGGAAATCTACCGTTCTTGCAGAATGCTAACATTAGGGTTGCCATCACATAACTGCTCTAGGAAGCTTTCCCCTTTATGTCTTTGCAAGCTCTTGCAACCCTCTGTAATAAACATCCTTTTAAAGATGCCGCCCTTTTCATTCCTTCACTGAGTTCTTGGCCCTGGATTACACTGATACCTTAGGCACACTTCCGGAAACATAAGGGAGGCGGAAAGACCTTGATTCCAAACGAATCAAGTGATACAGAATCTGAAAAGCGATCAGAGACGCTCAGAAAAGGAATGCCAACCTTTTGATCGAAGTCATAACACACCCAAGGCCTAGCACGGGGAAAGGTCCTTGACAAGCGAGCCCTAGAGAAGGTGAGAGGCAGATAGAGGGAGCTATAGAGAGAAGTTGCCAAAACCTTCCGAGGAAGGTCCGAAAACAGGGTTCCAAAGACCTAGCGCCCGGGGCTGTGCTCCCGGTCCGCGTGCCCCAGCCCGCAACACCCTCCGAGGAAGCACCATCCTCGCTGTAAGAAGAGCGGTCAGCCTGGGCACTCGACCGCCTGCAAATTACGAGGTGTCCCCACAAGGAGCGAGGAAACTAAGACCCCGCGGGACTACTCTCCCACCTCGTCCCTCGCAGGAGTCTCGAGTCTCCCAGAGTCGGCTGGGAGCCGGGGACCTGGAAACAACTCACCGCTCCGCTTAGCTGCCCCGTCCGTTCCCGGCGGCCTGCAGAACCGGTCCCGGCACCAGCCCGCTCAGAGAGCGGAAAAACAAAGGTTCCCGCAGCAGGGTGGTCGGGGGAACGTTTTGGCTGTGCGACGGCAGGAAGTGACGTAACCTCCTCTTTCCGGTCCGCCGGAATATGAATGACTGCCGGTGCCGCGGTTTCTCCGGAGCGCTCTTCGTTGTTTCTCTCGCGGCCTGGTTGGCAGCGTGTGGTCCGCGGGCGAAGACTCCCTGAAGCGGCCTCGGGAAACTCGGCTCGGGCGGGGCGGGAATGCGCTGGCGGCCCGTGTCTCCCACACGCTCACGCACCCTCCCTGCCTGGCCGCGCCTCTGCGACCAGGTAAGGAGGGCGCTTGGGCCGCCGGCTCCGCAGTCCCCGCGACCCCGTAAAGCCGCCTCTCAGCGTCCGGGGGAAACGTAGTTGAGGATGTGGGGAAGGACGGGAAGGATGGAGGGGCCCGGGCCCCTTCTCAGTTTTTCCAGGACCAATCCCCGTGGCATCCTCTACTGATGGGGACATGGAGCAGCTTCCAATTGCAGCAGTCTGTGGGGTCGTTTGCCATTTGCTGCTAGGTGTAGTTTTAAGACCTCTTAGATCGCGCTTTAGCCTTTTTTTTTTTTTTTTTTTTGGCAGTTAGTTTTCTATTCCAGCCCTTCCTCATTGGAGAAAGCAATTGTATACTTTTGTATACTAGCTAACTGTTGCTCCAATGAACTTGCTTCATTTTGAGCCATTTGCTTATGTTACACCATCAAAGCAGTGTTTCACTTTGGTTTTAAACTTCTATAGAAAATTTGAGTTTAACTTGCATGAAAATTGCCTTGACTTCAAAAACGTTTATTGACGCACGTGCTTCCCAAACCAAACTCTGCCTGGTTTGGGATTAGGTGACTTCTTTCCCGTCTTTATTCTTAATGTCACGGTCCCCTAATGCCATGATCCCATTCCTTGTCATAAGTTCTCGAATATCAAGAAAATGTCAACATTTAATAGTACATCTTGTGCTAAGTTATTGGTAGAGAAGATAGAATACTACTTTTTTGTAGGTTTATCTACGAGAGTGAGTCAAAAACCATCCGCACTCCGATTATATTAAAATTTCTATAAATTCTACAGCCAGAGTGCAGCTAATTTTTGACTCACGCTCGTAGAAACTTTAAAGGAGAAAATGCAAAAGCTGGCAAAAACTAGTGGTATGACAAATTAAATTTTAACCATGGTCATTTTAATATTGTGAAAATAAATTCTTTGTTATAAATTAAACTGATTTGCATCATATTTAATTAATCAGACATTAAGCTATATGACTTTTTAACTGCCTGGTGGGGAGTATACACTAAGGAAAGGATTGTCTTAAGCATACTCATTATTTGAAATTATGTTTGAGTTATACCTGAAGGCATTGTTTTAAGAGGCCTAATTTCAAAAATAAATCTGAAAAAAAATCAGTGAGATTTGAAACATAAATTCCTTTTTTTTTTTACATTTCTGTTACATGTTTGCCTGCTTTAAACAAAGCTCAGACTTGATCTTCTGCAGTAGAGGGCCCATGGAGTGTTTTGGGGGTTTGTTTATATTTTTGTTTTAACCTGTGTTTACTTTGTGGCTTTTGTATCACCTGTGATTGAAATAAGAATAAATACTAAGTATCCAGTTGGCCTAATGGTAACAATTTAACAGACCTTGAAACAAATTCTGAGGCCAGTCAGCTAAACCATCTGCAGTATACACAGTTCCTTAGCATATGCTGTTTTTATCTTCAAGTTTTTAAAGTAGCCTACTGAATTCTGTTATGATTAGTACTTGCTTGGAAAGCAAGGATTTAAACCATTTAGTTCATAATAAGCATGGGTATTGGTTGCTGTGGGGATTCAGTATAATTTTATCTCAGGCTTGTTGATGTTTCTAACATGTTCGCATTTCATGCTGTGGATCCCTATTAATTATGAGGTCAGGCTTAGTTAGCTGCAAGCATTATGATTCTATGGCAACAGATGATTCCCTGATTCTCCAAAGAGAAGATGACACACTTCCCTTATGGCTAAGGTTATAGTAAGCTTTTTGAAACCTTTTTTTTTCCACCCACTTCTTGCCCTGATAAGAAACCAACTAATTTTGATCATAGGATTTTGTCCTCTAGGACTTAATGATATGTGTCCCCACATTACATAACATAATAAACACTGAAATGGCTCAGTTTTTTCTTTCCTTTTTTAACCTTTAATATCTAAGGTAATAAGCTGCTATCTAACTCTGTATAGGCAGGCTTTTCTTCTTTTAACCTATATTATTGAAAGAAAACAGATTTGCAACCAAATACTGTTATTTTTATATATAAAACACAAGCTAAGTTCTAATATTCATAATCTTGAACATTTGGTTTAATGGGGAATTTAAATGGGTTTAAATTTAAATTTGAATCTTGAAGAAAAATAAGAGTTTGCGATTTTTTTCATACTTGCAAACCGCTTTGACCTATTTATTCTGTACAATATAAGCAGTAAATATTCAAATGGACTTAGGCTATCACATTTATATTCCGGCATTTTGTGACTCCCTGGCTTTCAGTCTCAGTAGCAAACAGATTTTCTCAATATTTGTTGAAGAAAATCTCAACACAAATCCCTTATTTTTCCTGAGAAGTTTGGAAATATAAAGCATAATTTAAGGCTTGCCCATCAAAGGTTGTGTTTTAATAGTGTCAATGGATAAGGAATTTGAGGATAAATTATAAATGAATAATAATATTTATTTAGTGGTTTACTAATGTGATACGTGTTATTTGATTCTCACAACATATGATGTGGTAAATATTATTACCTCATTTTTATGAATGAGAAAACTATGGCACAGAAAAAAATTTATATTGCTAGCTACTAAGTATCAGAACCAGGATTGGAACCCAATTAGCTCCAGAGTCTAGGTTCTTATCCATTACTTGGTATATGAACATTTTACTTGCTAAGTAACTATATAGAATCTTGTTAGGTTCCCAGTTCTCTTACCTCAGTATCAGTGTACATAAAAATTTCTGTGCTTTTTTTATTGACAAGTTTGAGTGGATTCTAGTTATTCTTTTTCCAATTCAGCTCACAGTGGTGATCTTGTTACTTCATTTTAATGTATATGTTGTTTGCTTTTAAAATATATTTAATTATTTGGAAGAGAGAATGAAGTTCCTGATGTACCAATACTAAAGTTCTCAATAGGACTATCGTTACAGGGATTAGTGATCTTCATTTATGTACATCATTCATGTATACATTCCTTGAAGTAAAATTTGAGTACTGTTAAGCGCTGAAGATAATGTGAGGTAATAAGTGCTGTAAAGAAAAAGAAAGCAGGATAAGGGGCTAGGAAGTGATGGGGGTGCTTTTTCAGTTCAGATAGTCAGGAAGGACTGCTCTGAGTTGATATTCAGAGACCTCAGTGAAATGAAGGAGCAAGCCATGTGAATATCTTGGAGAAGAGCATTCTAGGTAGAGGGAATAGCGAGTACCAAAATTCTCAAGTGTGGGAGCATTGCTGGCATCTTTCCAGAACAGCAAGGAGAACTGGCTGGAGGGAAGTGAACGAGAGGGAGGAGGGGTAGAAGGTCAGGTCAGAAAAGAAAAACAGCTAGGGTCACATCAGGCCCTAGAAACCATGATAGGAAATTTGGATTTTATTTTAATCACCCTGACTATAGGTGGAGACTGGACTGTTGTGTTGAGTGGAGGAAAATAGTTAATGGGCTTTTGCAGTAGTCTTCATAAGAACTAGTAATGACTTAGATGAAGGTGATATTGGTAGGGGTGCTAAGAAGTTAGATTTAGCATGTACTTCAAAGGTAGAAATAGTAGGATAAGAGAGAGAAAAAAAATTGTTGAGTGAGACTTCAGAATTATGGGCCCAAGCATCTGGGTAAATGGTGTTGCTGTTTTATCAAGAATGGGAACTACTTGAGGAGAGAGGAACAGGTTTAGAAAAATGTCCAAGTGAAGATGTCAAGTAGGATACAAGTAAAGGAGTCTGAAGTTCAGGGGAAAATTTGTGGCTCAGACAGGAATCTTAGATGATAGTTAAACCTATGACAGTGCTGTTGTAGTGTAATTTGTGGCCCATGGGTCATAGAATCAATTTAGTGAGTACTAACCAACATTAAAAATAATAAAACAACCCTGGAGAAGAAGAAAAAGAAAGAAAAAGCAGAGTAAACTGTCAGTTATATCTCATGTAGTAGGATATTTTTTCATGTTTCTTTTGTTTCAGTTTTATTCAGCGTATAATGACTTTCATTATAAGGTTTATTTCTTATTGTATGGCATGATCAAAAGTTTGAAAGCCAGTAAACAAAGGAGTGAGTGTATAAGTTGAGAATAGGACAAAGTAGTGAGCTACAGCTAGCTACAGGAGGATCCAAAAGGGAATTAGGAAGGAACTACCAAAAAACTTAATCCAGTGCTGAGAACTGTGAAATAACTCTGCCTTTAGCATGGAGGTTTTTATCAAGGACAATTGCTTAGAGTAACATAATTTCTGATGGTTTTCACTCTGGTGAAATTGTTGCTGCAGTAAAATTGCAATATGCTTCAATTTATGAAGTTTATAAAGTAGTGCTATTTGTATTAGAAAAATACCTATTCCTTAATGTTTGCCAACAAGATCCCTTTATTCAAATAGTGCTTTTGGATTGCAGTACAGTTCTTATCCATGTAGTGGAAGTAAAACGTACTTTTAAAGAGTGTGAGGGGTAAAGTAATGCATAAAAGTTCTGTGTGCTTAGCACATAGTTGGTGGACAGTAAAATGTACATAACATTATTTAGAATTGTATTCTTTGTTCATTTAACATTTATTTAGCTCCTATCAAATCCCAGGCACAGTGATAATTTCTTATTTAAAAAAAAACCAATCAACTGGTTAAAATTTTGTTGCACTTGTGTACTTTTTGGTTTTTATTGTATAATATATAACTTACCTATTTATCTATTATGTAATATTTAGTTGCTGTAGATCCAGACTTGAATTTTGAGCACAAAACTTTTAAACTATTTTTTCAGCTTCCAGAGAAGTATGCTTATTTTCAATATTTATGGTATTTTTTTTTCTCTCTCTATATACACATGCATGGAGTAAAGCAGTAAAATGGTTTCAGTTAAGAAAACACCTGTAAAACTCATTTCCCCTTTCATGTGTGAAATTCCTAATTTTATCAACACCAAGATATATTAATTAGAATGAGAATGGAAAAAAAAATGATTAAATTCCTAAAATATTAAACCTGTGACTACTTCATTTGTTTAAAAATATCTTTGAAGGTTCCCAAGTAATGAAACCAAGGCTTAAATGTCTTCTCTTTACCTGTTTTTATTCCCTCTGCAACATTCGCCAGTAAGCTGGCCTGTCCAGGGGGAGATGCACACTACATCAGCTCCGTCCCGCATCTCACATTTGTGGTTTTGTCTGCTGCTCTCACTCTAACTCAGGAGTAGTTGCAGCATGGCACCTGTCAAAGCTGAGAAGGAGCAGATGACATATAGCACTTCTGTGCTTGGCAGGAATGTAAGCTGGAGTAACGAGCGATGCCCCAGCTCTGTACCTCGGAGACCCAGAGGATGATTCGACAGTACCTACTTTTTGAAAGCTCATGACATACAAGTAATAAAATAAGGAATTCTATATGTAGAAATGGAGAAAAAAGAAAGAAAAAAGCAATTTCTTTTGGGTATTTGCAGACTTTAAACAAAAACTATGTTCTACTTTCTTGAAAAATTAAAGACATAGTACAAGCCAAAAATATATCAAATTTGTACAGGTTTGCTAATAGTTTATATTTATTTTAGAAATTACAGTAGTGTTTAATGTGGAGAAATTGCCCAGGGAGAGTAATTTTTTTTTAAACTCCAAGGTCATTAAGTAACATTTTTAATCTTCAAGGAGAAAAAACAAAACAAATCAAAACCCACCAACATCTATATTTAAAAAAGTAAATTATGTTAAGAATCAACAGCACTTTGCATTTTCTCTTAGGCATCTCATTAATTTTTAGGGTATCTCCAAGGGCAGATTATTGCTATTCTGTTTTGTTGACATTTAGCATTTATTAAGTGCTCACAGCAAAAAAAGTTTATAGAATGTATAAAAGTTAATTCTCAAGGTTCTTATGTGCCTTGGGAAGTGGCAAATATACATATACTCTAATTAAAAAAAAATTTCTGCATATCCTAAATCAAAAGCTGTAAAATACTGTGATGTTGTTTTTATTTTTCTGTTTTTTGTAGGTTTTTTTTTTTTTTTAAATGTTAACAGGACTAGTCTCTAATTACTATTTCCTAGACTGCTGGACAAATGAGGAAATCGATTATGTTTTCTTTCAAATCTGCTTCTTGGGGAAGCATTTAGGGATCTTCTTTATAGTGTCCCACTGTGAGCAAAGGGAATTAAAAGGATTGGTAAATTAATCTGCAATAGATATATAGGGACAAACTCTGCAAAGAGACTATCAGTTTTCTACAGAATGTTGGTTTCTTTTGCCTGTGAGCTTTAACAAATGCCCTTTAATATTTTGTTTTAAAATCAGCTCTAGGAGGGGAAAAAAGAAAAAAACCGAAAGGTAATTAAGTTAGCTCAGGGAGAAAATGGTTTCCATGAGTTAAAGAGTTGTCAGTTTTAAATTACATGAGATAATTTTCCCCTAGATAATCTTTTAAATAAGTAACAAACCATAGTGCAGATCTGTTGTGTTTTAACAAAAGAAGTGTAAGATAAAACACTGGTGATTACTTGCATTACCAAGAATTTTTCTACGACAGTACTTTACTAACTATATCCCTTTGTTATAATGGATTATTAGCCTTTTAATAAAAAAGTTGAGAACCAAGAAGATTGAAGAGTACTTAACTATTTTGCTTTTGATTTCAAAACAAAACAAAATAAAACAAAAAAACAAACAAAAAAACCTCAGGGATTTACAATATAAAGGAAATTTAGTTCAGGGTACATTAATGTTTCAAATACATTTGAAAGAGTTGCATGTGTCCTTTTTAAAGGCTTTTAACGTAATTTTTTAATAATTTGAAATAATTTTTCCTCCAATATTCTGTCTTCCTATTACATGGTGAATGCTTTTAAAGAGTGCCATCTAGTGTCAGTTTTGGAATTTTGATTTATGGACTGGAACATGGGGAATTTTAGACCCAGGAGATGTAGAAATGAAAGTCATAATTGACAAAAGTCTTAAGGATTATGACTTGAAAACACCCATCAATAATTTGACCACAAGGTTGTGTATGTTTGCATCTTTAAAATAACCAACATGTCAATTCATCCATGCATTCACTCACTACTTCTTGACCATATATATACACACACACACATATGTATACACATATACATACAGCGGGCCCTGTTTTAGGCATAGCAGTGAATAAAATAAAATTTGTACTCTCAAGGAACATTCTTTTGGGGGAAGACAAAAATAGACACAATATAATATGTTACAGTGGTGATAATGATGTGAAGAAAAGCATAGAAGGGGATAGAAAGGTTTTTTCAGGGAAGGTGGGAGTTGGAGTTTGCAAGTTAAATACAGTAGGCAGGGAACAGCTCAAAAAGTTGATATTTGAGTAGATACTTAAAAGAGGTATGGATGTGTTCTAGGCACTAGAAATATCAAGTGCAAAGGCCCTGAGGTGGGAATGTACCACTTTTGCTGAAGCAGTGAGTGAAGAGAGTTGAAGAGATGGACTCAGAGACATAGAAAGAGAATTTGATCAAGGAGATCATTGTAGACTATTGCAGGAGCTTTGCCTTTTCTGCAGGTAGGATGGGAAGACATTAGAGGGTTTGAGCAGAGAAGTGATGTGATCTTATTTCATTTTTAACAGTATCACTTTTTGCTACTATGCTGAGAATAGACTAGAGGATGGAAAGCAGGGTTAGGAAGCAATTGCTATAATTTAGAAGAAAAGCGATGGTGGCTTGGATCACAGTGGAAGCAACAAAGATGGCATGAAATAATCAGATTCTAGATATATATTGAGTATATTGCCAAAGCAAATTTTTAATGGATTAGTTACAGGGGTGTGAAAGAAAAAAGTAATTAAAAATGACTGTCCAGATTTTTGGCCTGAACAACTAGAAGGATGGTGTTCTCTTAACTGAAAGGGGAAGATATGTGAGGATCAGGTTTTGGGGGTGGGGGAGAATAAGAAACTTGATTTTGGACATGTTAACTTTGAGATATCTCAGTTATCAACATCTAAATTATGGAGAATTTCAAATTTTTTTATTGTGATTCAGCATGCAATAGCTCATCACATATCAAAATCCACTTTAGGAGAATCCATTTCTCATGAGAGAATGAATATAACGCCCCCCCCCCCAATTATTATATTTTAGGGTCATAAAACAAACAGTATGGAAGGACCATCATTATCAAAGTTTCTCAGAGCTATTATTCCCCAGACAACTCTAGGTATTCTTGGTTATTTCTTATGTCCCATTCTATTCTTCTTCTTCTTCTTTTTTTTTTTTTTTTTTTTGGCATCCTTACACTTTTATTTTTAATTTAATTTAATTTTTTTTAGTTTTTTCTTTTTTGGCTGTGTTGGGTCTTTGTTGCTGAGCACAGCCTTTCTCTAGCAGTGAATGGGGGGCTACTCTTTGTTGTGGTGTGCAGGCTTCTCATTGTGGTGGCTTCTCTTGTTGCAGAGCACAGGCTCTAGGTGTGCGCACTTCAGTAGTTGTGGCACCCGGGCTTAGTTGCTCTGCAGCATGTGAGATCTTCCCAGACCAGGAACTGAACCCCTGCATTGGCAGGCAAATTCTTAACCACTGTGCCACCAGGGAAGTCCTCTATTCTCTTTTTGTTCTCATCTGTTGTGAGACCCCAAAGTACTTCACTGGGAGAGTTCTAGAGCACCTGAGTTACGCTCATTTTAAGTGAGCTGGGTATAAATTCACCCTTAAGACTAGTTAATTGCACAGGGTAGGAATCTTTGTTTTGGAAGCTGTTTATTCATTCCAAGAACAAATTCTTGTAGAATCATATTTATCACAATCCTTAGTAATTTCTAGAAAAAGTTTTCGAAATGTTCATCTTTTATTTTAGCTTTCTAGTCACTATATTCTGACCTCTAACCACTTCAATTTATGCTTCAGGTAACCCACTGAAAGAAGAAAATGAAAGGCATGAAGAAAAGTCTTACAGAAGAATATCTATACTTGGACTTTTCTCACCAAAAAGAAGGGTGCATTTTCCCTCTTCATACATCTATAACTTTATTTTTGTTATCATACTGTGACTGCAAAGTCTTTAAAGTTTGCTTAGTCCTCACCAGAGAATGCACAGGTATTTCACTGCTCAAAAATGCACTGTCCAAGAATGTTGAAATACAGATTATTTCAAGGCAGGAGCTCCCGCCAGTAGTCCAGAATTGCTGTTTACCTGCAGTAGTAGAAAGACCAGACAATTTCTGTAGAGCAGGACTTGCTGTTGTACTGAGACACATAATCCAGAAATCACATGAAGCGGACCCCTCGAAGAAGGAAATTCTGGAACTTCTGGGTTTTAAGAAGACTTGCTTGAAAGCCTGTGCTGAAGTAAGTATAACGTCTGTTTTCTGTTTTTTAAAGCCATAGGTGATAACCCGTTCACCTGAATATTTATTTTAACTTTCTGTTGGAAAATAAAATTTAATTTGCTTAAAAAAAACGATAGTAACCAATGAAAGAGTTAAAATAGCCCTTCATGTACACCAGTATTTCAGTGCAGTATTAGAAAATAAGAAATTAAGATTTAATTTATGAGGTTTAGAGACATAATTTTAGGGAAAGATTTCTTTTTTTTGTTACTTTTTATTTTAATTATGTTGAGGGTTTTTAAAGGGGATTTTACATATGAACAGGAGCTCAAGTAGCAGTGTTTGGGAAATCCAGCTTTTTTAGGGGGAGTGTACTTTAAAGGCTTTGGGAAGTGAGGATTTATTCAGTAAGAGGATACAGGAAAATAGCGTATATTCCCGATAGAGGGATGCTAAACCTCCGTTGTTTAATGTCATCACTTCTGAAGCGCTGTAATATGTCTCTTGATAGAGCGTAAAAGCCTAGCCCAGGGATGGTTTAGCTCAAGACTTAAATTCTCTAAACCAGTCTTATTTCCCAATAGAAAGTTATTTGTCTTCCAGGTATGTTGAAAGTAAAGAATCCTTTCATTTCTTGCTTTGTTTTGTATGTTTTGTAGGTTAGTCAGTGGACCAGGCTGTGCGAACTTACCATCCCTTTAGCTATTGAGAATTTTCTCAAACAATCTTCTGACCAGCCTCCAGCTGTCCCCGCCGAAATACTAGAGCTGGAGAAAAAGCTTAGAGAGCCTGTTAGAGTGCATAATGATGACAAACTCCGGCGGCAGAAGCTGAAGCAACAGAAGGCTGCTGGGGTTGGGCCTTCCCTTGCCAAGGAGAAAACGAAGAGCAAGGTCCACAGACAAGAAACACCCGGAGAGGTGAACCCTCCATCTGCCAGCCTGGAACTGAAAGCGGCCTTCTCAAAGCTCACAGTACACGAGGATCCAGCTCCTGCCAACAGGGAGCCTTCTCACATCAGAAAAGCAAAAGCCTCTGACCTTCCACCTCTGGACCATGTGTTTGTAGAAGGCCTGTACTTCACCTTGGCAGATATCGTGCTCTTGCCCTGTATCCATCATTTTTTGGTAAGATTTATCAGCAGTGGATACATTGCTGTAGGTTTCAGTCTATAAAGCTGCCCAGATTTGAATCCCTATTTCATTTCTTATTATCCTTATGCTCTTGGGCAAGGTATTAACATCTGTCTCCACCTTCTTATCTGTAAAATAGAGATGATAATACTGCCCATCTAATAGGATCAGTGTGAGGAATAAATGACAATTTGTGTAAAGTGTGAACAATGTTTGGCACATAGTTGTTTTCAATAAATATTAGTAATTGTTATGACTTTTAGTTTTGAGTTGCTAAAATATTAGCTTTTGTTATGATTATTAATTTTAAATTGCTCTTGTGATTACCTTCTAACACTGGAGGTTCCAGTATTAAAATAACTAAAAACTCTTGTCAGCTATATTTTATAATTACATAGTCACTTCAAACACTAATTTCATTACGTTAGATATTATTAAATCAGAAATATTTTACCCTCATCTCTCTGTTATGTTACATAGCTGGCAGCACTATTCAATGCTGTGGAAGCTTATAAATGGAAAGTTTCCTTTTTCAGTTCAGGTACATATATATGTATGTGTGTATTTTTTGTGTGTGTCTGTGGAGGCAAAAAGCACAAGGGAAAAATAGTATCAGAGTGAACATGGGAAGCTAGAGCTCTCTGCAGCTTTCCAGTTGGTTTTCCAGAACTGCATTTTTCTCACTTTGAAGCATTTCACCCTATCCCTTGCTAAGGAAGCAGGTATCAGATTTTGTTTTGATTATATATCACCAGCACTTCAGATATCTCTACTGACAGATGAGAAAAGGTTTCTAATGAAAATCTATATATTTGGAGACCAGTGCTTCACTAATAAGTTAGGTGGCATTAATTAATTGGCATTTTCTTAACATTTTTCTTTAAACTGGAAACAAGATTAGAAACCAAAATAACTTCAGAATTAAAGGATGTGAAAACAAGAGATTTAGGAATCGTTTAGATGTTGATTAGTACTGTAAATGTCATATGCCTTTGTACTGGCCACGGAGCTAGGTGAGGAGGAAAATGTAGATTTTTTTTTTCTTAGTCAAGTGATTTCTAAATTCTCGTCCCTGACTCCCGCCAACCCCCACCCGCACTGTTATTACTGACTTCAGTCATTAGAGCAGTCATTTGGTACATATTAGGAAATACTGTTGGTGCTCGTGGCTTCTTGCTCTTCTTGGATAGCTCTTTGTCCCTAATTTCATAAAAATTGAATCAACGTGGCACAACCATTAATTCATTCATTTGAGAAATTTATCGAAAGCCTACGGTATGTGTCATGCCCTGTTGTATGCACTAGGAGTACAGTGATGAAGGAGACAGAAATGGCCCCAGCCCTTATAGAGCTAACATTCTAGTAGAAATAGAACAATAGGGAAGGTAGAAATGAATATGTAGACAAATATTATATATTCAAATAATGATGAGACCTACAAAGAAAACAAAACAAGGTGATAGAGAAGACTCGAGTATTTGCTTTCAAAGGCAACAAAGCATAAAAGACCGGACTCACCTGTGTAAAGGCGATTTTTTGATCATTACCCGGACATCCATCTTCAGCTAGATTGCATTTGATTTTAACTTAACTTAAATACTATTTACCCAATTAGGATCAATTAAGGTGGAGGTATTCCTAATTGAGAGGGTTTTTTTCCCCCTTCAATCAGGTGGGACATCAGCCTTAGCACTGCTGAGTGAATCTACCTAATATCACAACTAAGCAACTCTGTTTTCATCTCCGTTTAAAATAACAGAAAACTTGTACACTCAGCCTCTTCTATTACATTCATTCTATGATTAAATTCTTCTCTTGCAACATTTATATGTAAATTAATTCTCTAAATACTTTCCTTTGTTTGTATTTTTCCTGGATCATCACATTTTCTTTCAGGAATTAGTCTGTCTTTGCCAAAGCTTTAATGTTATTTCTGTTATATTTATTTTCCTCTTGTAAGTCATCTTGGGTTATGAAGCAGCTGTTTTAGTTCAGATGGTGTCTATGATGCCGAACCTTTATACTTGTATGAACACACATTGAGATGATGGAGTAGCGGTCCAAATGATCAGAATCAAGATCAAGTTCATGATCAAGAATGAAAGTCAAGTTACTAGGTTTGGATCAGAAACATAGAGCTGAGTCTAGGGCCAAAGTATTCAGCCACAGGAATAAGATCAAGAATATGAAAGAGTAGTCAGTTTTGCTAATGCAAGGTTTGGTATACCAGAGATCAAAATTAGAAGAGTTAGGGAAAATACCAAGTGTTGCTAAACAGAATAAAGCCAAATATGCAAAACAATAGCAGGAAGAGAGGTGAGGTGTTATGTCCAAACCTCTGCTCCAAGCTCCTCTTCCTCTTCATAGGATGTTAGTTTGTAAAGTTAACCCCAATAGCCCAACACTTCTTCCTGGAAGGTGCCTGATAGAAACTTCTCCTCTGGAAAGTTTCAGGAATGGATTAAAAAAGAATAAATTAAAATGTGCATTTCTTATGATTCCCCCTTTCCTTTAATTTATTTGCCAGAATCTTCTAGTATACAGAATAGCAAGCAGACGGGAGAAAGAACAATCAATAGCCATACTGAGGCAAAATCTTCCTCCTCTCCGATACCAGAAAATGTTATAGTTATTTTTAAGTTACTACTACTAAACAGGTACACTTTGATAGAACTATTTAAAAGATTGTTCTACTCCTGGAAGACAGAAGTTGACATTTTATGAAATATTTTTGTAACTTGAAGGTTTATGATTTAACGTAATACATTTTAACTTCTAATGCTTTGCATTTAGTTTTTTAAAAGTATGACACACTTGTTACTAAAGTAAAATCATTGTAGAAATTGATTTTTGATCAAAAATACCCATGTTAAATACCTCTTTCACTGTTCCCATTGGCATGAATTGAGAATAAAATGGGAATCTCACTACTGGCTGGCATATTGCAAAAATCACGGATGCCATGGTTAATTTATTTTTTTCCAAATGCTATCCTATTCCTTAGATCCTTAAGAATTTTCCATTTTAACTTACCAGTTCTAGACTGTAAGAAAAGACAATGAACTGGGATTATATTTCCATTGAGATAGGTTGTTTACTATTTTTTACACTGCTCACATAAACATTTGTTAGTTATGACATGTTTTTGAAAGAGTAGACATGAAATGAATTACAAAAGGAAATGAATTACAAAAAATATAATAAGTGATTGGAAAGTAATGCAGAGGAGGAGGTCTTTTGGATAGCTGTAATATCTTGCATCTTATTCATACAAGTTTTTCTGCCTCTTATTATAATTAACTACAAAGCCACTAGGATTTCATTTTGTGGTCTTGATAGCAATTTTTTACCAATATTTTAAGAATAAATTCTCTTATTTTCTTGTCCTTCAGTAACTGATATTTATAATGTTTTGATCTTGTCAGCCAGGTAAGATTTTTAAAAAATCATTTCTTAGGAACACATTTAATTTTCATTTCACACATTTTTCATTAGCCTCTTGCTTAAATATATCTTCTCAAGTGTAATTAATGAATGTGGTGCAGTACCTCCTGAGCTGTCTTGATATTAGCAGAGCAGCCTGGCATACTGATTAAATGGGATGACCTGTCATGCAGAGTAAAACTCCTCAATTTTTTTAAACATGAATTATTGTTACTTAATCACAACTTATTTTCAAAAGGAGGGAAAGATGTCATATACATCTAACAAGTAAGAATAAATCACTATCAAGGGGAGTAAAAGAAATTGAGGAAATGAGAAATTTCTTATTTGATTAATTTATCATGGCTTAAAGCTCAGTTCCCTTAGCACATAATCTGTTTCCAGGCAATTAAGTATTTTGTTGAGAATTAGAAACTTTTTGGCTCCCGGAGTACCATTTAGACAGTGTTTTTAAACTTTTTTACTTTTCACAGTAAATAATGCACTTTACAAGGTGATTGAGCATACAAATACAAATATACATCTTTATAGTATGTATAAATATAGACGTATAAATACAAAACAACCCACCTTACAGCATGCTATGTACTCTGTTGTTTTCTATTTTATTTTATTTCATTTTTTTAAAAAAAACCCTACTATATTGATTTTAATGAGTCAAAAGCAGCAGTTTGAAAAACACTAATTTAGGGGATTATTCTTTGAGGACAATAAATGGTTTCTTGATCATTTGTTCATTCGGTCAGAGTATTTTTTGCAAGGCAATGTTTTAAGCACTTGCAGTATCCAAAGAGAATTAGACATAAACCCTGGTCTTATAATCAATTCTTATTTAACCTTAAAGTCCAGTTAAAACAAACTATATATGTGTGTGAAATTTTTCATTAATTTTCATCCTTTCTGGCTCTTGTTTTGGCAGTAATTACTGCTAGATGGATTTGTAGAGATTTTCTGTAACTTGACCTTTTCACTTTATCTGTTCATAATCATGTCATAATCTGTTTGTAACATTATAAGTGTTTCTATGGAAACAACATTCAGTATCTCATAAAGAAGCAAGAACATTCTAATTTTTAAAAAAATTGAAGTTTGGTGGTCGTGCTAGGTAGAAAGCATCTGACCAAGAAAAAATAAACATATTAATTTACATCAGGGATAATGGTTTCAGATGTTTCTAATTTGAATAAATAAAAGCCTTATTTTAAATGCTGCATCGTAATAAAAAGAAACAAAATACTGATAAACACACCTACATGGATGAATCTCAAAATCATATTGCTAAGCGAAAAAAGCCATATTTGGTGATTCTATTTATATGAAATTCTAAAAAAGGCAAAATTATGCATTTAAAAAACAGATCATTGATTGCATGCAACTGACTGTGGAGCAGAGACTGATGGCAAATGGTCACAAGGGAGCTTTTTGGTGTGACGTTGAGCGTTCTAGGACTGGATTATGGTGATAATTGCACAACTGTATAAATTTACTAAAACTCATTCTCTGAACCGTACACTTAAAATGTGTGAATTTTATGGTATGTAAAGTTACCCTCAGTCAGCTCTATAACAAGCAAAAAATATCTAATAATGTATTTTGTTCTTTTTCTGCCTAGGTAATTATCTGCAAGAAACTTTCTGAAAAGCTGGTAGAGTTTCCACTGCTGGCTGCCTGGTACCAGAGGATTCAGGAAGTGCCTAGAGTAAAAACAGCAGCTTCTCAGTGCGGGATCCAGTTTCTCCATTTACCAGAATTACAGACCACCTCGAATGAACAGCATCCAAACCTAGATGAGGCCCCATGTGTAGAGGAGCAAAATGATCCTTCATTTATAGGAGGACCAAGACCCACTATGACTAAGTTAATGGTAATGAAATTGTTTTTATTAAAATTTTGTTTGAAAGATTCCACGTGATGAAGTTTCTGGGCATTCTATCCCAGTTTCTAATCATCCATTGACATTTTTGTTATAAATTTGATTTGTATCACTCTTGACCAATTAATATTTCCACTAGTGTTTGCATTTAAGTAAAATATAGTAAATTGAAGATTTTTAATATTATATGTCTTTGGAGCCAAACAAGTCAGAATATATATTTTTAAGAGTATTTTTCTCAAAACTTTTTTGTTTATATTCAAGACACCAAAGTCATATCACACCTGGTCAAGTTTATTGTTTTAACCTGTTTTTCTGTTGCAAGGAACTGGTCTCTGTTTTTTAATTTTGTGATGATGATTTGAATTAAAGAAATATGAAGGCGAGTATCTCAATTTATTTTCCAAGGTTTTGTCTAAATTTAAGATTTTTGAATTCTTTGAATTCTGTTTTTAGTATGTTCTTTGATTTGTTATCTTTTTATATAATAAGAACACACTCCTTTTTATTTTTTCTCTTTTTGCAGCATAGTTATTTTTTTAATAAATTTATTTATTTATTTATTGGCTGCGTTGGGTCTTCGTTGCTGCACACGGGCTTTCTCTAGTTGCTTCGAGCAGGGGCTACTCTTCATTGTGGTGCGCAGGCTCCTCGTAGTGGCTTCCCTTGTTGTGAAGCAGGGGCCCTAGGCACGTGGGCTTCAGTAGTTGTGGCACATGGGCTCAATAGTTGTGGCTCACGGGCTCTAGAGCACAGGCTCAATAATTGTGGCGCACAGGCTTAGTTGCTCTGTGGCATGCGGAATCTTCCCAGGGCAGGGCTCGAACCCCTGTCCCCTGCGTTGGCAGGCAGATTCTTTACCACTGCACCACCTAGGAGGTCTGCATAATGTGTTTCTAATAGTACTAAGTGTAAAAGTTTTTGCCAATAGGCTTTCTTTTCTCTATCATTCAAAACAACCTGCAAAAATGTTTTGCTTTTAACTTAGACGATTTGAAGATTTATTTGAATAGAAAATTCATGAAGTAATTTGAGCTAGTCATCTGAGTTGTATTGGAAAAAAATTCATTTTATTTTTCTACTTGGATTAGGAAGTGTTTGAATTCTATGGTTAACAGAAAGTTTGCTGCTTTAGAAAAGCACAAGAAGATTTTAGTAATGACACCAGCCCCTTATCTCTTCAGTTAAGCTTTGTTAGCCGAGTAATGAAACAATGAAACAGGATGGTATATTTGATTGTAGAAGGTATCAAAGCAGGTCCAAAGTTTGATGTGTCTTGATCAGATAGTTATACTGTTCAGCAATTTCTCATTTACCTCCTGAATGTTTTTTAAAAAATAATTGTCAGGAGAGTAATCTTATATTTCAATACTAATTTTTAAAATTTCAAGAAACAAAAAATCTGTGCTTTTATTTTATTTCATACTTATGCAGAGTCTTGGGAAAAAAAAAGATTGGTAATTCAGACTTTTCTACTTATGCTTTTCCAGCCATAAGATGATATTAGGAAAGACTTTGCATTTGTTACATTTTAAAATACTTATAAGAAAGAAATAACTAGGGACTTCCTAGGTGGCGCAGCGGTAAAGAATCCGCCTGCCAATGCAGGGGACACGGGTTCGAGCCCTGCTCTGGGAAGATTCCACATGCCGCGGAGCAACTAAGCCCATGTGCCACAACTATTAAGCCTGTGCTCTAGAGCCCGTGAGCCACGACTACTGAGCCCATGTGCTGCAACGACTGAAGCCCACGCGCCTAAGGCCTGTACTCCACAACAAGAGAAGCCACTACAATGAGGAGCCTGCGCACCACAATGAAGAGTAGCCCCCGAAAGCCCGTGTGCAGCAACAAAGACCCAACACAGCCAATAAATAAATAAAATAAGTAAATAAAGTTTTTAAAAAAGCATTAGTTTAAGAAAGAAATAACTAAAATTTAAATTCAGAAAAAAAAGTTAATATACGATTGTAAAAATAAGCGCTTTTGTAATAATATAAAAACTACAAAGGAATCCTGAGTTTTTAATTTACAGGAGATGTGTTAGTTCAGGTCCTGCAAGAAGCAAACTCAAGATGGGGTGAGATGTGCAGGAGGTATACTGAGGGAAACATTTGTGAGGGAAAGTGGGGAGGGAGCCAGAGGAGGCTGTGAGAGCCTTCAGAACACGATGCAGATTTGATCCCTGTGTGTGAAAACAGGAAAGGAAAGAAGGTTGGGTCAGAAAAGTCAGACTTCAGTGCATTTCTAAGGACGTTTTGGCAAGGTAGTGGGGAATCCTTGAGCCTGAATCACCTGTCAGAGAGTTCCATGTTTCTCAAAAATGGTCTGCCACTCAGTCTCTGAGGCTGAGACTCTCAGTCACTGGCTTGGGAACAGTCCATGGGAAGGCTATGCTAGAGACCAGGTGACTTGGGTTCTAATACCAGCTTTGTAGTCAAGTTAGCATTGATACCTTCAGTAAGTCATTTAACCAAAGGGTCTCAATTTCTCCTTTTATAAATTAGGAGAGTGTAGTACACATTCTGTATGAGTCATTTCTGATTTTAAATCTTAAACATTTAAGTATAAAAGTTGACTGGGACATCACATCTGCCATTTTATAAAAACAGAATGTTCAAATCTGAAAATAAGTCATAATTTCAATTTTCATTTAATTCTAACTTGACAGTGTTTATTGAATACAATACATTTTCTTTTTCCTTTTTTACTTTTTTTTCACTTTCCCAGCTTTATGAAGAAAGTTCACCATAGTAACATTCTCCTTTTTAATAGGGCATTGTTTTTTGCTATTTATGAGTTTCTCTATTGTCATACATGTGAAAGACAATATTATATCAAATTAACATATTCTGTGAATGTACTTTTATTTATACTGTAACTTTTCATTTTTGTGTAGTCAGGTTTTTTCAATTATTTTTTGTGTGTGATTTTGCTTTTTTTTTTTTCTTTTTGCCAATTACATGAGGACACATGAAATTGGCCCTAAGTAAATGTGTAAAATAAGAAAGTTTTTCTTAGCAACACTCACATCTCACCTTTTTGTCTTTCTGGTTTTTTTTTGTTTGTTTGTTTGTTTTTGGGTTTTTTTGGCACAATCTTGCCTCCAAAATCTCCTTTATTCTCTAGAGGTTTTAAATTTCTTTATCCATCCAGTCAGTCAAAAAATGAACATGTGCCTGCCAAACACCAGACATTGTTTTGAGTGCTGGATGTATGAGGAACTAATTGGACTTCCCTCATGGAGTGTGCGTTCTGGTGGGGGAGGTAAATAAAGAAAAACCACAAATAAAGGTATAACACATTAGGTATTGATAAAGGCTGTAAAAAATACTGTGGGATGAGGGGGTTGGAGATGATGGAGGTCAGGATCATTTTTTAGGTAGGGTGGTCAGGAAGGCTTACCTGACTAGGTGAAGGCATTGGGCAAATGACCTGAATGAACATTTGAAGATTTGGAGGAAGTGTTCTAGGCAAAGGATCCAGCAAGTAAGAAGACCCTGAGCAAATCTACAGAGACAGAAGGTAGATAAGTCCTCGCCTAGGGCAGGGAGCTATGGGGAGACAATGGAGAGTGTCTGCTGATGGGTATAGGACATCTTTTTGAGGTGATGAATATGTTCTCAAATTAAACAGTGGCGATGGTTACACAGCTGTTAATATTTTAAAAACCATTGTATTGTATGCTTTAAAGGGACAGATTTTATGGCATAGAAATTATATCTCAGTATAGTTGTATTTTATAAAAGACCGTAAGTTAGGAATGAGTGTGGTGAAATGAGAAATAGTGAGAAGTTCAGTATGGCTAGACTAGACTAAGGGAGATAGGAGAGAGGTAGATGATGTCAGAGAGGTGTGTTTATCTTTCTGGAAGCAGGTAAGTACTCTAGACCTCTTTACTTGCAGCTATATCTCTACCCCAAAAAAAGAATCTTTTGTACTATTTTCTTTGGCACTGAAATTCAGCTAGTTTACATAATGGAAAATAAACTTATGAACTAACTCATACAAAGGGGTTAATGATAGATTCTCAGGGATTTTTCTTTTGAATAGGATATTCCTGGAGATTAAAAAAAATTCCAGAACCATAGGTATCTATCCTGTGGGCTGTGGACACAGAATGTGATTGGGAAGCGTCTGGGAATCCATATTTATGCCATGTCACTGTCTGTAGGTTAAATAAATGAATGTACAACTTTTAACATGAGGAAGGAAACAGAATTTTTCTGTATATGGAACAGGGATGATCATTTTTTTTAAATGTTGGGAACCATTTGGTTAAAACAAAGGGATCCTTTTCTAGAAACTTTGTAGGTACTTGTAAAAGACTAGTGTGGATGATATTTTGGGGTGAATGTTGAAGTAGGAACTTTTTGATCCTGTAAATATAGCTCCTAGGCTGTGGCAATTTTCATATAATTCAAGACAGACCTTGATGGACATGTGCAGAGTCAGTTTTGACTATGTGGACTGTTTTTGACAAAACTTTTATTTTCAAGTGACTTTTCTCTTTGACACCCAGTATTTCTAGGTAGCTTATTCTATGTCACACCAGGTAATAATTTAATAGGAAATTTAATAATAATAGGAAAATAACTATGCTGTTGGAAACAACATATATTTCTTATGTAACTAAATATCTTGAGGAATACTTAAAGATTATTAAAATTTGTGTTCCTCCTTGCCAGTATAGAAAATAGAAATTTGGTCTTCTAGAACATAGTAGGATTTTGTTAATTCATTAATTTGGAAAGGGCCTATCTCCTTTTCCAGGAAAAAGGCATTGAAGTGATGTTTTCTCCCCACCCTTGCCCTACTTGGACCCTTGATTGGGATACTCTTCCTGCAGCAGTGAGCCCAAAAGAAGGTAAGTTTTGTTTCATTTTGTTTTTTTCTTTTTCCTCTTTAAATTTTACTCATAATCTGGATATCCTCTTCAGATCCATCTTCCAGTTCTCTAGTTCTCTCTTTGGCTGTATCTAATATTCTGGTCATACTAGCCACTGAGTTTTCATTTTATTTTTATTATAAAAATTTTACATATACACATTGCTCTGATTTACTATTTCCCACATTTTCCTACATCTGCTTTATGTGCTTCTTTTTTTTCTTTACTGAAATATTTTGAAGCCTATCCCAGATAATATGTCATACTACAGCACACACATCTAAAAAATATTGACAACTTAAATAATCACCATGTCATTGTCACACAATAAAAATCAACAAAAATTCCTTCATCATCTAATAATAGTTCATAATCATTCTCCCCCAATTGTTTAAAATATTGTTTGAAAAAAAATATTTTGGTAGCTTTTTAGTTAAATAACTTTTTAATTGCTAAAAGCTATATTTGTTTTGTTTGTTTTGATAGTGAACTTTTCCTTGCTCATGTTTCAATTTCCTCTTTTTATAATTGTTTAAGCATAGTGATTTTTTTATTCTGTATTTATTATTTCTATTATATAAGATATTAGAAATAATATATTATTTCTAACAATTTCTAGTAATAACCTCTATGATGTCCACAGAGGTCTAATTCTGCTCTTCATTGTTTCTGTTGACTTCACTCCTGGTGTCTCATATCCCTGTTTTGTAATTTTAGATTATAAAATCATTTTTTGGGTTACCTAAATCTTAGAATCTTGTGGGGCCTGGGTTAGGAATGAATTCCCAAAGAAAGGATTTATGTTTGTTTATGGCCAGGCATCTTTATGTATTGAACTGAAGGCACTAGAACTTATTATTTTTTCAGGTTGAGATTCCTTCAGCCTTTCTATCTGGAACTGAGATTTAAACAGAAAATTTAAGTTTTGTCACCTTGCTTTGCTATTGGGTAGAACTCTTTTTTTTTTTTTTTAAATGCATCTTAATTAATATAGCTTTTCAAGGTTTCTGCTAGGAATCAAGGACTAGCCTCTCTTTGTCTTTCAGTTAAAACCTAGGTCCCTGGTATCAGCAGATACCCTCCAGGCAGCTATGGTGTCAGTTCAAGATCATTATACTGCTTTTTAGTTTCTTTCCCTCTTTTTAAGGCCCTATGGATTTTCCTTACTCTCAGAAATCCAGTTAGACACATGAAGGATGATTGTTGAATTTTATATGCCATTTTAGGTATTTTTTGGTAAAGAACTTTTTTATAGCTCAATGTCCTATTTCTTTAATTGATCAGGTATTCTTTAGTTTTATAGTAATTCAAATATGTTTTCATTTTTCAAATGCTCTTTGAAATTATTCGCCTTCCTTTTTTCATATTCTTCTCTTCTATGATGCTTCATAATATTGCCGGTGTCTCACTGATCAACTCTATTCTGTCAATCAAGGAAATATTTTAGGACTCTTCCAAAGTGGAAGAAGATTATGTTTTATAGTTAAGAACTCTGCTGCAAAGATATTTTATAAAACTGAAATCTATTTTTTGGTCTTTTATTAATATATGAAAAATAGTCACTAATGAATGTTAATGTTTTAATTTAAAATTTTTTTGACATTTTACAAAGCTTAAATGTGTGTTTTTATTGCACGTGCAATTAGATTTTCTATACTTTTCAGTTATAGTATAGGTTCTGAATGGGTTAAACCTATAGTTTATGAAGTAAAAATCAGATTTTTATTAATATTTATATTAAAAATGAAAACAGCTTTTTAAGTGCCACATGTTTTGCTTTACCTATAATTAATTTACTAGGAAGGCAAAATAATATTTTCACTTATTAATATGAGTACTCAATTACATCTGCTAACAACTCAGAAATTTGACATTAAGCATTCATGTCTGGTCGTTTTACTGGTTAGAAGTGCATATCTAATGGAGCTCATGGAATATATTACTCATTATATCACTTTAATTGGATCACCTTGTTTTCATAAATATTATGACAAAGATGGAGCTATAACAGCAGAGCTACATGGTATACTCACATTTCGTTTACTATTTATTAAAAGGTTTATAGTCTTGTTAAACTAAGGTAGAATTGTGACATTTTAGATGTTCTGTTTTCAGTTCTGGCAATTTCAGTATTGCATGGTAATAGGATCTTTGTGAAATGAAATTATTATACATAGGGATGCAGAAGTCACTATGAACATGTTCTCATGATTTGTGTTCTGGTCTGTCTTTTAGGAGAAGTTGATTTGTAATAAGGTATTGTTGGTACTTGGTTCATTTGGATGTTTTGAAGTCTGACTCATACTGACTCTATTGAGTAACATCAGTTGTGGTGCATATTATAAAAATCAGCTTCTTTACCATCAAAGACTATATTAATTCCCACAATGGAGTCTAATCAATTTTATAAGCCTGTCTAGTCTCTTATCCACTGCTCTCACCCATTTCTCTCCTTCCATCTTATGTACTATCTCCTGAACTTTTTGCTGTTTTCCGTATATAGTCTATTGATATATTTACTATCTCCATACCTTCACCTTTGTTTTTCCTCCAGCCTTAAACAGTCTTCTTTCTACTTCCCATCCCATTGAAATTATAGTCATCTTTTAAGGATTAACTCAAATGCTGCTTCCTTCATTAAGCCTTCTTCATGGATTATGGAGTCAGCCTGCCTGAGTTTGAAACCTGGGCTACTAACTAGCTAGATAACCTATGGCCAGATTCTCAACTGGAAATGTCTGAATTCTCCGTATTCTCAACTGAAAATTCTCTGTACCTCAGTGGCCTCATCTCTAGAATGGAGATAATTATACTACCTACCTTATGAGATTGTTAGTACATTCAATGAATTCATATATAAAACAGAACACTGCCTAACTATAAATAGTAACTGTTAAACAATACTAATATATTAGAATTAATCACTTCCTCTCAACATTCCTTTAGTACTTTCTTATACTTCATTTTTGATACTTATAGAATGCTTCTCTTATACTAAGTGTACATGCATCTTTTCCTTCTCCAATAAACTGTGAGCTCTTTAAATATAGAACTCCTGTGGATAGGTCCTCAATAATTTTTTACTAGATTCAGTTGGATTGAGGCTACAGATCCTTTTTATAACTTCCCAAGTTTTTACTTAAACCAGGCAAATTTTTTGTCTCACATAGATTTAAAAGCCTAAAATAATTGGGATTATTTAGTTTTAAGAAAAGAGAACTGAACATTTAATTTACATTATCATTCTTATTGTTGTCATTATTATTATTATTAATCTTTAAATGGACTGTTTGGGAGTAAATTGCAGACATCATGACTCTTCACTTCTATACTTAACTATCTCCTTTAAGAACAAGAACATTTTCTTATATAGCCACAGTACAATGATCAAAATAGGATATTTAGCTCAGTACATACTATTGTCTACTATTCAGTTCAGTAGATTGTAGTACATTTAGTTGTCCTGTCTCTTTAGTTTCCTTTAAAGTGAAATAGTTCTCAGCCTTTCTTTGTCTTTTATAACATAGACTTTTTTGAAGAGTTCAGGCCAATTTTTTGTAGAATATCTCAATTTGGATTTGTCTAATGTTTCCTCTTGATTAGATTCAAGTTATGCATTTTTGGCAGGAACACCACAGAAATGATGCTGTGTCCTTCTCAGTGCCTCGTCATCAGGAAGTGTATTATGTCTGTTTGGGCCCAGTGATGTTAACTTTAATCATTTGGTTAAGGTGCTGTCTGCCAGGTGTCTCTACTATAATGTTGCTGTTTTGCTCTACTGAATTAATAAATAGTTCGTGGGCAGATATTCAAGACTACATAATAACTTGTTTCTTTTCAAACTTTCACTCACTAGTTTCTGTTCATTTGAGGCTTCTTGCCTGTGATAGTTGCAAAATAGTGATTTTTCAACTGCATCATATTTCTATATTAGTTGCCACTCTATTGTGAGAAAGTCTTCTTTTTCTTTCCCTTTTCTTTCTTTCCCTTTTCTTTCTTTCTTTTTCTTTTTCTTTCTTTCTTTCTTTCTTTCTTTCTTTCTTTCTTTCTTTCTTTCTTTCTTTCTTTTTCTTTCTTTCTTTCTTTCTTTCTTTCTTTCTTTCTTTCAACTCATGAATTTTGTTTTATTAAATGAGTTATAATACATCACTGTCATTATTTATTTCAGTGCTCAAGTTGTCCCAGGTTGTAGGTGCCTTCAAGCTGGTTCCTGATTCTTTGGAAATGCCCCAGTCATTCTATACCAGGCCCTTAATTTCTGGCGTAACAAAATATTACAGGCTCATTTTGTCATTTCCGTGCCCCAGCCCTAAAATCAACTGTTTCTCCAAGAAGTGCTGGTTCCTTATAGTAGAGAATAGTATTTAGAAACTAAGATTTGGGCACTAGATATGCTCTTTGCTAACAGTGTTGCTTCTAGGTTCTCTAAGCAGAGAGATGTATACATAGATAGACTCATTAGGACATAGATGTATGTATACATGTATCTACATACACACACATACATAATCATACACATCAATATCTATTGCTATATCTGTATATCTATGTCTATTATTTATATATATCAAAAATCATGAGTTTATGCTGATACCTCTAATTCCAATCCAATACCACAATATTCTTCCTAGTTTTTCTGAATTCAATATCTGTATCTACCTTTTCCACCAGTAAAAATTATAGTACCAAACATCACCTATGTATTTGCTCATTTGTTCAGTCCTACCATGTATGGACAGGAATTTCCAAGTTGCTTTACCCATATCTCTGTGAAAAATATACCTACTAAGTTGAGTTCTAGTTTGTTTGCAGTTATTTTCATCTTTGAATTGAGGATATATGGTCACAGTTCTCATGCAGGTAGTTGTAATCAGACGGTTCTACAGAAGATGAATTATGAAAAGTGAAAAGCGAAATGTTTAAATTAGTATTAATCATATCCCCTAATAGAAAATCTTTAACCAACAGTCTCCGGCACCGAGAAGATCCAGGCAATCGTATATTCTCTATTACCCTTTGTCCTCAAATACCTGTGATTTCTTACTCTAATGAACTAGGATAAATACTCCTTTTGTTAAGTCCAGAGACACCTCTGTTCTTGACTTTTGAATTTTTGCCGTCTGAGTATGGAGGAAAGAATAGCTATAGTCTTTTGCCTTAAGACTTAGAATAGAGCTGCCCTAAGTCACTCACTCCATCGATATTTCCCTATAGCCTTTCTGTTCTCCAGTAGTTTTTAGGCAGATGGTTCCTATACTAGGAGTGGCTCCTAGTCCCTAATAACCATATTAATCATATAGAAGGGAGGTGAGTCCACATATAAGCATGACCATATAGACGATAAAGGCAATAAGAAAATAGTTGCTTAGGTGTTGTTCCAGTTGTAATCTCTTTTATTCCTATATTCAAAGTTCCACCGTTTTAGAAATATGGCCCACTTAGGTATACATGAGGCTTTTGAGCTACGTGAGAGCACTAACTCCTAGGGATACTGATATGAGGGTGGTATCTAAAAACTTTAAGCATCACCACTCATTCACCCTCACCCCCTGTCAGCTAGTTTAGAATATATACTTATCAATTGAGATAAAAGAAAAAAAATTAATGGCAGAGTTCCACCTGAAGGAGATAGGAAGATCTCACCTTTCCAGGGGGTTTTAAACATAGTAGATTTCATTTGCATGGGACAGATATGTATGAAATCTTAGAACAAGAATCACAAACTGGTATACTCTAGTTCCTGTTATATAAGTTACTGATTGAATTTATGGTTCTAAGGGAATGTATAATTTTTCGATCCTAGTGGCAGATTATTCAATTACTAGTAAGATATTTCTTTTTATCAACCTTTATATACAGCACTTATAGATGACTAACTTTAAATTTTAAAGTTTATCCTGATGAGGATCATTTATGTAAATACCCAGGCTTTTTTTCCGCATTTGTTTTCCATGGAGTATTTGGGGTGAAAAATAATGATTGATCCTTGACATTAGGAAAAAATATAAAATAAGACAGTGATATGTGACATAACTAGTAAAAGTTGGCCTCAATGCAAAGTCTCTGCGCTCCCTTGACCCTTCCGTTCTATGCTTCTACAAACCAACTTGATCACACTTTCTTTTTCCAGCAGAAGTGATAGAAGGGAAGGGTGTGGTCAAGGTCTTTGGAGAGAGTTGTATCCAAGATGGAGAATGGAAGGACTAAACAGAGCCTTTTCCTCTATCAGTGATTCTTAACAAGGTTCTTACCAACCCTAAGGGATATGGTAAATAGCATTATTTATTGCTATTTATGCCAGAAGGCCAGGGATGCTAAAAGTTCACCATAATGAAGAATTGTCTCATCTGTAATATAAGCTTTGCCCTCTTGGGGAAAATAAAACATGAAAGTTTGTTTTAGGGTCTCTAATCAGGGTGTAAGAATGCTACATTGTCTTAAACCATTACTTTTCAAACAAGGGCATCCATTAGGATCTTTTGGGTAGCTTGTTAAAACAGGTTGCTGGGCCCTACCCCAGAGTTTGAAAACAGGCCCTAGAATTTTCATTTCTAAGAAGTATCAACTAATGCTGCTTCTGCTGCTTAGGGGACCACTGTGTGTGAAGTTTTACTTCAGGTAACTGGTATAGTGCATGCATGAACTGCTTTGATGGAAACTAAAGTAAGATGAACAAGATCAAAGTTTTCTAACTTTTTTGTTTTACCAACTAAAAAATTATTTTTTGGCTCTTAGCATGGAGTAGGTCAAATATAATCGTTTGTGCATACATCTGAACTGTTTGGTAACTATGAAAACTTCTACTTTAAGCCAAATATAATAGCAAATATAAATGGAGGTAGAAGTATCTTGATAATTGTAAGTAAAAGTAACTGTCTCTTTCAAGAAATTTTTATTCCTGAAATACTGGTCTTAGATTCTTAAGACGAGACTCAAAATTAGCATATTTGTTTTCCTACTTTTAAAAGATTATTCTCCAGTGAGACAATGTAAGGATATAGTCTCTCCAACACTTTTTTGTTTATATTGAATAACTGTAGATTATAAGGCTGTTACATTTTGAACATTTTGGCATTTAAAATACTAAAAGCACACCAAGAGAATAAGATCAAAGGTTTTTTTTCTTCTCCCCACTTTTCTGGGAAAAAAAATCTCTAACATGAATGTTTTTCATTTCTCTAAGTTATACTTAGCTGTGAAATTCAAAACCTGACCATATTTGACTCAGAACTCTACAAATTTATAACTATTTTCTCTTCTTTCAAGAGTGAGGTTCTCAACAAGCATTTTGGTGCTTTACCAAAAGTAATACAATCTCATACTTAAGCTGCATTTTAATCTGAAGCTAAAAGCCTTTAAAACATAGTATAAATAAATATAGACAGAATTTATATTAAATGGTTTAAAATATAACAAAGTTGCAAAGAACTAGTTTGCTATTTGCTTAGTGGTTCTCTTTTGATTTAGTGCCAAACACAAATACATATAGATATAGAGACTGAGAAAGAGATAGAGAGATATATATTATTATGTATTATATTATTATATATTATGTATATAAATGTTGTAAAGCAGACCATGTGTTTAATTCATCTCCTTTCTAGTAGAAAGTTAGAGAAGTCAGCTAAAGTAATAGTAGAAAGAATTGAAACCGACACAGAGATGTGTAGATATTTGCTAGGCAAATTCTTCCAATTATTATAGCATTAGACACTCCTTATATAAAAATGTTGGCCTTTTATAAACTACTAATTAATTGTACTTGGTAATCAAGAGAGGTAGTACTGGTGGTAGGAATATTTTTATATAAGTTTGAATGAGTAACCATTAAGTGAACCTTTTAATTAATAAGAATTACAGTATGGTGTTGTAATCTTTATTTGAAAGGAGGGTAACATAAAGAGGTAGAGAACTAGTGGAAAGGTATCTTTATTTTTCAGTGTTACTTTCTTCATGTGGAATTTTAAAAGGTTTAAAGTTTCTTCATGTGAAATGTTAAAAGTTTAAATAAGAAAAAGAGAACCATGTAAAATACACACTTTTAATATGCAGTTGACCTTTGAAAAATGCAAGGGCTAGGGGTGCCAATCCTTCCTGCAGTCAAAAATCCCTGTATAACTTATAGTTAACCCTTGGTATGTAAGGGTCCTCTCATATCCACAGTTCCACATCTACAGATACACCCAACTGTGCACTGAGTTAGTACTATAGTATTTACTATGCAAAAAAACCATGTATAAGTGAACCTGCGCAGTTCAAACCCAAGTTGTTAAAAGGTCAACTGTAATTGTATAGTAATAATACATTGATTTTTATTTATTTAGGCCTCAAATTTAAACCTTTAAAAAATGCTATAACTGTTAAAATTTCACACGAAGTAGCACTTTAAATAATTTAATCAAATTCTCCTCAAATTTATCTATAGGTTTAACATAACTTTTATCAAAATCCCAACAAGATTTTTAGCAGATATAGACAAGCTTATTCTAAGTTTTATGTGGAAAAAAGAATTTGGAAAAGAATGGTAGAGAGAATCATTCTACTCAATATTAAGACTTCATTATAGCTACAGTAATTGCAGAGATATCACATAGATTAATAGAGCAGAATAGAGAACCTTCAAAAAGGCACAAAAGCAACTCAATTGGAGAAGGATAGTCTTTTCAACAAATGTTGCTGGATCAATCGGACATCCATAGGCAAAGAAAATGAATATCTAAATTGCATCCCTTATGTAAAAGCTAACTCAAAAAGGATCATGGATTTAAATGTAAAATTTTAAACTATGAAACTTTAGAAGAAAATGTAGAAAAATATAGAAAAGCTTTGGGAGCTGGGGATATAAAAAGAGTTCTTACACATGCCACCAAAAACACAGTCCATTAAAAAAATTTTTGATAAGTTGGACTTCATTAAAATTTAAAATGTTTGCTCTGCCAAAACCTCTGTTATGAGGATGATAAAACAAGCTAAAGACTAGAAGAAAATATTTGCAAACCAGAAATATATGCAAATCTGACACAGGTCTTAGATCTAGAATGTATAAGGAACTCCCAAAACTCAAAAATGAGAAGAAAAAAAAAAAAAAGAATCCAATTAGAAAATGGGCAAAAGAAATGAACAGACATTTCACCAATGAGGATATATAGTTGGCACATATGCACATGAAAAAACTTTGTGCTTCTTAACCATCAGGGAGATGTGAATTAAAACTACAATGAGGGCTTCCTAGGTGGCGCAGTGGTTAAGAATCTGCCTGCCAGTGCAGAGGACATGGGTTCGATCCCTGCTCCAGGAAGATCCCACATGCCACGGAGCAACTAAGCCCGTGTGCCCAAAAAAAAAAAAAAAAAAAAAAAAAAAAATACATAAAACTACAATGAGATATCATTACACACCTATCGTAATGACTAGAATAAAAAAGTAACAAGACCGAATGTTGACAAGAATGTGGAGAAGTTGAATCACTCATACATTGCTGGTTGGAATGTAAAATGGTACAACCACTCTGGAAAAATAGTTTGGTACTTTCTTAGAAAGCTACGGGTACAATTACCGCAAGACAATTGCACTGCTGAGCGTGTATCCCAGAGAAATGAAAATTTATATTCGTTCAAAAGCCTGTACATGAATGTTCATAGCAACTTTATTCATAGCAGCCCCAAACTGGAAATAACCCTAATGTCCTTCAATGGCTGCATGATTATATAAATTCTGATGTGTCTGCTATAGAATCCTACTCAACAATAAAAAGGAATGGACCAGTCATGCTTGTAACAACTTGGATAGATCTCAAGAGCATTCGGATTAACGGAAGAAAGCCCATCTCAAAAGGTTACCTGTATTATATGATTGCATTTATTTAACATTCCCAAGGTGATAAAACCAGAGAGATAGAGAACAGATTAATGGTTGGCAGGGAACACGATAGGCCATGGAGGGGTGCTACTGTCAAGGGAGTTCCATTGTGACGGTGAGGTGGGTATATGAACCTATACATGGGGTCAAATCGCATAAAACTGTACATATGCTCTCAAATACAGACATGAAATCTGGTGAAAACTGAGCAAGGTCAGTGGTTAACACTATGGTACTAAAAATAATTGCCTAGCTTTGATATTGTAGTGTAATTATATAAGATGTCACCATTGGGGAAGCAAGATGAAGGGTTCCTAAGATTCTGTGTACTATTTTTTATTTTTGCAATTTCCTGGGAGTCTGTAATTATTTAAAATAAAAAGTTAAAAATATAATTTAAGTAGAAATTGGAAAAGATAAAATAAAAAATATGGAAATATTTCTCAGCTCATCTTTTTCAAAAGTAGCAGAAAACTTCTGGAGACTTAAGTCAAATGATAGTTTGATACAAGGCAAGACCTACAAAATGAATAGCAATGAAATGCTAATATACACAGTTAAGCATTGACTTTCACTTTTGACAGACAGGTTGCTATTCTCAAGTTCCTAGTGAAATGGAGAAAGTCAAACATAACATAATTTGAGTTTCTTTATATGAAGATTGCTTCAGAATAGTGATTGGTATGATCTAGGAGTAGCCCTGATATAAATCCTGGCTGATAGTTTGCACTAGGGCTCCCACCCGGCTACCAGAAAACTTCAAGGTTCCTTGAAGATGTCATGGTGTTATATATATGTTATGGTGATAGAGGGATGTTGTGTTTGTGAGAAGTAGAGAAAGTTCTTTCATACTGAAAGCTTAGTTGTGTCCAATTTCAATTATACATTTGCATTTCAAAGTATTGAAAAGTGGGACTGAGTGTTTTGTTTTGGCTGTCAAAATGGTTGAGTGAATAAGTTTATTTTGTGCTTTAAATCAGCTCAGGTGTGGAAATGATCAAGTTGTATAACATTATACTACTAACTAAATTGTCTGGAACCACTTTGCTATAAATAAGGCCTGAAAAAGAGTAGCAAGATTGAGTTCAAGTTTTATTACTTCCATGTCCTCAACAAAAATAAGTGCAGGGCCAGTAACTACCACAGAGGCAGCAATTCTTTAACCAGGGGAGCGTTGGTGAAATGGCCTCACAGCTTTGGTACTGTATGTGAACGTAGCATTTGGCTCACTGAGTTTCTTATCTCTTTCTCTCTCTCTCTCTCTCTTTTTTTTTTTTTTTTTTTTTCTTTTCCTGTTTTCAAGCTGTGAAACCAGATTGTCTTCTTAGGAAAATACAATACTTTTTTTTTTTTAAGTGTACTTAACTATGGCATGTGATTAAAGAAAAAGTTAAAAGATTTTTTTTTTCTCCTGGAGTTAGATTTGTTGTAATTCTTCCCAGTATTATGTTATGCTTTGTTCTATTCTTTAGGATTAGACTTCAAGCACCCTATTTATAGACCATGTTTTTAAGCACTTTGCAAGCAGAGCCCATGACTGGTTACCAAGAAAAGTTTTAATAGCCAATTTATCTCGGGTGGAGTACAAAGAATCTTCTAAGAGTGTTGCTTTTTGAAACAAATAAAAGTATCTGACATGAAGAAATAGCTATATGAGTAAGCAAATTCATCTGAATTTACTTAGGTCATATACAGAGAGTAAAATTATTTGGAGACGTTTTTTGTCTGTATACAAATGAGCAAATTGTCTGTATACAAATGAGCAAATTGAGAATTTATTGAACAGTCAAGAATATTTTGGCCTATTCCTGACTCTACTAAGTCATTTATTATAGCACTAGGTAAGTATGAAAGTTGCCATGGTATGTTTTAGGAATATATGAATTCACCGATAAGAAACCTGAAATTATCCACTCACCTGAATATTGTTTATTAGTATGTTTCAGCGATCAAATTGCTGCAAAAGATTGAGACAGGTTTATGTGAGTAATGAAATACTTACTTCTGAAAACCAGGACCAGGTAGAGATTCAAATCTCTTAAATTCATGTTGAAATGTAGTTAGGATGTCACCATTTTAACTCAAGACCTTTCTGGTGAACAAACCTGGAGCATCCTTCCAGTCCTGCTATGTTTTTAGCAACACCAAGTTCTCTTTGGGCTGGAGATGTGTACCTATTTCACGATAAGACTTTTCCCAAGAATTTCTTTCTGGTTTTTTTTCTCTTTAAGAATTTTTCTGATGGGTACTGTAATAACAGGCTTTGATGTTTTAGAATGAGGCAGCTTTGGATGAAAATTTACAGAAATTTTACATTAATAATTAATGGGTGAATTTTCACTCAGTATACATTTTAAGTAGCGCAAAACTTATTGTTGGTGTCATCCAGAAGCAGTGAAGAATAGGGAAGAAACTTTGCTCTAAAGCAAAGATATCTGCAATAAAATATTTAGTTCCACCCTTTAACATCATTTCTAATGAAGACGAATGAACAAGCAACCCAAAACACTTGCAGCATTATTTGCAGAGTTATAGATAAGCTATATATAACTACTCTGAAAGCTCTGAAAGACAACTTTCCTTATAATGAATACAAAACCATCTTTGCATTAATTCCATTTTGTATGTTTGTCAAGAGGTATTTCCTCATATAATTTACCTCCTGGATTGACTTTCTAGACTACCTTCGAATATTTCACACTTAGTAACTTAGTTTTTAAGCTTAAAAACTCTTGAAATGGCTAAAGTTTCAAGAATTATTTTCTAGAATTTTCTAAAATTATCATTTAAAATTATCATTTATTTTTAAAAATAACTTTATAATCACATTTAGGAGACAGAAGGAAGATTAATGATGTAGATCCTTATTTTTCTGCTAATGGAAACTAATTAGTATTATTTATTTCCATTTAAATTGGCATTCTCTGTGCTATTCCAGATATTTATGATTAAAATCAGCTTACCTACAAATGAACTATTTTATTCTGTGCTTTGAACCAACTGCTTTCAGCACCCAAACCCATTCATTAGAGATACCTGAAGCAAGGAAATTTCCCTAATAGCTATGCAATCACAATAGCTCACAGACTCTGCAAGAATATGAAATTGATGAAATATGAAATTCAACAAAAATTGAATCATCGGGAGATTTTTTCGTTCTTTTTTTTTTTGCCCACACAACTGGGCTTGCGGGATTTTAGTTCCTGGACCAGGGATTGAACCTGGGCCCTAGGCAGTGAAAGCACAGAGTCCTAACAACTTGACCGCCAGGGAGTTCCCCCTGTTGGGAGAATTTTTAAAAATTATCCTTAACTATAGGACAAAAGTGTAGTCTTAAATAGAAAACTATCATTATTTAAATGACATAAATACATAGTATTAATAATCAATAACAGTGTTTCTAGATGTGAATTTTATATACTTATTTGTGGGAAATTATTAAATTAGTTTTATGCTAAAACCAGTCATCACTTTAGAAAGTTGTCTCTAAATAAGTGTGAACTTATATGCTTCCTGGGGGAAAAAACCTAGGAATTTTGCATATGATCACATAGCAAATATTTTATAATACTAGGGTAAACTCGATTCCCAGGAAAATTCCTTATCTTAAAACAAATTATTTTATTTTTTTTGTTTTTAAAAAAATATTTCAATGTAAGTGAGATCATAACAGTATTTGCCTTTGACTTATTTCATTTAGTATAATGTCCTCTAAAACAAATTATTTTACATGACAGTTTTACTCTAATATGTCTGCTGTAATGGGAAAACAAAAGTATTTTTGTGGCAGTGCACATATCTAAAAAACTAGACATGCATGAAAAACTACAGGGTTTTTTACAGGGGAGAGATTAAACAGGGCCAAACCCTGCCCCCACCCCACTCCCTTTTTTTAAACAACTTTATTAACTGAATACTTTCATGCCCTTGGAGACATAGTCACACTTAAATTTTTTCAGCAACAAGGAAAGGAAGGAAAATCAAGCTGCCAAAGTCAGTATTAAAGAAAATGACTTAGAAAATTGCTTTCCAGTCACATCTATCTGCTTTCATCCAATCTAGATGGTTGACTGTAGAATCGAGTAATTGTTGGATTACTATAATCTAACCAAAAAAGTGTTTTAAGATACTTTTCTTTATAAAATAAGTGCTACTGATATGGTTCTTTCAAGTGACCTTAAATCTCATTAATACGCAACATTCAAATTTACAGTGACTTTTCATTAGATATTAGATTCTGACATATCCTTGATCAAATTCTATAAAAAGTGATTGTATGAGTCAGATTCCAAATTGGAAGAGATGGCACATTCAAATTGGGACTATTTGAGGAGGATTCATATATAGAGACATTAATTATAAAGTTGTAGGCAGGATGTTTTAACTGTAAAATGATAGGGCAGGAACCTGGCATTAGCAGCCACAGTGCTGTTGCTACCTCTAGGCCTGATAGGACACAGATAGGAAAAAGAAAAGAAAGTCCCATGGAGCAAGCTGCTTTGAGAGGGGCAGAAACCTTTAGGCAAGAGATGGAGGCAGCAGCCTCGAGTGACTATAGAGGTGAAAGAAGGGGAAAATTACCCTGCCCTCATTCTCCTTTATTATTACCATCTATCTGATCTCCTGCTGGGGCTTCTCCCTGACCAAACCCATCCATGTGCCAGAGGGCAAGGAAGCTTGTTGACGTATCCTATGCAGGTCACCACCAGGGCAGAGAGCTAGCTGAATTTGAAGGAGGCAAACCTGAGATATCTGAAAGAGTAATTATGGAATTCAGGGTTGAAAGAAACATTAGAGATCATCTAGAATGAGGAAATCTGAGCTTTGTGGAGAGGTTAAGCAGCATGCAATTGTGTAACACACAATCGGGACACATTGTCTGCCCGCCAGCTGTGTCCCAAACTGGAGCTCTACATCCATTATGCTTTGTAGTTATGCCTCACTCATCTCTTACAGCGTCTGTGCAGATCTCATGTGCGAAGTTACACTGATTTCTATTGCTGTGGTCTTAACAAACTTAATAAAATTTGAAATTTATTAACCTGGTAGGTGAGATTTGCCTTTCTTAGAGGAAATGTTTTGGAATAGTAGTCTGTCCCATAAAGCTTATATCAGCCCATACTATAATTGCCTGAAAATTACTTTCAATGACCATACATGTTATAGAAAATTGCTGTTTAATGTGGCTTTTCTTAAACCCTAGAGTTGTGGAGGTAAGATAGGGAGAGGAGTTAGAATAACCCTCTAGCTATTGGAATCTTTGCTTTAAATTAAGATTTAAAATTTGGAACTCATTCGATTAAAATTAAAAGCAGTCTATAAAACTCTCAATATATTAAGAATATACATTCCCAAGATGAGTTCTGTTCTTCGTTGTTGGAATATGGTTACTTTTAACAGTTTCAGCTGTTTTGTTTTGTTTTGTTTTGTTTTTTACCTTATTCTTTTCACTATTCTGTTAATACCATCTGGTCACATTATAACAAGTAACTTTTCATTTTTTTCAAATGTTGAATGCATTTGTATTATACTAGAGGTAAAAGTGGGAGATTAGGGAGCATCGTTTCAAATTCTCCTCATGTCCTGGAAACCCTTGATTGCAGTGCTTACTCTGAAATTAGAAATCTTTTTTGTGAACAGCAGATTTTGTGCTTTTTCACACAAACGGTCTCCATGCATCCAGATCTCTTCCTCCTTTCTCATAGAGCTTGTGTTGTTAGCAATAATGACTAAAGAAACCAAAACAGTAGGTTATTGCTAAGGTTTTTTTATATCTCTGTATCAAGGAGTAGAAATGTTCCATGTCAGCTGGGCTTTTCTGCTGCATCTGTGCTTATAACCTTTAATTGTAAATGCTGCACTGTACCCAACCTGTTTTACAAGCAGACACATTCCCTTGATTTTCTACTAGTTAGTTTTGAATACCTATAGAATATAAAAGGTTCTAATCAAAAAAAGACTTTTAATATAAATGCAGCATTTTCTCCTTTTTAGAATGCAATGAACTGTAATTAGCGAAAGTGTGTTCTAGCTTCATAAATGGATCTTTAAACATTTTCTTTTTATCAGACAGTGTGATAGATCTTGTCATTTAATGTCAAACCGCGTTAAAGAATTCAGCTACTTTTATATTTATAGGGTTTGCTTTTGAAAAAATTTTTAAATTTTGAAAAATAATACAACCATTCCCTAGTATAACTGCTCATCTTTAATGATTCCATAATATTTCACCAAGTAGACAATATATTTTGCTTAATTATCTGCTGTTGAATATAAAAGTGCTCTTAACTCTCATACTACAGAAAACACTACCCTGAAAATATCTTGCACATAGCTTTTCCTATACTTTGAAATGTTTCTCAGAAGTGAGATGATAGGGTCAAAGGATGTGAACATTTTTGTTGCTTATGATGCAGATTGCTAAATCGGTTTCCAAAAGGGTTTTAACTAGTTTATTTTACCACCAGCAATGTTCAGGAGCCCCTGCTTCACTTCCACTGTCTTTGGCATTAGTTCACCAAATATTTTTTGGTAATTTTTACAGGCTAATGGACATAACTTGTTTTATTTTGTGTTATTTTATCATAGCAAGATTGAGTATTTGCATTTATTTTGCTTAATATGTTTCTTGCCAATTTGAATGATTTCCTCCATAAAAATATCAATCTTATGTTTATTTGCTAAAGATATTTTTATCAGAATATTGTTTTCCTTTTTTATTTTAGTTAGCAATGTGACTTTCCTAAAGCTAAGAAATTCCATAGGTTTTATGTTTTATTTCTATTTTGTATACAGAAAATTGTAGCAGAAGTGGGCAGTTTCTGTAGGTCCTTAAAAGGGTAACAGTCTCAGATAGGCTAAACACTAGCACAGAGCTTATAAGCTCTAGAAGTCAGCTAGTAATGGTAAGATCAAAAATCTGAGACTATTTTTTAAGCTGTTTGGGTTTTTTCCCCCCATTTTAAAAAACAATTTTATTGGAGTATAGTTTATTTACAATATTGTGTTAGTTTCAGGTGTACAGCAAATTGAATCAGTTATACATATATATATATAGCCACTCTTTTTTTTAGATTCTTCTCCCACATAGGCCATTAGAGAATATTGAGTAGAGTTCCCTGTGCTATACAGTAGGTTGTTATTAGTTATCTATGTTATATATAGTAGTATGTATATGTCAACCCCAGTCTCCCAATTTATCCCTCCCCCTCTTATCCCCTGGTAACCATAAGTTTGTTTTCTACAATCTGTGACTCTACTTCTGTTTTGTAAATAAGTTCATTTCTACCCTTTTTTAAGATTCCACATATAAGCAGTATCATATGATGTTTGTCTTTCTGTGTCTGACACTTCACTCGGTATGACAATCTCTAGGTCAATCCATGTTGCTGCAAATGGAATTATTTTGTTCTTAAGCTATGTGTTGTTTCATTTTATTAATTTCTTATTTGTTCTTGAGTATTTAGCAGCCTTTTTAAAATGTCAGCCTGTCTCCATTGTGCTAATGGGAGCCCAAGAAAGATTTTTCTATTATTATTATCATTATTATTTTAGTTGAGAGAGAATAACATACCATGAGAAGGCAACATGAGTGGAGGTGGTAATTCAAGTGAAACCCACTCTAAAGGTGAAGCTGAAGGGGACAAAGGGAGGCTACTTGGTCCAGATGTCTTACGCCTGGAGGGTTAAATGTTAGCAGTTGGTTTTAGTTCAGTAAAGAAGGTGATTAACTTCTTAGAATCAATCTTTCGCCTTGGACAGCCTCTTTAGGGAGATCAGGTATTTGTGTTTGTAACTCCTGCCGGACTGAGTGACCAGCACAAAGAAGGCAGACATTTAATGAATTCCTGAATGAAATAATGAATGAATCAAATGGGGAGAAATAGTATGAGAGGCAATTGGAGTTCAAAATATAATACTGATTCTGACTACTGAGCATCCTCAGAGGAAGAAAATAAATGAAGAATTATCTCCTTATTAAACTGGCCATACTACCCAAAGGAATCTATAGATTTAATGCAATCTCTGTCAAATTACCCTTGACATTTTTCACAGAATTAGAACAAATAATCCTAAAATTTATATGAAATCACAAAAGACCCAGAATTGCCAAAGTAATACTAAGGAAAGAGAACAAAGCTGAAGGCATAACCCTCCCAGACTTTAGACAATACTACAAAGCTTCAGTAGCCAAAACAGCATGGTATTGGCACAAAAACAGACATATAGATCAATGAACAAAGTAGAGAGCCCAGAAATAAACCCACACACTTATGGTCAATTAATCTTCAACAAGGAAGGAAAGAATATACAATGGAGAAAAGACAGTCTCTTTAGTAAGTGGAATTGGACAGCTGCATGTAAATCAATGAAGTTAGAACACTCACTCATACCATACACAAAAATAAACTCAGAATGCTTAAACACGTAAATATAAGACATGACACCACAAAATTCCTAGAGGAGAACATAGGCAAAACATTCTCTGACTTAAATCATAGCAATATTTTCTTAGCTCAGTCTCCCAAGACAAAAGAAATAAAAGTTAAAAATAAACAAATGGGACCTAATCAAACATAAGCTTTTGCACAGCAAAGGAAACCATAAACAAAATGAAAAGACAACGTAGAGACTGGGAAGAAATATTTGCAAACAATGCAACCAACAAGGGCTTAATTTCCAAGATATAAAAACAGCTCATACAACTCAACAATAAAAAAGCAAACAACCCAATCAAACAATGGACAGAAGACCTAAATAGATATTTCTCCAAAGGAGACATACAGATGGCCACAGGCACATGAAAAGATGCTCAACACTAATTATTAGAGAAATGCAAATCAAAACTACAATGAGGTATCACCTCACACTGGTCAGAATGGCCATTATCAAGAAGTCTACAAATTATAAATGCTGGAGAAGGTGTGTAAAAAAATGAACCCTCCCATACTGTTGGTGGGAATGTAAATTGGTGCAGCCACTATGGAAAATAGTATAGAGGTTCTTTAAAACATTAAAAATAGAGTTACCATAGGTTCCAGGAATCCCACTCCTGGGTATATATACAGAAAAGGTGAAAACTTTTAATTTGTCTAATTTGAAAAGATACACGCACCCCAGTGTTCACAGTAGCACTATTTACATAGCCAAGACATGGAAGCAACCTAAATGTCCATTGACAGATGAATGGATAAAGAAGATGTGGTGTACACACACACACACACACAATGGAATAATACTCAGCCATGTAAAATAATGAAATAATATTTGCAGCAACACGGATGGACCTAGAGATTATCATACTAAGTGAAGTAAGACAGAAAAAGAAAAATACCATATGATATCACTTGTATGTGGAATCTAAAAGATAATACAAATGAACTTATTTACAAAACAGACTCACAGGCATAGAAAACAAACTTATGGTTACCAAAGGGGGAAGGGGGGATAAATTAGGAGTATGGGATTAACAGATGCACACTACTATATATATTAAACAAGAAGGATTTACTGTATAGTACAGGGAACTATATTCAACATCTTATAATAACCTATAATGGAAAAGAATCTGAAAAAAAATCTGATATATATATATACACAACTGAATCACTGCTGTACACCTAAAACTAACACAATATTGTAAATCAACTATAATTCAATTTAAAAAAAGAATTATCTCCAAGAGCTAATCTTTTAAAATTTACTGAAAACAATATTTGCAAACATCTACAGGGCACAGAATGAAAATGGGCTTTTTTCTTTTCATTATTACAGAGAGACTCATGTTTTTTATGGAATGATCAGTGAAATGCAATACACCAATTCTTCAAAACCAATGTTGTGAGATGACTCATTTTTATAACTATGTCCCCAAACAACAGAGCCTGATAGATTGTGTGCATCCTCCTCAGTAGACCATCTCACTGGATCTGTGAAGCCTGTGTGTTCTCTACCGTCACAATATGAAGAAGACCAGTCCATAAAAAAGTTATGTAACCTAGAAATTTGGTCAGTTAATAGCACAAGCATTTTGCTAAGATTTGCAAAAAAAAAGGAAGAAAGAAAGAGAGAGAGAAACGAAGAAATTAAGAAAACAAACAAAAAAACAAGGTAAAACTCATGTTTAAAATAGAGTTCTGTGTCAGTAAGGGCTGCCTCAAGAGATTACAGCCTCCTGATATTGAACCTGGAGAGTCTGCTTCAGCAGCAGGACTTCCTATTTGGAAGCCCATAGGAGGAGATAGCTCCAATAAATCTATATTGTTTTAGAGTAGATGCCTTCTAGAACTTTCTTTTTAAGGAAAACAGACTTAAAAGAATTAATTTTTGTTCTTAATCCCCTGTTTTCTAGGAGACTTTGATCTTACCAGCTTGGTTTTGCCAACTACTGATATATTACATTTTAGGAACATAATTTCTGCAGTGAAAGGATTACCGAATTGGAAACATTGAATTAGTAGGTGTAGTAAAAGGCCAGAAAAGAAAGATGTTGATTTTTGGTTGGGAAAGATGTCAAGCAGGTCAAACAGTTCAAGCAGTTCTTGAATTTGGCCTTGAAACAGAGTAAACTTTAGATTAAGAAAAAGAAGAATGTGAAGTATTTCAGTGAGAGGGAATAGCATTAACAAGACTAGAGAAATGGGTATGGAAAGGGAATTTCAAGTGAATGTCAGAAAACTAGTTTTAAGAAGTAGTGCCAACTGTGGATGGTTGGTTAAGGGAATCAGCTCTTTGAGAGCCTTTAATGTCATACTTGATTTTTTTATCTCATAATAAAAGCCAGTTTTGGTGGGGGTTTTTGGGGAGAGTGGGGTTGCTGTTTTCTTTTGATTTCAAAACATTTTTTATGATTTCAGAACACTTCTTAAGGACAAATAATAACTAACAATTTTATATGTCTCTTTATATGTTTATTTGTTAATTCCTAAAAATAAGCCTTCTGGAGAGAAACAGAGGCACCAGTACTGATATAATCTATTAGTTTTCTGGGCCTCTGGACACTAATAAGTGACATTCTGGAGTATGAGTACTGGAGACCAATGACTTGTCAATTAAAATAACAGAATAGATCATCTTTCTCTGGGAGAAGGCTACAGTAAAGTTACATATTTTTTGAATACGAAGTGGTGCTTATCTGGCTTCTCCCTGCAAACCTTTATTTGACTCTGCCTGTTGTCTTTCCCTTAAGGGCTAAAGCATTTTTCTGGACTCCTCCTTGAGCATCATTTTGTTTATGATATAATAAAAACCTGGTATTTCAGTGCAGTGGACGGCTAGCTGGCTTGTTTTGCCATTTGTTTCTGGAGTGTAGCATTGTGGGCACACACCGTGGAAAGAAACTTGACCACAAGCACATGGAGAGAATTCCACCTGTTACTTTTGCTAAGGGTTCCTTAACCTTTTTGTATGCCTTAAATCCAAGTCACCTTTTTTTGTGTGTCTGAATGCTTTATCACCCTCAATTAAATCTGCTTGAATGTGAAAATTCTATTTCTGGAGCTGTTCTTTACTTGCACATCACTGGCAGGGCTCGTTTACTCATGTTAGGGAGGGGCTGGGTAGTGCTGGGTACCCCATAGCCCCACTCTCCCTGAGGGAGGAAATTCCCCAGGGGTTCTAAGACAGAAACACATTCTTTTGCCTTGTTGTCAGATTGGAAGTATCTTTGCCTTCAGTCCCTGAGGCCAGATTTCAAGTGTTTTCCCAAAAAACGTCTCATATGGAAAATAGTCAGCCCTCTCATGAATAATTTTTATCACCTAATAAGTGATTCAGATTCGACCTGGCAGCACTATTGTGCACCTGACTGAAGAGGGCATGTGAGTGGCAGAGAGCAGCAATAGGTTATACATTTCGGCTGTCTGCCTGAAATCCTAGATGAATATGTTCTAACTCACTTAAGTTAGAACTTTCCCCTAGCTGCTTTTTTTAGGATATTCTTAGCATTTACTTATTCTGAGCCAAACTACGGAGTTATTTGGAGGTAGCTGCTTTTTTCTTGGTCGATTAACACATCTGATTTAAAAGTGATAAACACTGAAACAGATGGAAAATGATTCCTGAGCGGGTAGGTCCTAGTGGATGCAATTTTATACCTGACCTGGCTAATATGTCTGACCTGTTACTTCAAGGAATGTAGCATCAGGTGTTGATATTTTTCCGAACAGCAGTTTGGTCGTGTTTGGTAGGATATGCTTAGTGCAGTGTGAAATTGACATTTCAGAGCTCCAGGTTGCCATTTCCAGTGACCGGTTTCTATTGATGAACTTTTTTGCTTTTTTACTTACAGACCCACATAAGCTTTTAAGAATTGACTCTCAGTTTTCAATTGATTTATGCTTTTATTTCAAATAAGTTTATTTGAATTTGTCTGAACATTTTTATTCTTGAGAGTAATATTTGTTGAGGAATGTCTTCCATTTTACTCTTTCCTGCATGTGTCTAAGTAAAAAGAAATTTTAGATTTTGAAAGGTCAGTTAGTCAATTCAGCTGTTTTCAGTTAAGAACAGACTTAATTCATCCCAGAAAGTACAATCTATCTCACTAAAAAATACATTCTAGGTACGAACTTCCAGTTATGAATGTCATGGGGATGTGATGTACAGCATGGTGACTATAGTTAATAATACTGAATTGTATATTTGGAAGTGACTAAGAGAGTAGATCTTAAAAGTTCTCATCACAAGAAAAATATTTTTTCTGTAACTATGTAATGGTGAAAGATGGTATCTAGACTTAGTGTGATGATCATTTTACAATATATACAAATATGGAATCCATAGGTTGTACACCTGAAACTAGGATAATGTTATATGTCAATTCTACCTCAATAAAAATGTATATATACACTGTACATAGCCAACTGTCACTCCCTGCCACGACGACAGAGAGCCACACTGAAGATGAAGGAAGCAGCCAGTAATGCATGGGTAACATGAACGTACCCCTGGTGACCACAGTTTATGAATCCACAGTTGGAAGAGGCAGTTTATTATCTGTTGCAGCCTCCTCTTCCACCATCTTCCTGTCTTCCTCAGATCTGTATTCCAGCTTGCTCTCTTCAGAATCTTGAAAGTCCCATATGATTTCTTGCCTCGGTGCCTTTGCAACTGCTGTTTTCTCTTCCCAGGATCCCCAGAATTGTTATTAATTCTTTAAGCCAAATTTTAATCGTAGCTGTTTGGGGCTGGTGAATTTTATAGTTGATTCTTTTATTTGTTTGGTTGGTTGGTTGGCTTTTCAAATTTCCTACCATTGGTATGTATCAATGTATGTAACTTTTACAATCAGGAAACAGATTTGTTTGTTTATTCACATCTGTATTTTTACAGAGCATAACAGAGATTGCCAGAAGAAAAAAAAAACTTGCATAAAAGTCCATTTTAACTTAACTTCAGAGTGACAAATTGTATTGAACATGAAGCTCAGGCAGATCTTAAAAGTTCCACATGGGTATAGCTCTTCTTTCTCTGTTCTATTTCTTATATTTTTCTTCTATTTAGTCTTTTGTGCTCAGTATATTCTATTTTAGCATTTCCCCACGTATACCTTTCTGAGAATTACTTGCTTGACAAAAGTTAACCAACTACCGTTTATAATCTTAAAGATTCTATGTTTATCTTGTCTTGGTTTCTTTATCTCTGGGATAAGGAAATTTTGTTGGATGGTCTTTATGGGGCCATTTGTCTCTAATATGCAGCAGGATGATTTAGGGAGTCGTATTACTTTATAATTGTTCCCCCAGCCTTCATGTTCTACTTTCCTCCAACCCATTCTAAGATTGCTACCAGATTTATTTTAACAATGTATAACTCATCAAATCTGAGGGCTGCTCTAGAAGGGAAAAGACTAAAATGTTAGCAGCTTCCTTCATGTGTTGAGATTATCATGGAGTACAATTTATTAAAAGCCTGTTAAATACGTGTTAAAAAAAATATGCTGATACATTTGTGTGTCTGGTACATTCTTAGAACTAGGGGTACTGAACTGATTTCAAATTTATGCATCTCACACTAGTGGGGAGGTTCAAATCCTATAATTTTGTATTTAACCTCCATATGGGGATATATATGCTTGTCTTTCTAGGGTTAATATTCCTAATGCAGATAATGGACCTTCCAAACGTAACATTCCCAGAATTCCCAACACCTCTCCATCACTGCTTGTTCGAAATGGCTTTCCTCCCTTCCTCACATATCTACTTACCTTCCAATACTCAGATGTTACCTACAAGCTTTTTCTCAACCTCTTCCTTCTCTTTTTATAGAACATTGCTTTTTCACTTTGTGCTGTAGTTTCTTTAGGTGTGTGTTTTCTTCTCCCTCGACAGCAGTAAGTAGTTTAAGAGCACAGGCTTTAGAGTCAGACCAGGTTCTGTCATTTATCAGTTATGCCTACTTAGACAAGTTCATTGTTTTCTCTAAACCTTAGTTTTCTCATCTGCAAAAGGCAGATGTTAATAATGACTTCTTAATAGGGTGATTAGTACCCTGCTGGGCATATTGATAAGTGTCCAGTAAATTCAGGCCCTCTTAATAACTGTTTTATTATATAATTAAAATTATGTTAATAATCCCTCCTTCTTACCTGTGACCTCTTGCAAACAGTGTCTAATGCATAATTTTAGAAAAATCTTAGTGAATGCCATTGAATAAAGGCTTATAGAAACTCAGAAGGAGTGATTAATTCTGATTGTGGGATTGAGGAACACTTGATTGCAGTTGGCGTTTGAACTTTCGTGTCTGAGGTATGATTTTGACAGGAAGAAATGAGCAAAAAAGGGCATTTGAAGCTAAGACAATAGTGTGCAGTTTCAGAGAGCAGTGCAGTCTTAGCTTAACATTAATAATAGAACCTACTTCATAGGATCATTTTGGAGAATAAATGCAACTAAAAGTACTGACATAGTAAGAATGCAGTATTAGCCATCGTTTTAATAACCCATATATAGACTATATGTTAAATAACAACAAAAACTCACATATATGTATATATGTGTGTGTGTGTCACACACACATTCTTTCATATAAGCTTGAAGGACCTGTATGGCAACATTTCCTTAATATTTTTGTTTGTAATAGTGTTAGAAAGTAACAAGATAACATTTATTTTAAAATATTGTTTATTCCAGCTATATATTATTCTTCCTGTTTGAGTTAGTGAGATAATACTTTGCAAATAGTTTTTAATTATCAGCTGTTAGGGATTATCATGCCATTGTTCCCCATTGTTTTAGCTAAATTTGAGAAAAAACTATTTACGTGACAGCTTACAACAGCTGCAACTGCATGATATGTGAAAACAATCAAGGGATATATATTGTGTGAAGCCCACGGTCGCTTTATTTTAATTAAAATTGTCATGAATTATCGTATTTTCTAAAGCTATGTAACTGTTTTTTGTTGTTGTTGTTATAGTCTCTTTAAACCTTTTATTTTGATATACTTCCCAGATTTACAAAAGTTGCAAGCACAGTACTCAGAATTCTCAAATACCCTTTAGCCAGTGTTAACATTTTGCCATATTTTCTTTCTTCTCTCTTCCTCATTCTTGCTCTCTCTTTCCCTTCTCTCTCTCTCATTCTCTCTGAACTGTTTAAGATTGCTGCAGGCATGATGCCCATTATTTACTCCTGAATACTTCAGGTTATGTTTCCTAAAAATAGGAAAAAACAAGGACATTTTCTTAACCAAAAAATCGTCATCAAAATTAGTAAATTACTACAGGTCTTATTCGGATTTTGCCATTTGTTCCAATAATGTTCTTTATAGGAACAGAAAAGTTCCATTTTATGGACTGCATTTAGTTATCACCTCTCTCTCTATCTTTCCTTTTATCTGGAACACTTCCTTAGTCTTAGTCTTTCTTGACCTTGACAATTTTAAGAAACACAGGCCAGTTACTTTGACGAATGCACCTCAATTTGGATTTGTCTGATGATTTTTTATAATTAGATTCAGTTGATGCAGTTTGAGCAGGAATATCGCAGAAGTGGTATTACTTTCTTCTCAGTGCATCATGTCAAGAGGGCACCAGAAATCTTAAAAGATGAATTTTTGTTTGGAAAAGGAACCCCATTATAATGCTTTAGAATATGTGCAAATTTATATTCCTCAATTCTTTTATTTTTATTTCATGTTTTTCATTTTTTTTGCCTATCAGTAAAGTGTTCAGTATTGTATAACACTTTCCCTGCAATGTTGCCTGTCAAATTATTGCAGCTTGTCAAGTATATTTGTTGTTAAATGAAGGTAAATGCAGAGACTTTAGTAAGAAATTTAATATCTATGGCAATAAGTGACAACATGAGTTTGAGATGGAACAGAATATTATGGCAAGTTTTTTTTTTTTCTTTTTGTCAGATATAAACAAAGAGCTTGAAGTAAGTAAGTGGTTTGAGAGATTTATTTTTACCAAATTTTGCCACCAAAGTCTGGGGCCAATGACAGGAAAAGAATTGAGGCATTTCCTGTTAATGTTCACTTAGTATTGGTTAGCTTTTCAAAGACATTCGAGAAAAGTTGTTTTCCGTTAGGTCAGAATTAATTTTAAATCAGCGGTGCTCTTTATATAGATAAATGTGTAATACCCAGACTTTAAACCTGATCTTTCTTTTTTCCTTATTTTCCCCTCTACAGAGAAAAGAGTACTGCCTGAATACAAAACCTGCTGCACAGATGTTGTATCTAATTACATGTTCCATATTCTTCCTTGCCAACAAATACATGTTAATAATAATGAATGATCAACCTTGCTTAACAAGGGCAGCACGAAATCTGTTTCTGCCATTTCCCATGACGGATAGACCCAGGGCTGCTTCAGAGATGGTGTCCTCACCACAGTGGTGGCCCATGGCTTATTAACAGCAACCTGCTCTAGATGATGAAGTGTGAAACTGATGGCCCTGCCGGGAATTTGACCTGAGCCTTCCAGACTAGGGAATAGCTGTCTTACAATATTCAACTGCTGTGTTCATTGGCTCACTGGTCTCCCCTAAGGCCTCTCTTCATGATGCTTTGGAAAATTTTTCCTGGCTAAGTTAACATATGTGCTACTGTATCTGGCGAGCAACCAGATTGCTAGGGTAAAGCTTCTAGGAAATTTTATTATGTCCTGTTCCCCAGCTGGTAACAAGACGTCTGAGCCATATAAAAGCTGATTGGACAGGAAATAAGTGGATGAAATATTTGAGTGAGTCATTATGAGGGAGCATAGTCTTCACCAAGGAAGATATTATAGACGTCAGAGGAGAAAATGTGCTGTTATCACCTCCTACCCTTTTTAAAAAAACATTTTTACAAATTAGTTTGTTAGTGATTTATTCAGTTAACACAAGTCTGGACATTCTTTTTCAATAAGAAGGGTTAATTTTTAACTTTTATTTGACTTATGAAGTTGATCAATTAGTCAAATTATGTATAGATTAATTTGTCAGAGAGTCTGAAAGGCAAGTATGTATTATATCCTTAAAATTCATTTCAAAAGTTTTTGTTTATTTCTAGGTTATTTCCTGGATTATTTGAAAAGTCAAGATATTCTTATGTTACTGTACTATTAGAAAAATTCCAGGGAGGCAGGAGAGAGACATGCAAGAGTAAACTTTTTTTTCAAGCAGGCCTGAATTTAGAGTTATTTCCTAGCTGTATAATCTCCAGTAAGTTACCTAATCTCTCCAAGCTTTAGCACTCAGAGAATCATAATTTTTACCTCACATCATTAAGTAAAATAATATGTAAAGTATCTTCCTCTACTTTTTCCTTTCACCCAGTACTTTATTTTGGTTGAGACACAGAAAACAGAAAAGAAATGTTAACATTACCTGGTATTTTATTTTATCATAAGATTTCATTTTTCTTTGAACTTCTTAAATTTGATTTTCCTTTCTTTGAAGCAAAAATAACTTTGTGGATCTATTAGCATTCTTAGGAAGTATTCTGCAGCAGAGCAGAAGTAGAGCAAGCAGGGAAAGGTGAAAATATTTCTCTTACTAAGGGAAGGAAGGACTAAAACACCAATGTATTTTTGGTAAGATTGTTAAAGATGAAATCTAAATTTTCAGTTTTGTTGTGTTTTGGTCATTTATGACCCTGTCTCTTAGTTTCTTAAACTATTTAAATTTTTCTTTGACAAGGAGAATACAGGTTTGGGAAAAGTAGCTGTAAATCAAAATGCATCTTAGCTGTCAGAGATTGACATGGTGGTGTTGTTTTGGAAGGTGTATAGTATCTCAGTGGGGGGCAGTTCACATTCTGAAGCCCAGAGACTGTTCCCAGCAGGAACTGTTTTTCAGTAAGATGCTTTGAAAGATGTTTTGCTTCATTTTAATGCCCTGTCAGAATAAGTGTGCCACTTCTCATGCCCGCCTTGTACAAGGTCAGCAACCTCTGTAGCTCTGATTGCCCCGGCAATGCTAGTTAGCCTGCACAGGCAGGGTAGTTGAAAGAAAAAGAAAGGGAGGGAATATGAGGAACAGGGGAAGAGAAAGAGAAATAAAAAAGGAAACAGACAAATCTTTCATGGCTTCATAATACACAGGAATTATGATTGCTTCAGAATTTTTCATAATCACCTCTGATCTCTTGTCTTAATAAATATTTTGGGTTTTTCATTTTATGTTATATAAAAAAATATAAAAAGAATTGTTTTTGTTTGTATATTGTGTATAAAAAAATACTGCATCAATTTAGCCTAACCTCAAGTAATTTTTTCTTTAATGTCATAGTCATCTCGTTGCTAATAGCAACTGTGCCAGAACATAAGTGCACCTTATTTGTACAGAGCACTTCTCACATTCTTTCTTTTTGTTTGAGATGGATGATTTGTTCGAATTTTGACCTTTCTTGCTCTTAGAGGCATAAGTTTGGACTGATTTTTTTGGATAAGATTGGTTATTGCACCTGGTGTGGATAAGACTAGATTACATCTTCAGGAAATTGAACTTTTTCTTTTTACCCTTTAGAACAAACAGCTTCTGAAATGAATATGTCGGGTACAGTGTTAGCTTTTTTGTTTTTTATTTTTTTAACTTCAGTCTGCTACATAGAATCTTTTGGTTTTACAAAAAAGTAGTTTCCTTTTGCTTTATCAAAGTGATGTACACACTTTCTAAAACTTAATTTCTTGCTATGTTCTTTATAAAATTCATGTTTTATGTTTTTTGGTAGTTGATATGTATGCTTTAAAACTTTTTTATTTTAATATAATTCAAACTTACAAAAAATGGCAAAAATAATGCAAGAAATATCCAGATTCACCAGTTGTTTAGATTCCCCCCATGTGCTTTATCGTTCATGCTCACTTCTCTCTCTCTCTCATCTAGTGCTCTCCCTCTCTCTCGTCTAGTGCTCTCTCTCTATATCTATATCTATGTGTATACATATGTATATATATATATATATTTGAACCAGTTAAAAGTGAGTTGTAGATGTTTTGCCCCTTTTTATATAACCATTCTCTTATATAACCATAGTATGATGATCAAAATCAGGAATTTTTATCCTGATACAGTACTGTTATCTCCTTAGTCTATATTCACATTACATCAATTGTCCCAATAATGTCTTTTATGTTTATTTTTTGTCTGGTTCAGAATGCAGTCCAGGATCATATTGTATTTAGTTTTTGTGTTTCTTTAGTTTCCTTTAAGCTGGAATGATTACTAGGCTTTTCTTTGTTGTTTATGACCCTGACATTTTTTTTTGACCAGACATTTTTGAAGAGTATAGACAAGTTGTTTTGAAGAATATTTCCATCAATTTTGGTTTGTTTGACATTTCTTCATAATTAGATTCAGGTTATAGATTTGGGGCAGAAAGACCACAGAAGTGATATGCACAGAAAAGGCACATGATGTCAGTTCATCCCATTCTTGCTAATGGTGGTGTTGGGTACCTGGGTTAAGATGGCATATGCAGGTTTCTCTACTATGAAGTTACTATTTTTCCCTTCATAATTAGCAAATACTTTGTGGGAAAGTACTTTGTGACTACGTATCTTGCTCCTCATCACATTTCATTTAGCATCCATTGATGATTCTTGCCTGAATCAATTACTATTAATTACTATAATGTTTATAAAACAGTGATTTTGTAGCTTACGTCTTTCCTTCTATATTTATTAATTGGCAAACTAAGGGAAAAATTCTCTTCTCTCCAATTCATTTGTTTATTATTCTCTATATCAGTATGGATTTCTGGGTTCCTATTTTTTTCAGTGGGTTACATTCCATTACTATTATTATTGACTTTGATACTCAAATTGTCCCAGATTTGGCCAGTAGGCACCCCTTCAGACTGACTTCTACATCCTTTTGACATGTTCCCATCATTCTCTGAGCACTTCATTAATTTCCAGCACAACCAAATATTACAAAATCATCATCTTGTCATTTTCTTGACCTAACCCTGGAAGTAGCTTTTATTCTGAGATCTGGTTACTAAGTATAATAATTGAAACTGAGATGCCACTGCTTCTAGGCCTTCTCAGTGGACACAGCTAGGATATATGAGTGTCAGGTTATGTGTGTGTTACATCGAACAGATGCACTTCCAGTTCTAACCCAGGAGCAGGGAATTCATTCTAATTCTCTCATGTCTGTATTTCTTCTCTGTGTTTGCATTTGCTTTTTCCAACAGTAAGAAACCCTAGAACACTATTATTCTTAATATATTTAGTCATTTGCTCAATTGTAGAATACACAGAATGTAGTTTCAAAATTGCTAACCCATAACACTTTTAAAACAAATCTACTATAAAGTCATCACATGAAAATAAAAAACAGATCAATATCTCTTGAGTATAGATGTGAAAATTCTCAGAATATTAGCTAACCAAATGCAGCAACAGAGTTTAAAAAGAATTATATACCATGATCAAATGGGATTTACCACCACTACCACCACCCCTACCCCACCCCACCCCAAGAAGGCAAGATTGGTTTAATATCCAAAAGTCAGTTGATATAATACACTATATCAATAGAATACAGGACATTTATTTATATCAGTGTTTATCATGGATTCTTATTTTATTCAATGGAGTATACTCAATTATTGTCATTATTTATTTTGACACTCACATTGTCCCAATACATACGTACAAAGAGGCATTTGACAAAATCCAGTACACTTTCATGATTAAAAAAAACACTCAAAAAACAGCAGAAAAAAAGGAACTTCCTTAACTTGTTAAAAGACATCCACAAAAACCCTGCAGTTAACATCACATTTAATGGCGAAAGTCTGAATGCTTTTTCCCTAAGATCAGGAACAAGACAAGGATGTCTTCCCTTTCCAGAACAATTAAGAGAAAGAACTAAAGAGACATCCAAATTGGAAAGGAAGAAGGAAAACTATCTCTGTTTGGAGATGGTATGATTTTATATATAGAAAACCTTCAGAAATCCACTAAAAAACAATTAGAACTAATAAACAAATTCACCAGTGTTGCAGGGTATAAAAGCTGTATACAAAAATTAGTTTTATATACTAGCAATGAACAATTTGAAAATTAAATTAAGAAAACAGTTCCATTTATTATACCACCAAAAAGGATTAAAACAAAAAGACCCTACATCAAACCATGTTCAAAAATTAACTCAAAATGGAGCAATGGTGAAAAAATAAAACCTAAAACTATAAAACTCTTAAGTAGAAAACAGACATAAATATTCGTGACCCTGGATTACACAAAGCCTTCTAGAATACAACACCAAAATCAGAAGCAACAAAAGAAAAACATAAATAAATTGAACATAGTCAAAAGTTTAAAATTTGTGTGCTTCTAAAAGTATCATCAAAAAAGTAGAAAGACAGCCCATATAGTGGGAGAATATTCTTGCAAGTAGTTATCTGATCAGGACTTGTATCTGGCATACACAAATAATAAAAAGACAACCCAATTAAAAATGGACAAAGAAAAAAAATAGGCAAAGGATCTGAGTAGACATTTCTTCAGATATGTAGATGAAAATATGCTTAACGTCACTAGCCATTGGAGAAATGCAAATTAAAACCACAATGAGATTCCACTTCCCACCTAACAGAATGCCTATGAAAAAAAAAAAAAAAAGATACATAATAGCATATGTTGGTGAGTATATGGATAAATTGACATCTTTATACATCACTGTTGGGAGTGTAAAATGGTGCAGCCGCTCTAGTAAGCAGTTTGGCAGTTCCTCAAAAGCTTAAACAAGATAATATGACCTAGCAATTCTACTCTTACATCTATATTCAAGGGAAATGAAAACATACTTACATAAAAATTATGCAATGAATGTTCATGTGTGTGACATATGATATATATGGATTAACAGTAATATGTTTATGTAACATAGATATTGAGAACTGGGAACATGCTCAAAGTATTTTTTTACTGATAAGGGATTAATAAATATGTTCAAAAAAAGCTTGGAGACCATGGCCTTAGAGCAATGATTCTCAAACATTTGTGTGCATCACATTCAACAGAGTGTTTGTTGAAATACAGATTTCTGGGCTCCAAACCCAGAGTTTCTAATTCAGTAGGTCTAGGATGGGGCCTGAAAATTTGCATCTAACCAATTTCCAGGTGATGCCAGTACTGGTGGTACAGGGGTCATTCTTTGAGTACTTAGTTGTCCTTGTTTTTCTAAAGCTTACCTAGGAGGTTTGTTAAAGTATGGATTTTCAGACCCCATCCTAGAAATTATGAATCATTTAACCAGGTTTGGCTTCAGATTTTGCATTTACAGTGACCATAGGTGATTCTGACTCAATAGGCCTGAGGATTATCGCTTTTTGAGAAATACTGCTTTGGGGCTTACAGAGTAGAGTGGTGGGATGCCAGGTGGAAAACTGTTCTTCAGATTCTCTCATGGGTTAGGAATAAACTCAGAGTCAGGAAAATTCTCCTTAGATTTCCTTTTAAAAGGCATTGATAGGAAAGACATGAGTGAGTGAAAAGCATTCAATAAAATAGAAATATTTAGAAGCTTTTCTTTTTCCTTGGATGCTAGATTTATACTTAAGTTTTGTTTGCAAACACTTTTTCAAGACTATAGATATTATGTAAAGTGTCCTTTTTGTACCATTATTACATATCAAAAACCAAACATTTACAACTGTTTCTTTTCATTAGGACATCATAGTCTTTATATACATTTACTGACTGGCAAAATGAAAGGAAAAAAGTATTCATCCCCGATCTCACTATCACTGTAAAACTTCTGAATTTCTTGGCATTTTTTTTTAAGTGGAGTTATTGTTGTTGTTATTTGATTTCTTGGTGTCTTTACCTTGTATTAGAGATGATACTGTATATATAGTGTTGTTTCCTTCTTCCCCTCTGAATTATTTGTCATGAGTATTTTCCCTATGGTTTTGTGAATGCTTTATAAGTATGACCTATTGATTTATAGTTGTATCACCATTTATTTTACATTTTTAGATATTTAGGAGTTACAGTTCATACATTTTCATTAGATCCATTTGGAATATTATACTTAGAAGTTGCCATTGTTGATTTCAACTTTCCCATTCTACAGATAATTTAAGTGACTTTTCTAAAGTCACAAAGTGAAAAGTGGTGGAGATAGTGCTAAAACCTATTTCCTCACTTCTATGCTAGTGATTATTCCACAATGTTATGCTGTTTAGTTTAAAATTGACCAGAAATAGCATTAAATTTAAATTCACCATTTGCTAGTTGTTTTCTATCTGTCCCATTGTTGTTTCTTTTTTCCTTTTTTTCAACCTGCTTTGGGATATTTTGAATATTTTTTATGATTCTATTTTTATCTTCACTATTGACTTCATAGTTTATACCCCAATTTTAAAAAAAATTTTAGTAGTTTTCCTAGGGTTTAAAATATATATCTTTAGTTTATCACAGTCTCTCTGCAAATGCTATTTTCAAACAATACTTTAGAATAAAATAAATTCAAGCACATGACAAATATATCTGGTTGATTTAGCATAGATATAAGACATTTTCTACATTATTGACTTTTAATAAAAAAATAAATGTATTCCTCATCTCATTCCCAATTTTTTTTTAATACAAAGGCTAACAAACCTGCTTTGTTCCTTAATCCAATTTATGAAGTGGACAAATGTGAATTTTGGAATATTTAATTAGCCTTTATAGACATACCTATTAACAATACATACTTTATAAGGAAAATTTTTTCCAAGTTTTTCTTCTTAATTGCAGTATTGCTAAGCAGACTTGGGGCCATAGCATCCCCAAAGGCAAACGAACAAATCTTGAATCTTACCTTAAAACTATCATGGATTTTTTTAAAATTATTATTTATTTTTTTATTGGCTGCATTGGGTCCTCATGGGTGCGAGCGGGCTTTCTGTAGTTCAGTGAGCGGGGACTCTTTGTTGCAATGAGTTGGCTTCTCATTGCAGTGGCTTCTCTTGTTGCAGAGCATGGGCTCTAGGCGTGTGGGCTTCAGTAGTTGTGGCACTCAGGCTCAGTAGTAGTGGCGCACGGGCTTAGTTGCTCCTTGGCATGTGGGATCTTCCTGGACCAGGGCTTGAACCCATGTCCCCTGCATTGGCAGTGGATTCTTAACCACTGCACCACCAGAGAAGTCCCTATCGTAGATTTTTGAACTATGAATTTTACTCTAAGAACATGAAATTGGAGTTTGTGTGTCTGTATGTGATTTCTCTATGCATTTGCTACCAACATAATTTAGTGATTGAAACGGAGCTATAAAGGGACTCAAAAAAATCACTAAACTTTTTTTTAACAGAGAAGAAAACAGAGATTGTACTAGTTATTTATTGCTGCATCCCAAAATTTAGTGGCTTAAAACCACTAGCATTTATTGATATTATCTCACAGTTTCTATGGTTTAGGAACCCTAATGGAACTTAGGTCTTCGGGCTTAGAACATCTCACAGGCAACAGTCACCATGTCAGTTAGACTGTGGTCTCACCTCAAGCTCAACTTGGAGACATTTCACTTCCATACCCATTTTTATGTCTGTTGGCAGGATTCAGTTCTCAAGCACTATTGGAATGAGGGCTCACTGACTCTTGGCCTTAGTTCGGCATAGGCTTCTCCATAGGACAGCTCACAGCATCGCAGCTGGCTTCGCTCAGAGTGAGCCAGAAGGCAAGCAAGCTAAAGAGAGAAATCACAGTCTTCTTATGACTTAAACATTGAAGTAACATCCTGTCGCTTTTACTGTATTCTGTTCATTAGGAGTGCATCACTACTTTCAGGCCACAATCAAGGGGTGGGGGTTACACAAAGGTGTGAATATTGGGTGGGGTGATCATAGAGAACCATCTGGAAGCTGCCGCCGCATAGAGATCCAGAGAAGTGAAGTATCCAAACCATACATACAGTCTCTTAGCGGCAAAGTATGATCAGCTCTCTGATTTCCCAATTCCCAGTCCACTATGCTTTTGCATTTTAGTCAGTAAAAAGGAGGTGATGACATAACTCTTTCTCTTTGAGAGGAGAAATGACTTTTAATTTCCCCCTGCTCATGAGATTATTTATAATATTGCAGTAGGGGAAAGATGCAGAGAGGAAAGCATAGCATAATATTACTGATTTTGCTTTTCTACTCAGTGGAAATCACACCAGGTTTAGAAGCAAGGTTGTAAGGGAGAACTTAGAGATCTCCCAACTAAGCCTTCAAAATGCAACTAGACCCATATTTCTTAGTTAGGCACTTCTATATTAAGCTCACATTTTAAAAGAAAATGATTGATGAGAACATTAGTATGCTCCACAAGTCCTTTCATAAATTAAATTACAGTACTAATAAAATATATTATAGGCAAGTAGGGGTGTTAATAAGATTTAAAAAAATGAAAGGCATCAGTAATACTGTGCTTGGATCCAGTGGTGCTATTGCCATCAAATGCTGGGGAATAAACCTTATAGCGTGGTGGGAGTTGGAGTATAAAAGAGGATACAATTTGTGATTTGTAGAACAGGTGCATAAAAAAATAAGCAACACAAATTATTGCTATTGCTGCCTTCTTAATTTTATGTTCTTAGAGCAGTCCTTAGTTCAAGAGGAAGTGATGAGTCAGCATCTAGTCAAACTTGCTGTTTGATTACCACAGTAAAGCATGGCTAGCTAATATACACCTAGCAAACAATGATTTGTTATGTCTCTCTCAAGTACTTGATTTTTTTTTTTGTGGTCTAAAATACAATCCATGACAAAAATAGAAGACAGACATCCCTTTGTTATAGATTGTGAAGACTGCTAAAAAAAAAGAACAAGAAATGTTAAGATATAGAACTTAATTGGTTGTTGATGAATAAAACATGTTTTTAAAAAAATGCTTTGAATGACCCCTCTTATGTCTCAATTCAAAAATTACTTCTTCAGAGAGATATTTCGTGACCCACCCGGTCTAAACTTACTCCCCCTGTTACTGTCATTATCAGGTTATCCTATATAATTTTTCATAGCACTTACCTATTTTTAAAAATTGTCTATTATGAGACCAAATACTTTTTCTGTCTCATTCACTACTAGATTCCCAGAATTTAAATTAGTACCTGGAATATAGTAGATATTCAATACTTATTTGTTGAATGAATAAATACAGTATTCCAAACATATACAGCAAAAGAATCTATATGTCAGAGTTTTCCAGAGTTTCACCTTTAAGGTGCCTATAGTTTTTTTCAGAGCACCCCTAGACCAGTGAAATTAATGTAGCATGATTTACTGTTGAAACTGTGAACTATCCCATCTAGTTATTTGTGTGGTATCCAATTTCAGTATAGCTGTGTTTCCTTCAAAAATTTAAAATATCCCACAATACTGCTGTAAGTTCGCTGTAACTCCCTGGGGAACCATAATCTAAAATGGTTTATCTCATTTTTTAATACCATAAGTTGAAAGCTTAGATGTCCAGGAAAGAGGCTCAGTCTATTCCTATGAAGCCATGAGGTACGGGGAGCATTAGAGTCATTACCAGATCAGGGTCCGATGCATCGACCTAGAAGAATCAATCATAGTAAATACCTAAGTAATTAGACTTGGGGCATATTAAATAATTCTAGAGCAGAGTCCGGCTGCTAAACTACTCAAGAACCTCTAAAGTCAGTTCTAGAAGTGGGTGAGAGACCATAATTCAGAGTATTGAAAGATAGATGTGTAAACTCAGTGGCCTTTGTATAATAAAAAGACTTCTGGGCTGATTTTGTTTTTCGATCAGCAGCTGAGAAGAGGGCCTAGCGCTTCACCTCCTAATGGATCCTCTCTTCTCTGGCTCTTTTTGAGTATTTCCCCTCAGTGTTCAGCACCCCCAGTTCTGCATAGGATCTTGCTTTGTGATGAGGATTAAGACAGATACAGATTAAAATTGTTTACAAAACATAGAATTAAATAGCTTATATTTCTAAACACTCTGCAACACCAAGTGCATTTCAAGATATTTTTTGCCTCTCTTTGATTTTCAGTTTTAGTAAAATGTCAAATAAATATTCAGCTTTGTACTCAAAGCACTTCAAGCTATGTACAGTTTCATTTCTTTCCCTTCTAACAGTTTAACTGCTGAAGAGTCTTTAACAGTTATATCAGTGTATATCTTAATAATTGTCTTAACTTGTCTATATCAACTTAAAGTTAATGTATATCTTAACTTTTTCTAGGAATAAAATATGACTCATAAATATGTAGTATTTTAAAGATTCAACTGCATTGAGTCAAGGTAAGTGAAATAATCTTAACGCTTTCCCAGAGTCAAGGGATAAATGTATTTTTGCTAGAAAAAAGAGAACTTCCCAAATTAGAATTTTCAGATAGACACACACTGGTGTGGTAGGAAAAACAGAGTAGAAGACAGAAAATCAATGTCATACCCCAGCTCTGTGCTCATTAGTGGCATAACCTTGGGCGTGGCTGTAAACTTGCATAATTTTTCTCACTTGTCAAAAGCTGAATAGTTTTCCTGCTTTGGTTATTTAACAGTATTGTTGTAATAATTTTTTTAAAAGTTGCACCTGTGTTGTACAAAGGACATAGAATATGAACTCAAAAGAATATGATATTGACACATGACTTTCTTTTCCATTCATTCACTGTGTGGTCCAGACTAGCCACTTTCTATCTCTTAGTCTCAGTTTCATACCTACAAAGTGGACATGCTAATCCTATTCTCATAGAACTACTGGGAATATCAAACAAGATAATGCTTTTAGTATCAAAACTGTAGTCTGAGTACAAAGTATTATGATATTCAGCAGGGTTTCCCTGCATTGAAAATGAGATTGGGCCAGATGACCCATAAGAGCCTTTGTAAATCTCCTTTACATGAATGATCTACATAATATCACAATATTATGATCTACATAATATGGCTATATTTTTATACTTATGAACCTTTTCTACTAGAAGGAAACAGAAATCATCTCAAATTTCCTCTGTATTATTCTAATTATAACAACGCTTAGCCCAGCAGTCAGTTTTATGTGCAAAGGTGAAACAATCACACTGAAACTCAAAAAGCTTGTTTTTATGAACAAGAAAGGCCTACAGTTTTCATGACATAAAGCTTTTAAATATTGGGATCATTGAGGTAATAAAATCTGTAGTCTTAATGTATATAAATTTAAATTAGGATTAGTTAAAATAGGCAAGCTTGTGGTGAATATTTTTTATAAAAGCATAAGGAATAATAGTTACTGATATGTATTAAAATCTTACCACATGCTAGGTTTTATAATTGTTATCTAATTCTTAACCCTCTTCTTATCAGCCACTACCAAGTAGAGTTGAAACATCCCTAACTTGCAATAACCTATAACAGTAAGATGCCTGCTAGTGTATGTAGCATACACTAACTCTGTAATTTAGCAAGATCTGAATAAGGGTTCCTTGTATTCTGTGAGCTTATTTTCTAAATTCTATCTCTAATCAAAATGTGCCCAAGCAAACAAATATATTTTGAATGTTTTTCTTACATGGATGGGTTCCTAGTCATTCCTCTTTCTACCTACCTTGTAGCTTGGTAAAATAGGGCAAGAAAAGATGTGGAGAGGTTGAAAAGTAGCAGCTTTCCTCCATGTATCTCTTTGTTCTTGGGAATCCAGTGCCCTTGTCCCCAACCCCAGTTTTTTGAGAAAATCTCTGAATGGAACTCCATTGTCATCCTTTGGAGAACAAAGAACAATGCTTTGTTTAAAATTTTGCCTTGATTTCTTCTCTAAATGATAAATTAGTTGGATGCCAAATGATTAACGAACTAGAACTGGAAGAATAAATGACTAGAAAGCTTGAGTGGCAACAGCAAGGGCTGTTATTGTCAGTTGGTTCCTCTTCGCAGTATAATCTACTTTTATTTGAAATTCGTCTAAAGGATCCAGAAGGAAAATGAATAGGTAAAGCTAGCCACTTTTGTGAGGAAAAAAAAGAAATGAGAGAATGGATAACTGTTACAGAATAAAAGATGTAAGAAATATATTGACTCAATCAGTAAAGAACTCTTTTCAAATCTTGATTCAAGTAAATAAATTGCAAAAATACATTTTTGGGGATAGTTGAGGTATTTGCACACAAACTGGGTATTAGGTGGTATTAAGAAATTATTGCTAATTTTGTTGAGTATGATATCATGAATATGTTAGAAAAAAGAAGGACCTTATCTATTAGAGATACATCCTGAAATATTTAGAGGTAAAAATGATGATTGTCTGGAATTTTCTTTAAGATTACCTCAGGGGGGAAATTCAGGTTGGAGGCAGATGAAGCAAGATTTGCAAAATAGTTTATTGAAGCTGGGTTATAAGTAACATGGAATTTCATTGTGCTATGCTTCTTTTGTATATGTTTTAAAATTCTCATTTTTTTTTTAATTGAGAAGCAATGTTAGCCACTTTCTCCCAGCAAAATATTTTTCATGGTTGTTGGTGGTTATCAGTTACAAAGTTAATCATACCACTGGATGGTTTCAGTTAAGAGTTTCACCTCAGATTTTCTGCAGCATTCTTTCATATAAAATATCTAGTTTTTCTTTGACAACGCCATATTTCTTGCTAGAGAACAGAACCAAAATTCGTATATGAAGATGTCCTCCTATCTATTTAGTTTCCAGAACATATCTCTGTGTGTAATCTTTTTATCTTTAAGTTTAATTTTGAATAAAATAGAACAAAATAGAGAATAGGCAAAATCATGGTTAACATGGGGAGGGAAAAGCAAGAACAGATGGGAATGCATGGTGAAAGGGAATTAAATTGCCCGAAGTATCACTGACTGGAACCAGATGTGACTGTATTTTCAGGTGAGAAAATTCTCATGAGGGGGCTAATTTCATATGTAGTAAAGCTGTAGACACATGATAAAATTATTGTGGAAGATGTTAGCCAAGACCTTCGGTCAACTCAAAAATTAAGCTTAACTGCTATTTTATATCCTTTCCAAAGGAAATATTTTCTTTTTTAAAAAAGTATATTTTAGGTTTAATTTTAATATTGTGAAAGTGACATACAGGTATAACAGGAAGCTTTTTGAAAAGAGAAAATTATGTAAACCAAACAATTGATATCATTTATGTATCACTCTTTCCAGTCTTTTTATTTGCATATGATACAGACAAAATACATGTTGTGAATTTTTTCACTTATAGTTATTTCATTTGCATCTTCCAAATTTGTCTTAAACCTCTTGCAATCTCACAGACTTCCTGAAAAGTACACTTATTCATGAGTACAGTGATGAAGGACTATCAGACATACTCTCAGAAGTCCTAATTATGACTTGGACTTTAAAGAATAGTTAACCATTAGTTCTTTAGTTCATTTAAAAACATTTTTTATTAGGACTAACTCTTATACCTGATTCATGTAAAATATATTTCCTTAGCTGAGTATGTGCAAAAGTGGTGTTGAGAGGAGATCAAAGAACGTGAAAATCTATGAAATCGCATTCTATTTTGTGCACCAGGACTTGTGCCTTGCTTGACATATAGGTTGGTTGAACTATAGTTAGAAAGGTTTCATTCCAATACTCTTAGGTGAGATAAAACCCCTCTACAGTATATTATATGGTTCAAATGCCTTATTTTCTGCCCCAGGATATCACTGAAATCAGTGGTGTGATACACACTTCAGTGATCCACATTTGAGATTTGCCTTAGTAAACTCTTGAGTAAAAAGAAGGTAAATTCTCTGCAGAAGCAACCACATTACTTTTTATGTTGAAGACAGACAACTGTGCATCTCATCTTTAGAGGATTACTTATTCATAGTTGTTAGAAGAACCCTGCTGAGGCGCTGTAAATGTTTAAGTAGTGATCACTACCAAAGAAGACACAAAAGAGGAAGTAGGAATTATAGTGGGAAAAATTAAAGACAAAATTGTTTGTGTGTTGATTCTAAGCTGGCTCTGACACATGTGAGATCCAGCTCCCTTCCCAAGCCTGGGCTGGGCTCACCGTGGGGCTGGTAATCAGTGACCTTGTAAGACTGCTGTGAGGCTGACATGAGATAATGTACCTAAAACACACAGCTCTTGGCACACAGTGAATGCTGGAGAAATGGTAGCTGTTATGCCTGATTCCCCCCTTCCCCTCATTTCACTCTACCCCTCTCCAATTAATCGCTAAGTCTTATGGTTGGGTTGTTTTTAAAGTTGTATCCCTGAAATTCTTCCATACCTTGTGTCCCCTGTTAAAGGCCGTCGTTGTCTCTCAGATGGTTTACTGCAACAGGCTACTCATAAGGTCTCACTGCCTGTAGTCCATTCTCTACTTCACATCTAGACTGATGCTTAAAAACACAGATCTGGGTATGTTATTACTATGCTTTAAACTTCTTCTTCAGTGCCTTCCCAGTGCCTTTAGATAAAGTCCTACTTCCTTAACATGGCTGCTGTGTACTGCTCCTACCTAATTCTCTCTGCAGTCTCCCGAACTCTCTCTGCTTTACCTGTGCTGCACTAGTTTCAGCTCCACTACCTGAAATATTCCATTATATATACCTTTTTTAAAAAAAATTTTTCATCTTTATTGGTATATAATCACTTTACAGTATCGTGTTAGTTTCTGCTGTACAACAAAGTGAATCAGCTATATGTATACATATATCCCCTTATCCCCTCCCTCGTGAACCTCCCTCCCACCCTCCCTAACCCATCCTTTAGGTCTTCACAAAGCATCAAGCTGATCTCCCTGTGTTATGCAGCAGTTTCCCACTAGCTATCTATTTTACATTTGGTAGTGTATATATGTCAATGCTCCTCTCTCACTATGTCCGAGCTTTCCCTTCCCCACCGTGTCCTCAGGTCCATTCTCTACATCTGCATCTCTCTTCCTGCCCCGCCACTAGGTTCATCAGTACCATTTTTCTAGATTCCATATATATGCATTAGCATATGGTATTTGCTTTTCTCTTTCTGATTTACTTCACCCTGTATGACAAACTCTAGGTCCATCCACCTTATTACAAATAACTCAATTTCATTCCTTTTTATGGCTGAGTAATATTCCATTGTATATATGTGCCGCATCTTCTTTATCCATTCATCTGTTGATGGACATTTAGGTTGCTTCCATGTCCTGGCTGTGTAAATAATGCCTCCTCCTGCACTGTTGGTGGGAATGTAAATTGATACAGCACTATGGAGAACAGTATAGAGGTTCCTTAAAAGACTAAAAATAAAACTACCATATAACCCAGCAATCCCACTACTGGGCATATACCCAGAGAAAACCATAATCCAATATATATTTTAATTTTATGTTTACTTCTCAGTGCTTTACCCTCCCCAAAACTGTAAGTTCCTTGATCAGGGACAATGTCTGTCTTATTGGTTAGGAGCTTTATAAGTATTGGAAGAAAAAAAGTAACAGGGGGAAAGGAGGAGAGAGGGGGAAAAAAAAACAAAGGAATTCTTTCTAACACATGCACTATTTTTATGTTGTTGAATTGAATTGAGTTGCAAATAAATTTTGCCTTTATGTTAAATTCAACTTCTATTTCACATTTGCTTTTCCTAACACCATACCTATATTTTTACATGCCTAATTAAGAGGAGGTGCTTTACAATGTGTAGCTTCTATCTCAAATCTGAGTATCCTACATAATCTTGCTTCTTGCCCCCCCACCCCTACCCACCCCAATAAAAATCTATCCTTTTTCCACTAGCCAGTAAAAGGGATTAACTGATTTCTGGATATTTTTTATCTGTATAAATTATGTGAGTGTCGCATGAAGCCCACCCTGACAGAGCTATGTTGTGCTCTTTTTGAAGTTGGATTAAGGGCGCACTAAGCAGGGTGTGCCCATTAAATTATAATGTTGAAAAGCTTGAATCCTGGAAACACATGCTGCCGATATTTTGGGTTTTAATAGGATTAGCTCTACTATGAAAGAATTTGAGAACTTATGTTCCTGTGAAACTGTTTGTGGGTTAATTTGATATGAAAAGAGATGAGCTGCTTTTCCTTCTGTGTCCAAAAAAAAGATTTATTTGTTTATACTCTGGGGATTTGAAAAATATGTAGAATATTAGCATCTCATAAGGTATTTTAATCCTTATTAATCTATACAATAATGTTTTCTTATTCATGTTCTTGAAATATAACATTAAAAACACTTCTTAACTATATGACATTCTGGGAAAGGCAAAACTACAGCTGCAATAAAGAGATGAGTGGTTGCGGGGGGGGGGTGCTTGGGGGAGGGATGAATAGGTGGAGTGCAGAGGATTTTTAGAGCAGTGAAACTATTGTGTATGATACTACATTTGTGGGTACGTGTCTTTATATATTTGTCAAAACCCATAGAATATACAACATTAAGAGTGAACCCTTTGGACTTTGGGCTGTAGTGATGTAGGTTCATCTTTGTAACAAATGTACCACTCTGGTATGGGATGTTGGTAGTGGAAGGTGCGGATTGTGCATGCGGAGGGGGTAGAGGAAATATGGGAACTCTGTAATCTCTGCTCAATTTTGCCGCAAACCTAAAACTGCTCTAAAAACACATAACTATATTTTTCTTTAGTGTATTTTTTCCTGAATTGCCCACAAATATTTAACAACTCTAACCTATAGAATGTCTTCTATTGTAAATTATATCCCCACCAGCAAACTATATTCATATATGAAAAAATTTAGTGAAATCTCTTGCATTTCCACAATTTGAGTTGGATTTTTCTTTTTCTTTCTACCATGTTCTTTCATTTATTATTTCTGCTTGTATCATACTGCTTTCTTCCTTATATATTTATGATTGTTATTTACTTGATTTCATGGATCAAATGCTTCAGTCATTTACATCCATGCTTCTTGTTTTCCAAAAGATTTATTTCTAATAAAGGCTCTAGACTTCTTTTCCTGAGAACTGCTTTGGCTATATCTCATAAGTTTTTATATAGTGTTCTCATTGTTATCCATTTCTTAGTAGTATGTAGTTCTTTTTTTATTAATATTTTAATCCCAGAGGTTTTTTTTTCAGTTATGCATATAAATATATCTATTCTTTTTCAGATTTTTTTTTTCCATTATATGTTGTTACAAGATAGTGAATATAGTTCCCTGGGCTATATAGTAGGTCTTTGTTGTATATCTGTTTTATGTAATAATGTGTATATGTTAATCCCAAACTTAATTTATCTCTCCTCCTTCCCCCCCAACTGTACCTTTTAGTAACCTTAAGTTTGTTTTCTATGTCTGTGAGTCTATTTCTATTTTGTAAATACATTCATTTGTATCATTTTTTTAGATTCCACATATAAGTGATATCATATGCTATTTGTCTTTGACTTACTTCACTTAATATGATAATCTCTAGGTATATTTTGCAGCAACATAGATATACCTAGAGATTATCATATTAAGTGAAGTAAGTCACAAATAACGGCTTAGTGGTATTCCATTGTATATATGTACCACATCTCCTTTATCCATTCATCTGTCAGTGAACATTTGGGTTGCTTCCATGTCTTGGCTCTTGTAAATAGTGCTGCTATGAACATTGGGGTGCATGTATCTTTTGTGGATATGTGCCCGGGAGTAGGATTGTAGGATCATATGGTAACTATATTTTTGGTTTTTTAAGGAACCTTCATACTGTTATCCATAGTTGCTGTGCCAATTTATATTCCCACCAAGAGTGTAGGAGGGTTCCTTTTTCTCCACACCCTCTCCAACATTTATTATCTGTAGACTTTTCAATGATGGCCATTCTGACAGGTACAAGGTGATACCTCATTTTAGTTTTAATATGCATTTCTCTAATAATTAATGATATTGATCATCTTTTCATGTGCCTATTGGCCATCTGTATGTCTTCTTTGGAGAAATGTCTGTTTAGGTCTTCTGCCCTGTTTTTGATTGGGTTGTTTGGGGTTTTTTAATAAGCTCTATGAGTTGTTTGTATATTTTGGAAATTAATCCCTTGTTGGTAGCATTGTTTGCAAATATTTTCTCCCAGTCTGTAAGTTGTCTTTTCATTTTGTTTATGGTTTCCTTTGCTATGCAAAAGTTTTTAAGTTTAATTAGGTCCAATTTGTATATTCATTCAGTTTTATTTCCACTACTCTAGGAGACAGATCATCAAAAAATATATATATACACACACACACACACACATATATTGCTGCGATTTATGTCAAAGAGTGTTCTTCCTATGATTTCCTCTAGGAATTTTATAGTATCTGGTCTTACATTTAGGTATTGAATCTATTTTGAGTTTATTTTTGTATATGGTATTAGAAAATGTTCTAATTTCATTCTTTTACATGGAGCTGTCCAGTTTTCCCAGCATCACTTGCTGAAGAGACTGTCTTTTGTCCATAGTATATTCTTACTTCCTTTTTCATAGATTAATTGACTATAAGTGTGTGGGTTATTTCTGGGCTTTCTATCCTTTTCCATTGATCCATATGTCTGTTTTTGTGCTGATACCATACTGTTTTGGTGACTGTAGCTTTGTAGTATAATCTGAGGTCAGGGAGCCTGATTCCTCCAGCTCTATTTTTTCTTTCTCAAGATTGCTTTGGCTATTCAGGGTCTTTTACTTTTGCATACACAATTTTTTTTAAGCTCTTTATTGGAGTATAATTGCTTTACACTCTTCTACCAGTTTTTGAGGTACACCAAACTGAATCAGCTGTATTTATACATATATCCCCATATCCCCTCCCTCCCACAATTCCCTCCCACACTCCCTGTCCTGGCTCTCTAAAGCATCACCCATCATCGAGTTGATCTCCCTTTGTTATACAGCAACTTCCCACTAGCTAGCTATTTTACATTTGGTAGTGTATATACGTCTATGCTACTCTCTCACTTCATCCCAGCTTCCCCTTCGCCCCGCATCCCAGCCCCGTGTCCTCAAGTCCATTCTCTACATCTGCATCTCCACTCTTGCCCTCTCACTGGATTCATCAGTACCATTTCTTCAGATTCCATATATGTGAGTTAGTATACAGAATTTGTTTTTCTCTTTCTGGCTTACTTCACTCTGTATGACAGTCTCTAGGTCTATCCACCTCATTACAAATAACTCAATTTCATTCCTTTTTATGGCTGAGTAATATTCCATTGTATGTATGTGCCACATCTTCTTTATCCATTCATCTATTGATGGGCATTTAGGTTGCCTCCATGTCCTGGCTATTGTAAATAGTGCTGCAATGAACATATGGTACATGTTTCTTTTGGGATTATGGTTCTCTCTGGATATATGCCCAGGAGTGGGATTACTGGGTCATATGGTAGTTCTAGTATTAGTTGTTTAAGGAACCTCCAAACTCTTTTCCATAGTGGCTGTACCAGCTTACATTCCCACCAACACTGCAGGAGAGTTCCCTTTTCTCCACACCCTCTCCAACATTTATTGTTTCTAGATGTTTCGAGGATGGCCATTTTGACTGGTATGAGGTGATACCTCATTGTGGCTTTGACTTGCATTTCTCTAATGATTAGTGATGTTGAACATCTTTTCATGTGTTTGTTGGCCATCTGTATGTCTTCTTTGGAGAAGTGTCTATTTAGGTCTTCTGCCCATTTGTGGATTGGGTTATTTGCTTTCTTGGTATTAAACTGCATGAGCTGCTTATATATTTTGGAGATTAATCCTTTCTCTGTTGCTTCATTGGCGAGTATTTTCTCCCATTCTAAGGGTTGTCTTCTTGTCTTGTTTATGGTTTCTTTTGCTGTGCAAAAGCTTTGAAGTTTCATTAGGTCCCATTTGTTTATTCTTGATTTTATTTCCTTTATTCTAGGAGGTGAGTCAAAAGGATCTTGCTTTGATGTATGTCATAGAATGTTCTGCCTATGTTTTCCTCTAGGAGTTTTATAGTGTCTGGCCTTCCATGTAGGTCTTTAATCCATTTTGAGTTTATTTTTGTATATGGTGTTAGAAAGTATTCTAATTTCATTCTTTTACATGTTGCTGTCCAATTTTCCAAGCACCAGTTATTGAAGAGGCTGTCTTTTTTCCATTGTATATTCTTGCCTCCTTTGTCAAATATAAGCTGCCCATATGTGCTTGGGTTTACCTCTGAGTTCTCTATTCTGTTCCATTGATCTACCTTTCTATTTCTGTGCCAGTACCATACTGTCGTGATCACTGTGGCCTTGTAGTATAATTTCAAGTCAGGAAGCCTAATTCCACCAACTCCTTCTTTCCTTCTCAAGATTGCTTTGGCTATTCGGGGTCTTTTGCATTTCCACACAAATCGTCAGATTTCTTATTCTACTTTTGTGAAAAATGCCTTTGGTAATTTGATAGGGATTGTGTTGAATCTGTAGATTGCTTTGGGTAAGGTAGTCACTTTCACAATATTGATTCTTCCAATCCAAAAACATGGTATGTCCCTCCATCTGTTTGTGTCGTCTTTGATTTCTTACATCAGTGTCTTATAGTTTTCTGCATACAGGTCTTTTGCCTCCTTAGGCAGGTTTATTCCTACATATTTTATTCTTTTAGTTGCAGTGGTAAATGGGAGTGTTTCCTTAATTTCACTTTCTGCTCTTCTGTTGTTAGTGTATAGGAATGCAAGAGATTTCTGTGCGTTAATTTTATATACTGCTACTTCACTAAATTCATCAATTAGTGCTAGCAGTTTTCTGGTAGAATCTTTAGGGTATTTTATGTATAATATCATGTCATCTGCAAAGAGTGACAATTTTTTTTTTCCAATTTGGATTCCTTTTATTTCATTTTCTTCTCTGATTGCTGTGGCTAAAACCTCCAAAACTATGTTGAATAATAATGGTGAGAGTGGTCTCCCTTGTCTTGTTCCTGTTCTTAGAGGGAATGCTTTCAATTTTTCACCATTTAGAACGATGTTGGCTGTTGGTTTGTCATATATGGCTTTTATTATGTTGAGGTAATTTCCTTCTATGCCCATTTTCTGGAGAGTTTTTATCATAAATGGATGTTGAATTTTCTCAAAAGCTTTTTCTGCATCTATTGAGATTATGATATGGTTTTTATCCTTCAATTTGTTAAGATGATGTATCACATTGATTGATTTGCACATATTGAAGAATCCTTGCATTCCAGGGATAAACCCCACTTGATCATGGTGTATGATCTTTTTAATATGCTGTTGGATTCTGTTAGCTAGTATTTTGTTGAGGATTTTTGCATGTATATTCATCAGTGATATTGGGCTGTAATATTCTTTTTTTGCGACATCTTTGCCTGGTTTTGGTATCAGGGTGATGGTGGCCTCATAGAATGAGTTTGGGAGTGTTCCTCCTTCTGCTAGATTTTGCAAGAGTTTGAGAAGGATAGGTGTTAGTTCTTCTCTCAATGTTTGATAGAATTCGCCTGTGAAGCCATCTGTCCCTGGGCTTTTGTTTGTTGGGAGATTTTTAATCACAGTCCCAATTTCCATACTTGTGATTGGTCTGTTCATATTTTCTATTTCTTCCTGGTTCAGTCTTGGAGGATTGTACTTTTCTAAGAAGTTATCCATTTCTTCCAGTTTATCCAATTTATTGGCATATAGTTGCTTGTAGTAGTCTCTCATGATCTTTTGTACTTCTGCAATGTCAGTTGTTACTTATCCTTTTTCATTTCTAATTCTGTTGATGTGCATCTTCTCCCTTTTTTCCTGATAAGTTTGGCTAATGGTTTATCAATTTTCTTTATCTTCTTAAAGAACCAGCTTTTAGTTTCATTGAGCTTTGCTATTGTTTCCTTCATTTCTTTTTCATTTATTTCTGCTCTGATCTTTATGATTTCTTTCCTTCTGCTCACTTTGGGGTTTTTTTGTTCTTCTTTCACTAATTATTTTAGGTGTATGGTTACGTTGTTTATTCAATATTTTTCTTGTTTCTTGCGATAGGACTGTATCGCTATAAACTTCCCTCTTACAACTGCTTTTGCTGCATCCCATAGGTTTTGGGTTGTTGTGTTTTTGTTGTCATTTGTTCCTAGCTATTTTTTGATTGCCTCTTTGATTTCTTTAGTGATTTCATGGTTGCTTAATAGTGTATTGTTTAGCCTCCATGTGTTTGTATTTTTTACAATTTTTTCCTGTAATTGATATCTAGTCTCATGACATTGTGGTCAGAGAAGATGCTTGATATGATTTGAATTTTCTGGAATTTACCAAGGCTTGATTTGTGACTCAAGATGTGATCTATCCTGGAGAATGTTCCGTGTGCACTTGAGAAGAAAGTTTATTCTGTAGTTTTTGGATGGAATGTCCTATAAATATCAATTAAGTCGAGATGGTCTAATGTGTCATTTAAAGCTTGTGTGTCCTTATTTATTTTCTGTTTGGATGATCTGTCCATTGATGGAAGTGGGGTGTTAAAGTCTCCTACTATTGTGTTACTATTGATGTCCTCTTTTATGGCTATTAGCATTTGCTTTATGTATTGAGGTGCTCCTATGTTGGGTGCATAGATATTTACAATTGTTCTATGTTCTTCTTGGATGGATCCCTTGATCATTATTTAGTGTCCTTCCTTGTCTCTTGTAATAGTCTTTACTTTAAAGTCTAATGTGTCTGATATGAGTATTGCTACTCCAGCTTTCTTTTGACTTCCATTTGCTTGGAATATCTTTTTCCATCCCCTTACTTTCAGTCTATATGTGTCCCTTGGCCTGAAGTGGGTTTCTTGTAGACAACTTATGTAAGGGTTTTGTTTTCGTATCCATTCAACCAATCTGTGTCTTTTGATTGGAGCATTTAATCCATTTACATTTAAGGTGATTATTGACATGTGTGTTCCTATTACCATTTTCTTAATTGTTTTGGGTTTGTTTTTGTAGGTCTTTTCCTTCTCTTGTGTTTCCTGCTTAGAAAAGTTCCTTTAGCAATTGTTGTAAGGCTGGTTTGGTGGTACTAAATTGTCTTAACTTTTGCTTGTCTGTAAAGCTTTTGATTTCTCTGCCGAATCTGAATGAGATTCTTGCTGGGTAGAGTATTCTTGGCTGTAAGTTTTTTTCTTTCAAGATTTTAATTATCTCCTGCCACTCCCTTCTGGCCTGCAGAGTTCCTGCAGAAAGATCAGCTGTTATCCTTTTGGGTTTTCCCTTATATGTCATTTGTTGCTTTTCTCTTGCTGCTTTTAATATTTTTTCTTTGTGTTTAATTTTCTTTAGTTTGATTAATATGTACCTCAGTGTATTTCTCCTTGGGTTTATTCTGTATGGGACTCTCTGTGCTTCTTGGACTTGATTAATTATTTCCTTTTCCATGTGGGGGAAGTTTTCCACTATAACTTCTTGAAATATTTTCTCAGACCCTTTCTTTTTTTCTTCTTCTTCTGGGATGCCTATGATTCGAATGTTGGTGTGCTTAATGTTGTCACCAAGGTCTCTGAGACTGTCTTCCATTCTTTTTATTCTTTTTTCTTTTTCCTGCTCAGTGGCAGTTATTTCCACCATTCTATCTTCCAATTCACTTACTCATTCTTCTGCCTCAGTTATTCTGCTGTTTATACCATCTAGAGTATTTTTAACTTCGGTTATTCTGTTATCTATTACCATTTGTTTGCTCTTTAGTTCTTCTGAGTCTTTATTAACTGTTTCTTGTATTTTCTCTATTTTGTTATTGAGATTTTGGATCATCTTTACTATCATTACTCTGAATTCTTTTTCAGGCAATTTTCCTATTTCCTCTTCACTTATTTGGTCTTGTGTATTTTTACCTTGTTCCTTCATCTGTGACATATTTTTTTGTCGTCTCATTTTCCCCCCACTTTTGATGGGTGGGATTGTGTTCCTGTCCCACTGGGTGTTTGGCCTGAGGTTTCAAGCACTGGAGTTTGTAGGCTGTTGAGTATAGCTGGGTCTTGGTGTTGAGGTGAGAACCTCTGGGAGACCTCACACTTCCCAGGGAATATGGGTTTCCCTGTTAGTCCAAAGTTTTGGGCTCAGCTCCCACCTCAGGAGCTCAGGCCTGACCCTGGGCTTGTGAATCAAGATCCCACATGCCATGTGGAGCAGGAAAACGAAGAAAAATTAAAAAAAAAAAGTAGTAGAACAGTAGAACAATAGGAAGATAAAAAATATGATAACAGGAAACTAACAGATGTTAGAAAAAATTTTAAAAAAAATAGTTGGAGCAACAACTGGAAGGTAAAACAGCTGCAATGGCCTAAGTGAGGAGGTGGGGAAAAAAAAAAAAAAGAAAGACAAAAAAAGAAAAAACAAAGCCAGAAAAGGCCTTGGCTGTGGGGGCGGGGCTTAGACAAGGGTGTGGGTGGGAGGGTGGGGAGGAGGTTAGGCAATGGGCAGGACCTACGCTTAGAAAAGGCCCTGGAGGTAGTGGGGAATGGGGCTTAGGCCCAGTGAGGCAGAGGGGCCCAGGAATGCCTCTGGTCCTGGGGGTAAAGGACCAGGTCAAGGATCCCAGTGGGCTCTCTGGGCCCGAGTTGGTGGGAGAAATGCTAGGTACCTCCCCTTGTCCTCCAGTCTCAGAGAGTCCCTCTCCCTTGTGTTCTCTTCTTCCTCACCCCCTCTCTCCTATTCCCCTAGGACCCTCACAGCTGCAGGGGGCACTGGAAGGCAGGAGACCAGACTCTGATGCCCAACAGGCTTCCCAGGGCCAAATGGCCTAGGATAACGTGTGTGGCACTTCCCCGGATCTCCCAGTCTCGTAGGGTCCCTATTTGCCTCTCTTCCTCTCCTCCGCCTCCCACTCTCCTAGGTCCCAAGCAGCTGGAGGGGGCCCTGGAGTGTGAAAGACCAGGTCTGTGAGCCTAGCAGGCTTCCCAGAGCTAGTGGGCAGGGGAAATACCTTCTCTGCCTCCCTTGATCCTCCAATCCCAGAAGGCCCCCTCCCCTGCCTGCCTCTCCTCTTATCCTCTGCTTTCCTCCTACACCCCTAGGACCAGTGAAACCTAGAGGGGTCCCTGGAAGACTGAAGACCAGGCCTGGGAGTGCAACAGGCCTCCTGGTGCCAAGTGGGTAGGGAGATTTCCTGCAGCCTCTCCCCTGATCCTCCGGTCCTGTGAGGTCACCCCACCGCTGTCTGCCTCTCTTCCTCTTCTTCTCTCCTTCCTCCCTCCCATTCCTGTACAACCCACTCTGCTGGAGAGACCGAGGGACCAGACTCAGGAGCCCAGCAGGCCCACCGCGCCCAATTGGGCAGGGGAAAGGTCCTCTGCACCTCCCCTGGTCCTCTGCTCCTGGAACATCCCACCACCAATCTGCCTCTCTTCCTCTTCCCCTGCCATGCTCCAACGTCCCTGGGACCAACACATCTGGGAGGGGACCCTGGAGAGTTGGAGACCAGGCCTGGGAGCCCAGCAGGCTTCCTGGGCCAGTGGGCAGTGGAAATGCCTTCCGCTCCTCCCCGATCCTCTGATCCCAGAGCGTCCCTCCCCCCTTCTGCCTCTCTTCTTTTCCCCCCACCACTTCCCGCCTGTACTTCTAGGACCAACAGCCTGGAGGAGACTTGGAAGGTGGAGGACCCACCCAGAAGAAATACCCAGCTGCACCTCCCCTATTCTTCTGACCTGGAGAGATCCCTTCCCACCCCCACTGTCTGCCTCTCTCCCTCCCCCCTCTCCTGGCCATGCCCCCAGGACCCTCGTGCCAGAGGGGGACCTGGAGAGTGAAGGACCAGGCCTGGGAGCCCAGTTGGCCTCCCTGGCCAAGAGGGCAGGAGAAACGCCCTCTCGCCTCCCCATCCCCCAATCTCAAAGCCCCCACCCCCACCTGTCCGCTTCTCCACCTCCTCGCCCCTTCTCCCTCCTTCCCACACCCCTAGGACCCAGGCAGCCTGGAGGGGGCCTTGGAGGGTAGAGGACCCCCCTGGGGAGGCCAGCAGGCCCCCAAACTGGGGAGCTCAGCAGACCACCTGGCCTCCCAGGTTGAAAAACCCAGTTGCCGTTTCCCAATCTCCCCAGCCCTCAAGGATTCCTCCAGGCAGGAACCTCCCCCCTCCCCCAGCCACCCCCCCCCCAGGGGCTCCGGTCCCATCCAGCTTCCCCTTCCCCACCTCCTTGACTTCCTCCAGGTCCTACCCAGTTGCTCCAGGGTTCCTGCAGTCTGCTTGGGCCTCAGGTCCCCCGCTGGCCTCTGGCAACTGATCTATTTGCAGGGAGACTCGATCTCCGTGTCTTCCCATGCCGCCATCTTGACTCTGCCCCTATTTTTGCATACACATTTAAAAAAAAATTTTTTTTGTTCTAGTTCTGTGAAAAAGCCTTTGATAATTTTATAGGGATTGCATTGAATCTGTAGATTGCCTTGGGTAGTGTAGTCATTTTAACAGTACTGATTCTTCCAGTCCAAGAACAGGGTATATCTTTCCATCTGCTGTGTTGTCTTCAATTTCTTTTATCAGCATCTTATAGTTTTTGGAGAACAGGTCTTTTGCCTCCTTAGGTAGGTTTCTTCCTAGGTATTGTATTCTTTTTGATGTGATGGTAAATGAGATTGTTTTCTTAATTTCTCTTTGTGATCTTTTGTTGTTAGTGTATAGGAATACAAGAGATTTCTGTGTATTAATTTTTTATCCTGAAACTACCAAATTCATTGATGAGCTCTAGTAGTTTTCTGGTAATGTCTTTAGGATTTGCTATGTATACCATCATGTCATCTGCAAACAGTGACAGTTTTACTTCTTTTTCAATTTGGATTCCTTCCATTTCTTTCTTTCTTTCTTTCTTTCTTTCTTTCTTTCTTTCTTTCTTTCTTTCTTTCCTTCCTTCCTTCCTTCCTTCCTTCCTTCCTTCCTTCCTTCCTTCCTCTTTATTGGAATATAATTGCTTTTTTTCTCTGATTGCTGTGGCTAGAAGTTCCAAAACTATGTTGGATAAAAGTGGCAAGAGTAGGCATTCTTGTCTTGTTCCTGATCTTAGAGGAAATGCTTTCAGCTTTTCACTATTGAATATGATGTTAGCTCTCAGTTTGTTATATATGCCCTTTATTATGTTGAGGTATGATCCCTATAAGCCCACTCTCTGGAGAGAATTTAATCATAAATCAATGTTGAATTTTATCAGAAGCTTTTTCTGTATCTATTGAGATGATCATATGGTTTTTATTCTTCAGTTTGTTATGTGGTATATCATATTGATTGATTTGCAGATATTGAAAAACCTTTGCATCCCTGGGATAAATCCCATTTGATCATGATTTATGATCCTTTTAATGTATTGTTGGTGTCAGATTGCTAGTATGTTGTTGAAGATTTTTGCATCTATGTTCATCAATGATACGGGCCTGTAAATTTCTTTTTTTTTTTTTTTTTTTTTTTTTGTGGTATCTTTGTGGGTATCAGGGTGATGGTGTCCTCAGAGAATGATTTTGTAAGTTTTCCTTCCTCTGCAATTTTTTAGAATAGTTTCAGAAGGACAGGTGTTAACTCTTCTCTAAATGTTTGATACAATTCGCCTGTGAAGCCATCCGGTCCATGGACTTCTGTTTGTTGAGAATTTTTAAATTATTGATTCAGTTTCAGTACTGGTAATTCGTCTGCTCATATTTTCTATTTCTTCCTGGTTCAGTCTTCGGAGATTGTACCTTTCTAAGAATTTGTCCATTTCTTCTATGTTGTCCATTTTATTGGTATATAGTTGCTCATAGTGGTCTCTTATAATCCTTCGTATTTCTGTGGTGTCAGCTGTAACTTCTTTTTCATTTCTGATTTTCTTGATTTGGGCCCTCTTCCTTTTTTTCTTGATAAGTCTGGCTAAAGGTTTGTCAATTTTATTTATCTTTTCAAAGATAAAACCAGATTTTAGTTTCATTTATCTTTTCTAATTTTTTTTTAGCTTCTATTTCATTTATTTCTGCTCTGATCTTTATGATTTCTTTCCTCCTACTAACTTTGGGTTTTGTTTATTCTTCTTTCTCTAATTGTTTTAAGCATAGGATTAGGTTGTTTGCGACTTTTCTTGTTTCCTGAGGTAAGCTTGTATCACTATAAACTTCTTTCTTAGAACTGCTTTTTCTGTGTCCCATAGGTTTTTGATCATCATGTTTTCATTTTCATTTGTCTCTAGGTATTTTTTTATTTCCTCTTTGATTTCTTCAGTGATCCATTGATTGTTTAGTAGCATGTTGTTTAGCCTCCATGTGTTTGTGTTTTTTGCATTTTTTTTCCTTGTAGTTGATTTCTAGTTTCATAGCATTGTGGTTGGAAAAGATGCTTGATATGATTTCATTTTTCTTAAATTTACTGAGGCTTGCTTTGTGGCCCAGCCTGTGATTTATCCTGGGGGACATTCCATGTGCGCTTGTATGTGCACTCTGCTGCTTTTGCATGGAATGCTCTGTAAACATTAATTAAGTCCAAGTGGTTTAATGTGTCATTTACGGCCTGTGTTTCCTTATTGATTTTCTGTCTGGATGGTCTGTCCATTGATATGGTGGGGTCTTAAAGTCTCCCATTATTATTGTGTTACTGTCAATTTCTCCTTTTAACATTTGCCCTGTATATTGAGATGCTCCTCTGTTGGGTGCATATATATTTATAGTTATTATATCCTCTTGGATTGATCCTTTGATTATTATAGAATGTCCTTTTTTGTCTCTTGTAACATTCTTTAAGTCTATTCTGTTATGTAAGTATTGCTACTGCAGCTTTCTTTTGATTTTATTTGTGTGGAATACCTTTGTCCACTCCCTCACTTTCAGTCTGTATGTGTCTCTAGATCTGAAGTGAGTCTCATATAAGCATCATATGTACAGGTCCTTTTATTGTATCCATTCAGCCAGTCTATGTCTTTTGGTTGCAGCATTTAGTCCATTTACATTTAAAGTAGTTATTGATATTATGTTCCTATTGCCATTTAATTAACTGTTTTGGATTTGTTTTTGTAGGTCTTTTTTCCCCCAACTTCCTTTATTCTGTTCTCTTGTGATTTGGTGACTATCTTTAGTGTTGTGTTTGGATCCTTTTTCTTTTGTGTGTGTGTATCTATTGTAAATTTTTAGTTTGTGGTTACCATGAGGTTTTTGTATGGTATACTTTAGTTATTTATGGAGTGTTTTCAATTTCCAGGTGCTTGCTTAGTAGTTGTTTGTTTGTTCTGATAAATTTATGACAGTTTTTACTGCATTGTGATCAGAATCTCTAATCCAGTGCATGATCAGTTTGTCACTGTTCTTTCAAAAATATGTAATCTGCCTATGCTGGACATAAAGTTCATATATGTGTACATATACGTGTTCATAAATAAAATATCTTAGATTCTTTTGAAATACCTAGGAACGTTAGGCCTATAATCTCCCTGGCAATAGCTGGCTGGAGCTGAGTAGGAAGCCTGCCCCCATATACACTTGGATAGGGAGGTCACTCTCTCCTCAGCTCCAGCCAATTGCCTATATGTGTACACACACTTATAAACATATATCTATAGATAGTTTACCACATTCATTATTTAAACACTCAGTCCCCTTACTTATATTTTATTGATTAAATTGTAAAATGTGTATTATAGTTTCCACTTTGATAATGGTTTGTCAGAGTCTTCTTTCATTATAAATTATGTATTTGATATACTTTGATACTTTGCCATTTGCGCATAAAAATTCAAAACTGCCACATGTCATACAGTCTGCCTTTCATTAGTATGTTTGTTGATTATTTTAGCCTTGACTTCTTTTATCTGACATTAATATCGCAACTCCTTTTTTTTTTTTTTTTGCTAGCTTCTTACTGGGAATATTGTTTTTCACCCATTTATTTCCATTTTTCCCTATTTTATTTTAGTTGAATTGTTGGCTTTTATATTATCATTAATTCTGAGCATCCATATCTTATGATAACCAGCTATAATATTTACCATGTTTGGTCTTATTTAGGCCAACTAGCTTTTTTTTTTTTTTTTGTAATTGTTTTTTATTATGTTTAGTTTTCTCTTTTTCTGAATTTTGCTAGCTCAATCACATTGTCTTGCTCCCTTCCCACCTTTTTACTTTTGGTTTGTTGTGTGAAAGTCACAAACTGATGGCCCTTAAGCCAGATGAAAACACACGTGTTCCTTGGCCCACACACTGCTAAAACATTTTTTTAATTTTTTGCCAACTTTTAAAAAGCTACAGATTTGTATATGAGTATTTTTTTGGAAATGGTTAAGAGGAAATTGGATTGAATATACATTTAGTTTGGATTTGGGGGCTATATTTATGTGGCTTATAATCACTTTCATGTAGACTTCTTGCTAGCCATCCCAGCGGAAGATTGGCTGCAAAGAAGTTCCTATGGCCCACTATGCTGACTCCATTTCTTTCTAGGCGAGAAAGTTTTCATCACCTCAAAAAGACTGATTAGAGTATGGAGGAGGATTGAGGAGGGAGCAATAAGAGACAGAGATATGTGGGTTGTGTTTAGGATTGAGCAAAGGAGGCCTAGTTTGTGGGTATAGGTTCACAGACAGCAGCTTGTCTTTCAGGAGTTTGGTACTCAGACTTATTAGGTAATTTGTTAGAGAATGTAACTCTCATATTCTTTCCCACTACTTCGCCTTTTTTCTTCCCTTTTACTTTTCTGTTCTCTCTCTCTCTCTTTGGAGTATGTGTATAAGTAGTTGGGGTAATATCACAGGAAGATTGTTATATTAATATACTGTACTTTAAAAAGGAATGGAATTCTAAAGAAAGTTTGCTAAGAGTACACAGTGTGAAATTCACATGTTGGAAAACAGGAACTCCCTCAACTTCATGGCAACCTTAGTTCAGAAAGATACCATCCCTCCTATCTTAGGCTAATCCCATCCCTATCATTTCCTGAGTGTCTTTATCTTCAAACCTCTTCTCTCCCATGCCTCCCCTTTGGCTTCAAAGCTTAACTCTTTAAAAGTAGATCTACCCTGTGTCTCTACTTCCTCACATCTCATTTACTCTTAAGCTCTCTACATTCTGCCTGATCTTTGCATCACTTTACTGAAAATAAGTTGCCTAGAGTCATCTCTCTAGGGCGACCTCAACTCTGTCAAATTCGTTGAACATGTTTCAGTGCTTAACACACTAGACCTCTCTGTGGCATGTATCACTATTGTTTAGCCCCTCCTTGGTAACAATCCAGGCTCTTACTCTTGCATCTGTGTCAATATGCTCTCCTGGTTGTGACTTTACTCAGTCTTCTTCAGTGACTTCTCTTCCTTGCTTTGCTCTTTAAATATTAGATTTTCCTAGGGTCTGATTCCACTCTCTTCTCTTCTAAATCCCACATTCTCCTGGGACACTTTATCTTACTTCCATGGCTTTGATCAACCACATGTGTGCTGTTAATTCTCAAATTCATTTCTCCCCTGAGCACCTGACCTATATTTCCAAGAGTGTTTCGGTCTCTCTGGCTGGAGGTCCCATTGTACCAAAAATTAGACATGCCGAAAGCTGAACTCATCATTTCCTTTGCCCATATGCTCAAGTTTATTCCTGTGCTGTGTCCTTCCTCTTAAAACTGTTTCTCTTCTATTAAGAGTACAGTGTTAACATTTCCTTAATTCCCAAGTTAGAAACATGGAAAGTATCTTCAGTTCTTCCCCTCTCCCTCATTCTCATTTGACCATTCTACTCATTTCTCACATTCTTCACCTCTTCTTTATCCCTTCTACCACTTTTCCATCTAGCTATCACCTGCTCAGATTTAGTCACCCTCAGAAGTCGTTCCCAGACTTCCTTCCTTTTCTTTCATCCCCCAACACACACACACACACACACACACACACACACACACACACACACTCATACACGCACACCCAGGGGAGAGTACTTCTTATATGTGCTTTCATAGCATTCATTGTGTAGCTGTGTTTTAGGACTTATCACAGTGTATTATAATGGTCTGTTTACCTGCGTGTTCCTATATATAGCCTTCCCACACTTCAAGATCCCAAAGGGTAGTGACTATGTCATATTCATCTTTGTGACCTCTGGGATATATCACAGTGCATGGTCCATGGTAGAAATAAAATAAATGCTTATGGAATAAATTTAAGTTAGAAGCAAGAGATATTAACCATTGAAGTAGGTTTCACAGAAGATTGTAAAATCCTTTTTTTTTGACTTCATATAAAAATTTGTAAATACCATGTAGGCAGTTTTGCCTGATGTCACTATGATTTCTTGGGAATTCTTCTATGTTTTAAGAATCTTGAGTTTGAAATTTCGTTCAGGTCTGGACATGAAGAAAAATTAGAAATATCCATTTTATTCTTATAAAGTAAGGTAATGATTTTTATAAATTCACATAACACAAAATGCTAAAATATTTTAAATTATTTCACCAAGAGGTGAAATATGGAAGGGAATATTCAAAAATGATATCAGTTGCTGTTGATGTATAATATTTGCCCAATAAATACAGTAAATTCCATTATTCATGATACTTATGTTCTATAAAATCACTGGAAACACTGAATTAGCAGATACTGAACCATTGCTCTTGGAAAAATGTAGGATTAGGTTCCTGCAAGCCTCTTGTCATGTTTTTGTCGACTGAGCATATATAACTTTACGTGTGTTTCTGTTTAAAGACACTTTATTTAATATAGACTGTTGATTAACATTGAACTCACAGCCAAAGGCACTATAATGCATGGCTGAACGAAGCTTGTCTACTGCACATATTTTCTCCATAAGGCACATCACAATCTTCTTGTACTTAGAACACTGGACAGTACTTCAGCAGTATTCTTGGGAGCCATTTTAAATCACAAAATCAGCAACAAAAAAAGCACAAAAAATGAGAAAATATGGGACCAAATAGACTGAAAAGGCCACTTGTTTACAATATGGTAGCTGAAACATGAAGGTAGATCATCGCCTCGTTTCAACCCCAGCTGGGAACACATGTGTCAGGCAACTCAGTTTTTGCCGCTTTGTGCATGTCCACAAATGACTACAAAAGCACCGCAAGTATTGATTTTGAGGCTACAAATAAATTTTAGTGTGTAAGAAAATTGTGAATAATGAGAATCAACTCTATTTGATTTTTTCATCCTGTGCCAGGCCTTAGAGATATCAAGATGAATGAGTACAGACCTTCTTAAATGAATTGTGTTAGGGTTTTTGTGTTAAGATGGTTTTCCTCCTCTTCCTCCTACTCCTCTTCTTTTTTCATCTTTTTCTTCTTCTTCAAAATTTCTTTAATAAAATGACAAAATAAAATGACAAGGTTACACTCTGATTGAATTTTATAACATTGAATTAAGTAGTAAATAGTTATCTATTATGGGTGATAGGACTTCTGTATGAAATTCATCAATATATTATTTGATTTACACTTCTGCTGTAGTAAGCCTGAAATACTCTCTAATTTTTTAACGAAGAGAGAAGTGGGTAATTATGTCAGGAACAAAAAATTTAAAGCAAATAAAATTAGAAGCAAGTTTTGATGCCAGATTTAGAAAGCCTATCCACACCAAGATTACATAAAACCACCTGTCATTTTCTTGTAATAATTTATGTCTACCTTTCTATCTTTTCTTTTTAAAATTTTCTCTTCCAAGAGACATTCAGTGGGTGCTTATGAAGCCAAATTGATGGAGTCTAAGAGACTGGTTTCTAGTTCCTCTTTTTTGTACTTATTATCTATGTGACTGGGCAAGCTAATAACTTTCTGTGCATCCTATTTCCTCAATTGTAAAATAAGGATAATGAAGGATTTCCTCAGTTGTAAAATGAGAGTAATATTAATGAGAATATCTTCACTTGTAAAATGAAGATAATATTATGAGGATGAAATGAGATACTATATAAAAACTATTTAGACTAACTAGAGCCTGACGTTGTTTTTTCATTTTCCCAGAGAGGGTGAGTAGACTATCTAAACACTTGTATATTAGAGAAGATGGTTCTATTGCCTTCATGGATAAATGTTGCTGCGTAAAGAATTCTTAAGCCACAACTGTCTTCTTTCAAAGCTGTTTAAATATTGCTCTCTTATGTGTCTTGTAATCCAGCAGAGAAATCTGAAGCCAACCTGTTTTTTGTATATATGTAGATAAACAGTTATCCCGCTTTCATGCCATAATAAAGTTTTTCATCTGATCAAATTGTCTTAAGTTCAATTTTTTTTTCCCTCAGGAAAGGCAATAGTCTTTTTATTAACTTTGCAGTAGCAGGTAAGTTCTTTCAAATAGAATTCATAATTTCTGTCTAGGAAAATTTCTTTCCCTCCCCTTTATTCTAGTCTTCTTTTCAGGAACACTGGTTATCCACAAATTGACTTTTCCTTGTCTCTTCACCACATTGCTCAGTTCTTTCTTTTCTTTAACTTTTTTCCTTTGCCTTTCTTTTTTGCATTTGAGAAGTTTTTAAATCATAAACCAGTTTTTCTGCAGTAGCAGTTCTGCTCCTTAATGTTTATAATGAGGTGCTTGCTGTGATTTTTAAAGCTATAATAATACCCCACTTCCATGGAGGTCATATGTCTGGAACTAAGTAGAACACATCTGTGAGCTGGGGGTAAGCCAAAAAGTCTCTGGTCTCTTGAAGTACAATCATTGGGCAAATATCACACACTAATGTAATGTAGACATGAAGGAGAAGCAGCCTACATTTACCGAAGGCTGATGGCTTAGCTGGGACCGTGCTATGGTGCTATTTATTTCTCATAATAGTCCTATCAGATAGGATTGTTATGTACATTTTACAGATGAGAGAGCAAATACTTTCAGAAAGATTTGGTAACTTGACAAGGTCAGACAGCTAATAAATGCCTGAGCCAGACATGAAATACCAAAACCTTTGTTCCTTCCATAATACCATTTTATCTCATGGTAGTAAACCTTCACTCTAGAAAAGCTCCCATTTGGTCTTTCAGTCATAATCTATTTTTTTCTTCTTGTTGGCACTGTACTCAAATTTCATTGGCTAGGCTCCAGGTCTACAGGGAGGAAATAGAAAATAGAGAATGTTAGAATAAACATTGTAGCAGCAAGAAGTTTCTTGCCAATAGCTGGAGAGTAAGGGAGAAGAAATATAAAAAGCAGACTGAATTTACTAATTCTAGTAAAAATTAGACTATACATCTTTATAACCTCTGAAGGCATTATTATAATGCTGTATTGTATTTAATTGATAGTCATAAGTATGTCTTGGACTCAGTAAGGAAAGTTTAAATTATATTCAGGTTTTTAAAAGAAGGCTAAAAACAAATATGCAACCAACTTAAGAAATGCCAAAATTGTAGAAGATGTTTTCAGTTGTTTGTAATTGCAGAAAAAAATGAAACATGCCAAATGACTAGCAACAGGAAAATAGATAATTATATTTTAGCTCTATGATGGAATACTTAGAGTAGTAAAAACAAAGTATAGTTTCATATATATACATGGATGAACCTTGGAAAACAGTGAAAAATGCAGTTTGCAAAAATAATGTATAAAATATAATTCCATTTACCTATAGTTGAGAAGTATTCAAAAGTAAAAAATATAGTATTAGGGTTATACATCTATGTGAAAAAAACAAAGCGAATACAATGAACACAAATTGAGAATAATGACAGTCTCAGGGCATGGAAAGGTGAGGGAGGTACAATGGTACATTTGGGTAAGGAAGTAAGATTTCAAGAGTATTAGTAATGTTCTACATCTTAGGCGGGGTGTTGGATACCCCAGTGTTCATTTTACTACCAATAGTATTGTTTATAACATACATAAATAAAATACAGTTGTATGTGTGAAATATTTAATAACAAAAATTTTACTTCTTAAAAAAGTTATGTTTTAGTTATCTAGAAAACTTTAGTTTATGAGAAATATTTCCAAAGATATCAGATATGCTATTCATTATTATTATTATTACAAGGAAAAATAAAAATAGCCAGATGGCTACATCACAGAGCTCATTTAAAAAACAAAATGTGTTAGTTTACTTACCTAAAGAAACACCTTTATTTTGGAATGTTGGGTACTAATGTACCTAAGATGGTTTTTATAGAGGGGAATTTTTGAAATAGAAGTCAAATCCCCTAAATTATGCTGTGCTCTGTGAAAACCTGTTTTCTAAAATAATGATGCTTCAGGTGAATAAAGAGCAAAATTCCAGGAACAAAACACTGCCTTAAATTCTAGAGAAAAGGTCACCTAATTCACAGAATTTACATGTTGTGATATTTAATGTTAAGCCCTGAGGGTGTTTTAGAAATTTAGGTGGGCATTTTCGTCCTCTAGTAATGACTGAGAATATTACAATACTATCCTTCTATAAAATATTTTCCTTCTTTATATTATAGCTGTGATTATTTTTATTTAGATTATATAGGTATGTAAGCTATATTATCTTTGCATTTTGCTTCAGAATAGTCAAGGAGTATATTAGAAAACAGTTGTTATAAAAGGGGTATAGAAATATTAGGGCTGAGAAAAAAATAATGCATACCCACTTGGATATGGACAAATTTTTCTGAAGGGTTAAGATCAAGCCAGAATTCTCTAAGGAAAATTAAATTATGTGAACATTTAGGAAGCTTTATGTATTTCCCCACTGTATTTATATTTTAATTATATTATAATCCATAATTAATAATCTAATGCAGATTGACATCCATGATTAAGAAGAAAAACCTGTTAATTCTCATTTCTTGCTTATGAATAAAAGGATTCAACTTCCTTCTGGTGAAAACTCTAGAAGGCACATATATATTTTGAAAGGTTTTCAAATATTTTTCATTGAGAAATATTTTTTCACACAAAATAATTTTAATTTCATCTGCAATTTTGGGAAGGAATGAATATTGGATTCTGCTTTGTTTTTTTATTTCTTTTTAACAGGTGATTTGGGAATAGGATATACTCTGATGCCTTGTATGAGGGTCTCTCTTTGTATGCAAAATGCTGTAGTTTTCCTGGAAACTAATCTTCTTAAAAGCTAATACCCAAATCAAACAATGTACCCTTTTCAGTGCTGAATAAAAATAGGTCAGGAAGGGATTAAAAGACTGGCACTGCACTAAAGTGAAGCAATGAAAGTTTCGCTCTTTAAGCTCTCCCTTGTTATGTGAGAATTTATAAATTACCAGTTTAATTCAGACCCCTTCCTTCTGCCTATTCTAGCTTGCCTCTTAGTATGAAGGCTTTATTGTTCAACATTGTTTTCTTAGAACTGTCCTCATTGTATATGTTAGAAAATTTTTAATATCAATCAACATTGAGTCCACTTTGCTTCATCTGTATATTTAATCAACAGAGAAACTTAGGTTGATTTTGCATAATATTCACTTCTTCAGTTTCTGCTGCTGTTTCTTCTTCATTCACCTCTCCTTTTAAGTATCTGATAGTCATCCCTATGCCCTGAATAGTCTTAGATTTCTTATTAGCCTTCAAGTTACTGAAGTGTTTGATTCAATAAGCATATTTGAGAATCTACTATGTACAAGGAAGTGTGAAATCTGTATAGAGTTGGATAAGATATATTGAATAAGAGTTTGAAGTCTCACTGAGAATTCCTTAAAATAAGACTGTGATAACGGCAGGACACATGTAAATTCCATCAACTGATGAAAATAGCTATATGACTTTGGGGATGGTATCTAAACTTTTTGAACCTCTATTCATATGGAAAATGGAAGTTAAAATGTATGCCTTTTATATGTATTTATATAAGTAGTTTTCAATACAGGAGATAACGTATACAAAGTACTTATCATGGTACTGTCATGTAAGAGGATTCCAATAAATGGTTTATATTATTAGTACTATTGTTATATTTAGCCAGTTAACCATGTTCATATGTTCATTATCTCTACATATTCTGTGTCTCCACCCCTCCCATCACTGCACCCCTTCCCCTCCCCCCACTCCTGCCCCTGCTCTCAACCTATCAATTATAAAAGGATATCCAAGTCTCCATTTCTTTGCCTACAAAATGACAGGATTAGACGATAGTTCTAGGGTTTCTTCCATCTTTACAATTACATAGATCTTTGTCTGAGAGAGCTGGGTCCTTAGTACTAATAATCCTTATCTAAGAATTTGAGTTGTACTCAGTATGTATAACTTTTTCATATATCTTCTCTTCAAATTTTTGTACTTCCTCCCCTTTTCTCTTAATTCACAGAATAAAAGTATCTCCTAAGAACAAGGGTATTCTCCTAGATAATCATAATCCAATACTTACAGGAAATTTAACATTGGTATAATAATATTATCAAATTTACTAACCATATTTAAATTTCCCCAGTTATTCAATAACATGTGCTCTCTCTCCCTCTCTTTTAATACCCAGTATCCAATGAAGGATTGTGCATTGCTTTTAGTTGTCAGATATCTCTAGTCTCCTTTAATCTAGAACGCTGGTCTTTATCATTTTTCTCTTTTATGACATTGACTTTTTTTTAAGAATTTAAGCCAAGTGTTTTGCAGAGTGTTCTCAATTTGGGTTTCTCTGTTTCCTTTATTAGATAGTGGCTAAACTGTTGGCAGGTCTGCAATAAAGTGACTCCTAAAACATTTCTGGCACGCCTACTACAGAGCAGATGTATCCCTCTGAATGCCCCAGAGCAGAGAGCACATGGAATCAGTTTGACACATTATTCATGATAAGTTGGATCACTGGGTTAAGGTGGTGTCTCTCACATTTCTCAGTTGCAAAGATACTCCTTTTCTTTGTAACAACAAGTAATCTCTGGGAAGCTACTTTGAGACCGTCTTGTTCCCCTATAGACTTTCACCAGTGGTTTTAGCATCCATTGATGTTTCTTACTCACATCAGTTATTACTGTGTTCACTGTAACATGGTGATTTTCTATTTCTCTTAGGCCTTGTACATGTATTGGTTGTCTTTCTCTTGTGAACTCATGATAATCAGGCTTCTGCCTTCCCACTCCTCTAAAACTGCTGTTGTCAAGGTCACCGATGATTTCCATTTACTACATCCAATGGGCAAGTCTCCGTCCTTATTTTCCTTGGTTTATCAACTGCGTTTGACAAAATTAATCATTCCCTTCTCCTTGATATACTTTCTTCAGTTGGCCACTGAAAAACTGTAGAATGACTCCTTATCAGTGTTCTTTACTGGTTCTTCTTTAGCCTCTAAACTCTAACCATGGAAAAACCTCAGAATTTAGACTTCATACCTCTACCTCTACTACAACTCAACATGTGACAATTTGGTTCTTTTAGTTGCTCAGAACCAAAATTCTGGAGTCGTACTTGACTCCACTTTCTTTTACCCTCTACATCTAATTCATCAGCAAATTCTGTCAGCTCTGTTTTTAAAATATACACCAAACCTAGTCACTGCTCACCACTTCCATTGCCCTATCCTTAGTCTGAGCCACTATGATGTCTGGTCTTAACTACTATAATAGTGTCCTAGTGAGACTCCCTGCTTCCACCCTTGCTTGCCTATAGGATTTTTTTCTTAAAAGGCAAATAATGTCACAAAATCCATCTAACTGAAAATGAAATCCGAAGTTCTCACATAGATTATAGAGCTGTGCATACTCTGGCCCCTGGCTAGTTCTTTGATCTTCTGCCGGTCTCCTGTTTACCAACTCTATTTGTTATCCCCTTTGCCTGGAAAACTCTTCCCCCAGACAATCCCTATGCCTGACTCCATCACTTCATTCAGATCTCAAATGTCACCTTATCAGAGAGTCCCTTTCAGGTCATCCTACCTAAAATAAACCTCTCTCCCTCACTCTTTGCTGCCTTTCTCTGTTTATTTTTTTTCTTAGCCCCTGATGTAGTATATGTTTGGTTTGTGTGTATCATCTGTCTACCTTCGCTGGAATATGTGCTCTATGGCAGCAGGGACTGCTATATCCCCAACCCTGAGAGCAGTGCTTAGCACCTAATAAATATTTGTTAATTGGCTGTTGAAATTCCTCTTGTCTGTTAATGATAGAAAGAAAATGAGTTTTTTTTCCCACTTCTAGTGAAAGTTTAATTTTATAACTGCTCTTCTTTTCCTCTTGAAATGTTGTTTATAATGTTTCAAAGTATACTTTAGCCAAAAATTATTTTTTTGTGTGGGTGGTATAAATTAATGGGTTATTTATAGTTTTGCTGCTTCTTATTCCTAATCCCAATATGTTTTTCCTCAATGTTTGGCTGTGATTCCTTAAAAGGAAACTAAAATTCTCAGATGTTAACCTAGCGTTGTTTCTTTTATTATAAGTGAAAGTACCAAGTCTTTTGCTAAATCATTCACATATGAATTTTAAAGCCCATCAGTACAAGTGTGTATTTTAATGTCCTATTCTCTAGGAAGTCTACGTGTTTTCAATTGGCTTATGAAGAGAGGAGTTCTTGCTTCTTTTAGTAACTTGAAAGTAAAAACTAATTGCATGTTTATAAGATCTGAATAAATTAGTGGAAATTGATGGAACTTTTTGAATAACTACCATCTCCAGGTGTTTTTTGTTCTATATGTTTGGTGTCTCTGTGTATCATATATATGGGACCTAAATAATGTGAGGAAATGTATATGACTTCAAATCTGACTTTAACAGTTCTTGAACGTGACCAAGATATGTTTCCCTATTTTAAAACATGAGAAAATTTCCTTGCCTGTTTGGTGGGTATGAAGATATGTAAGTGTTACTCATAAATGCCCTTATGCTCCCATGTCTGCATCACAAACATCAGATGATAGATTTCAGGGCTATTCATTAGGGAGGACACGGAGATGTTTATATTATATATTTCGTTGGGTATCTAGAAATGGTAAGTCTGAAGCATTATCCTCAAGAATTCTCATAAGAAATTAGCTGTTTCTATATATAATTAAGTAGAGCATCTATTTACTTGTGATGAACACTACTTATGACTCTCTGCTCTCAGAATATTTCAAAAGTTTATATTAAATATTTCATGTCATTTTCTTTTCTAAATTAATATCCAAGCAGAAATATTATGATAGCTAATGTCTTTGAGGTTCTAAACACAGCTTTCTTAACTCACTTGGAAGAAAAATGTTTTGGGTGCTTTTTGCTGCTTTTTGTTGCTGACTCATCGACTTGAGCCTAACTATCAAGTGACTGGGTTTTGTATATTAAGTAATTTCTGGAAGTCCCTGGGAAATACACTTGTCCTAAGGTAGAGGGTGTGTAGTCTGAAGAATCTGGTCTTTGTCTTTGTTGTCTCACTGCATTCATTGGAAGTGAATTGAAGGATGAGTAGGCATTTTTAAGCAAAGGGGTAGGGTAAAGAAAGCAAAATTTTTTAAAGTGGGTTCCTAAAATAGTCCCTAAGGAGAATTAGATAGTCAAAGCATTCAGCTGTGAGATAATTTTGGGAAACACTGTATTTCTACACTGAGACTCTTTCGAATCTTTACTATGCTAATGCGCATTGTGATTCTCCAAAAAATACGATGGAACATATGATTCAACTCCAGCACTCTCATTGCATGACACTTCCCTGAAAAGTTGACTTTAGCACACCTTTCATGCTGATTTTGAGATTAGAATTAAGTATATTACCAAAATGCAAAAGAATGGTATTCAATAACGATGACAATTTCTCTACTGTCGAAACACAGAGGAAACACAGAGAAAAATACCACACAGAGGAAATACCATAGTGTATACTAAAATCGGAAAAAAAAAAAGTTCTATTTGTTTTTTCTTAAAAAAGACAGTAAACTTTAACAGACAAATATTTAACAGACAGATTGGTAGTCCTGTATGTATTTGTGTCCTACTCAAAAAAAATTTTACTAATAAGGATTTGTGATTCCTGGGGTGGTGGATAGGAGCACAGGCCCTGGACTGAGACTGGCAAGCTTCAAACCCTGGCTTTAGCATGGAGACTATGTGACTGGGGCAAATTACCTTTTTTTTTTTCTTTCAAATTTATTCATCTGACATTGAAGTAACAGTACAAACCTTACATCAAAGGATTGAAACAATAAATGAAACATGCTTAGCACGTAATAGTAATCGTTCAGTTGTGCTAATAGCAACAAATAAGACTGTCCACTCAGCAACTTTATTTGCACATTAGTGATTAGCAATGAAGATAAACATATATGACTATGTTTATTTTCTTCAAACATTCTTTAGCTCCTCTCCACCTGGTGACCACATCAGCAGTTTTCTTTGTGCGGAGTGTTTTTCCTCTTGTTTCCCAGGGCTGGATTCTTGTCACTCAGATCTCAGTCTTGTTACTTGCTCAATAAGGTTTTTCCTGACCACCTAATCGAAAACATTCACCAAGTCAATTTCAGCCATGTCTTTCCCTTTTTAATTTTCTTCATGTCATTTATCACTTGATTTGTTTGTCGTCAAACTACTCACCTCCCTGAAATATAAGCATCTCCCTTGTTCTCCGTTGTGTCCTAGCTCCTTGATGAGGACTAGACATACAACGAGTGCTTAAAAATTTTCTTGTGAAAGTAGTAAACTACTCTGTAGAGGTTATAATGAAAGAACCAGAGATGGGAGGAAGATACAAACTTCCAGTTTAGGAAAAATAAAAGTCATTACCTGCCTTCCCCTGCTCTACCCAGGCCCCGAATCAGTGCATCTGTATATCAGTAAACTCCAGCTTCCCAAATGGTGCAGTTTCAGTGCAGCCTTGTTCTTTTAGATCTGTCATCTCTTGTGATACAGTATAAGCTTTACCACCCACATGTGCCCAGTGGTAAACCTTCCTTTCCCTCAACCCTACTGGCTGGACCACTGCTACATACTCCTGTTGCTAGACCTGTGTGAATATCAGTACTTGCCCACATTTGGGTACCTTTTGAATACTTACTGGATCACGGTCCCCATCCCTACCCTATACCTGGGTTAGTTCCCACAAACTTTTTCTTTACCCCATCTCTTGCTGCTGAGATCCCAACAGTCTTCACACTTAGGCTCATGAGGTTTAGGACCATTAGAAAGAGAAAAGGAATCGTAGGCCTGGAATTCAAGACTGCCTCTGAGGTTCATGGAGGAGTCCCTCTGTAACTTGCAATGAATACCGCTGCCTTGGGCTGTTAACTCTTAGGTATAGTAACTATTTTCTATTTTGGTTATTGTCATAGTATCCAGCACCATTTCATGCATAGGTAGATGCCTTAATAAATACTATTCAATGATGATAATCCTTACAAGCCCAATTTAGGATGTCGTTCAGATAACTTATAGCTGCATAAATGCACCGCAAAACAGTGCATTTAAATAACAATTATCTATTTTATTCACAGATCTTCAATTTAGGTAGAAGGTAGATCTCCAACTTGATGGGAAAGCTTGTTTGTTCAATACAGCATCAGCTGGAGAGGCTTGGCTTCCTAAAGCATGGTGCTGTGTTCCAAGAGCAAGTGCTCAAAAGACAGGACATGGGAGCTACCAGCAATGGGCATAGTGTTTCTTCTGTATTACACCGTTCAAGTGGTCATAGAGCTCGATTCAAGGGAACAGACATAGATGCCATCTCCTGATGGGAATACTGTATATTAACATAGTAGTAATATTATAAAAGAACATGGAGCCGTGTCACCTTAGATATATTCATTTTCATTTTTTAATCAAAATAAAATATATGAAAAAAACAAACAAGAAAACCTATGGGTCATATCATAGTCGAAATTAGAATACTATGTATATAAGAGAAGCTTTTTTTAGAAAATCACCAGACTCTAGGAACACTCACCAGACTCTAGGAACACTCACCATCGCAGGCTACTAGCGTATCATTTTACCTAAATACAGTGAAACACATCAAACTAGAAGTCCAATAGATCATTGCTTGAATGATCTCAAAAGTTAATGCAGATGCAGAGAATGGACTGGAGGACACAAGGTTGGGGGGGCGGGGGGGGTGAAGGGGAAGCTGGGACGAAGTGAGAGAGTAGCATAGACATATGTATACTACCAAGTGTAAAATAGATAGCCAGTGGGAAATTGCTGTATAACAAAGGGAGATCAACTCGATAATGGATGATGCCTTAGAGGGCCTGGACGGGGAGGGTGGGGGGGAGTCGCGGCAGGGAGGGAATATGGGGATATGTGTATAAATACAGCTGATTGACTTTGGTGTACCTCACAAACTGGTACAAGACTGTAAAGCAATTATATTCCAATAAAGAGCTAAAAAAACAAAAAACAAAAAAGTTAATGAAATGCTTAAAATACCTCACTATTGTTAACGGAAGCCCCTGAAAAAGAGGGAGAAGAAATAAATACCTATTTTCTAGAGTTAACTTTTTTTGTTCTGAAGTATTTCAATTTGGTCTTGTGGGCAGCTTGGAAGATATTATGAAATTTTTTTTTTAACTGAATTCCAGGGCAAAGAAATGTTTATTTTGTGTGGTGTAAATAGCATTTGAGTGAAATGAAAATATATGTGTTCAATTAACTCTGGTTTCTGATATTCTGAAGTCAAAATGTTTTATTCATCTTGGAGAAAAAAATAGCAGGAATAAGAAGTTTTAAAATTTCCACTATTCAATGCATCTAAGCTCTTTTACAAACAAAACAGAAGTTTTGATTTGACAAATAATGCGGCTGTACCTTCTTCAACTATTGTCCCTCAATTCCACATCTTGCCTAAATACTTTTAGTTATCGTTTTTTTTTAAAGATGCCCTGGAATTAGATATGGAATGGTGAAGGTGCATGCTATGTTTGTCAGCATCTGCAGTACTGTAACATGAAAGATCGTCTCAATCTATTTTCATTTTTTTCCTCCTGGGTAATCCGATTTTTGCAACAAATTGATCTCTCAATCTCCCCGTGTCACTTTTCTATAAAATATAAAAGGTTGCTACAGTTCCAAGGTGAGGAAATGGTCTTTTTCTGCAAAGGGTGACACTCAAAGGTCAATTCATTAAACAGAGTGACTTATGAGACCTCCAGATAATGCCTTAGTGATATATTCCAAAATATTGAAGTTCAGAATTAAATTGATCCTTTTTCTGGTAAGCCTGCTTTTGGAAATTTTATTTAGAAGAAAACTGAAATAAAATACATTTTATGACTGATTCTGAAGAATTCGATTTTTTTCCATAAGATATTATTATTAGGGACATCCCTCATTTCCCTGCTAGAAAGCATCTTTTTTCCTTGAACACGTAAAAAAGGGACCAGCCCTGAAATTCTGAAATCACAAAGTCATCTGTTTAAGAAATGGCAGACCATATTGGAAAGAAGACTGAACCCGAAGTTAGAAATACTTGATTAGAGTCCCAGCTTCACTGCCTACCAGCTGTGTGTCTTTAAGCAAATGCTAAGTTTGAGCAACCTCTTCAGTGCTGTGTCCTCATTTGTAAAACAAGAAACAGGTTATCCACCTGACAACCTGACAATATTGAGGTTAGATGATATATCAAATGTGTAAGTGCTTACTAAACTGCAAAGCATCATATAAACAAACTATTATCAATCATGTTAGAAGCTTTAATGAAAGAATAATGGATTTTTGTAAGTTAGGGATGTTAAAATGTCATTAAAAATATTGTACAATGTGGTTAATAAAATACATCTTATAAGGTCAAAGATAATGTTTTTGTACTATTTTAAGTAAGGTATAAGTTCATTAAGCACAGAAATCAAGCGATAGACATCTTTGTGTCCCTAACATTGTCTAGAACAGTTCTGTGTAGGTCAAGTTAGTTGGTTGATTTGTTGGTTGAATGATTGATTGAGAAAGATATTTTATGAGGTCAGTATTCCTCCATTTAGAGAGGAATAAATTGACTTCTTTTAGCATTTTGAATTCCTCATTGATAATTATTACTACTCTCATAATATTTATAACACACTATCAGAGTGAAAACACCATCACACTGTTACACTGTTACTGATTTCATAGACTGCACTGTGGGATGTGTGAATGGGCTGGGGATGGGGGAGAGAGGGAAAAGGTATCCACTGTTGCAAGAATATTGTCACTGTGGGGTCAGTATGGCTAAGAGGATTAGTGATGCTAGCCTACAACTGGCTTTAAAAAAATGTAAATTCAGACGATTCTAAATTTTCAGTATGTCCAACAAGTCATTTCCAAAATTTAAAACAAGGTTGCCCTAACCTAAAGTGTAAACTTTATGTTGCTACTTAGTTTCATGCATCTTCTCAGGAGTTTCTTTAGGAATTTTAGTCATGCTGTTCTAGTTTTTGGTATAGCTTTAAATGGCAGCTTTCTTATTCCCTCATAAAAGTTTTCAGAAACTTTTCCATCCCCACCTAAAACACTGTTTCATAGTTGACTTCCTTTTCTATTTCAGTACAGTATATTTTCAAATACGGTTGAATTTATTTTCTTATTTACTACCTACAAAAGTTAGCTTACTGCCTTGAAATGCTGTTTAAGTCATAATTACAGAGAAAACTCATTCATTAAACTTTTATTGAGCACCTGTTATGTGCCTGTCAGTCTCCTAATACTCATTCCATTTAATTGGGCCCAAGCTTATGTAGTTCCAGGAAAAATAATTTGTATCTATTTTATGTAGACAGAAGCAATTTCAGGTAATGGTCCTTTTTGGGTAGTTGGTATAATGAATAATGCCTAGATAATCATTTTATAATAAAACTTTTTCAGTAGTTAATAACAGGCTTTATAGTATAAAAGTTTACTTCTTTTGGATAGTATCAAAGTTTGAAAAAGTAACTTTTTTCTCTTTTGTCTTTAAAAAAACAAACAAACAAAAAAAAAAAAACTTATTACAAAAGGAATACACATCACTGTAGCCAGGAGTGAGGAATAGTTTTCAAGCAAAGAGAACAAATTTATAAAGCAACTTGACTCACCAGCCTGATAAATTCAAGGAACTATATCCATTGCTCAGAGAGACTGGAACATAGGGGATACGTTATGAAAGTAGCAGAAGGTAAGGTCAGCAAATCATCAGGGCCCAGATCATTAAAGGCCTTGTTTTCTTGCCAGGAAGTCAGGACTTTTTTCTTAAGGCAGAGGGGAGCCTTTAAAGATATTTTAAGCAAGGATAGGTATTTCAGAGGTAGGAAATAGGTTTAGAAGGGACTCAAGAAAATCATTCAGTGATGAGCTATGGCCCAGAGACAGAACCTGGTAAGCACAGCATTTCAGGGACTGCTGCGGGGAGAGGAGCCTGGGAAGGAAAGTAGGAAAGACAATCCAATAAGGAGTCCAAAGTCTTTCTTGGTCTAGAACAGCAGAGCTCAAAATGATCCAATGCATTCAATTTCTTCAATTCCATTTTCTTAATTAAATCATTTAATGACATTATCATCACTGGAGGTTGAATGCCTCACATAATTTTATGAATAATTCTATCCAACTTGAGGATATACTCTATCCAGAATAAAAATGATGCAGGCTAGCAGTGTAAAAGAAATATTTAGAATGGAATAATGTAAAAATAACAGAGCTGTCTATGTAAAGAGAACTTGTCTCTGAGGACCTCTAAGCGTACGTATTAAGTATTAAAGCAAAGCCATGTTTTCTCTGCAGCACAGAGAGGCAAGATAACAAGCAGTGCCCTTTCCCATCTGGCCCTGCCAAATTTTCAGGTCTATCTTATGCTCTGCCACTTTCCTATCGACCCTCGTTTTCAAGCACAAGTGAGCTAATTGCATTTGCCCCCTAAGTATGCCATATCTAACATGCTTTCCCCGCCCATTCTACCTGGCAAGTTTCTGTTCCTCCTTAAAGACTCAGCTGAAATGCCCCACATCTCTGTAAAATCCTCTGTGATGTCTCAGTTCTTTATATGCAGTGCACATACCTTTGCACATAATGAACACCCATGCCATCTACTTAGATACCCTCTTAGCTCCTAAAGCACAGGGACTGTGTCTTCTTCACTTTGAGTTGTGTCCTCAGCATATAGACAAGTACTGGGCATATAGTAGGAGCTTAGTGACTGTTCCAAGCTATGAAAACCATAGCTACCCTGAAGGTGGAACTTGGGCTTCACTGTCCATTGCTCTGTGAAACATGATAAGTGACCATTCATCAGCTTGTCTTAAAGTTGTCCTGAAAACATTAAAATTTGTGGTTGTCACCTCCCTTCTCACCTGCCAAAAGTCCTATCAGTAGCACCTTGTGTATTCAGTTGTCTCACACCTTCTCTACAACCTCGCTACTACACCCATCTCTGTTAAAGAAATTTACTTTTGTTCCCTTGATTTCACAGCTTTCCAAACAAAAACATATTTTAAAAATCTCTGAACCATCATTAATTTTAGCCTTTTTCTCTCTCCATATTTAATTTTTTAAAAAATTCACAGAATGTGGGTGGTGTACTACATCTCAGAGAAATACTTGGAAAACAAAACAGCAAATGAATCTTTTTAAGTCTAACATGTATCCAAGCATCCAACCATTTTCCTTTTACCAGTAAGTTATAACATTCAAGGTACTGCGTTGCTTCAGACTAAGAATAAATTAAGAGCTGCCTGATCTTGAGCACAATTTACTAGACTGAACAGGTGTCCTGGCCACACCTGTGTGCATTTTCCATCCATGGCTTTTTTTTTTTTTTTTTCTTCCTACTTTATTAGATTCTTTGAACTGACCAAAAATGCCAGTGTCCTAATATGGCTCTTCCTTAGTTTAAAAATTGGCTCCTTTACCCTTGTACTTTCTTCTTGGGTAATGCAAACAACATGGAAGTTGTCTAAATAATCAGGTTCCTCCAAACTTGAATTAGACAAGGAAAAGATGCTGCTGTAGGAGGACTACATTGCAGGACAAATAAGACCATTTGTATTAAAACATTTGATTCTTGGATTTTGTTTTTCCATGATGACACCTGAAGAACCATCGTTTTTAGTCGTTCAAAATATATGCTGTAAATGGTGTCAGGCACAAGAATATTGGATATAAATAGAAAGTAGGATTTGATTTCTAAATGAATGCCATGGCTCAAAATACCACTTTCTTACCTTTTTCAGTGTGTTTAAGATCCTATTCATGTTTCCAGGAGCTTCATAATATTTATAAAACTAGAATGGTGAGGAGGAATGCTTTATTAGAGGCAGTTTTTCCATAAAGCACCAAAGCATCATGCTAGGGTATTTTTAGCCCAACCTGTGAATATTATGGGCAGCTTAATAGTCTCTCTATTTAAATACAACCCTGAGAGGTACCTCTTTGCCTTCAACCTTCATTTAGGCGCAAATTCTTCACATGCAAAGAGGCAGGCTTAGCAAGAAAAACAGATCTTCATCAGCATTTGCTTTTGAAACAGACCTAAGAAAGTTAGGTCACTCTAAATCTCCAAAAGAAGTACAGTACAGAAGTTACTATTAGATATTCCATTAAATAAGCTTTATTTTCTTATCTCCTTGTTCTTAACAAAAGATAATTTCTTTTGACTTTCTTTTGTGAAAATCCTTTGTCTAAGAATTGTTAAGAAATCTGCAACAGAGCAAAGACTAAAATGCACGTGCTCATTTCTTGCCTCGTGGTGACTCCACCCAATAGCAGCGTTTGTGATTCTCGCTCTCCTAGGGCCTCAAAAGTACTCTTCCTTTTCACCTTCTGATCCCCTCTTCTTCCTCCTCTTCCTTGTTCTGATTCTTCTTCCTCCAAATCAAAGCTGCATTGCCACAATAAAAATAATTAGGTGGATTTATTACTGAACGGCTACAGGGATGGATAGATAGATAGAAGTGTGATGAACCAAGTCTAGTACGTTGTTAATGGTAGAATCTAGGTGGAGGGTATAGAGTCATTCACTGAATCTTAATTCTTCCAACTATGCCTTGTGTTTGAAAACTGTCATAATAAAACCTCTTAGGAGTGGCTGTCCACAGAAGGGGGGATCACAAGGGCTTTCACTAACTCTGTCTAAATATTTTGCCATTATATTATTAGAGAAAAATGAAAATAATTTTTTTTAAGCTCCATGAAACTGTCTTCACAAATGAAGCCACCAAACGATTGATTTAAGTGCTTTTCATGTTTGAAATTCACATTAGGCCACGCTAAGTAATTAGGAATGCACACAGCGATTCAGCTGTATGATGAGGACCATATTGATACAGTAGGAAATTGATTAAGTAAGATGGGTATAGATACTTAACAAAATATTATGCAGCCATTAAAACTTGTAGTGTAGAGACAAATTCATGGGCACAGAAAGATTTATATGATAATGTTTCCTACATTGTCTAGAAAATTATGAACTTATAAGTGTAGCTGGAAGTACATATATACAAAAATATTACCTCTGAGTTATGAGGTGATGGATTTTTTTCTCTCATATAGATCTTTTTAAATCCACATTTTTCTATTTTTTCCTAAAAGTTTCCCAATGTTTTAATTTTAGTAACCTAAGAAAGAAGGAAAACAGAAAGAAAAAAAAATGCCATGCAATTTTTCTGTGAAAATGGAGTAGGGAAACTTTGGCATCTGTAAATAATTTTTGACCAAGCCAAAAAGATTATCTGGGTTTTTTCTTTTATCTATGTCACTGAAAGCTACACTCTTACATTTTCTTAATCTTGCTCTTATGAACAGTGCATTTGAAATATGTAAAAACAAATAATTTTATTCATTCTTCTGAAGATATTTTAGTGGACTTGACTAGTGGCTTTTGAAAGGAAAGTTAAGATGTTTTCATGCTGCTAGGCCCAAGGCATTTTGTACTTGGAAATGCCCTATCTTCAATCTCTAATTGCATTAAATTTCTGTGTCTGACTCATGAGGAAAGGAAGTTTCAAAGCAGAAATAAGAAAATCTAATTTATTTCTATATCAATAACCATTGATATATTTTAGACAATGTGACACCTATGTTCCAAGTGTCCCTAACCAGAAGAATGAAGAGTTCACAGATGTGCCAGTTGTTTCTAACTCTGAAGTTCATGTTTCACTTGTTGTTTCCTCTCTTTCAAAGACATTTTTTCATAGATTTTCTGTTAATGACTATTAAGAGAAAAGTTGGATAGGAATAAAAGTAAAAAGAATCAAAAGAGTTCCCCTCTGAGTTCCAGTTCTCTAATCCTCTCATAGTGGATTACATGGAACGTGTAATTCACTTACATCTATACCGCTCTTCCTGTATGCTGCTAGTCTAGTCCCTGAGTGCCTTCTCAGTCCCCTGCAACACATAACAGGTCATTGTCTTCCCCTCTTGTCTTTCCCAGGTAAAATGTCCAGCGATCGAGCTTTGAGGAAGCAGCAACAGTTAAACAACCTTGTTTATGTGGTGACAAATCAGGCCAAACCCGGTGACAGAATTGTGGATTTCTGCAGCGGTGGGGTATTCTATCTCTTCATTATTCTCTTTAGCCTTTCCAAGATGATGTGACTTTACTATACTATGTTCAACGTCGTGTTTTTATTTGGCAAGATTGTTGTCTCCAAATAAACAAAAGCCTTAGAGACCAAAGTTAACTCACTTCTTTTTTTGCCTTTTTCAGGGCCATGTTGGGATTGTCCTTGCTCACATGCTACCATCATGCCAGGTAAAGTCTGAATAATAGATGAAAGGAAACTACACAATTCAGTTACTGAGTCTGGCTTTTGCCTCCTCTTTGAGTTTATCATCATTCACCCAGGTCAAATATGTGGCACAGGCATTTTATTTTCCTTTGAACTGAACTTCTAAGATTCAGAATCATAGGGGAAAAAAAATTAAGTAGGACCAATATACAGTTTTTATTTTTTATAAAAGGGTTATATTTTAAAATAATTTTTAAAAGAAATAATTATTCCACTGTTAAAATAATTAATGATGAAACCAGTTTAATTGTCAACATAGTTTTATACTGGAAATACTAACCTCTGAAACTTCTTGAGCATATTCTTTGGTAGCTTGATTTTTTTTTTTTTTTTGTAAATTTATTTATTTATTGGCTGTGTTGGCTCTTTCTTGCTACACGCGGGCTTTTCTCTAGTTACAACAAGCAGGGGCTACTCTTCGTTGTGGTTCACAGCTTCTCATTGAGGTAGCTTCTCTTGTTGCGAGCATGGGCTCTCGGTGCAAGGGCTTCAGTAGTTGTGGCACCTGGGCTCAGTAGTTGTGGCACATGGGCTTAGTTGCTCTGCAGCATGTGGGATCTTCCCCGGCCAGGGATCAAACCCTTGCCCCCTACATTGGCAGGTGGATTATTAACCACTGCGCCACCAGGGAAGTCCCTAGTAGCTTGATTTTTATTCATTGTATCAGAGCTATAACAACAACAACATTTTTTAAAGAAAAAGATAAACCCCAAATCTACCACACTGATCCACCACATGCGTTTCTCCCCATGTTCTCTTTAAGCCATTGGTCATGAGGATGCTTATTGCTGCAAATTCTAAAATTGCAAGTACAATTTCAGTCACCTGCTTTCACTCAATCTTATATCATAAATGTTTTTCACTGTTGCAGATAGTTTCAAATATCATCATTAAAATATCACTGAAAATGTGACTTCATGATATGTTTTTAAGTAAATGTACCATAATTTATATAATCGTCACCACCATTTGTTAGAAGTCTGTGCCGCTTTTAGTCTTGTCATATTAAATCATTTCCTCACAGTGACGATCTTTTAGCATAAAAGTCTACAATTTGACGATTGAACTGGAGCAGATTCTTTGCTTGTGAGCTCTCTGGAAATTACAAAACAATTAAGGTGATTATTCTCAGAAGAAAAAATGTGGAAGAACTCGTAGACCGGTCAGACCGATATGTAGTAGAATGATAGAGAGTGGAGAGTACTATTCTTTATCTTTCTCAGAAAATAAAGAGCAAAGTAAATGAAGAATACTGGAAGAAACTGGCAGATGTTTGCTTCATCACCAAGGAAAACAACAATTTCATGGTCAGAGTAAGAGGAATAAAGTTCAAATCACAACCCTGGAGATGTAGAGTCCGGGATATGGTCTTTTTTTTCCCCTTCCCAACAGTTCTGAAAACTTAGAGATGTTGATACTGGAAAAGGGAAGTCTTGGCTAGAATAAAGGCTGAAAAACCTGTGACACCAAGTATCCTCTGATAGGCTTTTTATACAAAGGGATCCAGGATTTTTCCATAAAGACAAGCATAAGGACAAAATAAGGACCGAACTAGGAACGATAGTGATGAAAGTGATTTAACTCTGCCCACGTTTCTCCATCCAAACCAATGATGGTCTCCCATGCTCCTTGGCCTCGATTACTATTACAAATTCTGAACTGGTCGCCCTGCCTTCCGCCTTGCCCCCACCAATCCATACTATACATCGCAGCAACCGGACCCCCTTTGATCACACATGATCTGGCACCTGTGACCTCTCCAGCCTGATTTCTACCCTCCACACCCTATCTCCCCACCCCCACCATCACCATCACACACTGGACCCCAGCTGTACCAGTTTTATCCGTTCTTCAAATACACCATACCTTTCTCACCTTGGGCCTTCACCCATGTTTCTCTCTCTGTCAGCAACACTCCTTCATTCTTCCAGCTAATTTCCATTCATTTTGCAGGCCTCATTTAATATGTTACTGTTTCATATTAAATGACTAAAACCTCCCTTCGTCATCAAGTCTGCGTGCTCTGATAACACATTATGTGTCTTTCATTAAACACGTATCACTCCCTGTGTTATAATTGCCTGTTTCATTTCTATCACTATATAAGCTTCGCGAGTTCAAGGACCTCGTTCATTTTTGTACTATATGATCTGGCACACTTCCTGGCACAAGATAAGGGTCAATATAATATGATCTACATTATTGAAGCTAGTAAATACAGTGGTTATACTTTTTCCTAATGTCTGAATTATGTTACTGAATATACTATTGTTTCCTGGGTGAAATCTAGGTTACATTAATAGAAAACAAGGAATTATCATTAATTCGTGCTAAGAAGAGAAGTGATGAACTAGGTTTAAGCAACATTTGGTTCATTCAAGCAAATATGGAGTATTTTACAGGGACGTTTAATATTGGGGTAAGTAATCAAGCAATTTCAATTTCTTTAATTAACTAATTAAGAAAAATTGTATGTCTTAGAGGAAATAAAGGAGATGCTTTTGTTTTCTTTGCTAAACAAGAAATTTGTAACTTTTCTACTATCTGTAAAGTATGGCCTATTAATGAATAGTACTTCATTCACAGCATTTCATTATCACATGGTAGAGATAATCTTCATTCCTCTACCAGAAGAGAACTTTATTTTCTTCACTGCAGAATCCCCAGAGCCTAAAAAATTGTTTGACACATAGCAAGTACTTAAAAATAGTTACTCATTGAATGAATAAATGAATTCTAATGAAGATGACTTCCCTTTGTTTATTCTACATTTTTAGAAGATAATGGAGAAAAGAAAAACAGGATATAATAGGAACAAATAGCTTGTTAATAGCCTGAAAATACTAGAGTTGTTTTTAGATAATACTTTCTTTAGCAAGGATTTGATATCTACGTGCATTTTTAGCTTCCAATAGAGAGAAAGTATATTGATGATGTTTCTGAAACCTTCAGATCAACTTGTTATTGTTTGATACTACTAAAAAGACCAAAGATAATGTGATTCTGCCAGTTCATTTAACCCCAGGGTTGGATGCTCAGGTGGAATTTGAGTTTCATTAAGATGTGAGCATTGCTGCTGTTCTTGTATTTGTTTTAAATAATTTTTTCTCACTTTCAAAGGACTAAATATAGAAAACTACTTAACATGTAAAGAAGAATCAGCAATATTTCTGCTAGTGAGAGATAAATACCGTCAAAACCCTTTGGTCTTTATGTATTTATGCGCAAAAACAAATGCATATTTACGCATACGTTAACGTTGTTGAGGTCATACTACATAGATCCTGCTTTACCTGAAATTATCATAAATACTTTCCCTACTCATTAATCATATTTCTTTTTTGTTGTTATTATAATGTAATTGTTAATATTATGTATATCTTATGCACCATTTAAGACTTTTGATACCTTTGCCTAATCTCTTTCCGGGAAGGTTGTGCTAATTTGCATTCCCAACTGTATATGTTCACATAACATATACAATGGGCTTGTCTTGGTGGAATTCTTGTCCAATCTCAGAAGTTCAGAACTTTTGTCGTACTTATGATTTTTGTGCAATGAAATTCACTTCTTAACTACCAACTACTGCAAATTTGTGAGGTTTATTGTTATTTTTACAGCCTAAAAAGTATGCAATTTGTTTCCTTTGTAGACATGATATAAATTGGTTATCTCAAGCCAAGCTTATAGAAAGAGAAGTAAACTTTTAAGAAAACAGTAGGATATTCAGGAAAATGTAGACATCTGATACAGCAAATTCAAATTAAACGTATATTTATATGCCACTTAAATTTTACATAAATGTTGAGGAAGAGGATAAAGCTTCTCCCACAAAACAAGCCATTAAACCAATACCCCTGTTACCAGTACACCAGGCAGAATGTATAAGATAGCAAGATATTGCTACCTATTTACTCACCTCTCAAATCACAAAATTCTCAGTCTATCAGCCTTTACCCTTCCGCGGCTACAAGGTGCTAAATCATTCTGGCATATTCTTGTAACTTTCAAGGTCATATAATTCACTGATACCAACTAACAATGTATATGTCTTTTGGGAAGTGATATTTTTCTCTACATTTCATAGTAAAATATCCATAATGGTTTTTTTTTTTTCTTTCATAATTACCTTTGTCAAGATATATGGAAAATGAATTAAAATTGCTTGGAGGATTAAACCAAAATTAGATTTACTCTCAAGAATTTAATTTGCCTAGGAGGATAATTGAAGTATTGTCACTAGATAAATCAAACTAAATGCACCAGTAGCTCTAACACATATTAAATAGATTCCAATGAAAATACTATAGCTACAGAGGAAATCAGAATACAAGGTATTGGAAATGCATTAAAACTCCATTAATTCACGATTTTGTGGTGTTTCAAATAAGGATTTAGTTGGCATTTATCTTTGCTTGGTAAATGCCTTTTTCTTTTACTATTTTTCTTTAGACATAAAAATTAATGATGTAAACAAGGTTTTAACGGGAAAATTTTAAAGTCTTTGAACCAACTATCTTTAGGAACTTTAAACAAATCATTTGTATGTAAGAATTGAAATACTAATTATTAGTCTTATCTCCATTAATACAACAACTTATATCGGGCAAAAATTAACAGATTTACTAATGTTGTTAAGCTAGTGTGACTTAAAATAATGGAAGAGAACAACTCTAAATATTTTCAAGTCTTTCAACAAGATCTATCACCCCCAAGGGCCGTGACTCCCCCATGTAACCAGAATCAATGAGGTAACACTGTGCTTGTTCCAAAGAGCATTTTGTAGTTTCTGATTTACATTGTGCTTATTTGAGAAATATATTTCTTTAGAAATACAAATGTCTAAAGATTTTATTATGTGGACCATTTTTAAAGTCTTTATTGAATTTGTTACAATATTGCTTCTATTTTATGTTTTGGCCACAAGGGATGTGGGATCTTAGCTCCCTAACCAGGGGTCGAACCCCCACCCCCTGCATTGGAAGGCGAAATCTTAACCACTGGACTCCCAGGGAAGTCCCTAGAAATGCAAATGTCTAATAAGCTTATAAAAAACATTTAAAGTCTCTAGTAACAAATGCATTTCAACTTGAACAACAATGATATTCTGTTCTTGCTCTTAACATTTGCAAAGATTTTTAAAATATTATTATGTAAGGCTTTGAAAATATTATTGACTTCAGTGAGGGGGGCCCTAATCATACAGGAGCTTTGAACTTTTTCATTTACATGATATTTGTAATGATTTATTAATGACATGAAATGTTAGTTTTATAATGCTAAATAGAGAAAATTATATGAACATAATGGTTGACAGTATGCATTTTATTTTCTTTTTTTCTTTTTTTCTTTATTGGAGTATAATTGCTTTACAGTGTTGTGTTAGTTTCTGCTGTACAACAAAGTAAATCAGCTGTATGTATACATATATCCCCATATCCCCTCCCTCTTGAGCCTCCCTCCCGCCCTCCATATCCCACAACTTTAGGTCTTCACAAAGCCTCGAGGTGATCTCCCTGTGCTCTGTAGCAGCTTCCCACTAGCTATCTATTTTACATTTGGTAATGTGTATATGTCAATGTTACTCTCTCACTATGTCCCAGCTTCCCCTTCCCAACCCCTTCACCCCTCTGCCCCCATGTCCCCTGCATCTTTATTCTTGTCCTACCACTAGGTTCATCAGTACCATTTTTCTAGATTCCATATATCTGCATTAGCATACAGTATTTGTTTTTCTCTTTCTGATTTACTTCACTCTGTATGATAGACTCTAGGTCCACCCACCTCACTACAAATAGCTCAATTTCATTCCTTTTTATGACTGAGTAATATTCCATTGTATATATATGCCACATCCTCTTTATCCATTCATCTGTCAATGGATGTTTAGGTTGCTTCCATGTCCTGGATATTGTAAATAATGCTGCAATGAGCATAGTGGCACATGTATCTTTTTGAATTATGGTTTTCTCTGGATATATGCCCAGTAGCAGAATTGCTGGGTCATATGGTGGCTCTATTTTTAGTTTTTTAAGGAACCTCCATACTGTTCTCCATAGTGGCTGTATCGATTTACATTCCCACCAACAGTGCAAGAGGGTTCCCTTTTCTCCACACCCTCTCCAGCATTTATTGTTCCTAGGTTTTTTGATGATGTTCATTCTGGCTGGTGTGAGGTTGAATTTAACTTGTGCCAAAGTCTCAGCTTGGCCACTTACTAGTTGTATGGCCTCATCCTCAATCCTCAGTCTTTTCATCTATGAAATGGGCATAAAATTTCCGACTCATGGGATGTTGATACAATGTGCATGAAACACTTAACAGGTTGCCTAGCATTTACAAAGAACTCAAAAAATTGGGCCTCTTTTTACTCTGTGCAGTGTGATCTCAAGCATGTGAAAACGGCATTAAAAATGATGAGAGGAAATTATGCTAATATGTATTTTTTTAAGGTGGCTATCTCTATATACTCTATTTTTCTTCATTCAGTATTTTCAAAATATTCCATATTTAACATGTTATCATTTTATTCATAATAATGTAAGCAGTAAAAATAGAAGAAATAAATATATGTGCTTAATATTTTATAGATAGATACCTAGCTTATTTAGCCAAGAAAGACTAATAGGACCCTAAGGATTACTATAAGATATCTAAAAGAATTCTGAACATATAAGATATATACTATATAATTATATATGTATATATATTTTCTTTTAAAACAAGTATTCGATTATTATAGAAATATCTTTTGATTGACTAATTCTGATTTTGATTATAATGGCTATCAATGTCCTGAGGAAAATACAAAAGTCTTTTCAAAATTGAGAAACATCCAAGAAGGTTTTTCTTCCTGCCAGTTTGAATATATGCAGCTGTATGAACCTGAATTGAATATGTTATGGATGGAATGTTTGTGCCCCACCTCCACTGCCAAAAAATTCATTTGTTGAATTCCTTAACCCCTAACGTGATGGTATTAGGAGGTTGGACCTTTGGTAGGTCATTGGGTCTTGAGGGTGGTGCTTTCCTGAGTGGAATTAGTGCCCTCACAAGCAGAGAAAAGGGCGTGTGCCCCCTCTTAGCCCTCCACTGTGTGATGATATGGTGAGAAGACAGCCATCTGCAAACCAGGAAGGTCGTCCTCACTAGACATCAGAGCTGCCAGCACCCTGATCTTAGACTTCCCAGCCTCCAGAACTGAGAAAGATAAATGTTTGCTGTTTAAACCACCTGTTTATGATAGTTTTTTAAGAGCAGCCCAAACCAAAATAGTGTATATCAATTATCATACCCTTAAAGGGCAACTTAGAAAAGTTTGCTTTAAAAGTGGACTTTTTAAGGCTATTTTTTTTATGAGGTCTATTATCACCTTCCTCTCTAGTGCAAGATAAATAATCTTCCTTATTGTGAAAACTTACTTTATAAGATTTTACTTTTTAAGACCGAATTTATTATGTGTGTTAATACCTATGCTCTCAAACAATATAACAAAAACGTTGTTGTCAGATAGTATTACTGAAAAGGCCATGACTATGGAAAAACACACTTTGCCTTAGGAAACAGAAACTGCCCACCAAAATGTTTTAGTTGGGTAATTTCAATAGTAACATGGAGTCATCTCAAACAGGTGATAAGGTATTGATTTCTAACAGTATCGGTGAATATTTTCTATTTATCAACATATATCAAAATCGCTAAACAGTTTATTTTTGATTTATCTGTATTTACTTTTTTCTGTTTCACCCATAACAATTTTTAATGTGATTGTTTATGACTCATCAGTGCTGAGTGCTTAATTACAAGCTCATTTCTAGTTATGTATGTTAGTATACAATTAGAAGCATATGCAATTATAGAATGTAATTCAGTAACACTTTTGATGAATGATTTATATAATCCTTGTTTTAAAGGGAAAGGAACTTGAGAAATTATATACTCTGCAAACACAGTTTTAAAAAATCATTAAGGCAATGAAGGACTCTCCAGGTGAAGGTGGCAGATAGAGGTGTTGCAACCCCCTTCTCCCCAAGGAATATCAGACCCCCCCAAATAACAAAGAGAACAAGAACCAGAAAAATCATACTCCCCACTTTTGATGAAACAATGTTCAATATTCTATAACTTGAGCTACAATATTTAAAGATAGAAAGCAGATTGAAGAAAATATTGTTGAGTAGAGAAGAGGAAAATCAAACTTCAGTTCATGGGGAGAGGGAGTGTTCAGAGTGCTATCAGGAAGGAAATCACTTTGCTCTCACAGAATCCCAGAAAATTTCAGGAATTCAGGATACCAGAAACCTCAGAGGAAGGGAATAAGAAGCAGCTGGAATCATGTTTAATTAAAAATTTTATTTGGAGACCCAGATTGCCACCACCATCTTGTGTAGGCAAGTGACTGTTTCCCCCCAACTCCTGCAAGAGACCAGAAGTTTACTCCATGGAAAAAGTGTAACAGAGACTCTCAAAGTATAGAGAGAGAAGGGCAAGAATGATGGGACACTGAAAATAAGAACTAAGTGCACTTAATTCCAGAATTCCTTCAGAAGCTAAAATCATCTCCTCAATCGAAGAGATTAAAAGGACCTCCTCTACAGAATCAGAACTATCCTCAGAGAAAATACTGTAGCTGTAACTTAAAAAAAAAAAAAGCCAGCTGACCCCCTGGTCACCCAATTGCTAAGGAAGCCTACCTTCAAGCCTTTTCAGACTTCCAATCAACTTTTTAGTGATTCACTCTTATATGAACTGACAACCAAGGAATATCAAACGTGGAAAACTTCCAAAATAGAGGAGACCAAAGTAACAAAGATGACAAAGTGTCTTATTCAAGGAGAGATCAGAGAAGATATTGCATTAATGAAACAAGAATAGAATGAAAAAGAAAAACCATCAGAGAACAAGAACCATCAGAGAGAGAACAAGAAAGAACTTCTAAAAACATGTTAGTCAAAATAAAAAGGAAGTAGAAAATCTAAAAGATGAAGTGTAGGACATCATCTGAAAAAAACAGGACCAAAAAAAAAACCTCATAGAGATAGGAGCTGAAAAAAAGCATTTTCTTTTTCAAATAGAGATTTCGTCCATAAATCCAATAACAGGAGAACTAGAAAGAGAAAACAGATAAAATGGTGGGGAGGAAAATATCAAAGAGCTAATATAAGAAAACGTGTCAGGATGTGTTTCTCTTGACTGAAAAAGCTCACTTGAAAAATGACCTAAAGCAAGGCACATTGTTGGGGGGAGGGGGGAAGAAATGTTGTGATAAAAAGTTCCTAACAGTTTCCAAAGAGAAAAAAACAAAAAGAGGTCACATACAGAAAATTTGGAATCAAAATGCCATTGCACTTCTCAGTAGCAACATGGAAATCTAGAAGACGGCGGTGAAGCAATGCCTTCAAAATTCTAAAGGAGAGTTTCCGGCCTGAAATGTGCCTGACCAGTCAATCAATCTTACACATGAAAGTAATAAAGAAAATGTCAAGCTCGCAAGAAAATGTACGTCAGGAAACTATGTAAAAGATGTGCTTCACTAAAATAAGAGAGTAAATGATAAAAAGGAATAAGTTGTATCTAATCAAGAGTAGGTGAAGAGAGTTCTTAGTATGATGGCAAAGGGACATCACAGGACCAGACAGAGCTTAGGTGGCAGGCCTAGAAAGCAGTGAGTCCATGTTTTAGTAAAAGGACAGAGGGCCGAGGAAAGATGTCTCCAAGAAAGAAAAATGGAGCTGGCCAATTATTTGACAATTTTTACACAGTGGAAAATTGTACCATAGGGAATTGTACAGAACGTTTGTGCAGGGCAAGTCTTGGATGTTAAAAAAAAAAAAAAAAAAAGTTGTGCAGCACAGTTAGTTTTGATTTGAAAGAGCAATGTACATTTATTACATAGAAAAACAGAGATGGACTTCAGGACAGAAAACCAAAAGCATTAGCTTTGGTCACCAGATTTTCTTTTGGGGTGAAGTGTGCACAGAACAAGGGACTCTTTTGTCATTACATGCCTTTTAGAATTATTTGAATTTTAAAGCCAAATACCTATAACATAATTGCGTGGAAGTTTTTAAAGAGGGGGAACAGGAGCGCACAATTGGGACCAAGCTTGCTTCTACGATACCTGGTTAAGAATCCTTCTTTGAGAAGCAAAGGCTCAGAGCATGATTGGGTTGGGGCAAATTTAGAAATCATTCAGTTCAACCTTCTCATTTTGTAAATACAACTCCACCTGGGGAAGAGGAACACAGCAAGTTAATGGAAAAGCTGGGACTAGAGTCCAGTCAGTGACTTCCTGGTCACTCCCCACATCTAAAGAAAGGAGTAAATGGGAACGTAGAGAATTAGAATAATTTTGGGTGTCAGAGAGATTGAGTTTAAATCTTGCCTTTGTCATTTGTGACCTTGGACCAGCCACTTGGCCTTTTTGTAAAATGGGAAATAACAACACCTCTATGCATGGTTTGGACTAGGAAAAGGATAATAAATGTTAAATGAATCTTAAAAGGATAAACAAACAAAACCCCCAAGGACAGGATGCCTAGTAGAGTCATAAATACATCTAGCACAAGCTTAGTTTTGGGGGTATGAATAAGGCATAGGCTTACTATCTTTCAAAATATGTCTTGTATTAAAAGTCAATACATACTCTTTACCAACACCCATTCTTTTAGAATATATGTGTATCTTTATCAACATGTATTTTCTTAGAGAAGAATCAATCAGTTTGTCTAGAATCTTGACTTGTTTTTTAGAAGCTGCCAGTTGAAAGATTTTCTGGGAGTGAGGATGATTAACTGTGTTTATTTACTACCACATATAGCAAAGATGTGTGGATTGAGGTTTCTTGGCTGTTCAGTTATATTTCACTGGCTTACATCATAGGATGTGTTATACTTAAAACTTTTATGATATATAGATTAGTTGAAGTAGAAGCGTAAAGGAAAGATCCTAATTTATAGTCCATGAATTCTGCAGCATTTATTTGGATCAAAAATATTTACATTTACTTTGGAATGTACATTACCTTGGCCAATAGATGTTTACAATTCAATTTTTATCTTTTATTAGAATTCAGTATATATACAGAGAACCATAATACCAAATTTTGGGGGTCAGTCAGTGAAACACTTGTTGGCTGTGTTGTCAGCTAACCATTGATCAAATATGAGTGTTTTTCCCCCAGCTCATTAACCTTTATTCAACACTCATAGTTTATGTTTTGATGCTCTTTCTACAGTTGTCAGATGTATCCAGTGTGTATATTAATAAATCTATCCATTGTGTATTATATTACAAACTCTCTGGGTCAGATGCTTGAAATGTAATTAGAAATTAGATTTCCTACCAGTTTCTATGCGTAGGAATGGTTTAAGAAAAACAATTAGATGTATTTCTCTTTGTCCTTTCCTTCCTTTGTCACTTCCTTTATGTGTAACCAGCACATATTCTGTTCCTTCTTCTTTTAAATCAGTGGTGAACCTAAGAGTGATACCCAGAAATTCTTCATTAAAAACAAAGGGTCTCTAAGATTCCTTCCAGCTCCAAGTATATTGGTCAGGGAAGGCATAGCAAGGTGTAATGGAAAGCCTGTGAGCTTTGGAGTCAGACCTGGATTCAGAGTTCATCTGGAATCTTTGCTGGCTAGGTGACCTTATCATGTTATTACAAGAGATAATAAGAGCTATTTAAAGTATTAAATTAAAAAAATAATCATTAAATAATTAAATTAAGAAAAAAATCTATGTAAAGATTTTGACATCTAGCACACTGAATACACGCTAGTTCCCTATGGTGGTGTAATTCCAGAAGATAGTAGGACCAATGAGATGAATAAAATGAGAGGACGTATACAATCGTCCCCCCTAATCTGTGGTTTTGCTTTCCTCTGTTTCTGTTACCTGTGGTCTTTCATTGTCCAAAGATATTAAAGGGAAAATTCCAAAAAGAAACAGTTCATAAGTCTGAAATTACACAGTCTCCTCCAACCAGCCCAGGACATGAATCAACCCTTTGTCCAGGGTATCCACGCTGTATACTACACTCTCCCCCTACCCACCCCCCGCCCCCCCCCCAGCCCCGCAGTATAGGGACAAGCGTAGTACAGTTGACCCTTGAACTACATGGGTTTGAACTGCATGGGTCCACTTAATTTTTTTCACTAAGTATATACTGCAGTGCTACGTGGTCTGTGGTTGGTTGGATGCACAGATGTGGAACCGTGGATGAGGAGGGCCAACTATAAAGTTATGCTCAGATTTTCGGCTACGTGGGGGTGGGGGGTGTCAGTGCCCCTAACCTCTGCATCTGTATTTATAGAGTTTGGTACTATCCCTGGTTTCAGGCCTCCACTGGGGGTCTTAGAACATATCCCCCGTGGATAAGGAGGGACTATGTATTTGTATAGAATAGTTGTCTATGATGGGGGGCCCCAAACTGTTTGAGTTGGGGTCCTTAATTTGTTGTATCCCCTGGAACAAGTTACTTAACCTCTCTGGGCTTCAATTTCCTCATCTTAAAACAGTACCCACTTGAGATATTTGTACACCCATGTTCATAGCAGCAGTATTTGCAGTAGCTGAGGTGGAAGCAACCTAAATGTCCATGGATGGATAAAAAGGTAAACAAAATGTGGTGTATATATATATATACAGTTATCCGTTGGTATCCATGGGGGCCTGGTTTCAGGAGCCCCTCATATACCAAAGTCCAAGGATGCTCAAGTCCCTTATAAAACATGACATAGTATCTGCATATAACCTACATATATCCTTTCATAAAATGATGCTTTAAATAATCTCTAGATTACTTATAATAGCTAGTACAATGTAAATGCTATGTAAATAGTTGCTGGTGCATGGCAAATTCAAGTTTTGCTTTTTGGAACTTTCTGGGATTTTTTTTTAACATTTTCAATTCGAGGTTGATTGATCTGCAGATGTGGGACCTGCAGATATGAAGGGATGAGTGTATACAATGGAATATTATTAAAAAATCTTATCAAATGCTGCAACATGGATGAGACTTGAGGACATTACACCAAATAAAGTAAGCCAGTCACAAAAAGACAAATACTATATGATTCCACTTATATGAGGTATCTAAGGCAATCACATTCACAGAAACAGAAAGTAGTGGTCACCAGGGGCTGGAGGGAGGAAGAAAAGCCACGTTGTTGTTTAATAGGTATAGATTTTCAGTTTTGCAAAATGAAAAAATTCTGAAGGTCTGTTTCACAACAATGTTAATATACTTAACACTATTGGACTGTACACTTACAGTGGTCAAGATGGTAAATTTTATGTTCTCTGTTTTTCACCACAATAAAATAGGTTAAAATATATATATATACATAGTACCTACTTCATAGGGTTGTTGTGCGTTAAACAAGTAAATACATGGAAAGCACTTAGTTTAAGCACTTAGCATTACTAGGAATATTAAAGGTATACTATTATCAGTATCACTCCCTGTTTCATGAAAATGCTTTCTACTGTTTCCCTCTGTGCTTGTTAATCCTTTGCTTTTGGGACTCCTTTCTATCCTACAAGGCCCTCCTTAAACAATACCTCCTCCTGTCCCATCCCTGATTTTTCCTCATCTGAATATCCCACCCCCTCCTTTGATGTTTCTGTTTGTACTTTTTTTAATGGCATTTAACGCATTGTGTCTTGTATTATACAGGTTTGGGTACTCCTTGGATGCTGTTGGTGTGTAGTATCCCCTGTGAGTTGCACATGTTAGCACATAAAATAACCAGAACTTTGTGAGCTGCTTAAACCTGTACAATTTGCACATCAAGTTAATGTATTACGTGATTTGGATACAGTTGTCACTGTTGACAGACTATCGAAAAGAGATCATGTTTTTGACTTTTGTATTTTGACCTTTGTATTCCAAGCCATAATATTGATATATAAGAAGTGCCCAGTGATTGCTGAATGAATTAATGAATGAACTGATTAACAAATCAATGAATTGTGCGGTTTCTAAAACTATTAGTAATTATAGACCTTTAATGATCAGTAAGAAAGAATAACAAATTCCTCAACAAAATCACTCAGCTTCATGTTGCTGCAGAAGCTCTGCACACCAGTTGTTGTCTCATGACTTTTTGTGTGCGTGTATTTATTTTACTAAGAATTGAAATAAGATACAAAAGTGGAAATGGTGGATGTGAATCTTAAGGTTTAAAATCTATAGGTTTTCATCTGCTTTTGTTTTCTATTTCTGCTGTAACAATTTACCACAAACTTGGCAGCTTAAAATAACATGTATTATCTCACAGTCTGTAGGTCAGAAATCCACCTGGGCTCAACTAGTTTGTCTGCACCAGGTGTCATTAGGTCAAAACCAGTTGACCTGGTTGGGCTGTGTTGACTTGGTTGGGCTCCTATCTGAAGTCCCTGATGGAGTGGTCCCAGGACCATTCAAATTGTTGGCAGAATTCAGCTCCACGCGGTTGTAGGACTAAGGTTCCTGTTCCCTTGCTGGGTCAGCAGGGAGTTGTTCCCAGCTTCTACAGCTTCCAACGCTCCCTGTCTCATGGCCTCCTTCACCATGAAAGCCAGCAATGGTGGGTCAAGTCCTTCTCTCTGACTTTTCTTTCTATCTCATCTTCTTGTTTCCTGCCTGAGATAGTTCTTTACTTTTAAAGCCTCACATGGTTAGATTGAGCCCACCCGTGTAATCCAAAATAATCTTGTTATTTTAAGGTCCTTAATCTTAATTACATCTGCAAAAAATTCTTGTCGTGTTGACAGATTCCAGGGATTAGAATGTGGACGTATTTAGGAGATCATTCTGCTTTCCTTACCATCCCTATCTCTTTTTTTTACTTGCAGTTCATTTGTTTATATACCATGTCATTTGTCCTTTAGAGTTCCCTGCAATGTGGATTTTGCTGACTGCATCCCCCTGGTGGTGTTTCACATACTACGCTGTTCCCTGTATTGCCCAGAGGTTGGTACTTAGGTCTAGATTGTAGAGGCATAATCAGATCCAGGTTCACTTTGGGGGTAAGAATACATCATAGGTGGTGATGTGTTCTATCAGTAGGCACTTGTCTGATTGTCTCTTGTGTAACGTGAGCAGCATTCATGGTCATTGCCCCAGCTCATTATTTCAAATTGGTGACATTCTTCTATTTTAATATTCCACATTCATTTACTTTCCTTTATCAACAATTTGGTTACACTGAGGTACAGGTCACATAGGAAAGGCCAGAGAAAAGTTGATTCTTTTTCTATATTTTCCAGTTTTCAAAGTGAATTGGTTATCTGCCAGAAGTGTCCAGTTAGGCTTTTTTTTTTTTTTTTTGGTGTAATTATTATTGACTAGCCAATTTAATATTTGAAATACTTCAATCCATTGCTGTTACAGTTCTCATTGATGCTCATTCCCATCTTTGTTCAGTGAGAGTTTCTTGGGTTGGCTCCTGAGTCTCTGACAAGGCTTCAATAGTATTTGATAGCATCCATGCTTTCAGTATAACAGGATGTTCCAGCTCATCTAGTATATTTCCTGTCTCATGTCTGACATCAGCTCCATCTCCATGGAGCTCAAAATTCTTTTAAGAGCAAATGCTATTGACCACAGTCTAGGTACTAGGGATGGTCATTGCTACTGGTTTGGTCTTTGTTTCTAGGCTTTTCAGTGGTCAGGGCTAGGCACTGACTATACCTTTTATTTATTTATTTATTTATTTATTTATTTATTTATTTATTATTTATTTATTTATTTTAACAAGGTCTTTATGGGTTCATACTGATACTTTCAACTTAAATTCAGCAGTATGGGATTTTAACTTAGCCTCACTTTATCTCTTATCTTTTCTTCTATGCTAAAAAAAAAATCTGTTTCCTAATAACATAGCGTTTCTTATTTGTTTTATTTGATAATAGGCACATTAGAGTTCTGAAACAGCACACCACCACCAATGATTACTGACAATCATTTTGAGAATTTGTAAACATTTTTTATTCAGTAACGTCTTCCATAGCCGTGTAGAGTCTTCATTCCTTTTTATAGCTGCAGAGTACCCCATTACATTTATCCTACCAGTGACCTGTCAGTGGGGAATTGGCCTGTTTCCATTTTGTTGTTATTTCAAATATTGCCTCAATGAATGAATCTTTTTATGTGTCTGTCAGTGTGTCCATTGGATAGACTTTATTATAAGTGAAAGCACAAATTACACGTAATTTTGCTGAATATTGCTAAGTTCTTCCTCCAAAGGGTTGTGACATTTTTGTATTTCCACCAGCAATATGTGATGATGTCTGTTTCCTCACAGTCTGGTCAATAGACTGTTACCAAATTTTAGGATTTTTGCCACTCTAATAGGTGATAAGTCGTATCTTAGTATAATTTCAATACTTATTTCTCTTATTTTGAACAGTATTGAACAACTTTGGTTTAAGGCCTATTTGCATACTGTTGTTCATGAATTGTCCAAATCTTTTGCCCATTTTACTATGAGATTGTTAGGCTTTTTCTTTATATTTAAAAGCTTGTTATATATTAGGGATATTAACCTTTTGTGCTATGAACTGCAAATCTTTTTCTCACTTTACCATTTGTGTTTTTTACATATAGTTTTTGGCTTTTTGCCATTTGAAAGGGTTGTGTTTTTTTGGTTTTTTGTTTTTTCATTTTTACTTTGACGTACTTATTAACCTTACCCCTTATTATGTGTGGACTTTCAGGCATAGTTAGGAAATTATTTCCCACTCCCCTAGGTTATAGAGAAATTTACTTGTCTTTTTGTTAATTTGTGTTTGCATGTTAAATCTCTAACCCATTTGAAATGTATGTGTGGTGAGAGGAAAGGATCTAATTTTATTTTTTATAGAGCTATCAGGTTAACCCAACATCACTTATTAAAAAGTCCATCTTTGGTGGTGACTTAGAGGGGTGGGATAGGGAGGATGGGAAGGAGTCTCGGGAGGGACGGGATATGGGGATATATGTATAAATACAGCTGATTCACTTTGGTGTACCTCAAAAACTGGCACGAGTGTAAAGCAATTATACTCCAATAAAGAGCTTAAAAAAATAAAATTTAAAAAAAAAAGGTCCTCTTGTCCCCAGTGATTTGGAGTGCCACCTTTGTTGCATGCTGAGTTTTTGTGTTCAAATGATCCTCTTAATCTGTATCATCATTATTCGCCCATTTTCTCTGACCTGCGTTTGATGACAATGGAAATTAGGAGCATGTGATGCAGTAAAACCTTTTAGACCTAATAAAATCCATCATGTAAATAGTTCTTAGAATTAGTTGTTTAAACGAGGGAAATAAACTCACTCTCAGGTGTAGCAAAGGGAATGTGAACCTAAGTAAAGAGAGATTTATAAAAATAAATTGTCAAAACTTTTCTTTAAGAGCCTTTAAGAGGGTTTCGTGGGGAAGCAGCCTGATGCGATTAGCACTTGGGGTCAGGCTCTGGGTCAGGATCCTGCCCTTCAGGAGCTGCCTTGTTGTGAGCATGTTCTTCATTTCCCCGAGCTTTGATTTCCTCACGTCTCAGATGGAGATAATAAAATCTTTCAGGGCTGTTGTGAGCATAGAGGGACCTGCGTGCCGTCAGCCAGCACAGCTGCCAGCCCATAAAGGGCACTGGGCAGGTGTCGGTTCTCTCTCCCTCCAGGGAAAAATGCATCTATCATTTTTACTATGAGGTTTTCTCCAGCTACTCATGAAAATAAGAACTAGCCTGATTTTTACGCTGCAAAGCTGGATAAATAAAGGTGCAGACGAGAAATCAAGATGCTTTACTCTCCAGTAGTTGTTGCTGCCTTCACTGGACGGCAGCCTGCCTCGGCTCTCGTTTCACAGCAAAACAGGAAGGGTGGTCAACAGCAACCATAGGGATTGTTGACGTCTACGGAGATGTTGGAAGCCTGGCAGAAGGAAGAATTCAGCACCAGGGTTGAGAGCAGAGAGCTGGCTTTTCTCTTCTCAGTATAGCATTGGTTTGGGTTTTCCAGTTCAAAAGGGGAATCTGACTTATACTTCTTAACATCCAGAAATTTCCAGGAAATCTCCTCGTCTTTTTCCTAAAATCTCCTTTCAACCCTGAAGCTGAGAGATGTGTGTCTAGAAAGGACAATTATAATCCAATACAATTTGCCTCTGTTCAGAATGAAATGGAGATCTGAGCATTTTTCGAACGAAATGCTTCGTCTTTCAAGATACCCACATCTGATTTCCTAGTTTTCCATATTTAGCCTAATAATTTTCACGATTGTCTACTTTAGATTGTAATACAGTATAGATACATTTAAGGCACTTGTTCTAAAAACATATTTTAAAATCATTTTAAAGGTATTTTCCTTTTCATGAATTATTGATGCACTAATCATGACTTCAGTTCATAATGTTTTTCCTTTTAAAATAAACCCATTAAAATATTTCATACAATTCATCATTCTGTGTTAAGAAGTGTAATTATATGAATATGAAAAGGTGCTACATAAATATGATTTGATCAGTTTTATACAACACTGATTAGAGTATATTGACATCACTTGAAAAAGCATTTTCAAATACACTTGTGGTTAATCTTTGCAACAGCATTGTGGTGTGTCTGTATTATGAACCACAGTTTATGGTTGAGAAGAAGTTAAATTTTAAGCGGCCCAGGATCACACAGCCAGTTAGAGTTCTGGACTAGAAATTCTGATTTCGATGTAGAGTTCTTGCCACAATGCTACAACTGAACCAGATTTTCAATCAGCAAGAGCATGAGTTTAGAGATGCACATAGATTGAATTTTCCATATTTAACAACATCAGATTTTCCATTGAATGAATCTTACACTTCATTACAAATGTTCCATTTGTAATCTTTCAACTTCTTGCTTAATATTCTTAATTAATATGAGTAGCTAATTAGTCCTTTGGTACGTCCAAGTGAGAACTATGTAAGCTCCTATGAAATAATATTGTGGTAACTTGAAACCTCTTAACAATCCTCACAAAAAGTTGCTTTCTGTTTTTTTTATTTCAATGGCACAAAGTATCACTGTTAGTTAAAAAAGAACTTAGTGCTGAGATCTGGGTTTTTTTTCCAGGTGGCGTTGCACGCTTGTGGAGTGGCAACAGACATGGTGATTGAGCACTGCATCAAAACACGGGCTTCCTTTGTCACGTGTCCTTGCTGTTATGGTTTCATTCAGAACACCTCAAAGTTTAATTTTCCAAAAAGGTGAAATATTGTGTGCTGCCAAAGGCACCCATATGGGTATTAAATCGGTACACAAAACTCGTTTGGTATAAAGTTACAATGAGATTTCAGTTTTGAGCTCATTTCCTTTTTCCACCATGGCGAGGATTGTTTATAAGCTGTATAAAGAAGAGAGGCTCTCCTCCATGTCTGCACTTGATTTTTCTCCTAGATCCAGCTGTTGCTGAAGTTTAGAAGCAAGTCTATCCAGGAGTCAGCTGACTGGAAGTCTGCCAGTTTCAGCACTTCTCTGTGTACTTCTAGATGGAAAGCATCACCTATGAGATGCAGTAGAGGGTAGTGGTTAAGTGCTCAGGACCTGGAAGTATTCCATCTGGATGCAAATATTGGCTCCTCATGCTTTTGTAAATTGTTTTGCCTCAGGCAATCCAATCAAACTCTTTGCCTACATTTTCTCATCTACAGAAGGGGGATTTTTAATAGTAACTACCTCAAGGTTTTTATGAGAATTGAATGATATATATGTAAATCACTTAGAAGTGGCACAGAGTATGCACTCCATTAATGTGAGCTACTGCTAACTACAGTGGTAACGAACAGTAGTAGTTTTAAATTCTGCCCGAGGGTGGTGGTGATTAACTTGCAAGCTCAATGGTCATTTTTACAGTCCTTATCCCACATAGAAAAGGGAGACATTTTAATTCTCACCACTTTAACTCAACCTAGTGGAGGGCCATTCTTGGGGTTTATGACATTTCACTCTGATTTATAGCTATTGAGAACCCAGCTGATCGTTTTCATTATAGGAGAGATTAAATATGTTAGTTTCAGAAACTCTATCCTGTCATGTGTCAAGACAGACTTCTTGATCATTTCATCATTGCTTTTAAGAAACTTTAGAAATTTCCATTCGAATTTATACTTAAAGGCTTCTACTAAGTAATTTAAAATAAAGTAAAAATAATAGCCTTCTTTTTTCTTTCTTTCATTATTTTCTTCTTTCCTACAATTTGCAACTAGTTGAGAGAAAAACCAAAGTATCTATGGAAAAGCAAAAAATAAAATATAATTTGAGTTTTGTTCAATACTTAAAATTTTACTTCATTCTAAGTCTACACAGATAAAATGTGTAGTTTACAACCCATCAAGAAGTTTGTAAATCTAGCACTATAAAGAGTCTTAACAACAGTAATTTGAGTTGTTCAGCCTGCAATCTCACTTCACTGATTTTAAAGTCTCAGTTTAGTGTCTGTCAACTTTTCCACATCTCGGTAGATTTACAGACATTTGCCCCCTTCGTCATTAGAGGACCACTCCCAGGTCACTATCCCCTTACCCTAATCACCCTAGGGCCAGGTACCAGACAGCTAGTACCTATGGGACAGCCCTTATGCTTCAGAACCTACTGACATTGTTCAAACCAGCCAGTCCTAAGCTTGATCATCCTGCCCTGCCACTCCTTCCCATGGAATCCATAATAAAGGCTCTTGACCACATTTACCCCATTGTCTCTGCCTCCTGATCAACCCTGGTGCTTCCTCATGTGACCCTGAATGACTGGCTTGCCCCCTCTTCTTGGGAACTGTGAGTAACAAACTTTCTTTCAATGGAGTCCTCTCCTGATGTGTTGGTGTCACCACACCTGAAGAACAATAAAACCTACATTTTGAAAGTGCCTGAACCTGTGTGCACCCATGTGGAGAAGAGAAAAAAGTTGGTTGTGCTTCTCTAATAGTGTAAACAATCTTTGAAAGAAATTCTTTAAAATTAATTACATACCGATGGTATGCTTTTGTCTTTTTATAAAGATATTTCAAACTGGCATAGTTTTTAGTTCAGGATAGCATTACATACTCTTCAGATAAAATACATATTTTTGTTTATAATTTAATTTCTTCAAGACTATTTCTACTCAATCGTTGGTATTTAAAATGAGTAATTCTTTCTCTGTTCTATTTCAGTGAACAATTCAAGAAAACTTTATCATACAAGGTAACTTTAAAAAGATCTAGATGTTTTCCTCATATACTTTTTGTTTGTTTTTAAATTTATTTATTTATTTATTTATTTTATTGGCTGTGTTTGGGTCTTCTTTGCTGCACACGGGCTTTCTCTAGTTGCAGCAAGCAGGGGCTACTCTTCGTTGTGGTGCGCAGGCTCCTCATTGTGGTAGCCTCTCTTCTTGTGGAGCATGGGCCCTAGGCTCATGGGCTTCAGTAGTTGTGGCACATGGGCTCAATAGTTGTGGCGCACGGGTTTAGTTGCTCCGAGGCATGTGGTATCTTCCTGGGGCAGGGATTGAACCCATGTCCCCTGCATTGGCAGGCAGATTCTTAACCACTGCGCCACCTAGGAAGTCCTCTCATATACTTTTTAATCCTTTTTATTTTCCCTCTCAGATTTCGAATGGAGTATGTAATGGATAGTTACACTTGAATTACTCATGAATGTCTAACACGACTTTTTTTGTTGTTGGCAAATCAAGATTAATCTTCAAGTAGTTGACAAGATTTGTGGAAGGTCTGAGAGTTTACCATGTTCACAAGCTAACAAGTTGGCCGGGCACGGTTGCCTGGACGCTGGCAGAAGATAGGAAACTCCTGAGTCAGAGACAATGGGTAGAATTGCTCACAGCAGTAGGCACAGCCAGGCTGTCGTCATTCTTACACTGACTCCCTGAGGCCCAGTTCCCCCAGGGCAGCACAACCAGGGCCAGGCGACACCTGCATGTATACAGTGAGTTGCATTACAGGGGAGAAAACTTGAGCTTAGGAAACCCAGATGTTTTAAGATGTAATCTTTAAGTAGGCATGCCTCCCCTTTGCTCCAGAGAGAGACACTCAATAGTCTCCAAGGCCGTTCACTATACGAATGTCTTTGCAAAGGTAGTCTGGAACAGAGGCAAATTTTTCTGTAAAGGGTAAGACAGTAAATATTCTAGGCTTTGCTGACCACTTACAAATCTCCCACATACTCTACATTGTCCTTGTCATTGTTGTTACTCGTTTACAACCGTTGCAAAATGTAAAAGCCATTCTTAACTTTCAAGCCATACAAAAGCAGTTCATGGGCTGGATGTGGCCAAGGGGCTATACATAGTTTGCCAGCCCCTGGTCTGGAACAAAGGCAGTGCCTCTGCTTGTAAAATGTGAAGAAACAGGAGAGACCCACAGAGAATTGCCTTCCAGCAGTAGTCAGAACATTACATAGTTTCGAGTCACCAGTCTGAGCAAAAAATAAATAAACAAAACCCCAAAACTAGACCCTTGTTTTTAATCCCTCCTTGAATGATGCTAGGTGAAGCAGAATCTAAGAGGATATATGGGAAAAACCTAGGGCAGTGAGGAGGTAGGGTGCTACAGCCTCACTGGCTGGGAAGAAAAATATACAATCTAGAGTTGGAAAAGATGGGGCACCCAGGCTGCTTGGCCACACGCCCTTTGAGTGTCTTAGGTGTAAATGCTCTGTGGAGAAGTCTTAACCTCTCAATGCCTTTAAAAGATGGTATCTCAGTATTTCTTAACCATGGTGGGTGGACTGGCAGGCAGAACTAAACAGACCTGGTCCCCAAATATCTTGAGAGTCACTTTGGAAGTGTTTTCCTGTATAGTTCAGTTTAGCCAGCAAGCCTTTACTGAGTACCTACTACGTGCCTTCCCCTTTCAGAACTTAACTTCTACTGGGGAGAACACATAACAAATAATTTCAATAAAATATGATGAAACTTATCAGGATGAGGGGAGTGAACCTCATCTGAGGTTGTGATTGCCTTGACATAACCTTCACTTAAAGTGAACCTTAATTTACAAACATGAGGACAAAGGGCATGCTTTTATTCAGATTACAGAATTCTAAATTATTCTGTCCCTTTATGCCAGTTCATGGGAGCTTAATAAAAGTTATTCATTTGAATCATTTTATTAGTCTCATACCCATTGCCACTAAATTTTATAGTGAGCATTAAGAGGTTTTTTTTGTAAAGTTGAGACAAAAGTAACCCTTCAAAAAGAACCATCACATAATCACTTAATAAGGTAATCAGAATAACCTTATTAAAAATTGAGACAAAAATAACCCTTCAAAAAGAGCCAACATTGCAAATCACTTACTTAAGAAAGTAATCATGAGAACCTTATAAATAAAAAAATTTCGGCCCCTAAATTGAATGTACAAAAGACCAAGGAGACAAATGATTGATCTGAGTTCAACGCGTTTGCTAAGCTGACAGGTGAGATCATTCACACACTTGGAAACGGCAGCTGTTCTGAATCAGCAGTTGTCACGGGAGCATTGTAGCCATCTCAGCTCTGACTAATCACTCACCTTGGGCTGCTTGCAGGTTTAACAGTGCTGTGCAGACTCATCACCTCTCTGTCCTTTTAAAGCCTTGTTCTTTTTCATTAATCTAATCTTTCCTAAAATTGTTTAGCAGAAGCAATAATCTCCCTCCCATTCTCTCCAGTCCCCTTTATGGTCTGTCTTAAAGCACAAATAGATGCACCTCCTGCAGCCTTTTGGAGTGAGAGGAGGGAGTGGGCCAGCCTCCTCTCCTCTGAAGGGACTGAGTGAAGGGAAGCGTCCAGCAAAGGAAAAGAGGAGCCAGCACCCTGCTGGGGATGCGGGAGAACTGCAGAGGCCGCAGTAGTGATCTATAGTACTTCCTTTCCTTCTTGCGGTGGAGGGAAAGCCACTGAGAATGTCCTCTTGGAGGCATGTTCCTGAGACTCAAATTTTATTAAAAGGAAAATATAAGTGACTTTTAGGTCTTTTAGTTTAACACATTATAACCACAAATTGTAACCATATTTTGGCTAAAAGCAGCTGGTTAAGGAGCCCTGAGGACTTTCCATGCACCTGCTCTTATGAACTACATCTGAAGAGCATTCTACTTGAAGAGAGAAAAGTTATTGAGCACCATTTTCTGAGAATGTACTTCTTTCGAAAGTACTCTTTGTGTGGCACTTTATGCAATTAAATGATGCAGGGTTCTAGAAAAATGAGTTAATTTTTTGTTTTTTAATTTTGAAGCAGAAGCTTAAAATAAAGCTACAACCTATTGCCTTTTCTTTTAGGAACACATGATTCTGTGCAGATTTGCAGATCAGACAGCTGTCCAGCTTCCACCCCAACGAAGGCTCATAGGTATGTGTTTTCACACAGCAGCTGTTGAGTAGATTATCTACCAGATGCCTAGGGATGAATGGATCAACTCTATACAGGAAAATAGGGAACCTCTATATTGTCCATTTATCAACAAGGCACTAAAGTTTGTTTTTCCCAGAAAAAAAAAAATCCATCTTGATTTTATAGCACTAACTATAACAATATTTATCCCATTTTTGTCAACATTAATACTTTCAAATATATCTTCAAATGTTTGTACATTGAGTAGAATTATTATGTTAAATCTCTTTCTTATTGTTACAAACAAACTGAAGAATCTATCAAAAGCCATAAAAGAAAATACTAAAGATGGGAAAATCAACTATGCATGCCAAAATTGATATATTACAAAATGTATAAACAAGCATGATAATGTTTTCTTTTCAGAAAAAAGTATACTCATATATTATTAATCATAAACCAATTTATTTGACATTTGTAATATTAAACATTACCTAACTTGGAAGAAAAATAGCATTTCAAGTTTAAGTAATGAATTTATCCAAGACTTGGCTTTAGAAAAAGAAATCACATTTAGAAGGATAATAGCATCTAACAGCTATTGCACATTTAAGCTCTGAGCTAAATGACCTCCACCCATTATCTCAATAAATTCTTATAAAAATACTTGTGGAGTATGTGCTATTATTTACATTTACGGATGGGAGAACTGGGACAAAAGCTTGGCCCAGGATCCTTCACCTGGTGGATGGTGAAGCCACGCTGTAAACGCAAATTATTTGATCCCAGACATAAAGCTCCATTTTTGCAATGACCCCCAGTGATAGAGTCACATCACTGGAAGGTTAGGTTCCAAAATTAGGGCTTAACATGGTTGAATGGAGTCACAACTAATCTTAAAAATTATTCAGAAAAGCCCCGCATTGGACACCATCATGCGATAGTGGAAAACAGATTGCTGTTTCTTTGGCTCAGCACCAGGTATAGTAACTAGTTGGCATTTAGGGACCATGTTGTATGAGAAATAGTTATCTTTAAACTCTAAAATCAAAGTCAGCATAGTAAGATAATCACAGCTGCAGAGGCATTTGAGACCTGAGTCTGAAGGAAGAAGTGATTTCCTTCTTTTTCTCACACCCTGGGACATAAACATAATGGAAGAAGCTTGCTCTTTCCTGCATGCAACCTCTTTCATCCTCTTTCCCTCTTCCTCCTCTTTTTCCCATTCCCAATATTTTGAGTAGTCAAATGCACATTTGAATGTACAGTTGAGTACATATATAGAAAGGTATAATTTACATATATATATCAAGTTACATTTGCTACAACTCCGCTAGACTCAGTGAAGGCAGAATTGATGTGGTGGATGGGGGTGTCCATGTTGATGTTTTAGGCATCATACCAGACAGGAGTGGCTGGAAGGGAAATTGCCGGAGTCGAGGAGGAGGAACATTTGGCAAGATCGTTGGCATGAAGGGAGGGAAAGTCAGGTTCAAAGTCACGGACTCCTTTGAAATGTCTACATCTATTCTTTGAACCATACTTTTTGTTCTGTGCACATTTTAGGAAGCTTCCCAGACCCCAAAAGGTAGACTACCAACAACTGAATTTCAGTTGTGAAGACACTTCTTCAACATGTAAAAACATGAGACTCTTCTGTGTAATGCAAAAGGAAAATTAACTGGACTGGGATCAAAGCCAAGGGTAAATGAGCTGCAGTGTAAACCCAGGGTGGGTACTGAAGGAATGTAGAGCATCCCATTCTTACAGAGAATGTTTCATTTTAAATTGAAGTGGGGGGGGGGGGGGCTGTGTGTACACATTTACAGATGTCTTAAAGGAGGAACAATATTTTAAGGAAAAAAAGAATGTCAGCCATGCAGCTGTTGATGAAGAGGGGGCCATTTAGCCTAAATAGAATTCTAGACATGACTTCTTATATCGTTTCTATCGCAGTTCATCCTTTTTGGCATGGGGCCTTTTAAGGGAAATGTACAACATATTTTAAATCTGAATCTTTCATTGTCAATTTCTTTCGTACTGATTTCACCTTCCACTCTTTTTCCGGGAGGATTCATCTGTCTTCTGCAGAAGAACTTCTCTATTTCAGTTATGTCTTCACTTCTAAAGCTATTTTAGTTTAGCTGTCATTCAAATAAAACTTTTAAAAATAATATATAAGCATTATTATAATTATTGAGAAAAAAATGGAATGAATGAAGTTCCGTATAGTCAGTAACCTTTTTCCAAGAGGATGAAAAAGTTTATATATTGAGTTTAAAGAAATTGAAAGTGTAAAAGTAAGCCTTAGCTTTGAATATATTCAACCCCAAATCAGTTGGATTTTTTTTTCCCTAGCTACTTTGAAATAAAAGTTTGCATTTGCCAAAGGACACAAAATAACTGCTTTGCTTGCCAGTCAGGTTTCCTCTTTTGTTTTCCAAGATTAGAAAGAAAATTGAATACCTCTGTTTCATAGGGGTACAGGAGCTCTATTAAGTTAAGATTATATTACACTCAGCATTACATATGCACCTGAAATAATCAGCACACAATTGAGAATCTTCTCAAATACTTTCTATTTCTCATGTCTTCATTGTCCTGAAAATTCCATGTGCAAAATGTAACATGGCTTTCAGGTATCCCTTTGTCTGGATGTTATTTTAGACATTCTTAAAGACAGATTTTTTTGTTTTTACAATATTGCATATAATGTATTTCCATAAGGCATGAAGAGAAAAGGTGTTAAAATGGATTTTTAACCAAAGTGGGAAGTAGAATCTGTAGTTTTTAATTTGAGATTTATTTATAAATACATTTTAAAAGGTTAACATTCTTTAAATTACTAGCAGAAACAAATATGTGAAATGTCATATATTTGTAATTGTCTTCTCTCAATGCTGATCAGGAATTAAATAGAAAGAGACCAAACAGGACTTGGGGGCAAACTTCCTTCTGCATAGTACTCGTAGATGTTGTCATTGTATAGACTCCCTTCAACAAATTGCAGCTGCACTGTTAGCTGAAGGGTGGCTCCTGATACCATTTTACTGTATTTCAGGAAAACAGTGCATGTGCCTGGTGGATCTGGATCGAGCAAGAGCTGCAGAAGAATGTGGTTACTCTGTTCAAGTGATATCCATGGAGCCAGAGAGCTGCTCTCCCAAAAATAACATGATCGTGGGAGTCCCCATTTAGAACGAGATATTCACATATGATGTTTTGCCATCCATCTCTGTGATGAAAGGCCAGTGGCATTCAGGAGGGTCTTGGCATAACTAGGAAACAGCATCAGCCATCTTGAACCTATTGTGCTCAGGAAAGAACACAGCAGAAAAGTCTTGGAGGAAGGCTGCCTACAAAGCCTCACAAATGCTCTTGTAATATGTGATTAAAGGCCGGCTGGTTTTCCTGGTGAGAATCCCCTGAAGTCTCAGCTGCTAGCAGAGTGATACTCACAAGAGGAGGTTCCATTACCAGAATAACAATTTCCTTCTCAATTCACAGCTTTTCTGATCTTGCCAGTGTGGTGTTCAGTTCAAAAGAATGTACTTGCAGCCTTAAAATCATTTAGAGATTCAAATGGAGACCAAAACTAGACTCAGTGGGGTTTGTTTGTTTTTTATATTTTTAACAATTGTACTTTTAAAATAATTTTTTCAAAAATCTAGCCAGATAGTTACAATATGCTTATATTTTTAAGCTGGAGTGAGTTAGGCTTATATATCATTTCATATACTCCTTTTAAATATATTTCTCATAAATTACCAAATGAGATCATTGCTGGTTCAGACGTTTTATATGAGGATATTATAAAATAATTTCAGTACATTTTCCATTACAGGAACATATAATTTGGACTTAAATTCTAACTAATCAATAAATATATTTCTTTATTAATTCAAGTCGATAAATAATTATTGCAGATCCATTATTTTCAAGATTCTGGCCTAGATTCTTCTAAGGATACAAAAATGAGTTGCAAGAGACAGTGTCTTGCCTGTAGAAGTAAATCATGTGCAAGGGAAAGGTTCATGAATTAGTTAAGTTCTTCACATCATAATATAATCTATGGTCACAGGATTTGTTTTTCAAATACCAATTATTTCTTATTGATTTTTGTTGTTGTTGTTAAAACTTAGAGTTTAAATTGGAGGTGGAAGGAGTAGAGTACAGAAGCTTATTTAAGTAGTTCTCCCCACCCAAATTGTCTGTATTCCACCAGCCAAAGTTTTTAAAACCAGATGGCATGTCCTTTCTCACATGTTGCTAATTATTTTTTACACGCCCTGGGTTATTTCCCTTGAAATAAGATTTATTTCATCAATGTTGATGTTTTCAACCCCCGTATGACATATATCATGAGGAGAAAGGGCTTTAATAAATAACTCTTTAATCACTGTGGATTAAAATACAGGAATAATTTATGAAGGGGACAGGGGTTTGAACTCTTGCTTCCTGGGATAAAATTAAAGAAAAGAATTAACTATCAGCCCTGAGTATCTTAGTCATTTGCACCTATAAACACGCCATGCTCTTTTATCCTGAGCTTTCTTTTTTAATTGAGGTAAAATTTACAGCCAATAAAATAACAAATTTTAAGTGTTCAGTCTGAGAAGTTTTGACAATGATATATACTCATGCAGTCACCTCCAGAAATAAGATATAGAATATTTCTATCAGTCCAGAAAATTCTCTCTTGTGCTTTCTGTTCAACTTCCCCCCACCCCAAAGGCAGCCGTTCTCTGATTTCTATCACCCTACATTTGTTTTGCCCAATTTTGTCCTTCATATAAATGAAGTCATTTGGTATATAGTCTTTTGTGTCTGGCTTCTTTTGCGCAACATGGTATTTTTTGAGAAATATCCACTTCGTCGTGTGTATCAATGGTTTCTTCTTATTCCTAAGTAGTATTTCATTATATAAATATATCAAAATGTGTGTATCCATTCTCCTATTGGTATTTATTTGGATTGTTTTCACTTTGAGGATATTATGAGTAAGGTCTATGAATATGCTTGTACAAGTCTTTTTGTAGACATATATTTTCACTTCTCTTGCATTAATACCCAGTAGTAGAATTGCTGGGTCATTAAAGAAATGGATGTCAACTGCCAAACAATTTTCCGAAGTTGTATTATTTTATATTCCCACCAGCAGTGTATAAAGGGTCTGGTTCTCCACATCCTCATCATTTGATGTTGTCAGTGTTTTAAAGTTTTACCATTCTGGTAGATGTGAAATGGTGTCTCATTGTGGTTTTAATTTTCATTTCTCTGATGACTAGTGTGTTAAGCATCCTTTATAAAGTGTCTACTCAAGTCTTTTGCCCATTTTTAAAGTTAGGTAATTTGGGGTTTTTTATTGTTGATTATATATTCTGGATATGAGTCCATTGTCATATATATGTATTGAGAATATTTTTCCCAGTCTGTGGCTTACTTACTCATTTTCATAATGAATGTTTCAATTTTTAATAAGCCTAATTTATCTATGTTTTTCTTTTATGGTTAATATTTTCTGTGTCCTCGCTAATAAATCTTTACCTACCGTAAGATAAAAATACTTCTTATGTGTTCTTACAGAAACGTTATGGTTCTAGCTTTTTACATTTAAGTCTGATTCATCTCATCAATATTCACTTACAGAGGTAGGTTTTGAGGAATATACAGTTATTTCAGCACCATTTGTTTAAAAACCTTTCCTCTCCTCATTGAATTGACTTGGCACCTGACTTCAAAATCAGTTGATGTGTATGTATGAGTCTATTTCTGAATTCTCTGGTCTGTTCCACTAATCTGTTTGATTACTGGAGCTTTATATTAAGTCTTGAAATTAGGTAGTTTGTGTCTTCCAATTTCATTTTTTATTTTCCAGATTGTTTTGGCTGCTCTAAATCCATCGCTTTTCCATGTAAATTTTTTAATTGGCTTATCAATTTCTTTTAAAAACAAAAAGGCTGCTGAGATTTTTGGTGTTGCCTGGAATCTTTAGAGCAATTTAAGGAAAATGAACATATTAACAATATTGAGTTTTACAATCCATGAACATAATGTACCTTTCCATGCATTTAGATTTCCTTTAATTAATTTCAGCAAAATCTTGTAATTTTCAGTATAGATGTTTATTATTATTTGATAGTTTTGAGGCTGTTTTTTTGCATGCTGTTCCCACTACCCAGACTAGCCTCCTTTTACCCCTCCCGCTAGTATAATCTCATTCACCCTTTTGTTCTTTCTTTTTTTTTTGAAAATAAATTTTATCTGTTATCTATTTTATGCATATTAGCTTATTTTATCTGTTATCTATTTTATGCATATTAGCTTATATATGTCAACCCCAATCTCCCAATTCATCCCACCACCACCACACCACTCCCCCAGCTTTCCCCCCTTGGTGTCCATACTTTTGTTCTCTACATCTGTCACTCTATTTCTGCCTTGCAAACTGGTTCATCTGTACTGTTTTTCTAGATTCCACATGTATGCGTTAATATATGATATTTGTTTTTCTCTTTCTGACTTACTTTACTCTGTATGACAGTCTCTAGGTCCATCCACCCTTTTGTTCTTAGACTTGACCTCCTGAGGGGCGCCTTTGGAGTCCCTGGAGTTAGGTATCTGTGATAGAACGTGCACCATCCAGAGGAGTCTTCTCCATCCTCCTCAAGTGACTCAAAGCACTCCTTCCCCACCCACAAAGGAAGTGATCTCCCACTGTTCTCCCACCCCTGTTCTCAGGCATGGAATTCTTCAGCTGTGATGGCTGTGACCAGTCCAAGACATAGGTATTAACAATTGCTCTTGGGTCATGATTTTTTTTCTATGTAAATCCTTGCCAAGGCTTTTTCTCAGCCAGAGCAAATAAAAGGGGTTAGATGCAGGCAGCAAGAAGGTGATGCAATGTCAGCAATCCCAGAAAGTGACCTGGTCTCACCCCTACCCCTGTCCATCAAAAGCAGCTCTGCTCCACACTGATTTGTCTCCCACATGGTTGTAATATTAGAAACCAGAGCTTATCTTACATTGACTTTTGAGCCTGGCCCAGAGAAGCAAGGGTATAATTATTAATGACTAAACAACTTTATCTTATTTAAGGAGACAAATTTCAGTCATATTAGAAAACAAAATATGTTCAGAGCATGCATGCAAAATAAAATGTGCATAATAATAATTAAATATTTTAACTTTTTCTCAAGATTTTGGCTACAAGTGTTGCCTGCTCCATGGTTCCAGAAAATTGCTGTTACTAGAACTTCCACGTACTAACACCTGTTTTTCTGTTGACTTTCATAGTAAAATTAGAGAGATATTCCTGTGAAAGTAATGAAATCATAATAAAGCATACATTTTGTTTAAAGTACAATTTTTAAAAAAAACAGACTCTCAGTGCAAAGCAATTTGGAGTTTTTGAATAGATTTTTAGAATTACACCAGAAATACATGTCTGTTGAGGAAAAACTAGATGTGGCTAAACAAAAAGAGAAGCATTTTAAAGTAACTGTTAATACTATGTTGCATTCTTTCCTAGACTTTGCTTAGGCGTGGTGGATTTATTTAACAAATACTAATACTGTATTTAGAATTTGCTAGGTACAATTCTAAGCCCTTTACAACTAATTACTTATTTAGTCTTTTTTTAAGTTATTTACTCCTCATAACGATCCTAAAAGCTAGATGACATTACTAATCCCATTTTATAGAGCTAAAGCTAATGTTTCATAGTAAGAGCAGACCCAGGTTTGAATTTAACCAGTAAATGGCAGAGATGATATTCAAATTCAGGCTCCTCAACAATCCTCTTAGGATTGGCAGAAGCAGCCTCTGGTAACTAAATCTCTGTACCTTTTGAAGTGCTAAGCAAGAAAGATGTATTTTTCGCTCACACTAGGTATCTGTGTTAGTGCTGAATCTACACTATCTTCATACCTGACTAAGCAGCCTCTATGAGGAACATAGCTGGTCTCATGGCAAAGGAAAAACAGGCATGGCAAACTCTCAGCTGGCTACTGAAGATTCTGCTCAGATCTGTTATACTTCACTTCCCTCATTTCGTTGACTAAAGCAAACCCCTCCTGAGTTTAGCAGGGTGGGGTTATACATACCTATAACCTTGGTGAGGGGGCGGGGGAGTTGCAACTGATTGCAAACGATAATGTACCACCAGCAGTGTAGTTGAAGGAAAAAGAGAAGAAAGGGAAAAGAAGGAAGGAAGAAAAAGAAAGAGAGAAAAGGCCATTGCATCTTCCAGTTTAGAAACAGGTTCCAAATGCTATTGCCTTGGTGTCGGGCATTTTACTGGATCCATTAAAGAGAGAAAAGTCATGTGCCAATGAGCACTTTCTGACATTGTTCTGTGGACTTTTCATACTTACTTTCAGAAAGGAATTTTCCAGAAGAACGCTTGAAGGAGTTGTTCTTATTGTTATAGAAGGTTGGAGAAACTTGTATTAAAGGAAGTTTCAAATTTGCAAATTCTGCCTCCTGTGTTAAAGTGCTTGATCTATAATGCCAAATATTCCTTCAGGAAGGTGTGAGTGTACACTGCTAGGAATGTATGATTGTTTATATCCCTGTATTCTTAACCAACACAGGCGTTATCAGAATTTTGTTTTAATCTTGGCCAATTTGATGGTCAAAAATCCTATTTTGTTTGGATATTCATTCTTGAAATTATTCATATAATTGCATATTTTTCATATGTTTATTGGCTATTTACATTCTGCCTATTCATCAGTTTATTCATTTAATCAACACATATATTGACCTCTTGCTTTGAGGTCAAGTATTGTGTACATATTTCTGGTTCATTTTTCATCTGGTACTTTCATCTTTTATAGAAAGATTAGTAAAGATTTTTTTAATATATTTATAGATGTATTTATTTCTGAGTTTTCTTTTTTAATTTTTATTGGAGTATAGTTGATTTACAGTAAAGGTTTATTTATGGATTAAAGACTTTTGTTAATTACGTTACAATTTAAATTGGCCTTTATGGAGGAAGGTGTTGTGTCTGTTTTTGTTTTGCTATTATAAAATTTAAAATACACTTTTGACCACACGTCACTCTTTTCCTTGTGACTTCTGATTAGAAAGATTTTTCCCACCCAGTGACAAAAAATAAAACAAAACCTCACCTATAATTTTGGTATTCTAATTCTTTAATATTTTTAGTTTTTACATTTGAATCTTTTACTCAGCAAGAATTTCTTTTGGTGGGTGGTTTGAGGTAGAAATCTAATATTTCTTTTCATGTTATTAGTTACTTTTCGCCATACTATTATAAAAATCTAACTTTTTCCATTGATTCCAGATGCCTTTAAAATACTAAGTATACATTGGACTTTCTTCACTTCTGTTCTTTTCTACTTAATTCTAGTACCTGAATCATACTCACTAAATTATTGCAGCTTTATAATACATTTTGACATCTAGCAAGTAAGTTTTGTTTGGTAATAATTTGAAGGGTTTGTGAACTGAGACAGAGAATGTGTGCACTTCTCCTGAAATTGTACCCTATGGTTCAAATGGACATGCATTTTCCTAGAGAGAGGGACCATAGTCTTAATTAGATTCTCAAAAGGATGCATGACTACAAACAACATTATCACTGATCTAAAGGAAGCAAAAATGTAAGAGAATTCAATATTCTGCCCTAAAGAATTACCCAAATATTACAATCTCTTTTCCATATTTACAGTACAAGAATCATTATTTGTTTTTGCAGGATTCCTTTTTCATAGCTCTCTAAAGAAGACGGGTTTTGTTCATTTGTGTTTGTCTGTTTGCTTTTAGGTCTAGTTTATTTGACCTGAATAACAACAGTTTGTAATTGAGCAAGAAAACAAAATTCAGCAGCAAACAGAGGAGAATATTTACTGGATGACTGATCTACAGCGTCCTGAACATTTCCATAATGTGAGTCAGATACTGTTAGCTTCTGTCACCTTCTAGAAGGAAGCTTTCTGCCTAACTAATCTAAAGTGGCCTCTCCCGGTTACTTGCTATCTCCCCACAATACGTTTGTGTACATTTATTATTTATCCCTCCATAGAATTTAAGCTCCAAACAGTCTGTTTTATCCACCACTATACTTTCAGTACTTAGTCCAGTGTCAGGCACATAGTAGGAACTCAGTAAATGTTTACAGAATGAATAATATATTTTAACACCTTCCACGTGGAGTAAAAATGCATATGAGGTTTTCCTTTCCCATCTGTAGACATATATACAAGGCATCAGGCATGTGGGCTTTTCTTACTATTTGGGTTTATGTTGTTTTTATTTTGTTTACTGTTCTTAAAACACATTTAGCAAATCCAATACTGAAGAAGACTAAGTAGTGACAGCTATTGCCTATGTCAGCTGAATAGTTTTTTTGCAGAAGATACTGGTAAATTATTTCCCTTGTCCAAGGAGGAAAAGGCAAAAGGGAACATGTTTAAGGTAAAATGAGAAAAGAAGGTTCTAAACAAATGTCAGTTGGGTGTTTACCATTATAAACCTGTCCCAGCATAGAGCATAGAGCATAGAGCAGGGCTCTATGTGATTAGTAAATATCTGTTAAATGAGTTACTGAATGGCCATTAAAGAAATAAAACCATGGAATGTGCGATCTTTAGGGAGATGGCATTTCTCTGTCACCAGGGCTGCTTCGATGAGAAAGGACATGCTTGCTCTTCACATGTCTGACAACTGGGCTCAGTCACAGATCAGTTCTCACAATCTGCTTGCATTTCAGTCAGAAGGGGACCGTAGGCACATCCTGTGAGTCCCACAGACTATTTTCCTTGTGTGGTGCTTCTTCCTTTGCATAGAATAGCTCGCTCAATTATCTGAGAATAATAGATAGCCCAGTATAATTTTGGAATGTACCACATATTTTGTTGAGAGCAACAACCTTATCCCTTACAAAGTTCTCGGTAATTAGGAAAAGTAAGCTAGAACTTCTTGGCTAGGCAAGGAAGGGTAAGGGTAAAAATTTACCATAGACAGTTAAAATCATGGTTTATACACATAACCAACTAGGCATTGACTATATATAATAATAAAAAAGGTGACTTTTCTGTATAACCAAATTTACTTTCACTGCAGATTTTAAATGACCATCTGACTCATTTCTTTGTTTCAAACCTATTTCTATTAGATCCTTCCTAAATCATCCCACAGCTTACTTTGTATTTAATGAGACTAAAAATACATAAGTACCTTCCTAGGTAAGTGGTGACTGTTCTTCCCTTATTATATTTTGAGTTTTGAACTTTCACAATGCAGGGATGACAACAATACTCTTTGAGTAGATTTTTAACTGAGTACTTGGAAGCATGTTTGCTGCTGAATTGAAAGCAGATAGTTACTTTGGGAAAGCATCTGTGTGTGTATGTGAGGAAGTGAAAGAAGTCATGGGGAGAGAGGAAACAATGCATGTAAATTAATACAGCTCGATTTCCCCCTCAGTCTCACCATAAGAGAGCATCTTCACATTATTCCTAGAATTACACAACTGGAAACTGTTGATGTAGCCAAACATGAATTTCAACACCTTTAGTAAATTAAACACCCAAATTTCCTGACAGACTAAAGTCAATCTGATTTTTGAAGACACCCAGAGCAAGAGATTTTAGCTTCTTTCTTCGTAAGTCTGTACTATATTTTCTATATTTCACCTCAAGGAAATTCTATTTTAGCCATGTGCTTCATGCTACATTTAAAAGCATCTCAGGTGCTTATGTCAGTGGAAAGGAACAGCAGCTATGAGCTAACTTGTTTTAAATTCAAATATACTTCAAAAGTATTTTAACCTGTTTATTATTGCTTATACAGTATTGTTAGAATTATCATCAGAATGAACAGTCCTAATTTTACTTTTTGAGTCTTATTTCCCAAGTCTTTCAATATTCCTAAGGCTCCCTTCCAAACCTAGCTCAATTTCCACCTCCTCTTTGGCTGTAAATCTTGGATGCTTTACAGAAGCTATCTAAGCAGAATCATTAATGCTAATTACTCTCTTAATTACCTACAGCTTTCTAAGTCTAGATGTCTGGCAGGGAGAAGCCCTGCCTTGTTCTTCCTCAAAATAATCTTGGCTATTCCTGCCCTTTTGCTCTCTACCACCTAAAATTTAAGATCTACTTGTCAGGTTCTATGAACTAGACATTGTTGGATTTAGAGATTGCTTAGGGAAGAATTAACATCTTAACAATGTCCAGTCTTCTTATTTCTGAGCTTGGCATATATGAACAAGGTAGTTCCCTTCAATTACAACTTTATAATGTATAGATTGTTGATTTAGCAAATGTTTTCCTGTATCAACTGAGGTGATCATCTGTTTTTTTCTCCTTTTAGTATTTTAATGAGGCTAATTCCATTAATATTTTTTCTATTGTTGAACTGTCCTTATACTCTTGGAAAAAACTTAAATTGCTCAAGAAAGTTTTTTTTTTATACTTACTAATGTTTTATTTTTAATTTTATCATCTTTGTTCATAAACGTTATTGTCATGTGATTGTCATTTTCTGATATTATCCTGATCTGGTTTAGGTATCAAGACCAAGGCTATTCTAGCACCATTAACTGATATGAAAAATATTGTTTCTGTTCCCTACTACTGTGTTTATAACTTAGAGATTGTCTTTCTCAAATGCTTGGTTCACTGGTCTGTAACACCATGCAGTATATTTGGGGACAGGATAATAGGAATTAGATTTTAAGCTGCTTATTAAATGTCTTTGCGGGGGTGGGGGAGATGGTGGCAAAGCAGAAGGACGTGGAATGCATCCCTTTCCACAGATGCACCAGGAATACATCAAAAGATGCAATGATTCCCACAGTAAACTGGCTGAACACCAGCAGAAGACCTTGGACACCAGAAAGGACTGCAAAGATCCTGAAATAACTGGCAACCTCTGAAGTCTGGGTTACTTAACCAGAAGTCAAGTTGGAGGCTCTGGAGAGGGAACAACGAATCCAGGACGCTAGACCACTAGAGAGACCTCAGCCATAGGGAAGATTAACTGCAGAGAATTCTCAAGGAGCCCTCTGTCAGAGTCTAAGACCCAGCTTCACCCAACTGTCTACAGCTGCCAGTACTGGATACCTAACACCAAACTACAAACAAGACAGGAACACAAACCCACCCATCAGCACACAAACTACCTAAAGCCATATTAAGCTCACAGATACCCTAAAACTCACCACCTGACATGGCCCTGCTCATCAGAGAGAAAAGACTCAGATCCACACACCAGAAAGCAGGCACCAGACCCTCCCACCAGGAAGCCTGGACCAACCCCAACACAGGGGGCAGAGAGCAGAAACAAGAGAACTTACTACTAGGCAGCATAGGGAAAGGAGATAGCAAATCCTATAAATTAGACAAAATGAGAAAAGAAAGAAACACCTTGCAGGCAAAGGAGCAAGATAAAAACCCACAAGACCAAATAAATGAAGAGGGAATAGAAAAAATTGCCTGAAAAAGAATTCAGAGTAATGATAGTAAAGATGCTCCAAAATCTCAAAAACAAAATAGAGAAAATACAAGAAAAATTTAATAAGGACCTAGAAGAACTAAAGAGCAAACAAACAGTAATAACACAATAACTGAAATTAAAAATACTCTAGATGGTATACACAGCAAAATAACTGAGGCAGAAGAATAAGTGAGTTGGAAGATAGAATGGTGGAAATAACTGCCACAGAGCAGGAAAAAGAAAAAAGAATAAAAAGAATGGAAGACAGTCTCAGAGACCTTGGTGACAACATTAAGCGCACCAACATTTGAATCACAGGCATCCCAGAAGAAGAAGAAAAAGGAAAGATCCTGAGAAAATATTTCAAGAAGTTATAGTGCAACACTTCCCCCACATGAAGGAAATAGTAAACCAAGTCCAAGAAGTGCAGAGCGTCCCGTACAGAATAAACCCAAGGAGAAACACACTGAGGCACATATTAATCCAACTAACAAAAATTAAACACAAAGAAAAAATATTAAAAGCAGCAAGAGAAAAGCAACAAATAACGTATAAGGGAAAACCCATAAGGATAACAGCTGATCTCTCTGCAGAAACTCTGCAGGCCAGAAGGGAGTGGCAGGAGATAATTAAAGTCTTGAAAGAAAAAACCATTCAGCCAAGAATACTCTACCCAGCAGGAATCTCATTCAGATTTGGCAGAGAAATCAAAAGCTTTACAGACAAGCAAAAGTTAAGAGAATTCAGCACCACCAAACCAGCCTTACAACAATTGCTAAAGGAATTTTTCTAAGCAGGAAACACAAGAGAAGGAAAAGACCTACAAAAACAAACCCAAAACAATTAAGAAAATGCTAATAGGAACATACATGTCAATAATCCCTTTAAATGTAAATAGATTAAATGCTCCAACCAAAAGACACAGACTGGCTGAATGGATACAAAAACAAGACCCTTACATATGCTGTCTACAAGAAACCCACTTCAGACCTAGGGACACACATAGACTGAAAATAAGGGGATGGAAAAAGATATTCCATGCAAATGGAAGTCAAAAGAAAGCTGCAGTAGCAATACTCACATCAGAAAAATTAGACTTGAAAGTAAAGACTATTACAAGAGACAAGGAAGGACACTAAATAATGATCAAGGGATCCATCCAAGAAGAACATAGAACAATTATAAATATCTATGCACCCAACATAGGAGCGCCTCAATACGTAAGGCAAATGCTAACAGCCATAAAAGGGGACATCAACAGTAACACAATAATAGTAGGAGACTTTAATACCCCACTTCCATCAATGGACAGAACATCCAAACAGAAAATAAATAAGGACACACAAGCTTTAAATGACACATTAGACCATCTCAACTTAATTGATATTTATAGGACATTCCATCCAAAAACTACAGAATATACTTTCTTCTCAAGTGCACATGGAACATTCTCCAAGACAGAGCACATCTTGGGTCACAAATCAAGTCTCAATAAATTCAAGAAAATTGAAATCGTATCAAGCATCTTCTCCAACCACAATGCCATGAGACTAGATATCAATTACAGGAAAAAAGCTGTAAAAAATACAAACACATGGAGGCTAAACAATATGTTATTAAACAACCAAGAAATCACTGAAGAAATCAAAGAGGAAATCAAAAAATACCTAGAAACAAATGACAACAAAAACACAACCCAAAACTTATGGGGCACAGCAAAAGCAGTTCTAAGAGGAAAGTTTATAGCAATACAGTCCTACCTCAAGAAACAAGAAAAATATCGAATAAACAATCTAACCATACACCTAAAACAATTAGAGAAAGAAGAACAAAAAAACCCCAAAGTGAGCAGAAGGAAAGAAATCATAAAGATCAGAGCAGAAATAAATGAAAAAGAAAGGAAGAAAACAAACAATAGCAAATATCAAAAACTAAAAGCTGCTTCTTTGAGAGGATAAACAAAATTGATAAACCATTAGCCAGACTCATTAGGAAAAAAAGGGAGAAGATGCAAATCAATGAATTAGAAATGAAAAAGAAGAAGTAACAATGGACACCACAGAAATGCAAAAGAACATGAGAGACTACTACAAGCAACTATATGCCAATAAATTGGATAACTTGGAAGAAATGGATACATTCTTAGAAAAGTACAATTTTCCAAGACTGAACCAGGGAGAAATAGAAAATATGGACAGACCAATCACAAGTACGGAAATTGAGACTGTGATTAAAAATCTCCCAACAAACAAAAGCCCAGGGACAGATGGCTTCACAGGTGAATTCTATCAAGCATTGAGAGAAGAGCTAACACCTATCCTTCTCAAACTCTTCCAAAATATAGCAGAAGGAGGAACACTCCCAAACTCATTCTATGAGGCCACCATCACCCTGATACCAAAACCAAAGATGTCACAAAAAAAGAAAATTACAGGCCAATATCACTGATGAATATAGATGCAAAAATCCTCAACAAAATACTAGCTAACAGAATCCAACAGCATATCAAAAAGATCATACACCATGATCAAATGGGGTTTATCCCTAGAATGCAAGGATTTCTTCAATATATGCAAATCAATGTGATACATCATATTAACAAATTGAAGGAGAAAAACCATATGATCATTTCAATAGACACAGAAAAAGCTTTTGACAAAATTCAACATCCATTTATGATAAAAACTCTCCAGAAAATGGGCATAGAAGGAAATTACCTCAACATAATAAAAGCCATATATGAGAAACCAACAGCCAACATCGTTCTAAATTGTGAAAAACTGAAAGCATTCCCTCTAAGAACAGGAACAAGACAAGGGAGCCCACTCTCACCATTATTATTCAACATAGGTTTGGATGTTTTAGCCACAGCAATCAGAGAAGAAAACGAAGTTTTAAAGAATCCAAATTGGAAAAGAAGAAGTAAAATTGTCACTCTTTGCAGATGACATGATATTATACATAGAAAACCCTAAAGATTCTACCAGAAAACTGCTAGCACTAATTGATGAATTTAGTAAAGTAGCAAGATACAAAATTAATGCACAGAAATCTCTTGCATACAGTAACAACGAAAGAGCAGAAAGAGAAATTAAGGAAACACTCCCATTTACCACTGCAATGAAAGGAATAAAATACCTAGGAATAAACCTGCCTAAGGAGGCAAAAGACCTGTATGCAGAAAACTATAAGACACTGATGAAAGAAATCAAAGATGATACAAACAGATGGAAGGACATACCATGTTCTTTGATTGAAAGAAACAATATTGTGAAAATGACTGTACTACCCAAAGCAATCTACAGATTCAATGAAATCCCTATCAAATTACCAATGGCATTTTTCACAGAGCTAGAACAAGAAATCTTATGATTTGTATGGAAAGGCAAAAGACCTCAAATAGTCAAAGCAATCTTGAGAAGGAAAGACAGTTGGTAGAATCAGGCTTCCTGACTTCAAACTATACTACAAAGCTACAGTGATCAAGACAGTATGGTACTGGCACAAAAACAGAAATATAGATCAATGGAAAAGAATAGAGAAACCAGAGGTAAACCCATGCACATATGGACAGCCTCTTCCATAAGTGGTGCTGGGAAAATTGGACAGCAACATGTAAAAGAATGACATTAGAACACTTCCTAACACCATACACAAAAATAAACTCCAAATGGATTAAAGACCTACATGTAAGGCCAGACACTACAAAACTCTTGGAGGAAAACACAAGCAGAACACTCTATGACATACATCAAAGCAAGATCCTTTTTGACCCACCTCCTAGAATAATGGAAATAAAATCAAGAGTAAACAAATGGGACCTAATGAAACTTAAAAGCTTTTGCACTGCAAAAGGAACCATAAACAAGACAAGAAGACAACCGTCAGAATGGAAGAAAATATTTGTCAATGAAGCAACGGACAAAGGATTAATCTCCAGAATATACAAGCAGCTCATGCAGCTTAATACCAAAAAAGCAAATAACCCAATCCACAAATGGGCAGAAGACCTAAATAGACATTTCTTCAAAGAAGACATGCAGATGGCTAACAAACACATGAAAAGATGCTCAATATCACTAATCATTAGAGAAATGCAAGTCAAAAGCACCATGAGATATCACCTCACACTGGTCAGAATGGCCATCCTCAAAAAATCTAGAAACAATAAACACTGGAGAGGGTGCAGAGAAAAGGGAACCCTCTGGTACTGTTGGTGTGAGTGTAAATTGGTATAGCCACTACAGAAAACAGTATGGAGTTTCCTTAGAAAACTAAAAATGGAACTACCATATGACCCAGCAATCCCACTCCTGGGTATATACCCAGAGAAAACCATAATCCAAAAAGAAACATGTACCACAATGTTCACTGTGGCACTATTTACAATAGCCAGGAAATGGAGGCAGTGTAAATGCCCATCAACAGATGAATGGATAAAGAAGATGTGGCACATAGATACAATGGAATATTACTCAGCCATAAAAAGGAAAGAAATTGAGTTATTTGTAGTGAGGTGGAAGGACCTAGACACTCTCATACAGAGTGAAGTAAGCCAGAAAGAGAAAAACAAATACCATATGCTAACTCATATATACATGGAATCTAAAAAGAAAAAAATGGTACTGATGAACCTAGTGACAGGGCAAGAGTGGAGATGCAGATGTAGAGAATGGACTTGAGGACACGGGGCTGGGGTGGGGGGTGAAGGGGAAGCTGGGACAAAGTGAGAGAGTAGCATTGACATATATACACTACCAAATGTAAAATAGATAGCTAGTGGGAAGTTGCCACATAACATAGGGAGATCAACTCGATCACGGGTGTTGACTTAGAGGGCTGGGATAGGGAGGGTGGGAGGGAGTCGCGAGAGGGAGGGCATATGGGGATGTATGTATAAATACAGCTGATCCACTTTGGTGTACAGAAACAAACTGGCACAACAGTGTAAAGCAATTATATTCCAATAAAGAGGTTAAAAAAATGCCTTTGGGGAGCATTAGTATATTTACGTTTTTCATTTCTTCTTAAATCACTTTCCTAAGGTATATTTTTCTAAGACATTGTCTGGGTTGACTTTTTTCTTTCTTTATCTAGGCTGGTGATAAAAACCTTAAAAAAAAAAAAAAAAAAGTCTAGGCTCCTACCTGACTTTGAAAAACACCTTGTATTATTTTTTGACCCTCTAGCAATTTGTATCCTCACCTAATAGTTATGCTGTCCGGACCGTGTTTTCTAAATTTATTACCTTGTACAACTGAATCACCTAACCTTCCTAGAGCCAAGATAAATTAGAACTATCTCTTTTTCTTGACCTACCTGGGACTTTTATCCTAATAGATCAGGTTTGTTTGACAGTGTTTATTCTTCATGAAGACTTGCTGGCAGCTATCAGCAAGATGCTTGCAAGTTTTTCTTTCGATGATGTTTAAATGTACAGACATTTACTGTATAGAATTTATACTCACATTGCTACAGTTTTTGAAGGATTTTACTGTGACTGTCATCAAGAGTGGTTACCAAGAACAAATTTTAGAAATAGTAATAGAAAATAGACAATAGAATGGAACCCTGAACAGATTTCTTAAAGAGGCCTGTTGTCCTTAAGAAGACATGGTGGGAGGTAAGTATAGAGAAATGCGTACTAAAGCCTGAGTGTTTCCTGTCTCCCCAGTCAGAAATTAAAATGTACTGTGACTTATGTCATGGATAACAAGCACTAATGGATAGCTCTGGTGATGTTCCAAAACAATCAAAAGAAGACACCAGTTGCCATCAGATGCAAAGGAAACGATTCTTATCAAATATCATGGGAGAGGAAGATCACCTCCGTGGTTTCTCATCCCATCCTAGGCATTCCAGAGGAGAGGAAATATAGCAGCACCTACTCTTGCAGTGGATTTGTATGGCCTTCATAGTGTGTGTGTGTTTATGAGTTTCCCAGTTTCTTCATCGTTTATGTGCGTATTCAAGAGTTTCCCATTCCCAGCTACTGCAATCCATTCAATGCTTTTGAAATAATTAATTCATGGATTGCCAGGCTACAGCCAAAGGGTCAAAGCCAGCCCACAGCCTGTTTTCCAAATAAAATTTTATTGGAGAACAGTCATGCTCATTTGTTTATGTATTTTCTACAGCAATTTTTGCACTGTGAATGCAGGGCAGTTTCCACAGAGAATGGCCCCCAAAGATGAAAATATGTAGCCTCCTGCTTTTTACAGAAAATGCTTGTAAATCCCTGAGTTAAATCCTTTGCTGTTGAAAAAGCTGGAGAATCACTTAATCTGGGCAAGTGACGTTAAACTGGGCTTCATAAATATGTATCTGGGGTCTGTCATTCCAAGAAATAATTTGTATTATTTATTGTACATGGGCATTTTACTGGTACAAGAATCCTGTGTCTTTCATTAGATATTCCAAGAGGTCTTGTGATCCAAAATGTGTTAAGAATTAATTTTTAAGTGAACATTGTTTATTTGTTCTTTTGAAGGCTTATAGAATGGGGTAGAAGAAAAAGCCGTTCACAAAACGGACCCAACACAATGAAATATCACCTTAGACCTGTTAGGATGGCTATTATCCAAATATATTTTTGTGTGTCTGTGTGTGTGTTGGCAAGGATGGGGAGAAATTGGAACCCTTGTACAATAGGGGAATGTAAAATGAATGCTTCAGCCCCTATGGAATCAGTATCGAGGTTCCTCAAAAAATTAAAATAGAACTACCATATGATCCAGCAATCCCACTTCTGGGTATATACCCGAAAGAAATAAAATCAGTTGCTCAAAGAGATAGCTGTTCACTGCAGTGTTATTCACAATAGCCAGGCTATGAAAACAACCTAAATGACCATCAGTAAATGAATGGGTAAAGAAAATGTGATATTGGTATTATTCAGCCTTAAAAAAGAAGGAAAACCTGTGATATGTGACAACACAGATGAACCTGAAGGCATTGTGCTAAGTGGAGATAGGCCAGTCACAGAAGGACAAACACTGAGTGATTCCACTTATATGCGCTATCTAAAATAGACTCAGAAACAGAGAACAAGATGGTGGTTGCTAGGGACTGGGGGGTGGGGGGAATGCTGTTCAATGGGTAAAAAACTTCAGCAAGATAAGTACGTTCTAAAATTCCAAAGTATGGTATTGTGCCTATGGTTAACAATACTGTATTGTGCCTTAAAATTTTGTTAAAAGGGTAGATTTCACACTACGTGTTCTTACCACAATAATAAAAAACGGACCCAAAGGGTTTTGTGAAAGGATGGGGAAGCTGGTAAACACTGCTGGCTAAGGGAATTTTGTGCACTAGAGAAAAAGTTTTATAACTCCCCAGAGTTAAGTCTGTCATTTATTTCTATTGATTATGTGCCACATACCGTTCATAATGTCTAATTTTCATGACCTTGCCTGAGGGGCATTAACCCCTCATTTTACAGAAGCATGAACTAAGTTTAAGGCTAAGGATACGTAATTTATTCTCAACAATAGCAAGTAATAGTAAAAATTTGAAATAGCATATGATTCCTAAGACTGTGTACCACACACCCTCCTCACCAAAAATTCATACATTATCAGAAGTTGTCTATGACATGTTGTTAAGGAATTTATTGCTAATTTTAAATTGAGAAAAATCTTCACTTGTTGTTCCACTGGGAAACCCAATGTCTGAGGTCCATTTCCAAGCACAGCTCTTCCCTCTGAACTCAGATCACTTCTAGAGTAGAAGGGCTCCTCTACTCTAAGAAGGAGCAGAGGGCTCTTCTCTTCTAAGAACTCCCTGACTTCCCACAGTCTGGGGAAAATTTTCCTCTCACCAGTGCCCTCCTCAAAGTCATCCCTCTCTCTCCCCCTCCTTGGCTTTGATACATAGCTTTGCCTTAGCAATGAATTCAGGCTTTCAAAAAAGACAGAAAGGGTTATTTTCAAGTTGCATCTCTTTTAGACCCTGAACAAACCTTTACGCCAAAAAAACACAAACTTGGTCATGTGTGTGTTGAGTAGGAGGGTTATAAGTGGGTTAAGGTAAAGGGAACCAAACCACAAAGTAATGTGTAATAACATTATCATGTGACAGTCTTATTGGCAGTGAGACGCCATTTGGTTCTTTGTGGAGGGGACTGAAGGATGGAAGCATTGTTTTAAAGGGGAAACAGGTATTTGCTGCAAACTTAGAATCAGGTCTTAGACTCTTCACAACGTAATCGTTTCACAATAAAATTATTGTGAAATAAAGTTTACTGAGGTTACTTGAAAATAATCGTAAATACACAAATGGCCAAAATCTACCTTAAATTGTAACTTGCAAAGAGAATGGAATTGAATGGGCTTTCCTACTGCCCACCCTCTGCCTTACACCTCTGGTGACTTTTACATGTGAGAAAAAGAAATGAAACTGGAAATTTTAGCTTTTCCACTGTAAAATTTCTAATACGAGGGGGAGTCAAAACTTATCTGCACTCTGGTTAAACTAAAACTTCTAAAAATTCTACAACCAGGGCGTGGATAATTTTTGACTTGCCCTCATACATTAACTCAGCCTTTGAAACTACTAACTAGCATCTTTGTGATACCAGTGTTCCCATGCTCTTTTTTTCAAGTGTTTTCTTGAGAAAGGTGTTCTGCTTTCTGACTGTACAAATCATTTATATGATGCTCAATCTATCATTCTGGATCAAATTGCCTTTGGTCTTTTTATAGCACTGCGCGCCAAGAACGTCAGGCCCTGGCAACCGGACATTTGTGCTTCCTGAAGTGGGTGCCATCCCTTCTGGGTAACCTTTCGTGAAGTCACATGCATGGCGGCTAGCCTAATTCTGGTTGTCCTCCTCTAGGCAATGACATTTGAGCTGCTGTCATTGCATCTTGCAGCATCTCAAAGCCAATTATTCCTCCAGGTTTTCAGCAACATTAACGATGATTACCCTTTTCCTTGCTGAATTTGTAAAATGTGTCTTGGCATTTTCAGTTGCCCAAGCATTCAAAAAAGACAAGCTTTTGTGTGAGTGTTGACCCAAGGCCACACCCATGCTAATGACAGAGGTTCTGTAACCACACAGCCAACTCCCCCTAATAAGAGGGAGTGCACTCATAAACTGAATTATGACTTAATCCTATTATTTTAATCACCAAAGTAAAATTCTGGATTATCCCTCCTAAATTAGAGGAGCAGTTTACAGCTAATCCAAAATATCTTTTTTGTATTAGGTTTGGCTCCTTGCTTACAATTTACTACTAATAATAGAATAACTAATGAGAGGGAGAGGCAGCACAAAAGCATGTAATTCTTGCAGCTAGAATTTAGTAAAAACATAGAAAATAAAATTGTTTAGAACCAAAAACAGTTTAGATTTGAAAACAATCACAGTAAATCGTCTTTGCCTAAAGCATGGAGCATGGTTTTAAACACCCACTAACAATTGTCTTTTTAGAGAGTCTGAGGGTTTTCCTTTTATTGTCCACACATCCCCTAACCACTTCTTGCCTTGCCAGTGCCCCCAGGAAATTGACATTGGGGAAGCATGCGCAGAAATTCTGAAAGTAGGACTGAAGGCAGAGAGAGGTAAGGGTATTACTCTTTGCTTCAGGGAGGGGTCTCCGGTAGGCTGTCTGCCTTAATGACTACAGCTCCTTCTGAGGGGCCCTTCCTCTTCCTCCGTGGTTCCAGCCGGGGCTATGGTTTCCTCGTCTTGTCCTCTTACACCCAAGGCTGTTTACCTGCTTCCCACTTTTGCTAGTCTTTTAGGTTTTTACATCCTTTTATTATTCCCTTCCCCCAGCCTTCACCTGCTTGTGGTCCCTACAGTAAAACCTCTTCATTTGAACCACCTGCTAGAACTCTGATTGATACAAAGAAACTACAGGGAATAGACATGGACTTCTTTGAATGATATCCTTTTCTTTTTTACTGGCCATATTGGAATGTAGGTGTGGATGGAGGAAAAAAACTTGTAATTGAGGGTCTAATTTACAATTAAGTGTTGGCTATTCATAGCACCTTTAACATTTATCATTGTGTCCTCCTAGAATTACGCTTCCTGGAGTTAGGTCAAATTGTCATTATGTTTATAATTTGGTAGCATAGAAACAGGGATTCTTTCATTTATTTCATTTTGGAAACTTCTCAGTCTGGTATTATTTAAAGAAAAATAGAGTCGTATAACCCATAGCAAGCATCAAATGTCTATTTGTAAATCTCAGCATTCATTGGTCATAAAGTCAAACACTTTCGCAAGTTTCAAACTGTTGAACATTAAAGTAGGTAAGGCATTAAAAGTCCTCAAAGAGCAAATCGAAGTCAATAATAGAATTCAAAATGAATAACTCATTTATTTGCATAAGCAATCTGAACTTTAAATCTCAATATTTCAAATCAAATACTAATTTCTTTTAACTTGTGCAGGTGTCTGTAGTTAACATACCAACTAGCAATGTTAATTTGCTAAAACCTCACCCAATACTAGCATACCGTAACTACATCTGTTAAGTGTGTTTTCTTCTTGTTAACATTTGTTTCAATGTAAGATACACACACACCCACACACATGTTTTAGAGAAGCTATTTAAGATTTTTTCAGTGAAAAACAGAAGTGTTTCTAGAGTGTAAATTTGAGTTCATCCCAAGTAAAATTAATACAGTCCCTCAGAAATGTGTCTTGTTTGCATTTGGTCTGAAACATTGCTTCTCTAAACTGTCCACTTGTCATAATTGCCTGGAGAGCATTTTTAAAATACAGATTACGGATTTCAATCTCAGTCTTTCTGTAGGTGCTGGGGCAGGATGGGACTATATCTGTTTCATTCATCACTGTGTATCTAGAATATAACGCAAGGCCCTCAGCAATCATTTGATGAATCAGTGAACCAGAATGTCTGATGGTTGAATCCAGGAGCCCATATTTTTATTAGGGCCTCCAGGTGATTCTGCTGACCAATTACTTCTGGAAACACTGATCTTTAACTTAGAATTTTAGACCTGGAGGAGATCTTAGCTATCATTTAATTGAACCTGCTTGCTTTGGAAGTGGAAAAAACACGAAATCTGAGAGATTAAGTAACATATACAATCATAATATTTTCATTCTTAGCACCACATTTTAGGACAAATGATGAGAAACAAAGAGAAAGGGGGACTAAAATATATGGTTTGTGTGTGTGTGTGTGTGTGTTAAAATGCCAATATCGCTAAAGTTTTTTTTTAATTGAAGTACAGTTGATTTGCAATATTATGTTAATTTTAGGTGTACAGCATAGTGATTTAGTATTTTTACAGATTATACTCCATTAAAAATTATTACAAGATAACAGCTATAATTCTTTGTCCTATACAATTTTGCCTTGCTGTTTATTATATACATAGCAGTTTGTATCTTTTAATTCTATACCACTAATTTACCCCTCTCTCCAATGGTAACCACTAGTTTGCTTTCTATGTCTGTGAGTCTATTTCTGTTCCACATTTATGTTCATTTGTATTATTTTTTAGATGCTACATATGTGATATCATACAGTATTTGTATTTCTCTGACTTATTTCACTAAGCATAATATTTTCAGGGTCCATTGATGTTGCTGCAAATGGCAGAATTTCATTCTTTTTTATGGCTGAGCAATATTCCAATATATAAACATAAATAGTATATTGTAAGTAGTGCTGCTATGAACATTGGGGTGCATATGTCTTTTCAAATTAGAGCTTTGATTTATTTCAGATATATGCCCAGGAGTGGAATTGCTGGGGCATACGATAGTTCTATTTTTAGTTTTTTGAGGAATCTTGGTTTTTTTCCACAGTGCCTGCACCAATTTACAGTCCCAGCAACAGCGTATGGGTTCCCTTTTCTCCACATCCTCTCCAACATTTGTTATTTGTGGGTTTTTTTTTTTTTTTTTTTTTGATGATACCCATTCTGACCAGTGTAATGTGACGCCTCGTAGTTTTGATTTGCATCTCTCTAATAATTAGTGATGTTGAGCATCTTTTCATGTGTCTGTTAGCCATCTGTATGTCTTTTTTGGAAAAATGCCTACTTAGGTCTTCTGCCCATTTTTTGATTGGGTTATTTGTTTTTTGATATTGAGTTGTATGAGCTGTTTATATATTTTGGATTAAAAGATATAATTTTTACCTTAAAGACAAGCCATTTTACAACTTGGCCTTAAGGACTATAAAAGGTCAGCTGAAGGGCAACCTGAAGCCAGGCTCACTACAGCACTCACCTACCTGACAGTCTTGGTCAGGATCCTATTTCAGGGATAACTAAGGAGACTTCCCTCCTCTGCTGCCTTTCACTCCCACAGACTTTCATCCAGTTATGTCAAATACTTGAAGAAAAGGGTTTTGCTCTTACTTAAAGTATCTACAATGGCCTTCTCGTCCAATAAGAATTTTTCAAACAACTCTCATGTTCTCTGTGCAGCATAAATTAGGCAAATAGTAGTGAAGTTATTTTTTCTTCCAAAAAATCTGTCAATAATGTATGATTCACTTGCTAACATAATATTTTGTGCAAATACACCAAAAACATTTAATACTTAACCTTCTTCTGCCTGCATATTAACACGATTAGAAAATATTTGTGGCTAGATAGTCATCGGAAAGTAAACATTTAGTCACCTAGCTGTTATTCACCAAATTATTTCACTATGTTTAAATGGAATTTACTGCTGACCACAGTAATTCCTCTCTCTCTTAAAAGGAGCTCCGCCGCTCATATCTTCAGGAGTATTCAATAGCCCAAAACAGAAGCGCTGGCATAATTCTTTAAACTACTTGTGAAGTAAAATTTAGCATTTGCTAGAAAATGATCCTCACTCTTTTTAAAAACGGGTGTGTATTGCCTCAAAGACTATAAGTAATAATAACAAAACTATAAGTAAGAATAATAGTAATTAGCATTGATAAAGTACTTACTATGTGCTAGTTATGTGCTAAGCAATGTGAATAGAGTACTTCATTTATCTAAATGATGTAAGCTACTTAAGCAAGTATCATGTGTGGATGTTTGTGTATATATGCATATATAGGTATATATATGTGACCATATATATGGCATATCTATACATATGATACAGTGTATAGTACTCACAGTATATTTACTTAAATACATATAGAAAATTTCTGGGCAGTTGATCATGTTCATTGTGGCCATCGCTGGTGGTTGCCTGCCCCATAGCCATTGCCCTTCTGTTTTGCCAAAAGAACACTGGTTTTGGTGAAGCAGCCAAGTGCCAGCCCAGGGGAGGAGTTATGATGGACCTAAATCAGTCATGGGTCTCATTCTCTTCTGCCCATGGTGGGTCTAGGGATAGGATCTGTCCTTGTCTGGGGGATGAGAGACTAGGGAAAATCTGCTTAGGGCTTCTGGGAGGATTTCCCTCCTCAGGAAATAAGGATGTGTATCAAGAGAAAGCTCTTTCTGCTTCTACCCCTTTCCTTCCTGCTTAGGAAACTTTCCTTTGAAAATGCCTGGAGCTGTGTTTGCCTCCTTGTGATGATGAGGTGTGACGCTGCTGGTCACTGTAAATACAGGGTGGCTTCTTGATTATGTCACAAACTACAGAATCAACCCTGATGCCACCTATCTCTGAATTTCATGTAAGTTAACAAAAGCCACTATTAATAGGGATTCCTGTTACTTGCAGCCAAAGTACTCATGACGGATACAATTACTTCTGGGGAGTGGGATTGAGGGTGCAGGAAGGGGGAACGGTGTCTTACTTTTGATTGTATATTATTTTCCGCTGCTTTAATTTGTTTTACCATGTATGGGTAATACTTTCAAAATTACAAGGCAACTCATTTAATTTTTTTTAAAAGTGCGTTTCTGAATAACTGGTATATTAATTTGGAGAAAACTGAGAGTCATAATGTTTTAAATAGTACCCCAACTCATTAGCTCACAGCTTATACTCAGGCACTCTTGGCACCAACATACAGATAGGCCATCACTTGGAGTATTTGAGCAGTTAGCTATTTTTGAATTTTAACATCAAATTCTCCTTCTTTCCAAACTATCAATATTTGTGAGTGTTTGTGTGTCTCCAAGCAATGTAGGTATGGGTCTCACTAGCCTGTGTTTGGAGGGGAGATGTTTAGTGTGCCTCCTGGGATTTACTTCCCACCCACAGTTTTTTCCGTGGTAACAGAGTGAGAAAGAAGAGTTGCTTCCACTAGCTGGGGCTAATGTGAGTCAGGAGGTATTTATACCAGGTAGATACGTTGACCAAGATGAGGAAGAAGGGCTGAGGCACCAGGCAACATGAACTCAAGTACTCACTGGAGTTTCTCGAAGAAAAGACCTTTATCTTTGTACAACCCAATTGACACTAACATCAGTTTAATAACTATCAGCCTGTGAGAAGGGTTATAACCTCCTTTGGCATGTGCTTGTGCAGGATTTCTGGGGACAAGGCTTGCCGGGGAATTCATTATTTCCTTCCCACTTCTCCCCAGAGCTCTCACATCGGAGGCTTCTTGTCTCCCTTCAGTGAGGGTGCAGGAATTGAACAGAAATTGGTTCTCTGATACTACTGCCTACAGATATGACAAACCACTGCATCACGAAGAGCTGACATCCCCGTCCTCATCCGCAATGTTTAGTTAGGTAGATACAGGGTGAAGAATCAGGATCAGACAATTAGAGCCAGGCCAGTCTTAATACTGCCTCTACTGTGAACCTTCCCAAGGAACAGCCCTCAAATTCGACATCACATTTACTTCATTTATAGAGCCATCCTCCATGCCTATTCCATCATCAAGACCTGCTGAGGTTTTCTTGGTTAAAGTTCTTGAAAGCCTCACTTCTTTTTCAATTCCCTGTACTCTTTTATAACTACAGTATCCTCCTTTCCAGATCTTCACTTCTCTAGCTCATTTACATATAGCTGGCATGATAATCTTCCTTATTTGTCATCATATTATTCCCTACCTAGGACTTACTGAGATAGAAACAAACATTTGAACAAATGGAGAGATTCAAAAATCAATCATTTGATTTTTGATGGGATTTCCATTTCTCCATGAGATATTCCTTCTCCCAATTTTTTGGTCCCACTTGTATATATAAACTTGTAGGGATATAGGGAATTCCCTGGTGGTCCAGGAGTTAGGACTCTGCACTTTCACTGCCCAGGGCCCAGGTTCCATCCCTGGTCAGAGAACTAACATCCCACAGGCCAAGTGACACGGCCAAGGCAGACCTTTAGGGATATAGAGGAGATAACCATATATCTATTATTTATTAGTTTATATTAATTTAAATACCCTCACTACTTAAAATCACAAATATAAAATTTTAGATTAAGTTAAAATATTTCTTTTTCTCATCAATGAAGGAAAAAAATTATTTAAACTGTTTCCATTGCAGTTACTGTGTGGTGTCTCTGTCTTGGCTAGAGCTACTTTTTGTGATCGCTTCACAAAAACAGATGTGCACAGCTCTCTGTCTGGGGGAAATTTACTTAAGAGGAAGAAGATAACAGAGAACCTAGGAGGCTCTGAGGGGAGGTCAGGAGGAAGAACCTGAGTCTCCAGCTCAAACTCCTCTGCAGGCAGTGCTTGGATAAGGCATTTCCTGGCACCTGCCTCCTGGGTCTGATATGACACCTCAGTGCTCACCTAGATGTTACATTTTGGTCGAGAAGCCAAAGAAATGTCCTGATTTTAATTAGTTCCATCCATAACTCTTTCACTTACAGAAGGTGCTGTGACATATCTATTCTTCTTAATCTCAGTCTTTACCCAGTCAGTGGGGTATAAATGACTTTGAGACCTTTTCCCAGTAAGAAAATCTCCAGAATCCCTCAATAAAAAACAATGTTCCTTTTACCTTAACTGGAATAACCTTGAATCTTAGAACACTCAGAAATAGAACAGCCTTAGCTGCACAGACCAGAGGCAGAGGCCTAGGCTGCTTGGTCTGCAGGGGACCTGGGCACTGCCCTGTGGGGGTAAGGAAATTGGAGTGTGAGAGGTGCCGTGGGCATCATGGGCAGAGGTGCCCCTGGGTCCCAGATGCCACCCTTGGATGAAACTGCAGTATCTTCCTTATTTCCATGGACCCTGAGAGGATTACAAAAATATGTCTGAAGAAGTGGGGCCAGAGGGCCTGGGTGAGGGAGATTAGGGACAGCGGGTTAAACTAAAGATGAGGGAGGTTTAGGGAGGCCTCTGCTGCCATAACTGTGAGCACTGGTCGACGATGATGTGACCACTGTGCGGTGTGAGTCTTGGGAACCGGGTGATGGAGTGTGTTCTGAGAACCAACTGAGACTGGGGGAGAAAAGAGAGAAGAAAGGCTCTATGCTGCTCTTTTCATGTAATTACAGTACAACATCTATGGGTCTACTTCTAGCTATAATAATTCAAACCTAATGAGAGTTTACTGCACAAAACTGTATAGCCAATATATTATCAGCTATTTTCTCCTCTTTTACAGGAGAAAGTGGATTGTCATAACATTACGAGTGTAATTTTGTAATGATGGAGTGAGATACTCACTTTCCTACCGCCCCAGCATGCTCCTACAGACACAGACACTTAAAATGGAGCTTTTAAATTGAAGTGGGCTGTAACTAATTCGAACATACATATTCTCTGCTCTAGGAACACCTGCTGTGAATCTAAGTTTATGGAACCTACAGGCCACAGGGTGCGATAGAGCATAGATTTTGGAATCAGACACCCCTGAGTTAGCAACCAGACTCTATCACTTACTAGCTGTGTGACCCTGGGTAAGTTACTTAATCTAAGTCTCAGGTTCTTCATCAGAAAAACCAGGAATAGTACTAACCTACCAGCACTGTTGTTTTTCCTGGAAAAGTAACTGAAAAATTCTGCTTAATTGTCCAACTTCCTTTCCCTCTCTGCAAATAAAGGCCAAGGAATAAGCAATGTATGCCAAGTGCCAATGCCCAATCAACTGCAGATACATTTTCTTTCCCCTCTGGAAAATGTTGTTTGTCTTTCATTAAAAACTATAGTTGGGGGGCTTCCTAGGTGGTGCAGTGGTTAAGAATCTGCCTGCCAATGCAGGGCACACGGGTTCGATCCTTGCTCCAGGAAGATCCCACATGCTGTGGAGCAACTAAGCCCGTGAGCCACAACTATTGAGACTATGTGCCGCAACTACTGAAGCCCACGCGCCTAGAGCCCATGCTCTGCAACGAGAAGCCATGGCAGTGAGGAGCCCACACACCACAACAAGGAGTAGCCCCTGTTCTCCGCAACTGGAGAAAGCCTGAGTGCAGCAACGAAGACCCAACACAGCCAATAAATAAATTAATTTAAAAAAATAAAAAATAAAAATAAAAACTATAGTTGGATTTAAAATAAGTTATCCTTAAGTGTTAGAACCATATAAAACCATTTTTTTTAACTTTGGGCTGAAAATGACCACTCAATTATACACAAAAGTTTAACTTAAAAGGGTTCAAACAAAATAACACAGTGACACAGTGACATGGAAACTGGATTTTGAAAGAAAAAAAAAAACAATCACACATGCTTCAAACAGAATACAAAATCAAAATAATGACAAAAATAAAAATTTTATTTTAGTTATACCTGAAAAACTAAAATAAAAAAATCCAAGTTTCAAAATTTTCTAAAGAATCTTTACAACTGCATAATCAAACAAATGATTTTTTTTTTGCTTGAATAGGATGTACCATCATTTTTTTAAAAAGTGGATATAAACATTGTAGTATTTAAAAGATTGCATAGCCTACATTTTAGTTAAAATTTGAAATTAAAAATAATTTAATTTTTAAAAAATGAGAATGTTTTGCTATTAAACTATTCCACTGCCAGAGATAAATTCTGATCCTGAAATGATGGCCAGGAAGTTGAAGTCAAGCCAGTTCATTACATCCTGTGAAGTCCCATCTGTCTGGCCCCAGATATGGGCAAGGCTAGGATTTGACTCTGGCTTCGATCCTATTGAGGGTAATGGTGGCAACAGAAGCTCTCTCCCTAGGAACTTCTTAAATTCATTTATTTTTATTTTTGGCTGTGTTGGGTCTTTGTTGTTGCACGTAGGCTTTTCTCTAGTTGTAGAGAGCAGGGCTACTCAAGGGCTTCTCAGTGCAGTGGCTTCCCTTGTTGTGGAGCACGGGCTTTAGACGTGCGGGCTTCAGTAGTTGTGGCACATGGGCTTAGTTGCTCTGTGGCATGTGGGATCTTCCCGGACCAGGGATCAAACCACGTCCCCTGCATTGGCAGGTGGAGTCTTAACCACTGCGCAACCAGGGAAGTTCCTCTAGGAACTTCTTGATTCTGGCCCTTCTTTGATTTAGAGACAAACTTCAACTCAGTTAGGTGAAGGTATCAGAAAAAAGATGAAAAATTATACTGTCTGCTGACTCTCCTGAAAATGTTCACATTGTCTCAGTCAAGCTATAGCACAATAAAGAGATATTTTTCTTTAAAATCATGTGTTGATAAATATTTATCGCATATACCTGAGTTGGATATTGTCTGCCTAATATATCATGTTATGTTGATCTTAGATACACAACTCCATTAGTGTTTGCCCTAAAAATCTTCAGTTAATGTTCAAATGTGGCACTAAAATTTTTATTTCAATTTTAGAATTTCACTTCTTGGGTGGAGAGTAATTCATGAGCTTAAACCTCATTTGGTGGAAAAAATTTACATATATATTCTTTTCTCCTTTTTTTATTTATTTACTTATTTGCTGTGTTGGATCTTTGCTGCATGGGGGCTTTCTCTAGTTGCGGAGAGCGGAGGCTACTCTTTGTTGTGGTGCGCTGGCTTCTCATTTTGGCGGCTTCTCTTGTTTCGGAGCATGGGCTCTAGGCACTCGGGCTTAAGTAGTTGTGGCACATGGGCTCAATAGTTGTGGCTCGAGGGCTCTAGAGCGCAGGCTCAGTAGTTGTGGTGCACTTTTTCCATTTTAATGGCTTTTTTCTCAAAGCCTGTCCCAATATTTGAACTTGTCCTTAGTAGTTATTTAAGATAATGTGAGGGTTCCAGGACACTGAAGCCCTCTGTCCTGGGTCCAGATCATACTGATCAGAGACACGTTTTGAGATTTCTTCCCAGTTCTCTTCTTAAAGAACACCTCTCTCGCTCGGCCAACTAGAGCACCAGCTCTGAGCCCTTCTTTCCTATGTTTATACCAAGTAAACCCAACCTTTTTTGTTTAGGAAAAAAGTGGACACCTGATCCATGAATTAGACCAGTCTGATTATTTTTCTCTTGAGAATTTGAACTGAGAAACACAGGCTAGGGGTCAGGTGCTAGTGGTCACTAGCGCTTCAAGGTCCTGTGGAAGGAGGGGATATGACAGTTATTAAGGGCCATGCATGTGAGGGTCTCGCACAGAGGCCAGTCTGCAGGGAGAGACTAGACAAGGCAGGGGAAACAGAAAACACAGGCAAGAGAACCTGCAGCCTGAGAACAGCTGCAAGCTGAAGTCCTGAAGCCTTTTCAGTTTCCAAGTCTAATTCCCTATGGGGCTCGACTGTCCTTCCTATCTGGAATTCCACAAGGAGCTGCTGTATAATAAATCCTCTTTTACTTGAAGTAGCCAGAGCGAGGTTCGGTCCCTTGCAACCAAATGAGCCCTAAGACCAAGTGAAGCCTTATTGGTTTAGAAATTCTACATGTCTGACTCCATTGACAGCAAGGCAGTATTTGATAACACCTTCTTTGAAATACTTTCACCCAAGATTTGTGGATTCACTCTTCCGAGACTAAGGACATTTAAAACTCAGTGTTAATTACAGTATTGGATTAGATATAACGTGGCCTTAGAGAAAATCAGACCATCGTATTTTGTAATTTAATTCCTTTGTAGAGAGTGAGTTGTAAAATGTATGACTCACTTTACATTTGCCCTACTCTTTTCAATGTGAAGATGCTTCATTTTCCTTGAAAAAGAAGAACGGCAGCTATCGAATGGCTTTGTCTCCCCCCGCATCTGCTAACAGTTGCCACCTTCCCCAAGCAAGTAGGCCTGTTCTTTTCATGGTGATTCTCTCCTTCCAAACATTGCTAAACAAGCTCTGGGAACCTTAGCGTTTTTGTTCAGCTTCAGCGTGTTTGGGACCCAGCCAAGGACTACTTCTGATATGAAGCCAGTTCATTTACCTTTTAACCTAAGGGATAGGTAAAAGTAAAATGAACTTGGGGAGATAACAGAAATAGGAGAATGAAAAATACTTGATAAAAATAACTGTGGTAAAGAGATGGATTACGAACTCACCTAGTGAGGAAAATACATGTAGGTTCCGAATAAGTCCTTAGAGCCAAATGGAATACCTTGAAGTTTCCTGTATGATCATTTGCCTTTTCTTGATACTGCTACATAAACAGTCTTTCACAGCCAAGGGGTGTGCTATTTTAACAGCCGCAGCGAAGATGCTCCCAACCTTGCCCTGGTGGACACAGTCTACTCTCTCTCCCTCTGGTTCTCTTATTAATGAATAATTGTATAGCAAGAGCAGGAAACGTGATGGTTACAAGCAGGCTCTTAAAGCCAAACTGCCTGGTTTTGGACTCCCACTCCATCACTGAACAGCTGTGTGACCTTGCAAGTTACTTCATCGCTCTGTGCCTCCGTGTTTTAATATGTAAAATGGGAAAATACTAGTACCTGCCTCACAGGAAGGATGTAAGAAGTAAATGAGTCCTGGTGTATTGTATGTGCTCAAGGAAGTCAGCTGTCATTGTGAAGGCTTTCATTAGCATTATTTGAGCAAGTCAAAGCTAGGCGGTATGAGAGAGAATGGAAAGTTGAGTCGTAATCTCCCATCAGGAGTTTACTCTTTCCACTGGATGACATAAGTGAGAGGAGCAAGGGCCGTGAAGTCAGGCTTCACTTCTTACTAGCCCTCTGACCTGAGCCAAATGACTTAACTTCTCCAAGCCTTGATTCACTTACCTAAAATTGGGCATAATAATAGGGTCTACCACATCATAAGTGCTCAAAGTTAGTTACATATACAGTGCAGAGCAGGATTTAAGTGCCAAGTGAATATCCATTGTCATAAGAGAACACTATAAGGAAAAAAAAAAAAACACTATAAGGGTTTTGAAAATGAGGAATCCCCAAAGTAACTGACAATAGACAGAAACACAGAGTAAAACAAAGCCAAGTTCACAGGCTCCCCACACAAAGCTCTCCTCTTAGTCCCACCTTAGGAAAGGAAGTAGGAATAGCCAATAAATTTTTTATATCTGTTTTTCCTTTTACCTGACAAAGATTTTGTCTTTGATGTTACCAGTATCATCTAGGTGTGGTTTTCTTGGTATACATCCTGCTTGGATTTCGTGATGCTATTTATATCTGGTTTGATATTTTTCAAAAATTTTGGAAAATTCTCAGCCATTATCTCTACATGCCTTTATTCTACCCTATTCTCTTTGCGCTGATCTCTCTCTCCTTCTAGGATTATGATTACACCTGTCCCAGATGTCACTCACACTCTTCTGTGTATTTTGCATCCTTTTGTCTCTCCATTAGTCAACCTAGCTGTTTTCTTCTGACTTAGCTGATTCTTTTTCAACTGTATCTGTTATTTAAACCTATTCATTGAATTCTTAATATCAGTTATTGTGTTTTCAATTCTAGAATTGCCTTTTCTTAACTTTTACTTTCATTTCCTGTTCTCTGCCAATTTCTCAGTCTAGCCTTCTAATTTCTTAAATGTATTAGCCCTCATTTTCAAAACTTCTATTGAATAACTCCAATGTCTATACTCCTGTTTCTATGGTCCTCTGTTTTTCTTTCAGTCTCATCTTTTCACGTGCTTGATACTTTTTAATTGATTGCCAGACTTGGATATAAAACATTCAGAGATAATTTGTGGCCACGGGTGATGTTATCTCCCTCCAGAGAGGGTTTGTTTTGCCTCTGGCAAGCAGCTGAGCGGGAGGGGTAGCAGATATAGATCACCTAATCAATCAGGCTCTGATCTCTGTGAGGCTAGTCTGTACCTAGCATACTCTTACTCCTCAGGTTTATCCCTTTGAGATTCCAGAAGAACATCTGGGGGGTTTACCAGGTCCCATCCTCTTCAGCAAGCTCTGAACTCTAATTTTTCTTCCCCCAACCCACACGTCTGCTGAAAGCTCTGCTCAGAATCCTACCTCTCAGCTCCCACGTTTAGAACTGGCATTTGCCTGAAGAAGCGAAGCAGTGAATTTCAGGCTCATTTCTTTGGGCTTCCCTTTGTTCCCATGTCCAGACCCCACTAACCCAGTTCCTTACCACGTAGGTAGCTTTCCGAATTCTTGAAGAGAGGGTTGGTTCAAAACATTCCAGTTCACCATTGCTAGAAGCAGAACTCGTGCCTATAATTCTGTTGAATATCTGCTTATCTTACTCCTCATATTTCAAGCAGCATGCAGATTTCTAAAATAATAATAATAATAAAGTGATACAGTTCCAAACAGCTTGCCAAATAAACTTTTAGTAGAGAAAATGAGTTTTAGAGACATAGGTAGGTCATTGGGAAAAGATGGAAACATCCCTAAGGAGATCCAAATCTTTACCACAGATGGTAAGGCCAACATATTCCTTCATATTGTAAATCACATTATCAATACTTTGAAGAATCTTGTGTGACCCCCTTTAGTTTCCAGGATGTTACTAAAGTCCTTGGGAGCCTTTATTCCTGACCTGTTGTTTTTTTTGTTTTTGGTTTGGGTTTTTGGTGACATTTTTAAAAATTATTTATTTATTTAACATATACTTGATTTACAATGTTGTGTTAATTTCTGCTGTAGAGCAAAGTGATTCAGTTATACATATATATACACATTCTTTTTTAAATATTCTTTTCCATTATGGTTTATGATAGGATATTGAATATATTTCTCAGTGCTATACATTAGGACTTTGTTGTTTATCCATTCTATATATAATAGCTTACATCTAACCCATGAGGTTTTTTTTTAATTAATTAATTAATTTTTATTTATTGGCTTTGTTGGGTCTTCATTGCTGCACATGGGCTTTCTCTAATTGCGGAGAGCAGGGGCTACTCTTTGTTGCGTTGTGCGGGCTTCTTATTGCGGTGACTTCTCTTGTTGTGGAGCATGGGTTCTAGGCACTCGGGCTTCAGTCATTGCAGAGCACAGGCTCATTAGTTGTGGCACATGGGCTTAGTTGCTCCGCGGCATGTGGAATCTTCCTGGACCAGGGATGGAACCCATGTCCCCTACATTGACAGGTGGATTCTTAACCACTGTGCTACCAGGGAAGCCCCAACCCATGAAGTTTCTCCTAGCATACCCTATGGTTACTTTTGATTAGTAAAAAAGATTGCTTCATTACTATACAAAAGACAACAGCATGGTGACGATAATCTGTTTTACAGGTATGGAGTGGGGGTGGTTTGAGAAAACAAAACCAAATTAAATGACTATAAGGGATGAAGCTGTCTTCAATCCCAGACTGAAAGGTTGGATAAGACTTAGATGTAACGCAGTAAAACACACACAAGTGTTATGCAATAGATACCTGTTGAATTATTTATTGAAAAAAGTAAATCTCTCTTCTAGACTATAAAGAAGTTTGAGCTGATTGCACCAAGGGTTGACATGAGCTGAGAGGACATCTCCCGCCTGGCAGGGAGCACTTGGCGCTGCTTCTAGAAACTGAACCTGGATATCAAATCCAGGCGGTGCTTTCTTTTCCTTCTTTTGAGTTGGTATGTCACTTTCATCTTTATTTCATTAAAAATAATAAACTCTTTATGTCTCTGGTCCAGGTGAATCCCTTCCTCTCTTGGAAGCTTCAGTTGGCTAGTCTGTTGGCAGAAATCATACCTGTTGTTGAAAGACAGGAGCCTCTGCTTCCAGCCTCTGTTACAGTAAGAGGCAGGAAATCCCTGTGGCAAAAAAAACAAAACAAAAAAAAACGAGCTCATAAGAATGCAGAAATGGTCCAGCATTCCTTTCCATCCTAGATGCTGTGTCAAGAGATAGAGGTGCAGAGACTCCATGGCTTTATATTCAGATAAAGCATGATCATTGGACAGTGGTCCAGATCATAAATGTTGGAGTTATACCTCCTATGTTAGGCTTACTTTTCCTAACAGCTGCCATTCATTGAAGGTGTTGTACATACTAGGCACTGTAATGATGGCATTATATTTTAACTCATTATATTTTCACAGTAACTCTGCAAGACCCATGTTGGTTGTTTTATTTTCTTTAATGCGATGGTCAGTCAGGTGAGGCCACAAGAGGAGTCAGAGGAGAGGCTCAGGAAGAAACAAAGGCTATTATACCATAGGTGCTAGAGGCAGGAGGCACACCAAGCAGGGCCACGTGGCAAAAAACAGGGTGGTCAAAGGCAGAAGACAGGATGGGGGTGGGGGGAGGGGAGCACTTAGGCTATTTTACTGAGGTTTCCATGGGAAAGGCAAGGCAGGCCAGGGTAAACAGTTTAGGGTTAGCGAGTTTGAATAATTTCAGTGGGCTCTGGTCTATAGGGGTGGTCCCTAGTTGCCAGGCACCTGGCACTGGGATGATTAAGGCAGAGGAATATTGCCTCTGGGATGTACATGCCAGATAGAAGAGATAGGGCTCTGGATAGGTTAGTTTGCATATCAAAGTCATGCTCCAGGCTGGGCCCTGGGAGGGGTAGTCTCTCTGCAGCCAGAATGGTTTCTTACGATGCCAAAACATCATAATATACAAGAATTATACACAATATACACAATATATTAGTATTCCTATACAACAGAAGAGGAAACTGAGGTTTAGAGAGGTTCATTTAGAGCTCCACTGATATTTATCAGAGTAAGATTAAATTTGAAATCAAAATGACTGTTAAGTGCTATCCTGCATTCATTTTTCCTTAAGTTTTTTGAAGTCACAGTATTTCTAGATATGTATTTAGAAAAATGAGACAATACTGCTAGAGTGATTTGATTTCTTTGATGGATTATTTTGCAAATTGTATTAATATGCACAGAGTTGAAGACACTCTGTAATTAAAGACATTCATCTACAAATATTCTTCAACTGTTCAATTTTAACAAGCCTTAAATTTCATGTTATTTGCACTGGGGAGTAGGGCTTTGCTCGTTCAATAGATCATATATCTTGAGCTGTGTATTGCATGATGTTTTGTTTTCTCCAGCTGGGACAGAATAAGTAAAAATGGTCTTCACTGATTTAGGTTATACATAAGGAGCTTTCCTCCAAAGAGCTGAGAGGTCTTGGAATTGTCATTTGCATTTTCATTTAGGAAAAGGCAATCTATGCTATGGGAGACAGATTTTATTGTTTGAACAGAGAGAGTGAATGTAAACTGTTAAAAAGAATGTAAACTATATACAGTTAAAATAGTACAATTTGAAATTTCCCCCAATGCTATTTATTTATTTATTTATTTATTTATTTATTTATTTATTTAGGCTGTCTTGGGTCTTTGCTGTTCCGCGTGGGCTTTCTCTAGATGTGGTGAGCGGGAGCTACTCTTCATTGTGGTATGCAGGCTTTTCATTGCCAGTGGCTTCTCTTGTTTCAGAGCATGGGCTCTAGGCACACGGGCTTCAGTAGTTTCGGTGCTCAGGCTCAGTAGTTGTGGCACGTGGGCCTGCGACTTCATGGGCTTCAGCAGTTGGGGCACGTGGGCTCAGTAGTTGTGGTGCACGGGCTTAGTTGCCCTGCGGCATGTGGGATCCTCCTGGACCAGGGCTCGAACCTGTGTCCCCTGCATTGGCAGGCAGATTCTCAATCACTGTGCCACCAGGAAAGTCCCCATAATCCAAACTTTAAAGAATTTCTGGGAATAGAACTCAATGTTAGAAGCAGGGGGAAAAAAAACTTTGATGGGAAATCCTAAAACAACAAACTAACAAGCAACTAAGAGCTTTTAGATCAAGCCTAAATCTTAATAGTTGAGAGACTATATTTTTATTTTTTTATTTATTGAATTTATTTTGGTCCTGCTTCTTTCCCAAATGGACTTGGAGAAAAACCTCAAGATATGACAATGTAAAATAAGGATAATAAAAGAAAACTCTCTTTCTTCCTACTCACAACACTTCTGATACCAAATGTGTGGGTTTTCCATGCCAAGCAGTTCTCCAGTTCTCTGAAATACCAGCTGGGCATCCTACAGTTTAATTCATTATGACACTAACTACTCAGAGTTAGCACAGACCCCACAAGTGAAGGGCTCAGTCCCCTGTAAGATCTTGCCCCCATTTCAGACACCAGTTACAAGTCCCACGTTGTCACTGGTATTTCTGACTAGCCGGATATAAACCAGAGGTTCCCATGACCCTCTCCTCGAGTTCAATACTTTGCTAGGATGGCTCACAGAACTCAAAGAAACACTTTACTTACTATTACCAGTTTATTATAGGGGGTACCACTCAGGAACAGCCAAATGGAGATACATAGGGCAACATATGTGGCAAGAGGTGAGAAGCTTCAGGCCCTCTCCAGACCACCACCCTCCTGGCACATGGATGTGTTCAACAGCCTGGAATCTTTTTTTTTTTTTTTTCTTTTTACAAACGCACAAATACACACACACACACACACACACTCTCCCCAAACTACAAAATATGTGAGGAAACAAGCTACCTGCTGTTAAATCTTTTAGGATGAGTGGTCTGACCACACCATTCTCCTCTTTAAATGCCTTCCGAAATTCGTCTCTTGGAATATTAACTTTCGATTGTTAACTCCAGGGTCCTCTACTCATTCTCCTGGGCCTAGAAAAGTCTTTTTCCTACCTTGGCTGGGATCATCTGGGAAGGATCAGCAGGTGGGTCTGGGAACCTGGGGCGGTCAATGGCTAATTCAGGGTCTAGTTTGTGAGGGCCTCTGGAGCAGCTCAGAACATCCCAAGATGCTGAGCTGGTTTCTCAAAGTGTTGCTATTATAGAGTTATTGGAAATCAGCCTGGAATCATTCTGAACCCTAGTGCTTTAAGCCTCTGTGGAGTCTCCCTTACGTAGGCATGGCTCATTAAGTCTTTGGCCATTGGTGATTAACTCAGTCTCCGGCCCTTCTTCCCTCCTCAGAGGCCTCATGGGGTGGGACTGAAAGTTCCTACCATCTAGTTGCACAGTTGGTTCCTCTGGCAACCAGCCCCCATCCTAAGGTGACCTGAGGTCCCATTGAGAGTCACCTCATTCACTTAAACACAAGTATGGTCAAAAGGGGCTTATTATGAGTAAGGAAAGATTCTCCTCTCACCCTTATCATTCAGGTAATTACAAAGGTTTTAGGAGCTCTGTGCCAGGAACCAGAGCAAAGACCAAATATATATTTCTTATTATATCACAACATGTTAGGTAATAAAACAGAAAGGGAAAATCGGGGCTAGTGAAAGAAAAAAAAAGTACACATGCTAATCTATCCCAAGAATTTAAATAACTCTTGTGGCAGAATTTAACTCCGAGCTTCCTGGTAGATGCTTTAAAAAATACATATAAATTTATTTATTTGTTTGTTTATTTATTTCTCCTCCAGGTTTACATGAAAATTTTAATTGTCCATAATTTAAAGTAAATAACATTAAACACAACTGCCATATGAAATTTAAACTATTGGGGAAAATTAATGGTAAGATATATAAACCCTTTCCTTCATTGAAGTATATCTGGGTTGTTTCCAATTTTGAGCTGTCTCAGAGTTGCTATGAATATTTTTGTACAAATTTTTGTGTCAGCATAAGTTTTTATTTCTCTGGAATAAATGCTCAGGACCATGATTGTTGCTTACGTGGTAACTACGTGTGTAGTTTTTGGGGGGAACTTTTGTTGAGGTATAGCTGACATGCAGTAAACTGCATGTAAATAAAGTGTACAACTTGATTTTTCTTCTCATTAGTAATGTATATATGGCAATCCCAATCTCCCAATATATGTGTAGTTTTTTAAAGAAAACATCAAGCTGTTTCCCAGAGCAGCTGTACATTCCCCACCAGCAATGTATGAGAGATTCAGTTTTCCCGCACTCTTGACAGCCTTTGGTATTATTGTTATTTTTTATTTTAGCTGTTCGATTATGCATGTAGGGACGTCTCTTTGTGGTTTTAACGTCCACCACACCAGTGGCCAATGATGTTGAATATATTTTTCGTGTATAATGTTAGCTGTAGGTTTTTTTGTAGATGCTCTTTATCAAGTTGAGGAAATTACTCTCTATTTCTATTTTTCTGAGAGTTTTAACTGTGAATGAGTGTTGAAATTTGCAAAATGATTTTTCTGCATTAATTGACATAATCTACGATTTTTCTTCTCCAACTTGATGGCGGATTACATTGATTAATTTTCAAGCACTGAACTGAACTTTTAGCCCTGTATTAAATTCAACTTGGTCATAGTGTGTAATTTCTTAACGTATTAAAGAATTCTATTTGCTAAAAAAAAAAATATATATATATATATATATATAAACCCCTTCTTTTAAAAAAAAATTTTAATAGATTTATTTTTTAGAGCAGTTTTAGATTCACAGCAAAATTAAATGGAAGGTACAGAGATTTCCCATATACTCCCCTGCCCCCACACACCCATAGCCTCCCCTGTTATTAACATCCCCCACCAAAGTGGTACCTTTGTTACAATCAGTACACCTACACTGACACATTACAATCACCCAAAGCCCATAGTTTACACCAGGGTTCACTCCTGGTGTTGCACATTCCATGGATTCTGACAAGTGTGTAATAGCATGCATCCCCACCATCATCCTATGATACAGAATAGTTCCACTGCTCATCACCCCCTTGTCCTCATTAACACTTGGCAACCACTGATCTTTTTACAGTCTCCATAGTTTTCTGGAAGACACTCTTTTTTTAATTGGCTGCATTGGGTCTTTGTTGCGGTATGCAGGTTTCTTATTGCAGTGGCTTCTCTTGTTGCAGAGCATGGGCTCTAGGCTCTCGGGCTCTAGAGAGCAGGCTCAGTAGTTGTGGTGCATGTGCTTAGTTGGTCCGTGGCATGTAGGATCTTCCTGGCCCAGGGATCAAACCTGTGTCCCCTGCATTGGCAGGCAGATTCTTAAACACTGCGCCACCAGGGAAGTCCCGTGGAAGCCACTTTTAAAAGGGAAACTTGATACAGTAAGTGTTCATCAGAATATAGAAGACATAAAATGTTCTGCAAAGAAACAAAATTTTTATTGGCCAAAATTCTGTAAGAAATTACTTACTTTATGGGATCAAGACAGATACATCAGACAACATCCACAACAATCTTCCAGAAAGTGCAGGTGCAGATCTTATTTAACTATATCTTATAATAAACTCATTTAAGCTGTAGGTCCAACTTAGTAAGAGAAAAGTCTTCCAGGTTCTAAGTTAAGTTCCAAGAGACTAACTTGATCCAAGGTTAATATTTGGGAAATCCAGAGGAGCTGTTAGATAGCACATCCCCTTATCTAGATTGGCTTCCATAAACATCATTTATTTTAAGAAGGATTTTTATAAAGCACTAAAGTTTTACCTAAAGAATTGGTCTTCCATGTTGTTTGAGAACAGACCCATGCTTTAGACACCAAAAGAGCAGGTTGATAATTTATTATGAAAGGTGAAAGGCTTAACTGGTACTTCCCCCGTGTGGCAGTGAGATGCAAAAGTATTTTAGGCAACTTTGAATTTGCTCAAATACTTTGATAAAACCTAAACTGAGGTTAGAGATTCACAACACAGCATTGTCAGAGCTGGTTTAGGCATAGAAAATGTTAAGGCAAGTGTTTGCAGTTGCCTGTCTTGGACAGAGAAAACTTTCAGAGGAGCATTTAATTCTCACCAGTAAAAACTTCCCTTGAGTCAAGGAGGCAATCAGTATTTGCTGAGCACTTACTATGTGTACCATGTGCTTGACTAGGTACTTAATTTACTGAATTTAATTAGGTGAGTTATATGTTAAGAATTCCCAAATAAATATATTGACTTGCTGTATGGTGAAAATCATTGGCTAAGTGAATTTTGGAGAATGTTTTCAAGCACAGTGATTTTTCAATGATGTCATAGTGTTAAATTTTCTTTCTGGCAGTAATTAAATACAAAGCTCACTGATTTCTTGAGACTACAGCAAAGGCAATGCTAGGTATTTAATTAAAAGTTTTCATTTTCCTCCTTGGCACACTGGAAAAATATATTTTCCAAGTTCTCTTGGCATTAAGTTGAAGTCATGTAACTAGGTAGTGGCGCGTGGAATGCCACAAACCCCCAGGTATAATTGTCTGGGCTCTCTCTCTCTCTCCCTTGGCCACATGGCTACAGGAGAAGAACTCCAGGAAGACAGAATCACAGGATAGAAGAAGCCCAGATGCCTGAATAGCCACTTGCAAAGGATCACTTAGGAGAGCTGTCCAACCTACATTAAATTTTTACACTAATGAAAGGAACCAAATTGAGTTAAGCCAAAGATACTGGGAGAAATGTGTTAAAGAAGCTGGCTAGTCTTACCACTCCTAGTTTTGTGATACTAAAAATTTATTGTCAACATAGAAGAATCTTTCTACTTTTATACATAAAAACATGAATAAAAATTTTTAAGATTTGTATCAGATCATTGTTACAAATTTAAAGGAGCTGAAAGGTAGGAGACTAAACATAACTATTTCATAACTCTTGAAACTGCTTTCTAATCTGTTGGTCAGCCATTCATGCCTATTTCATTTCTTCCAGTGATATGAAATAGAATTGAGTCTTCCATTGTCTTTACTGAATTATTTGAAGGTGGATGAGAACCATTGACAGGAAGTGCAGTTGTCCCTCCATATCCACAGGGGATTGGTTCCAGGACCCCCATGGAGATCAAAATCCACAGATGCTCAAGCTCCTTAAATAAAATGGTGCCGTACTGTTTGCCCTCCCATCTCTATGGGTTCCCACATCCGCAGATTCAACCAATGGTGACCCATCTTTGGTTCCATCTCTTGTGACAACCCCATTGCCCTAGTGTCCAAGGTCTCTTCAAGGGGCATACTCAGTCACTGAACTCAGGTTGGTCCAATGCTATGGTGTGCCATCAGGCATATTTGGTTCTTCCCTGTCTAAATGCAGTTTACCAGTCAGGGGTCCATTTTTACCAGCAAGATAGCAACATAGTTCACAAATCACCTTATCAGGTTGCCAAGGGAACAGTGCCAAAAAGTTAACATAAGGTCAAATTCTCATGCAGAAGGATTTTGTTAACCCTTTACCCACATAGAGGATTCTGTCAACTTGATTGTAATGTATCCTTTTAATATATTCCTAGATTGTACTTACTAATCATTTATTTAGGGCTTTTCCACTGATATTCTTATCTGTATATGTGTGTATGTTTGTGCACATATGAAAACGCTATTTTTTCCAGGTGTATATATCAATGACTTCTCAGGAATAATCTGTAAGCATTTCTTTTTTGATACTTTGGAAGAATTTAAATAGTACTGGAATTATCTGTTCTTTGAAGGGTTGGTATGCTCTGATTGTGGTATAATATAGCTGCTGCGTGTAGGCTGGAAAGCTTGTGACACGTTATTTTGTAAAATCATTACCTGTGCTCCCTTGGAAGGTATGGTGTATATCCAGAGGAAGGGAATATAATTATAGAAAATGAACATTTTAGTACATTTGCTGCTCCTTGTTGCTTTTATAAGGTATCTTAAAAAAGAGATGGGCTCAGGCAAGAACTGGCTGTTTTGCAAGCAGAAATGGCAGGAAATGAGAATGTCCAGAAATTTCGGGCCTCCCAGGGTTGAAAAAGACAACTGCTTTTATGCCCTGAACATTAATATAAAAAGAGGGGTCCAAGCCTTGTGGCAAGGATCAGAGCAAGGGTGTTACCCTGCCAAACAACCCTATTATTTCAGCTAGCCTCAAGGTGGCCTCCATTAAGATGAAAGAGTAGATATGGACATAAGGAAGCAAAGACAGAAAGCAGGCCTAAGAACTAGGACTAGAAAAGACTTTGGTTATGGTTATCTGCACAAGGAACAGACTGGAAGCAATTAGATCAGAAGCCTATTAGGGTTTTAAGGAAATCTTAAAGCCACAGAAACCATGAGTCTGGCTGGAAAATGTGCTGTCTCCGTTAGCCCCTTAAAAGCAACGCTCGGGCCTTCAAATCTGTACCAGTAGGAAAAGAACTGTCGATGATGTATAGCCCCCAAGGAAGGCCTAAGCTCCAATAGTCACTCCTCACGTGGCTCTGGGGGCTGAATGGCCACGGCAGTAGAAACAGGGGTGACATGATTGTCTGACCAAGGCCCTCCCTCCGCTGCCAGAGCAGAGCATCTCTGTAATTCTTGCTCAGCCAGGAGTCAAAACTGCTGTGAATGAGCTGTGTGTTCCTCATCCTTCACTTTTCTTAATAGGAGTTTTTGAAGCAGTAATCCTGTCTCTGTGTCACCACCGCATATGGCACAGGAGGAGCAAAAGCTTGCTTAACAGCTTGCATGACACTGACTGTGAGAACTTGATGGAGAAAACACATCTCTCTCCTTTGCCCGAACACTACCCCTTACCTCACACCCTCACTGTATTCCAACTTTGCTCAAATGTCATCTCCCAGAGGTGACCAAATCACTCCACCCAAAATCACAGTCCATCTCTATGACCTTATCATTCCTTTACTCTTTACACCTTTACCCTCTCTTCATAGCACCTACTGTCTTGCTCCCCCACTGTAATATAAACTCTTTTGGGGCACAACTTTGTCTTGTTGCTGAAGTCCTAGCACCTAGAAATGGCCAATACGTGGTAGGCTCTCAATAAATATTTGCTGGAAAAAAAAAAAAAGACTAAATAATTAAGAGCTTCTGATTTCCAGGTGTTGGAAGTTGTGTTCGCTTAGTTCTATTTTGCCGTTATCTGTATCTCATTGTGACCAGTGATAGATGATTATTTGTGTGCGAGGACATTGGGATTACTCCTTACATTATCTGGTATGAAAGCGAACCAAAACGTTGTCCTACTGGAAAAGTACAGATATTGCTAAAAGCTGTTTGGTATGGTTCTTTCTTTCCTTTTTTTTAAAAAAATACATTTATTTACGTATGTATTTATTTTGCCACATTGGGTCTTAGTTGTGGCATGTGGGATCCTCGTTGCAGTGTGCGTGCTTCTCTCTAGTTGTGGTGCACAGGATCTAGAGCACGGGCTTAGCTGCCCTGTGGCATGTGGGATCTTAGTTCCTTGACCAGGAATCAAAACCACATCCCCTGCATTGGAAGGAGGATTCTCAACCACTGGACCACCAGGGAAGTCCTCTTGTTTGTTTTTAAGACTGAGATAGTGAAATGTCACTCCCAATGGGAACTCTATCTCTGTTTTGAAATGGGCACTGGTGGTCATAACTGCAGCAGACTACCCAGTTAGACCTTGGAATTTCTTTAGAGATGCCTCACTCCATGATTCAACAAAGACTGGTGTATTTAGCTACAGCTGACTCAAGGGAGAAGCTAAAGTTCACCAGGAAGAATTCAATCCAACCAAATGCAACCTAGTATTTGGTGAATTTAAGCCTCATGCCAGGCATCGTGCTGGGCACGAGGGATAGAGTGACGACTGCCCTTGACCTCCTGTTGGTTAGATTCGTGTCTCAAGGCAACCTAGACGGTAGAGAAGCAGTTCCACCACCATGCATTGAGAGTTACTCTAGGGGATGCATAGGGCTATAGAAGCACATGCCACAGGAGTCTCAACCAAGCGAAAAATCACAAAGGCTTCCTTCTTGGGTAAGTGTCAGGTAAGCTTGGATCCAAAGGGTAAGTGAAGAGTGTCCATGTGAAGAAGGAAGATGCTGATTCACTTTGCTGTACACCTGAAATTAACACAACATTGTAAATCAATGATATGCCAATAAAAATTTTTAAAAAAGAAGAAGGAAGATGGAGTGTTTTCTAGGCCAAAGAAAAGACACATTAAAAAAAAAAAAAAAGAGGCAGGCAGAGGCGGTATTACACTCTTATTCCAGATATTCATCCTATTTTCACCTACCATTCATCCTCCTTTCCTTCTATCTCCAGTTTTTAGCCTGTAGGTTAGCCCCTTTCTCTCTAATCATCCATTGCTCAATACAAGGAACCTATAAACAAAGAAAATGGCTAAAGGAACAGCTGCTGGAACCTGGAACCAGGCCTACATTACACTTACAAAAATTTGATTTTCTGCAGAAAAAATATTTTGACTCCTACATTTTTGGAGTTCATTAGAAAGATCTGAAATGGATGACACCAAGCTGTTTGCCTAAAATAATGTCCCAAGCCTGAAATGGAATGGATATTTCCTGAGATTAAAATAGAATCTTGTTTTGCGAACAGAAAACAACTTGGAAATCAAAGAGTCATTTAAGTTGAAACCATTATTCTTCCTTTTCTTGCAGAAAATTCCTGTGTTTATACACACGAAGAGATCAGGATAGTGAGGTCACTCTGCCACAGAACTTTCCATTAAAAATTTAAAGTTGGAGAAATCTCAAAAAGGAAATAAACATGAGGGGGGAAAGTCTGTAATGTAACAAACTCACTCAGTAACCATTTATGAGCACCTACTACATGCCAGGTACTGAACTTGCCCTGGTAGAGTTTGCATTCTAGCAGAAAGAAGACATGCAGGACAAGAAATAAGCAAATCACATAGGAAACTAGAAGATGAGTGCTTAGGAGAAAAGACAAAGTAGAACAGGCAGGGGCCAGGTTGCAATTTTAAATAGGGTGGTCAAGGTTGGTCTCCTCAAAGAGGTGACATATGAACAAAAACCGAAGTGAGAATGGGAGCCACGCTGATATCTGGGTCCAGGCAAAAGTAAAGTCAATGGCCCGAGGCAAGGGGCTTGCCCGGAGTGTGGGAGAAAGGCATGGAGGCCATGGATTAGAGAAGAGGTATGGGAGACCAGATCACAACCCTGGGCAGTCATTCCGGGTAGGGTTTGGGAAGAGAGGTGACTTGATTGAACTGATGTTTTAACGTGCATTTTAGGTTAATCATTGCGTGCTTTTATTTGAACACAGTCCTTTTACAATACATTTTACCCTTCTATAACGGAGCAATGATTGCTCAAAATGGTTTTCTAAACGATCTCCGCAGGATCAGGCACCACGAGACTGCCAAGTAGTAACTGTCCTCCCTCCCGGGCGGGTACGTGCCCCTGAAGGGGCAGCCGTCACTATCCTTCTAATGTGCTCAGAGTTGAGCTGCCAGAGACAGAAACAGTCTGCACATCTCTTCTTCAAAACTCGAAAAGGAAGCCAAGCATTTCTTTCGGGTGGTTACCATTTAAAAAAACAAAAACAAAACACTCTGCCTCCGCCAACCCTGCGCGAGAAGCAGACTCCCGGAGTTTGCCTTTGCTCATTTGTCCAAGTCGTGCCGCGGTTTCCCTACACGCAGACGCTGCTCAGCTCCAGCCCCACAAACCTCTCCCATCTTGGACTTCGCCCTCCGGTGAAAGCTACGGCTCGCCCCTGCGGTCACCACCTGTTGGGAAGGAACCCGCGGAGCGCGCACCCACGCCCCGGGTCCCTTTCCTCCCCGGCTCAGACTTTCCCGCCGAGCACCCTGCTCTCCCTTGCCCGGCCCAGGCTTGCAACTTTCCCCCGAGCCTGGCTCCGGCCCCGCTTGGCTGGTCCCCGAGAGACGCTGCCTTCCCGCAGCGCCCCCGCCCGCGAGCCTCCCGCCGAGGGGCCGAGCGCCCTCACCCCTCACCCGGCGCCGGGAGCAGGGCGAGTCGGGCGCACGCGCGCCCCCCGCCCCTGCGCCCCTCCCCGCAGGCGGCGCGGCTTCCCCTGCAGCGCCTCCCCTCGCGGGGAGGGAGCCGGAGGGGGCTCCGGGCGCCGCGCGCAGACCTGCTCCGGCTGCGCGGCGCGCCGCTCTCCTCCGAGGGTGGCAGCAGTAGCCGCGGCGGCCGCGGGGGTTCTCGGCTCCCGCAGCTCCTCGGGGGCGCCGAGCGCGCCTCTCCTGCGCCCCCAGCATCCCCACCCCGCTCCCCGCCGCCCAACATGGACTTGCTCCTGGCGCTGGTGCTCGGGTCCTCGCTCTACCTGCAGGCGGCCGCGGAGTTCGACGGGAGGTGAGTCGCCCCCCGGGCGCCCGCTCCTGCCCCATCCCGCGCTGATTGCACACCGCCCCGGGGGCCCCTCTCTTGGCTCTCGGTCCAGAAGTTGGGCCGCCGCGCAGCCCCGGCGGGGAGGAGAGCCGTCAAGCCGCCCCCTCCGCCGGTGGCTGCCCGAGGCCTTGGAGGGCGCGCCCCCCGCGCGTCCGGGAACCCGGCCGCGGCTCCCCGGGGAAGAGGCTGCGCGGCGGGGCGAGCCGCCCAGCCCCGGCTCGGCAGTGAGGGCTGGGGGAGAAGGCAGGCTCGAGCCCGGCATCTGGGCTCTGAGGGCGCGGGTTAGCCGCCCCAGAGCGGGTGACGCGCGGGACATCCCCTGGCTGGGACACTCTCGCTCTGGATTTAGACAGCCCTGCAGTGGGGCACTTCCAGGTGGTCGGGGCCAGATCCCGGGTGGCAGCTGTCAGGGCCGCTCACACAAAGGGTGGGGGAGAGGAAGCGACTGGGCTTCCCGGGGGGACCTGTTTGCCTCCTCACTTGGTTTCCTTGGCGGGGGCGGGGGACTCAAAATAAGGACCGAGAGAGGGGAACGCTGCGTGCGTGCGTGTGGTGTGTGTGTGTGTGTGTGTATACGCACACACAGCTCCCGAGACCTCGGGCGAGCCTGACTGCTGCGTGCTCTGACAGGTTCCAACAACCCTGGGCTCCGCTCCGCTCCGCTGTCACTCAGCCGCTCCTCCAGCCTCCGGATCAGCTCCCGTGAGAGCGAGAGAAAGAGAGAGTGTGTTGCGTGTGTGTGTGTGTGTGTGTGTATGTGTGTGTGTGTCGGGAGGGCGTGCTCGGTTACCCCATCTCGGCGCAATTACAGACCAGACTCGCCCCGAGCGCAGATCGCTGCTGCCTGCGCAGAAACCAGGCAGGAGCAGCCGGGAGAGGTTTTAACTTGGGTCACACCGCCCTCCAGTCGCCCTCGGGCAACGACCCCCGCCCCCACCCCCGCCCAGCCCGAAAGACTGCCGCACCTGTTTTACCTGCAATCTTGGAACGAATCAATTCCACGATTGATTGGCTTTCTTGTACCTGGAAGGAACGGAGGGGAGCCAGTGGAGCGCTGAAGAGAAAAAGCGCAGCCGCTTGTTCACCACCTGGTTGGAGGAAATGGAAAGTTCGTGGTTATTTGTCCTTGGAGCTTGGGGGCATAAGGGGGAGATGAAGAGAAGGGGAATTGAAAAGATTAGGAGAATTTTTAAAAAACGTGGCTAGCGGCCACGTTAAAGCAATTATTTGCCCACGTTCGGGTATGTTGTGCGTTTCTTGCACATATTTGCAACAAGAAATACATCACATGATTATGCATCAGATTTTCATGTAGCCTTAAAAAGATGTCTAAAACGGACAGTTAAAATATTGATGGGGGAGGGAGGCGGGGGCTAGTCATTGAGGTAGGTGTGAATCTAAACAAGGAATGGATTTACCAAGTGAAGTGTCAAAGTGGAATTTGGGGGTAAATCATATCCTGAAATCAGATGCTTGCTTTAGTTCTTATTTACATTAGAGAGGACGGTAACACGAATTGTTGATGCAGGAAAGTTTCAAGCCACAAGGACCACTTGAAATGTTAGCTACAATTTAAACTCTCCTTGGTTTTATTTAGTCTTCTTTCTCAAGTACATTTTTTTTCTGGGAACTTTTTCTGCAAAAGAGTCATATCTCGAAAAGAGTTCTGTTTCATGTGATTTTGAGAAAACTCCCCTCTTTCTGCCCCTTCCCACATGTACCCGTTATATAAGGCAGAAATTTTTTTTCTTTCTGCTTTGACAGGTCATATTATTACTTTTCAGTTTATGATGAATCAGTCAAAACTGGCTTTCCCCTCAGTAACAGGTGTGGGCCTTTGAGGAATCTGTTGTATTTCAAGCTTCAGAAACCATTCTGTGAGTGGCAGCCTTGAGAATTCTTGGTTTTGGTTGGTGCTATTTCCAAGTAAGAAAGGATCTTCCCCTCCCATCCCACCCCCACTCTTGTTCTGTTGTATGTGAGTTTGTCTGATGTTTGAAATTAGATCATAGCAGAACTATTTCCCTGAAGGTGTTTTGTTATTTAATTTCTTCAGGCATGAAGGAGTTCATAGAAATTGTTGGGTGTGATTAACATTTTTTTTTCCAAAGTAATAACAAAGAGGAAATTATTTTTAATTTCAAAAGTGTCTTTAATTTGAATCTTTTTGTTTGGTAGGTGGCCCAGGCACATAGTGTCATCCATTGGCCTGTGTCGTTATGGTGGGAGGATTGACTGCTGCTGGGGCTGGGCCCGCCGGTCCTGGGGACGGTGTCAGCGTGAGTATCATCCCTGGGACTTCAGCTTCCTTGGAGGGCGGGCTGTCCACCGTCAGCCATGGCTTCACCCTGCACATCGGAGGGCTCATTACTGAGCAAGGCTGGGCGGTGTGGTTCTGATGAGGGAGTCTGCAGTCGCTGACCTCTTATTCTGCCCCTTTCCAACCTGAGCCACCTGCAGTAAGGCACCAGTTTTGTTATTCACAGAGCCACCTAGGATGCTCATTTTAGCTATTGTCCCCAATATCTCCAGCTCTTCTTTTCCCATCAGGCTTACTCTTTTCTTTTTGCTCTGGGCTCCGAAATGGGGGTAAGGTTATGAGCCTAGCCTGTATTTATACTAAATAAACTCTGAACCTTATAGCACTTATAAATTCCTTACCGTAGCTGTTGTATAAAGTGGCCAATTTGTACATCTTTTTTTGAAGTGAGATTGTGTTGACTGGGTTCTAAATGGACCACCAGTATAATCAATTAACACCTCTGAAAAAAACCAACATTTTTAAGTTCTGTGAGTAATCAACATCATGTAATAAGTGCCAAATCAGAACACTGATTTTTACCTTTCACACGATCACAAGTGGATATTTTAATGGTAGAAATCAGAGCCACATCCCAGAAGTCTGAGAAATTCATTCCCAACATTTCATCTAGATCTTAAAATTTTATCCCACTCCCCCTAACAAAAACAAATCCACAAATGATCAAGTAAATTTCTGGGATATCTTTGGAGCATGAGGTTGGCATGTCTGGTTAGATAGTGGGAACTGAGTTGGGTGCCGTCTATCCCAATGTTTTACTGCTGATGAGAAAGGGGCTTAGAGAAATAGGGAAGGATAGTTAAGGCTGGAGCTGGAAAGGGAGGAGCCTGCCTTAGAGAAGTGTTGACAGGGTGAGAAATCAGGTAAATTTCAGTTTGGAAAGCTAGGCGTTCCCTCAGCTATTTCAGTCTTTGAGGACTGCAGTGTGATGTCTTTCCTTAACTTTGTGAAGGAGGGAGAGGGACAGTCCCAGGCTGACATCTCTGGTTAGGGATGGAAAGGTAAAGGGGACTAAAGTTTGTCTACCTGCTCCTTGCAAGCCAGCGGGCCAGACTTTTTGCACAGTTGGGTCATTGCTGCTTTTTATAAAGGCAGATGGTGGTAATTCCAGTCTTCAGGTAAACCAAAGAACTAGGTAAAGCTTCTGTGCCCCCACTGGTTAGTCTATTCCACATTGTTTTTAAGGGAAGATGGTCAAAAAAGAAGAATGGTACCAGGTGAAATAAAGTCTTCTGCCACTTATGCCACAGTCAGAGGTATTTGCACAGCTGGAGGCCACAGGTGGGGAATTTGAAGAGCAATCAGGTGTTGATAAGCAAGGGGTGAAGAGAGGATTCTTCTCTTGCCCCAAGACACACACCTCTCCTGAATAAAAAAATAAGTAGTTTTCTTTGCAGGAAGGGAGATGGTTTCTTCTTTCACTGCCTTAATTTCCAGGACACTCCCAAAGCAAATGTTGCAGTGCTTTGGGGTGCGCACAGGCCCCTAGCTCCACGCAGGACGAGGCTGCCTGGCCCAGTGCCCTGAGCCCAGTGAAGTGCACCTTCCCTGAAGGCAGCGTGCCAGGGCAGTCGGCAGCAGCAAGCGGAGGAGTGTATTTGCGCTCCGCCAGATGTGCTAAAAGAATTCCGAGGAGAAAACTCTATCTCCTAGAGGTTCATCGACTGTGGAATTCCCCAGAAGAGAACCTCTCGGAGCTGTTTTATCTCTTTACCTTGGAATTACATTTTCTCTAATATACACAGGCTTGGCAGTTCTGAATTTGAATGAGTTTCAAGACCTTTGAAAGGTCCAGTGGCATTACAAAATTTAAACAGCCAGGCGATTTCCTAGCATTTCACTTTCTGCACAGTAGCTTTTCCAGCAGATACGGGACATTATTCTATTATTTTCTATACCTTCATTTTGTTTGTAAAAGACTGCCCAGTGGTCAAATATAGTATTGGATAGTATTTATCTTTCCTTTCCTGTTATTGAATCTGAGGAAGCTGCAACATGGCATGAGTTAATTATTGAAATGGTAATAAATGCATAAGGTGATTCTGCACAAATCACAGTTTATCTTAGATTTGGTGGAAGTTTGAGAGGCAGCATAAGGGAAGGAACGTGGACTCTGGAGCTACGCTGCCTAGGTTTAAATTAGTCCGACCTCTTATTAGCTGTTGTGACCTTGAGCAGATCACTCAACCCCTCTGTGCTTTATTTTCCCCATCCCTAAAATGGATCTAAAATTCTACAATATTTCCTAGGACCATAATACGGCTTAAGTAAGTTATTATTTGTAAAGGATGTAAAACTACTTCTGGCACAGAGCAAATACTATATGTGTGTTTCGTGAAATTAAAGTGATGTAAAGGAGGACTTCCCCGGTGCTCTAGTAGGTAAAGACTCCGGGCTTCCATCGCACGGGACACGGGTTCAATCGCTGGTCAGGGAAGTTCCACATGCTGTGTGGGGTGGCCAAAAAAAAAAAAAAGAGAGAGAGAGAGAAAGAAATGTAAAGGAATACTGCTTATGACACAGTGTTGTGGAATAGGACACACCCGTGCTTTCAGATTCTTGGTTCTTTAGGCATGATATATGCATTTTTGCATTTATACCACCAAAAAAAAAAAAAAGTGGTTGCAAAGTTCTCTGTGTTGCAATAAAACAAAATGCCTTTAAACTAAAAAGGGCCAGATGGATCTCTACCGTTAATGTTACAGATGGCAGAGTTGTAAAAATGAGTTCAAAGATGGATGCTTCCTTGTCTGTGTTTTATTTTTGCAGAACCTCAGATGGTCCAAGTGGCTCTTGCCAGTTCAGAGATCCCCCCAGTCTTTGTTTTGCTATAAACAGGTAGAGGAATGTCGGGGCGGGGGTCAGCTCAGAGTGGGAAGGGAGAACAGTGCCCAAAAGAGACTAGTTGGGGACAAATGGAAAACTCCTGATTAGTTTTTAAAGGAAGCTTCTGTGAAACTAAAACCTTTGTCACTATATTTATTCAAGGAAAATGCCTTGCGATTCTTTAACGGTTACATCGGGTAATGGATTACCTATAAAAATTCCAAACAGCTTCTGGGAAATCTAATGTGAAAAATGTTTTTGCCTTCCTGACCCTTAGATAATCTCAGAGTTTTTCTTCCCATGAGGAGCATTCTTCCTTCCTTATCAGAGATGCCCTGGTTCTCGTTTTTCTGAATGATTCAATTTGGAATTTTCTTTCAAATCAGCATAGCAAAGCAAAAGGAAACTATTCCCACCTGCACAGAGAACCTCCTAATGTATCCCTTAGAAGAGGTGTAAGCTGGGGGAGGCCGTACCCTCATTGTGTCATTTGTCAGCTCTCACACCCTAGAGCACTGACAATTTGGTAAGCGTTTATTCCATTTGGTTGAGCATACATGAGACATATTGACTCCTTATTCATGTGAGTCGAGTACACGTATTTACACAAGACATGCTGCGTTTCATTTTCACTTGCTGCCCCCCTTTCCATGGACTTGTTGGGAGAGGATGACCAGCAGGGCAGCTCAGCCTCGCTCGTGCCTCACCAGGTCCAACCATAAAGCCACATTCCGCCAGACTTCCTGCCCTTCCCTCTGGGACTGAGGAAGGAAGGACCAGAGATACTAAGCAAAGAGGCACAGGCGCTGTCCTCCTGCTTCCTATTCCCTTCCTGGAATAGGAACCACAACCTATTCCAGAAATAGGCAGGTTAGGCTCTCATTGTTCTTTTAGAGATCATACCTTCTTTCTGTCCTTTGATTCTTTTTTTTTCTTGACTCATACACGGATGTTAAGAATTCAGAGTTGAGTTTTCTAGTTAATCATCTTGGGCTTTACCTTTATTGACTGTTGATACAGCTCTCGATTGTAAAGGGAAAATTTCTTAGTATGTTCCTAACACACTGATGGTTCCACATTTACAGCACACAGCACCTTAATCGTTCAGATTGTCACAAAATACTTGTTCCTGGCTCTGTAGTTATTCTATTTAACTGCCTTAACTTTTCCATCTTGTTAATGGCACACTTCATTTTAAGTATTTTAACAATTTCTCTACTCCAAGTGGCGATATCTGTAATAAGGATTTGTCAGGGTTTGTATATCTGATTTTAAAAAGCCACGTATTCTGTGGAAACAGTTCTTAACAAAAAGCACTAGACAATTTGGGGTAGCTGAGTGGAGACCTGACTTTTGTACCTGATTAGCTGTTTAACATTTCTCAGCTGCAGTTTTCTTATTTTACAAGTGGATTTCTAAGGTGCCCTGCAGCTCTAAACCCCATCTGAGAACTTCCTTAATATTGAAAGGTGTATATAGGATCTAGATACTGCATTTCTGTATGGTTGCTCTTCTGTTTACTTAGAAATTCGGCTCTATATGTGGCTATAACAATAGCGTTTCTGTTGAAAGCACTTTGTAAGGTGTGAAGAAAAACTCAAAATACAGCTAGTTTTTAGGTTTCAACAAAGCTATTCAGTTTCTGAGTTCTTTGGCTGTCATTGAGCAATTTGTGGTTTTTGAAAGAATTTATATGAAATAGGGTGGTTTTATATCATTTTTCCTTAAGACCAGACCAGACAAAGAGCAGGTGTTTCCTTATGTTTCTTTGGAGATTTTGTTGAGAAGTAAAACCTGCACCTAGACTTTGACTTAGCTTTACTAGTTCTGAACCTCATTTTCTCCTACCTCCTCCCTGAAGTTAGGAAAGGCTACAACTGTACAATTGCCGTGTAAAGTGAAAATTCTGGATTTTTATCAGCACTAGATAAACTTATAGGTTAGTGTGACTTAAGGGCCGAGAAACAGGAATTCATCCTGAAACTGTTTTGGCGTTGTCAGTTTCACTGGGGTAATGTATATGGTGGCTAACAATTGTGGACCGCTAGAAAGAATGATGAACAAATCACTGAATTAATTATTTCTGTATTTCAAATGGAACAGTTATTAGTTTAAGGAGAGAATTTTGATTTAGTAAGTGAAACATTTAAATGTCATACTTCATTCCTTATTCATATCTGGGTTCAGAAATCAGCCTTGTAAAAGGAACATGATTTTTTAATATTTCCTCCCTGTATTGGTCATTGATTTCCTGTCCCTAGTCACGAAATTATTATCGATGACACCCTTCTGTGATGTTTTGGATTTTGAGTGCTTTCTTTAACATACTCAAGAGTAAACAAGCGATGTTGGAAGTGACTTTGAAGGCCACACATAGTGTTCCCCTGCTCTTCCTATTGAGTGCCCTTCCATTAGTAGCCTCTATTGGACGTGAATCAGCATCTTACAAACGAAGCCGTTTTTTATACCTGCACAACCATACACGCTCCAGGAGTGACTGGGACTCTCAAGGCAGCTGGTGCTGCTCAGAGTGGTGTTGAAGATTACCCCCAGGTCCTGGGCCAGCTTCATGGAGCTGAGCACGCGTCACTGTCTTTATATCAGCTTCCTCCTCTAATTTTGGGGTGAGACTGCAAAATCTCATGTTGTATTTTTTGAGGTAGGAATAAATGCAAAGCAGTGGACAGTCTTACAACTACTTTCAGCGCTTAACCTGAACCTCCAAATCCTTAGGAAGTGACGCTTTTGATTAGGGTTATCCAACCACCACTTTCCATGAAAAGGTTATTTAAGAACAGCATGTACTTTGGGTGACTTCAAGTGGCCTTGGAATGCAGAGTCCAAACTAAAATCAGTGTTGAAGAGGTTTGACCTTTTCCCACAGCTGGTTTTGGAGTATGTGTCGTCTTGAAAGTCAGGGTTCACAGAAATTGCCTTGTTCCTTCATTCTTTCCCCCCATTGGAACTGATCTTTATATCATATTATCAAGAGCTACTAATTTCCCAAGATCCCCTTGTAAATTAATCTGGGCAGGTCTTAACCTTTACGGACTAGAAATTTTAGCACTTCTCAGGCTAGGAGATCAGGCCAAGTAAAGGGAAGCACTTTAGTGGCTGTACGTTCAGCTTCTCCATCTGCCCTCACATACCTGCTGCAAGGAGATGCTGCCTGAAAGCACATGTGCATGTACCCCTGGTCCTGAGGAGCCACTTCCGGCCCAGAAACAACGCTGATTGCTACTTGGAAACTTTTTGATAAACTTTGAAAACTGGAGGTGTGCTTTCCCCGCCTCCTCTCCTGTAGCAGTTGTAATGGTGGTTTGCATCTGTAGAATTCATGTCATATGCATTTGCAGTCAGTTGAATCAACTGCATGCTTTTAAAGTGACAATCCAGTGATGCTGAGTAATGCCCTGCAGTTTCCTTCAGTGAGTAATGGAAGATATTCATCATAGGGGCTGCAGATTTTGCCCCTTTCCAACCGATTTTGTGCAGGTTCAAAAAATTTTTCCATCAATCTTTTAAAAATATTTAATTTACAAGAAGAAATACAATCATATCCTCAAATACCCCGCCTTAGAGCAATAAATATCACCAGTTTTTTGCATACCTTTCAGAAATATTTTACATTCTTATGGGTAAATTCCTATATGTCTCTACCCCCACCTCTTTTATGCAAATGAAAGCATGCTGTATATACCATTTTACCTTCTTTTTCCTAAAAATGTATCTTCAAAGGCTTTCTTTATCATCAACACATGAAGAGCCTGCTCACTTTTTTATGAATGTATAATATTCCAACATATGGCCATACCATAATTTATTAACCAGTTTCTTATTTATGGACATTTATGTTGATTCTAGTCTTTTGCTAATACAAACAATTCTCAAATAAAAAGCCTTGAACATACATGGAAGAAATATTGTTTTGCATGTGCTATTTCGCCAAGATAACTGTTATACATGGTCAAATGACATATACAGTTGTAATTTTGACCAGTTGGCCGACGGTTTCTTCCTTGGTAGTAACTAGGTAAAGGAAAGACTGGATTGCAGTGCTGACTTAAGGCTCTGGAAATTCCATATCCAGAATTTGATCTGTTGCTTGATTCTAAGATGCTCTGATCCCTACTTTTCCCCCCTAAAAAATGCTCTAACAAGTCAGTGAAGGTCCCTCTGCCCCCATTTTTCATCTGTTTAATCTTGGACTAGAGGCAGCTGGTTGGGAGGAAGGAGTGAGGTTGTCCATTAGCCCATCCCTACCTGGCCTTCAGCCTATCAGTTGTCTGCTTTTTATGGTTGTGAAGTCCTTTTTTTACTTATAAGAAAGACTCATTCATTCTTTTAGGAACTGATTAATTCATTGGTCTTTTACTGTGTTTATACTTCAGCCGTAATTTTTACAGCTGTGTATATAGTGTTTGCTTTTTTACTAGACCCATAACCTATTAAGGAGGAGTATGTAGAATTTTGATATCTGAATAAAATTTAGGGGGACACCTGTTATGATATAAGTATTTTCAGGAAATATTAAACTATTGTATTTTGATCTTAAAAAGTGACTTTAAGACCATAGGGGTATATCATTTCCATTAGCTATTCTAATTATTCCAATTATTAAGTTGTTTTATTTAAAAAAAATAAGAAATGTGTGCATAAGTTAAAAATTAAAGGACCCAGATTGGGAGAAAGAGAGGACGGTGAAGGTAAGTCTTTCTAACTTCCCTGTTTTTCCTGACCACGCCACCACTGTTTCTCATTGGTCTTTGCAGGGATTTCCAGACATTTCTAAAATTTTCCTTGTACATAAAATGAAGACATGAAGTAAAACTAGTCTGTACCTTCTTTTTTCACATAACATTACATTTTGGAGGCTAGTCCTTATCAATTCATGTAAACCTGACTCCTTTTAAATATGGGGGTATCATATCTCTTTTACATATGGATGTACCATAATTAAATTAATTACTTTAAAAATCCCCTATTTATGTACATTTAGGTGGTTTTCGATATTTTGTTTTTACAAAATACGTGGTAATGCATATCTTTACATATTCCTCATCACTGATATATAGGTACAGATGTGGGAGAGCTAGAGAGTGATCCTATTTTTTTTTTAAGAACTTTTATTGAAATACCGTTAACATACAATAAACTGCATATATTTACAGTGTACAATTTGGTATCCCAATCTCGCAATTCATTCCCCCCCCAACCCTCCCCACTTTCCCCGCTTGGTGTCCACGTGTTTGTTCTCTACACCTGTGTCTCTGTTTCTGCTTTGCAAACTGGTTGATTTGTACCATTTTTCTATATTCCACATATATGTGTTAATATACGATATTTGTTTTTTTCTCTCTGACTCACTTCACTCTATATGACAGTCTCAGGTCCATCCATGTCTCTACAAATGTCCCAGTTTCATTGCTTTTTACAGCTGAGTAATATTCCATTGTATATATGTACCACATCTTCTTTATCCATTCATCTGTTGATGGACATTTAGGTTGCTTCCATGTCCTGGCTATTGTAAATGGTGCTGCAATGAATATTGGAGTTCATGTGTCTTTTTGAATTATGGTGTTCTCTGGGTATATGCCCAGCAGTGGGATTGCTGGGTCATATGGTAACTCTATTTTTAGTTTTGCAAGGAACCTCCATACTGTTCTCCATAGTGTCTGTATCAATTTACATTCCCACCAACAGTGCAAGAGGGTTCCCTTTTCTCCACACCCTTTCCAGCATTTACTGTTTGTAGATTTTCTGATGATGCCCATTCTAACTGGTGTGAGGTGATACCTCATTGTCATTTTGATTTGCATTTCTCTAATAATTAGTGATGTTGAGCAGTTTTTCATGTGCCTCTTGGCCATCCGTATGTCTTCTTTGGAGAAATGCCTGTTTAGGTCTTCTGCCCATTTTTTGATTAGGTTGTGTGTTTTTTTTGATATTGAGCTGGATGAACTGTTTATATCTTTTGGAGATTAATCCTTTGTTGATTCGTTTGCAAATATTTTTTCCCATTCTGAGGGTTGTCTTTTCATCTTGCTTATAGTTTCCTTTGCTGTGCAGAAGCTTTGAAGTTTCATTAGGTCCCACTTGTTTATTTTTGTTTTTATTTACATTACTCTAGGGGGTGGATCAAAAAAGATCTTGCTGTTATTTACGTCAAAGAGTGTTATTCGTATGTTTTCCTCTAGAAGTTTTATAGTGTCTGGCCTTACATTTAGGTCTTGAATCCATTTTGAGTTTATTTTTTGTGTGTGGTGTTAGCGAGTGTTCTAATTTCATTCTTTTACGTGTAGCTGTCCAGTTTTCCCAGCACCACTTATTGAAGAGGCTGCCTTTTCTCCACTGTATATCCTTGCCTCCTTTGTCATAGATTAGTTGACCATAGTTTATCTCTGGGCTTTCTATCCTGTTCCATTGATCTATATTTCTGTTTTTGTGCCAGTACCATACTGTCTTGATCACTGTAGCCTTGTAGTATAGCCTGAAGTCAGGAAGCCTGATTCCACCAACTCTGTCTTTCCTTCTCAAGATTGCTTTGGCTATTCGGGGTCTTTTGCGTTTCCATAAAAGTCGTAAAATTTCTTGCTCTAGTTCTGTGAAAAATGCCATTGGTAATTTGATAGGAATTGCATTGAATCTGTAAATTGCTTTGGGTAGTATAGTCATTTTCACAAGGTTGATTCTTCCCATCCAAGAACATGGTATGTCCTTCCATCTGTTTGTGTCGTCTTTGATTTCTTTCATTAGTGTCTTATAATTTTCTGAGTACAGGTTTTTACCTCCTTGGTTAGCTTTATTCATAGGTATTTTTTTTTTTTTTTGGTTGCAGTGGTGAATGGAATTATTTCCTTAATTTCTCTTTCTGATCTTTCATTGTTAGTGTATAGAGATGCAAGAGATTTCTGTGTGTTCATTTTGTATCCTGCAACTTTACCAAATTCATTGATTAGCTCAAGTAGTTTCCTGGTGGCATCTTTAGGGTTTTCTATGTATAGTATCATGTCATCTGCACACAGTGAGAGTTTTACTTCTTCTTTTCCAATTTGGATTCCTTTTATTTCTTTTTCTTCTCTGTTTGCTGTGGCAAGGACTTCCAAAACTATGTTGAATAGTAGTGGAGAGAGTGGACATCCTTGTCTTGTTCCTGATCTTAGAGGGAATGCTTTCAGTTTTTCACCATTGAGAATGATGTTTGCTGTGGGTTTGTCATATATGGCCTTTATTATGTTGAGGTAGGGTCCCTCTATGCCCACCTTCTGGAGAGTTTTTATCATAAATGGGTGTTGAATCTTGTCAAAAACTTTTTCTGCATCTATTGAGATGATCATGTGGTTTTTATCCTTCAGTTTGTTAATATGGTGTATCACATTGATTGATTTGCGTATGCTGAAGAATCCTTGCATTCCAGGGATAAACCCCACTTGATCATGGTGTATGATCCTTTTAATGTGTTGTTGGATTCTGTTGGCTAGTATTTTGTTGAGGAGTTTTGCATCTAAATTCATCAGTGTTATTGGTCTGTAGTTTTCTTTTTTTGTAGTATCTTTGTCTGGTTTTGGTATCAGAGTGATGGTGACCTCATAAAATAAGTTTGGGAGTGTTCCTTCCCTCGCAGTTTTTTGGAAGAGCTTGAGAAGGGTGGGTGTTAGCTCTTCTCTAAATGTTTGATAAAATTCACCTGTGAATCCATCTGGTCCTGGACTTTTGTTTGTTGGGAGATTTTAATCACAGTTTCAATTTCATTACTTGTGATTGGTCTGTTCCTATTTTCTATTTCTTCCTGATTCAGTCTTGGAAGGTTATACCTTTCTAAGAATCTCTCCATTTCATCCAGGTTGTCCATTTTATTGGCATATAGTTGCTTGTAGTAGTCTCTTATTGTGCCTTCTGTTTCTTTGGTGTCCGTTGTAGCTTCTCCTGTTTCATTTCTAATTTTATTGATTTGAGTCCTCTCCCTCTTTTTCTTGATGAGTCTTGTTAGAGGTTTATCGATTTTGTTTATCTTCTCAAAGAACCAGCTTTTATTCATTTTTGCTATTGTTTTCTTTGTTTCTATTTCATTTATTTCTGCTCTGATCTTTATGATCTCTCTCTGTCTACTATCTTTGGGTTTTGTTTGCTCTTCTTTCTCTAGTTTCTTTAGGTGTAAGGTGAGATTGTTTATTTGGGATTTTTCTTGTTTCTTGAGGTAGGATTTTATTGTTATAAACTTCCCTCTTAGAACTGCTTTCTCTGCATCCCATAGGTTTCGCATCATTGTGTTTTCATTGTCATTTGTCTCTAGGTATTTTTTGATTTCCTCTTTGATTCATCTGTGATCTCTTGGTTATTTAGTAGCGTATTGTTTAGCCTCCACGTGTTCTGTGTTTTTTACAGTTTTTTTTTCCTGTAATTGATTTCTAATCTCATAGTGTTGTGGTTAGAAAAGATGCTTGATACAATTTCAATTTTCTTGAATTTACCAAGGCTTGATTTATGACCCAAAATGTGATCTATCCTGGAGAATGTTCCATGTGCAGTTGAGAAGAATGTGTAGTGTGCTGTTTTTGGATGTAATGTCCTATAGATATCTATTAAATCAAGCTGGTTTATTGTGTCATTTAAAGCTTGTGTTTCCTTATTAATTTTCTTTGTGGATGATCTGTCCATTGGTGTAAGTGGGGTGTTAAAGTCCCCCACTATGATTGTGTTACTGTCGATTTCCTCTTTCATAGTTGTTAGCATTCGCCTTATGTATTGAGGTGCTCCTATATTGGGTGCATATATATTTATAATTGTTATCTCTTCTTTCTGGATTGATCCCTTGATCTCTATGTAGTGTCCTTTCTTGTCTCTTTTAACATTTTTTATTTTTAAGTCTATTTTATCTGATATGAGTATCACTACTCCAGCTTTCTTTTGATTTCCATTTGCATGGAATATCTTTTTCCATCCCTTCACTTTCCGTCTGTATGTGTCCCTAGGTCTGAAGTGGGTCTCTTGTAGACAGCAGGGTCTTGTTTTTGTATCCAGTCGGTGTCTTTTGGTTGGTGCATTTAGTCCATTTACATTTAAGGTGATTATCGATATGTATGTTCCTATTACCATTTCCTTAATTGTTTTCTTTTTGTTTTTGTAGGTCCTTTCCTTCTCTTATGTTTCCCTCTTAGAGATGTTCCTTTAGCATTTGTTGTAGGGCTGGTTTGGTGGTGCCGAATTCTCTTAGCTGTTGCTTGCCTGTAAAGCTTTTGATTTCTCCATCGAATCTCAATGAGATCCTTGCTGGGTAGAGTATTCTTGGTTATAGGTTCTTGCCTTTCATCACTTTAAATATATCATGCCACTGCCTTCTGGCTTGCAGAGTTTCTGCTGAGAAATCAGCTGTTAACCTTATGGGAGTTCCCTTGTTTGTTATTTATCGTTTTTCCCTTGTTGCTTTTAATAACATTTCTCTGTCTTTAATTTTTGTCAGTTTGACTGCTATATGTCTTGGTGTGTTTCTCCTTGGGTTTATCCTTCCTAGGACTCTCTGTGCTTCCTGGACTTGGGTGGCTATTTCCTTTCCCATACTAGGGAAGTTTTCAACTATAATCTCTTCCAATATTTTCTCAGGTCCTTCCTCTCTCTCTTCTCCTTCTGGGACCCCTATAATGCGAATGTTGGTGCGTTTAACATTGTCCTAGAGGTCTCTTAGGCTGTCTTCAGTTCTTTTCATTCTTTTTTCTTTATTCTTTTCCACATCAGTGATGATCACCATTCTGTCTTCCAGGTCACTTATTTGCCCTTCTGCCTCAGTTAATCTGCTATTGGTTCCTTCTAGTGTATTTTTCATTTCAGTTATTGTGTTGCATATCTCTGTTTGTTTGTTCTTTAAGTCTTCTAGGTCTTTGGTAAACTTTTCTTGCAACTTTTCCATCTTTGCATCCAGTCTTTTTTCAAAGTCCTGGATCATCTTCACCATCATCATTCTGAATTCTTTTTCCGGACAAGTGCCTATCTCCTCTTCATTTAGTTGTTTTTCTGGGGTTTTATCTTGTCCCTTCATCTGGTACAAAGTCTTTTGCCTTTTCATTTTCTGTCTTTCTGTGGCTGTGGTTTTCAGTTCCACAGAAGGAAATACTGCTGATACTGCTTGATTCTGCTGTCTGGCCTCTTGTGGAGGAAGCTGTCTAGGAGGCTCGTGGGTGCTTCCTGATGGGAGGGACTGATGGTGGGTAGGGCTGGGTGGGCGGAGCTCTGTAAAAGTTTAATCGGATTTCGTTCAGTAAAACTTTAATCTGCTTGTCTGCCAATGGGTGGGGCTGTGTTCCCACCTTGTTGGTTGTTTGGCCTGAGGCTACCCAGCACTGGAGCTTACAGGCTCTTTGGTGGGGCTAATGGTGGACTCTGGGAGGGCTCACACTAATGAGCACTTCCCAGAACCCCTGCTGCCAGTGCCCCTGTCTCCTCGGTGAGCCACAGCTGCCCCCCACCTCTGCAGGCAACCCTCCAACACCAGCAGGTAGGTCTGGTTCAGTCTCCTGTGGGGTCACTGCTCCTTCCCCCAGATCCTGGTGAGCACACTTTTTTGTGTGCCCTCCAAGAGTGGAGTCTCTGTTTCCCCCAGTCCTGTGGAGGTCCTGCAATCAAATCCCTCTGGCTTTCAAAGTCTGATTCTCTGGGGTTTCCTCCTCCCGTTGCTGGACTCCCAGGTTGGGAAGCCTGACATGGGGCTCAGGACCCTCACTTTAGTGGGTGGACTTCTGTGGTATAACTATTCTCCAGCTTGTGAGTCACCCACCCAGCATTTATGGGATTTGATTTTAATGCGCTTGCGCCCCCTCCTGCCATCTCATTGCAGCTTCTCCTTTGTCTCTGGATGTGGGGTGTCTCTTTTCGTGAGTTCCAGTGTCTTTCTGTTGATGCTTGTTCAGCAGTTAGTTGTAATTTCGGTGCTCTTGCAAGAGGGAGTGAGCGCATGTCCTCCTACTCTGCCATCTTGATTCCTTTCGAGAGTGATCCTATTTTTATGTAAGTACAGTTGTTGAAGAGCTCTCATTTCATTTTTACAAATTTTCTTATATAAAATATGTAACTTCAAGGTGATTAAGTCATGGATAATATTACAGAGTGGAAACCTTCCATTCAGTCATTTTCCTTTTTTATTCCTTAGAAGATGCCTTAAAAGATGAATAGAATGGATTTATTTTTATGTTTTTATGTCCTACCTTGTTTGGGAAAGGATGTGAAGTGACTTCCAGGAATGAATGCAATAAAATAGGAAAACAGAATTGACAAAGGCTAGAGGAAGAAAAAAGGGTAGAAAAAAAGGTAAGATGTTGGGAGGAGAGTTAATAAGTGCAGGTATGCAAGCCATAGGATTTAAATTATGTTTTATAGTTTAGCTCTTAGTTTCTGCTAGCCAAAGGAAAAAGGGAAGTTTCATTGCTCACATAATTCATGTTGTGTTTTAGGGAAAAAGAAAACCAGTTATTTGGGGAAATTATGGCTTTTCCCACATAGAGTTCTGAAAGAAGACTTTCATGTGGTCTTCAGAGAGTGGGGGTGAATGATGGAATAGAAGGGGCTACAGCAACGTTTTTGTCATGAAGCCAGTGGTGGTGTTGTAAAGCTGTTCCATGGAAGAGCCTCCAACCTAAGATGAGACCCTTACTCTAGAAGTGCAATTCATAGAGAACTATTCTATGTGCCACTTAAGAAACATTATACATACTTAGCTTTCTGATGACTCAGCTTGATTCAGCCCAGAATGTCTAGCAATGATGAATGAACTGTATAGGGCTCTGGGTGGACAATTCTAGGTTAGCCAAGACAGTTTCAAGTTAGGATTTCTAACAATGTCAGGTTTGCCGTAGTATTAATTAAAAGCTAGTCTTTATATTTTTTCTTCTTTTTTTTCTTTCTTTTCCTTTTTTTAGCCCATGTATTTTCAAGATCAGTCAGCAGTTGATGGAGTTGCTACCCAGAGGCATTGGGAATGGAATACAGATAGGTGTCTCCTAGGATCCAGTATTAGGAGGCTCTGCAAAGAAATCAGGGGGAGAATTTTTTGTATCAACTTTGTATGAGTTATTATTCTTGTACTCATTGAATATCAGCATAAAAGTCATTACCATTTTGTATGTACTTACTCATTTTTGTGCCAGTTATAACTTGAGGAAAGAGGTGAGGCACAAACACTGCTTCCAGGCATCATTTATCCTACTTACACTTTTACATGAAATAAGGGCCCAGGAACAACAAAATCTTTGACCAATGCTTGTTTCCCCAAAGCTCCTGATTGTTGTAGGTGTGCAAAGGAGCCAAAATAACCCTTAGTTTTTATTCTAGTTCACCTGGATCTCATGGAGGGCTGCTTTAAATAAGCCACCTGGGCCTGAATAGACTCAAAGCAGAGTCTCATGTCACCATTCAGACACAAACTTAACTTGTTTTCACTGGGGATTTGAGGAAAGGCTAATTCTCATGCACTCCTGAAGCTCCAGTGCCAATGGAACCTGACACTCTGGGGCACATATGCCATAGGAGAATCTCTCTCTCTGTCTCTGTCTGTCTCTCTCTCAAAAAAAAAAAGGCTCAACATGTGTCCAGAGAGGGCCCCAGTCTGGTAAGTGCCCCATCTCCTTCGGAGAAACAGAAAGGGGCTTTGAACGCCTTTCCTAAGAGATCAGCAGCAACCAAGAGTATAACCTTCCAAGAACTGTCACTCTGTATCAACCTGGTGAGGAGCCAAGGAGTTTACATTGCCAGGGTGAAGACCTTACATTTCCTTGTGGGAGTAAATAAATGATCAGTTCTCAAAGATAACAGAGTGTAGCCAAGATAATTTTGCTTGAAAAAATTTCAAAGTGATGTCAGTTGTTGACCATAGGAAAATACTATAGCGTAAGCCTAATGTGATTGACAGTGCATTTGTGGGAATCTACCAGAGCAAATTGGTTTCAAAATGAATTATCTAGTTACTTAAAAGCCATCAAGTTACAGGGTATAGAGTTCATTTAAGTAATATCAAATATAAAGAAATCTATATTTGTGCATTTTAAATTATATTTAGTGGATTTTAATGTGCTAAAGCTTCATTTAAAATTTTCCAGTTTCATCATTTAATTACTACTAGTGCCTAATTGAGATAATTATGGTCATAATATAGTTACTAATAAAATTCCTAATAAAGCCCCAGCATAAAGGAGTACGTTACAGCCTACATGTGATAAAGTATTGTTATGTATGGTAAAATAGTGACAGATTTCCATGTGTTACTACATATTCTTTCATTGATATTCTCAAGAATGTTAGTTTTAACTTAGCCTGATGAAACACTAAGTCAACTTGTTATTCTTAAGTCTGATAGAAGGAAAGAGAGATATGAATAATCAAGTTGGTTTCTTAGCTTTATAATATAGTAGTTGATTTTGTAGAAGAAACAGTTTTGTTCCTAATTATATTTAATTAGAAGTCCTCGTTTTCTGCCATATATTAACCAAAGGCTGGAGACAGCCTTGGTAGGTACTAGATACCAGGGAAAGCCAACTTGAGACTAAGGATTTGCTGTAGGTGATTTGTATGAGGATAGTTTAGAATCAAATAAATTTTAAAACCGAATACTTCATTTGGTCAGTATCTCTTTAATGGTCCTGTAGATTAATGATATAAATTCTCCAGTACTGACATTGTTTGCCTATTATAACATCATCAGGTCACAAGGTTAAGGTTATCTTTTATAAATATTATTGACTTATTCTGAACTTTTAGGAACTATGTCATCACAGTTTAAATTTGTGCTAACGTACACAAAAGAAGAAACTATTAGACATTTTGGATTTATGCTGACTTTGCCAAAAACAATGTTGTTTTTCAAAAATCTTTAGCCTTGTTTTCATAGATCAGAGTTTTCAAACTCAGTTTCTATGAAAAATCCCTAAATGGTCAAAGGTGTGTGTTTAGCACAGAGACTAATTCCTTGGATAGATTTTCCAAAGATAAGCTTCCTGCCACCCAAAATATTTTTCTAAAGCCTTTGTTACTTGCTGTTTCACTTTAATGTTCAGATTTTGTGAGTACTTAGTAACTATCTGCCAGATGCTTTCATGCCAACAAATGGCAAATATTAGAAAAACACAAACTGGATCTCATGCCTAGTTGTATTTTTTTAATGTACATGGGTGTTTAGAGTTGATTTTATATTATATAACTTACTGTGGTAATAGTTTCTACTGGGTAAATTGTCCCAAGTTCATCTGATTACATAAACATTTCATGATGTTTCACATAGGTAATGGTGGTTTCAAGTTTTTTTGTCCCTTGGATTGAGTTTTTAAATCACTGCTATATTAAAAGGGTCATTGCATCTTGGTGTCTGTGTATGGCCAAAAATTAAGATGTCCCCCTGTATAGTTTATTTCCCAATTAAGGCAGAATTGCATTTTTCTGAAACAGTTAAATTGGGGGAGAAAATATAAAATTATGAAGAAATGATTTGTAGATTTGTTAAATGTTCTGTTCTCTAATCTTGTGTTGAGGTCTGATGAATTCTATAGCTTTAATACCTATAAAGTAGTAGACTGAAAGTTGGGGTCATCGAAATTCGTCCTCAAAATGCTATTCATAGGATCTGTTGTCCTGGATGTTGGTGTTATAAACATGCAAAGTTGGAGAGTTGTCTGTGAATAGAGTTTGCCAGGCTAATATTAACTTTTTTGACAATGAGAAATATGTGAAATTTAGGGTTGGAGTATGGAGAACGTCTTAGAGTTACTACTTTTTCCAGCTGTAGATTAGGGTTAGACTGTAGAAGTACAGTATCAGGGAGGACTGTTCCCTTCCATCTACGTACCTGGCAGTTATCACCTGAAAAGAGGTGTGTGTATCATGCTTAAGACACTGTGTGACGATACACAGGAAGATAGGGATACCTTTGGCTAATAAGGGGGCTCAGTTCCTTTGGGTTTCTTATCCCTCATTTTCCTTAACTCTGTCCAAAGCCCAGGATGGACTCCAAATCTGTAACCTGTGTTTAGCAGGCAAGGGAAGTCATCCCCAAATAGTTCAGTGTCTCTGGTTTATATTAGTCACAATTTTATAAAATCATCAGAGTGCTTATGATGTTTTACCATGCCTGATAACCACTGAGACCCCTCAGTAAAGTGTATGTCACCGAGAGCCCTCAGGTGAACTGAAGCAGTGGTCCGGGGCAAGTCGCAGGAGAGAGTTCTACAGTTGTGAATTCTTACCCGGTGTGAATTCTCACCCGGTGGCTTTGCTGGCAAGGTTGCATGTGTTAACCACTGTGGCTGTTTTACAGTGGCTGTCGGGAAACAGATTATCAGGAAAAAATGGGACAGATTTTTCTATATTGTGCACTACTAATGAATCCTATTTTAGTGCTTTTCAGTGGGGTTTATACCACGAAAAAATACATGTAGGGCATTTATTTTCGGCAGCTTTCACCAAAACTGTGGTGATGGTTGCCTATGAAAATTTCCTGATGCGTCAATAGACAGTAGATTCCAGAAACTTCCTGAAAGTAATCTACTCCAAGTTTAACATTGCTTTGATTTAAAATGCAGTTTTGTATAGTTTGAAAATGCAAATTTTAGAATGTGGGACATTGGCTAAAATTTCATGCTGAGAAATCTTATTTAATGGATATATATACATGCTCATACCATAAAACTTGCTAAATCTATATGTATCCAGGTTGATTTAAGTTAAGTGAGAGAAACGTGACCCATCTTAAGATATTATGATCCAAAGATAAACTATACAGAACTGTTTGCTGCTTGTACTAACGTAACTAGTTAGAAAACAATGACGTTTGCTATTCTTTATTGACTTGTTTTACCTTTGTTTAAAATCATTTAATATTATTTCTTGATAAGTTATACTATTCAAAATTGGCATTTAAAGAATATTAAAGAAACGGTATCCTTTTATATTTTTCCCTTCTCATACATAACCCTAGCCATTAACAGTTTTCCTTAATATGTGATCCAGAATATAATTTACAATTTATACTTTGATTTATTTTCAACTTTTTGCTTAGATTGTGCCTGATTTTTTCATTACTTTATTTTAAGAAATGTATCAACATCAAGATATGGTGAGTTCTTTTAAAGTCAGCAACAACAATAAAAGCAAAATACTAATTTATTATAAACCTAACAAACACGGAAAAATTCCTCTAATAAGCAAATGTAATGTGTACCTTTAAAAGTGCAGAACAATCATTCTGGATCGATAGTTAAATTATTACATTAACTGTATCAAATTGGACTTAGAATTTTCTTCTAATATTACCTAAAAGAAGGCTCCATTCACCTAATTATAAATTATACAAATAAACAAATGGAAAGTTGAAGTCTTTCCTCTTTAAAGCATACTTTATGCTTTAAAGAGCAAATACTTTAATCTAAAAGAAAAGTCATAAAATCATCTCTTCCCTTACAGCTAGGATCTCTAGGCTGGTCAAACCCTGATCATTACTAGTAGTGTTTCAAGTTGCTTCCATTTACTTCCATTAAAATGGGTTATTTATGTATCTTCAAGTGAAAATGGCTGAGCTTTCATACTGATTCTTGTTGCTATTGACAACCAAAGCAGCCATGCAAGAAGAAAATGCTGTGGAAAGAAAGGAATAAAACCTTAATATTTCCTCCGCAAAACTGGAGAGAAAAAGGAACACACAGTATGTAAGAAACAGGTAAGTAAAGCTATATCAATTTGAAAACTACCAGCCTTGGTTACTAATTGATCAAAAGTTTTAATTTTTTTCAGATATTTTGTCCAATCCTCATTTAAATAAAAGGATACTGTCTCTTGGAACCAAAAATTAATATTCTGAAAATGACAAATTGGAATGGAAGGTACAGTGTCATAAAAGGTCCTGAAATATGTTAATTTAGAATTCGAACTATGAAAGAATAGCACAACTTCAATTACTGGTTAATATTTTTGTTACAGAATGTTTTTTAATGACAAAATGGTGACTAAAATATTACTATTTTAAACATGTCCTAGATTTTTTTGTTGTTTCAGAAAAGCACTGAAAGTTGCATATGTGTAAGTCTCCGGGAATGTAATATGGTGATAAATACCCAAGTCCAGCCTCCTTACAGAGAAAAGATCTGGAATTTCTTTTTTTGGACATTTGTTTTGCAGCTTTCTACGTCTTAAGGCAGAGAATAGCCAGGATAAGGTGCCAGCTCAAAGGTTAGATGAACATATTTTTTGAACTAATTTTGGCTAATCTATGTCTTGAAAGGCATACAGTACTTCTAAATAATAACTTTACAAAGTTATTAATAATACTTAACACTAGTTGTGTTTTTGAGTTGCTTTTTGGGGGGGAGAACTATATTCCTTAGAGATGTGTTTATTCTGTTCATAATTTTATTTCAGTTATTAAACTTTTCCCTTTCAGTTTATAATTCCTTTCTCCTGTTTTGTGAATCTAATAAATTGACCTCCATTTTAACGTAAAGGACAGTTTATATTTTTAATACTTAAAGAAGCAAAAAAAAAAAAAAAAAAAAAAGTCCACCAAATGAATTACTAACACCATCCTATCATTAACCTGAGGGAATTGTATCTCATATTCATTAACTCTTCACAGAGAAAATCAGGTAAGAAATATTTTTATTGTACAAAATATATAAGATGTTATAATAGCATCTAGTAGTATTCATGCTACTGTTTTGGTACATAAAGGGTTTCCTGTTTTAAATATTTCTGGAAGTGAATAATGTGACCTGACAAATCACCCTTGTGATACTTTAGTGGAAATCTTTGTGAAATAGGTGAAATTCTATTTAATGGAGTTGGTGCCAAGAAGACAAGGTACTTTAAACTGATAGATGAAAGATACTATTACATGTCAGAGAAAATGTTTTTAAGGGGAGATTTTAATAAAAACACTTGGGAACAAAATTGATAGTTCTAGAAATAAAAGTTAAGACATTATTCTGTTCAGAGACACAAAAAAAATCAAAGTATACATATCCTAAATTTACTATCAGCTATAGGCTTAACTAGCAGAGCTTTGCTGAGGTTAACAAGGCAATGCCAAACAAAGAGTATAATGTGGGCTTTGTCACCAACACATGTGGGTTTAGGACCTGTTCCTGTGACTCACTAACTATGATACTAGATATTTTATTTAAATTTTCTGAGCCACAATTTCCGGATCTTTAACCCTACTTGACAAGATCATTGCTGGCCATAAGGAGAATGCCTCATGCAGAACAGTTCTTGATAAATGTTTGCTATTATTATTGTATGGTCAATATAAAGGATACAAGTGAACTTTGAAACAATGTTTTACTAGGGTCCGTGATAGCATCCATGGTATATAACATGTTTTAAAATACATTTTGTTTACCATGCGCATCGTTTGGAAATAATCCATTGGAAGTAGTAGAAAATTTCTCAGATTATTCATTTCTAAAATAACAACTGTCATTGGATGACCATCTTTGCTTCTGAACCATTCCTTTTCCACTTCTTTAGTAACATCCATTTGCAAATGTCAGAGTGAGGTAGAGTTTTGGTTACCTAACCCAAGGAAAAGGAACTGAAAGGATCGAGAATTGAATTGCAGAATTACATGTAGAGTTACTTCGTCATTTATTTGACACACATTTGAGAGCTTACTAGAGGCAAGGAGCTAGGTTAGGGGCTGGCAGAGATACAGAGATTAGTAAAACATGCACTTTTACTTGGGAGGAGCTGATTTGGTAAGATGCTTTTCTCTTAATCCTTCCAGGATTCTTAAGTAGGCAGGAGTGAGGAATAAAGAGTTGAGGCTGTTTAGAGGAAGAATTACTTCCTGCTGGAGAGGATCAAGGAAGATTTCACAGACTCAGTAGTGTTCAGTTGATTCATTCATTCAGTAACTACATACTGAGGGCTATTACCTGTCTGACTCTGGGCCAACCACTGCAGACGTATTAGTAAGAAGCTACAGGTATTTAGGTTGTTCCCTGTCAATGTTGAAGGCCCACAGATGAGGACAGTATTGGATGAGAGGTGTGTTTTGAGATAGGATACTGTGAGAGCACATCTCAGTGGTCAGTATCCCCACCCAAGAGTGATGGACTGGTGGATCAGTTAAATCCCGAGGGATAAGTAAGTCAAGTAAAGGGCAACCTGACCAGACAGAAAAATGCACTGAAACTTCAGAAGCCAGAGTGAGGGGCACATTCCAGGAAGTGTAAGAACCTTCATCTGGCATTGGGGTATGTGTTTGAAGGGTATCTGATGAGAGATGCCGTGGGAGAGGTAGGAATGGTCTGGCTCATGGAAGGCCTTTGATGTCATCTTAAATAGAGTAGGGTTTATCCCAAAGTTGTAGAGGGACATGATATAGATTTTAAGCAGGGGAATTACATAATCAGATTTGTATTTCAGAAGTTATAAGCTGGTGCTAATGGGTCAGATCTGGCATCCAGGTGAATTTGATTTTGCTCATGGAGAATTTTAACATTTTTTGAAATACTCAGTGTTTCTGAGGAAGAATGAATATCAGGCTTTGTTTATAAATCAGTAGCTCTGCGATGCTGCAAGGAATAGGTGGGCTGGAGTTGCTCAGTGCTGCCCCATTTGGAAGAAGCATGTACTCTGTTTTATTATAGGGCTCACTGCTTCAGGTCAGATGCCCAGGATCTGTAGGCATTTGGGGTTCTGGGGCCACTTTCTGAACATTTTGCTGACTGGTAATTAAAAGATAGCCTTTTGAGGCTCAGGACTAGAGGCTATTATAGTAAACCTGGTGAGAAATTGAGTTTTATCTTAAGCGGTACTGATGGGAACAGAGGGAAGAAGAGAGATGGAAAGATATTAAAAAGAAAGGATGGGGAGGCATGCAGTAGGACAGTGGTGGAGAGTGCAGGCTTCCTAGACAGACCTGGCTGCTACCAGACCTGTGTTTTTGAGACACTTACCTAACCTTTCTGAGCAATAGCTTCTTTTTTGGTAAAATATGGATAAGAGCCCTACCTTATGGTTTTTATGGGGATCAGATGAGAAAATGCAAAGTACTTAGCTCAGTACCTGGCTCCTATTAATTCACGTTCAGTAAAATGGTGGCTGGTGGCAGTGAGGATGGTTGTGAGGAAGGTGGACACAAGGATGATGCCTGCGTTTCTGGTGTGTGGTTTGGTGAGCTAGAGGACGTGGGAGAAAGTGCAGATGAAGTGTTGGATGTGATATGTGAAGTGCTTATGAGACTTGGAAGGATAGAGATGTGATATGTGGTTGGATTCCAGGACCTGGAGCTCAGGAGCGAGATGTGAGTGGGGCACAGGCTGTGATTTGATGATCTCTCCACCCCTGTCCTACTCAAACCTTCCTTTCCCCTCCATCACCTGAAGTCAGCATTAATAGTCCTCACAACTGCTTCCATAGAGGATCAACGTTAGAGAGTATCAGCAGTATGTGGGAGAGGTCACATATTATATTGTCTGTTGGCTGAAATGTTCTCTGACAGTTTTCAGTTCTCGAAAAAGTTTCTTTCCAGTTTGCCATTTTGGCCTCCAGCGGAACGAAATGAGTAATTCAACTGTTTGTTTATATCGTGGGCTGAAAGAAATCACTCTCTACAAACATTCTATCTTTTTTCCCCTTTTGGTTGGCTTTTTCTGTTTCCCGTGACTGTCACTCCCAATTCTAAGCAAATATTCAACGAAACGTGAATCAGTGTTAGGAATGTAGGACCACACTTAGTTTTGAAGTTTGTATTCTTTCTTAGTTGAACCCACTGGAACTCAGCCCTGCCTCCAGTCCTGCCTCAGACACCACCTTCTCCTCTCATCCTTCCTGATTTTAGAGGCCAGAAGCCCCTTCTTTCTCTACATTTAGTTATTAACAGTGGTGTGCAGCCTATCTCATCCTCTCCTACTTTGTGGCTGTTTGTGGATCTATATCATTTGTTCTGCTAGGCTGTTAGTTCTGTGAAGTTGGGGACTATTTGTCTTATACATCTTTAGCTTCTGCAGTGCCTGGTCTAGCTCAGTCAGTGCTTTTGAAGGTATAAGGACCAGGCACTTCTATAAAAAGGTGTAAAAAGTGTGAACATGATGTAATCTTAACAAGCAGGTTGTAGTTTTAGGAAAGACAGTTTACTGGGAAAATATATTTCACTTGCCTATCTTATGACCTTATTACAATATTAGAGATCTTAACTCTTGATGAAGGTTCTTAAAAGAAATCAATTTACATGCTTGAAGACATATAAAGTGTAATCCAGTTGTGTCATCTACTGCTTGCAATCCATTGATTGTTCGCCATTATGGGTAGAATACTGATTCTCTGAGTACGAGGGTCTTCAGGCTGATGATTGCCTTATTTTAAAAAGGACTATTTTTTGCTATATGGACACGATCACAGTGGACTGCCCTTGCGCTGCCAGGCCTGCTGCTGCTTCACGCCTCTCTGGTTTGCTTAAGCTGCTTGCTCTGAATAAAAGTCCCTTCACCCTTCCACGTGGTGAATTCCTACTCATCCTTTAAGATTCAGTTCACATTTCCTCTTGCAAGCCTTCCCTGACATTTTTCCTGCTCCTGCCTGTCTGCAGAGAAATTCTTTCTTCTATATTCTTTTAACACCTTGTACACCTGTCATGTCTGTCTTTGTCAGGAGACTGTATGAGGTTTCTGAGCAGGTACTGTGTATTTAAAGGGCTCAAAGTCTAATGGGGGAGCAGGATAAGAAGAATAACTGATAATATAGCATATGTGTGTGTGTGTACATACATATGTATAATTTATGGCAGAGGTATTTACAGAGGTTTATGAAAGCACTGAGGAGGGCTCCAAACTCACAACGAAGAGCCAAAGGAAATACTGTTTAAGCCGAGTATTGAAGCTTGGCTAGATGTTAGTCGGGCAGACAAAGGGAAGAATGACATTCCATGTAAAAGCATGGAAGTATTAGGGTATGTTATTTCCTGGGAACTGCAATTAGTTGGTATATTTGGGGATATGATTAGAGATGAAGCTGGTAGGATAGGCAGGCGTCAAATTATGAAATGTGGTGTTGAATGCTGTGCTAAGTGTTTGAACTGGTGTGACGGGTATGATGATAAGTAAACATGATGAGGAGTCAGTGAGTATAAGGGGGAGAATGCCATGGTGAAGCCCAGTTTTAGGGCGGTCCCTCTAATAGCAGATTACCTTGTGCCAGCACTTTTTGAATCAGTCCCTTATTGATGGACATTTAAATTGTTTCCAACTTTTGGCGTAAGGTTCTCCATCAGATAAATTTGAAACAATTGTGAATTAATGCTTTCCTTTAAAAACAAAAACAAAAACAAAAACAAAAACCATGAGCCAAACTGACAAATGCCTTATGTCCTGCCATTCTATGCACAGTCACAAAGTTGGTTCCATTTTAAAAATAGTTAATAAATGGCTCAACTCATTATATATCAGGGACTCTTTAAACATAAGGATTTTGGTTGCTGAAAGAAGTGGGGATGGTTACATTAAAAATTTCTGTCCTTTTCTGATGATTGCTCAGTACCCCCATTCAAAATCAGAGCATCATCTCCTTAGCTAAAACAAATCTAATTTTCACCTAACATGTTTCGTCATAATCCCAAAGAATTCTTACATTATGATATCAATGTTTTATAAATTTCTTTTTTTGAAAGAAATCTTTTAGCACTACTTCCTTTCCAAAACCTTTTCTGACTCTCTTAAACCTATGTAATTGATCACTTCCTCTTCTGTATCCTCTGCACATATCTATTATTAAGACATCTTCGCTTACTTCTGTCTCTCCTTACCGGACTTACCTAGTTAAGGATGAGGACTTGGTCTCTTACTGATTTTATTATCCCCAGTCCTTAATGCAGTTTCTTAGACACTATAGCTATTCCTCTTTGTCATTCTTTTAATTCTCATTATAGATAACATTTTATTGAGCTCTTACTGTGCGATGGGCACTGTCCTAAGTACTTTGTTTGGATTTTCTCAGTTAATCCTCCCAATAAACCGATGGGTAAATTTTATATGCATCATGTTGGTTTACTGTTTTTTAAGTAAAAAATGGCAGTGCTAACAACTTCTTCTGGTTCATCCTGTGATCTTCATTTTAGGTCAGAGAGAAGCTGGATAAATCTGCACAGGTCATTCATTTTCCAAGTGGTAGAGTTGGGATCCCAGCAGTCTAACTCCAGCCATGTGTGCCTTACTCCCTTCTCTAAAGTGCACTAAGCGGACAATAGCTCGCAAGTTGAGAAATATTTGTCAAAGTATGCATATTATCCTATTCATGTTTATAAATTTTTTCCCATTTTTGTGTTTGAAAATTTCAAGTCCACAGAGGAGTTGAAAGTATAGCAAGAGTAAATAGCCATATACTCTTCATGTACAGTTGTTAACATAGTACACATTTGCATGCATGCACGCACACACATACACGTGTTAGTGAGCCTCTGGAAAGTAACTTACAGACATAATGGCTCTTCGTACCTACATACTTCAGCATGCGTACCATTATCACACTTAAGAAATTTAACATAGGTACAATAATATTATGTAATAAACAGTCCATAATTAGATTTCCCCAATTATCCCCAAATGATTTTTATGGATTTTTTTTTTAATCCAGATCCAATCAAGGATTATATATTTCATTTAGTTGACCTTCCTCTTTGGTCTTCTTTAATTCAGAGCAGTTTTAGAACAGTTCTAGATCTGCTTTTCTTTTTTTCCTTCTTTAGCCCAGGTCAATTGATTGGTAGAATATTGCCCAATCTAAATTTGTCTGAGGTTTCCCCATTAGTAGATTAATGGTTAAACCTCTTTTGCAAGAATATTACATAAGTGATCATATGTTATAACATTTCCATTGTACATAATGTTAGTTCTGTTACTGGTGGTGCTGAGTGTGATCACTGGATTAAGTTTCTGACAACCAGATTTTTCCACTGAAAGATACCTTCTTTTGTTTGTAATTAGTAAGTAATCTATTCAAGATACCTTGAAACTGTTTGACTATCCCGTCCCGCAACAAACCTTCACCCAGTGAAAGTTTTAACATCTGTGAGGAATTTTTGCTCAAATTATTTCAATGGTGATTGTAAAAAATTTTTTTCAGATTCTGTCATTCCTTCTGCATGCCTGCTGGCATTCTGTAAAGAGGAGCTCTCTTCTTTTCCTTTTTCGAATCATTTTGGACCCATGGTTTCTTTTATTATTCAGTTGTTCCCAATGACTATCCTTATTCTTCTTTGTGCCCAAATTATCCCAAATTTAGCCACTGGGAACACCTCCAAGCAGCTCCTGTGTGCTTTTCATGTGTTGCTATCCTTCTTTGAAATGTGTCCTTGCTTTTTGTCACAGCAAAATATCCCAGCCTCTCTGCCTCAGCCCTGATGCCTTTTATTGTGGAATGGTATTTAGAAACAAAGACCTGGGTGTTAAGTGTACTCATTGGTACTGTTACTCTGCTTAAAAAAATGAAACAAAATGCAAATCCACTTCACACTTCCAGATAAATAATAACACTTTCTGATGTGTTCTTAAAGTCTCTTTTGGCATTAATCTAAATTCCACTCTTCTACCACAAGAAAAACAGAAAGAAAAGTTAAAATTTCACATCCACCGAAAATGACCATACTTTTCCGAAGAAGATTTCTTCAGTGGAAATGGATAGTGCTTAATTATGGTAGATAAAAGTCAGCGTGAGATTCAAAGATGCAGATACAGGCACTTTGGTTTACTTCAGGAATTAAAAGTTAAATAGAGATTAAATAGGTACTTGAGAAATTTGAATTGGATGTTCCCAAAGACAAAAATAAAATGAGGTAGCCAGATGGCACTTGGGAAAGTAACATTATATAGAGCAGAAATCCTTATTTATTTTAACTTCATACTCTAAATTATTAATCAGTTGGTTGACTTAATATTTGACTAGTTTATGATTAGTTTAAGTTCTTAATAAAAATAATGTTACTTAAAATATGAGAGCAAAAAAAGAATCATGTAGTAATACATCAGAAGAGATAACAATTCTATACTTCATTAATGATTCAGAATCTAGGTTCTTGTCAAAGCAAGCCGTGGAGTAAAGAGATTATTTTATGTTGAAATATCCTGGCAGGCTTCCTTTAATTTTCTTAAATTATAGATCGTATTCTTAACTGTGACTTTTCCTTCCTGGAAATGTAACCTAAATACATTTATGCCTTTAATTACCTTTGATACTCTGTATGCTTCTCATCCTTTCCTGTTTAGTGTTTTTTACTATAATCTCACAGCTTCTCTTCCAAATCACTCGAAAAGCTAGGTTTCTGGCCTTTTTCTGAATACCGGCAGAATTAGCAGATTCTCCATGGAAGTGGGATAAGAAATTTTTACTGAAATCGGGCAAGTCACTTAACTTTCTGTGCTTTTGCTTGTCTGCTGGTAAAATGAGGATAATGTCTGTCTCTCTCCTGCCTTATATGGATACTGTGAGGGTAAATTTAATCAGTCATATAAAATGGTTTTGCATTCTGTATTCATGAGATTGTTTAATAGTATTTTACAGTGATAACAATCAGAGGCACTTTTATTTCAGTTTTTACTATGGAGGGAATTCAGATTTGAAAATAGGATATTCAACTAGAGTACAGGATATTAGGAAGGCTGGAGAGTTGTTTTCCTCTGGAGATACTGGAATCTGTAGGAATCTTCCCTCTGGATTTGTTGTACCTATGATGTAGGGAAGCTCAAGGTCCTTTCCAACGGAGCCCTGTAAAAATTCTGCCTCCATTCGTTCCAGGTCCCGTTGATATAGCAATGACTTGTTTAATGCCTCTTTCAGCAACTCTGTCTCTTCCAAGGTCAGTTGCTCTTTGAAAAAGGTATTCCTCATTGTGTGTTCCTGTTCCCTTCAAAGGAGTTTGTCCATATCTGAGTTCTGTGAAGCTTGTTAGATGTCATGAGAGCTATCGGGAATCTCCCAGTTTTATATCCATTCATCCTTCTGCCCTGCCCTTGCTTACTTTATGTCACCTTTGTTTCTAAATTACAGACTCTGGAGGACAAGGTTCTTTGTTCTACTTTTAGTGGTTCTGTGTCTGAATAGCAACATGACGTAGGTTGCAAAAATTACAAATGATTCTTAGGATTCAAAAGACAATCTTATTTATATTAAGAAAATAATTTTCAAGTTACAACAACCCTGAGGTTGAGTTGGCTTTTCCCTTGTCACTTTCCAGAGCTACCACCTGCTTGGGCAACTCAACATGTCCTTATTTTTTTTTAACAAATGTTGGCACTCAACTGCCAAGTGTGATTAGATTACACAAGAAATATTATATAGAACTGATGTGGGACTTTAATTTTCCCCTAACTTACTTGATAACATTGTCCAGCGCAGTGTCAGAAAACATTGTCCAACTCTCAACCCCAGTTACATCAGTTAGGATGAATTTTTAAGAGTAAAATCTTCAATTGCGGTCAAACAGAAGAGGCTTGGAACATGTGACATTAAAGAGCTATGTTTGCTTTGCCAGTTGAGACTTGTTTCTTTTTCTAGTTAAAGTAATGACTTAGGGGTTATTTTTAGGGCACTTTAGAGATTGTGTTGCAGGAATGTTACTGAATTTTGAGTGAGATTTGCCCACTGGACCTTAATTCCAACATCTGATTTTGGGGGGAAAAGGCTCTGTCATTCATTGACTACCTGTGACCCTCACCTGAATTTTATTTCTTAAGCTGCTAAACCACATGTGGCTGCTAGTGGCCGGTGGACCAAATGTGGCCCAGACTTCTTGTCTCTGATCCATGGGAAGGTCAGAGAAACAGTGCTGACTTTTCTGATTAAAGTGTAGCGACAACAGACGCATTGTTTCCTGCAAATCAGTGCCTCATCTATTTTTGATGTTTTGAGAAGATCATTCTAAAAGAGACTACTAAAAATAGTCCACTTATTTTGTTTTTTTCCTGACCTGCTATTCACAGCAGGTTGTGAAAATTGGTGTGTGCCGGCCACTGAGAACTCACATTACAGTAGAGTGGGTTGTCAAAAGGTAGGTCTGTTTAATCACAAGTTGGGAATCATTTTCCTCTAGTCTCAAGGTGGATATGTATTTTCTAATCTAATTTTTAGATGTAGAAATGAAGTTCTTCAGATACTTCTAAAGTATGTGATATTATAGGTATAAGATAATTTTGACAAGTTGTATTTCTTTACTAAGATTTAATCATAACATTTCTGTCCTGTGTGTATCCAAAGAAAGCATTTGCTGGCCTGATGGTAAACACAGATGAAGTCGATTCCTCAGCCTTGTGCTCAAGGGTAGTTAGTTAGGAATTGTAATTGTAACTGTATTGTAATTGTGTTCAGCTGCAAGTAACACTAACACAAAGACCAGTGTCCTGAATTGCTAGGATAGCCATTTAGGGTTAATACTGTGACTTCCAGCTCTGTCTCTTTTCCACTCTCAAGATTTACCTCATGATCACAAAGTAGCTGCTGTAGTTTAGCCATGACTTCTATATTCCAGGCCAGAAAACGAGAGGGCATACTAGTCAGCCACCTATTTAAATAGCTTTTTAAGTTCCAAAAGCCCCACCCAGTAACTTCTGTTTACATACAATTGGCCAGAATTTAGTTGCTTGGCTACCCAAATATGTCAGGGAGGATAGGGAATGTAATTTTCCATTGCTAACTCATTATCCACTCCAAAAAAAAAAAAAAAAAAGCCATTCTATTTTAAAGAAGAAGGGAAAAATAGGTATTAGTAAGCACCCAGCAGTTTCTGCCACCAATGCCTTTTGTGACCTGCCTTAGCCTGTCTTTTGCTCCCATCTGCTGCTCTGAGAACGGTACACTGTATGTCAACCAGAGCCGTGGTGCTCTCGGAGAATTCCCTTCATTGTCCTTCCCCCAGCCTTTGCTCGTATTCTAAAAGGCTTTGTCTCCCATTCCAGCTTTCTCTGCCACTTACCTCTAAGGCGTTGCTCAGGTCACGTTTCCTGTAGGAGAGCTTTCCAGGGACGTCATGGTTATGATCTACCCCCTCCCCCCTTCTTTCATTTCATCTCTCTATCATAGCCCTTGTTAACTTTCAGCCAATATATTAAAGTTTCACAGTTAACTTTTGCATCCTCTGTGATTCCCTCATCCCCTTCACTTGCCTAGTAGAATAACTGCATGTACTAAATGTTCAGTACATGTTTTATTAAATTGCATCGCAGACCTAATGCCAGCAAGATGATAGGAGAAAGTCTTTTGTGCAACACTTTTCAAAGGGTGTTCTTTTTGTAAGAGAAAAAAATTGGTTACATCAGCATTGTGAGTATCCTATTGCATTTAATACCTGTCGGCTAATATATAGGTTGTTGGTTACTTCAGGGAATAGTCTGTTGAGTGGAAGTGCAAACAGTCGTTTTTTTGCAAACACTGGTTCCCTAAACATGTAAGAAACATTAACAGTCTGGGCCTCTTGGAATGAGGGCATTTGATGTGCCCAAGATTAGGCCACTCCACTGAGAACAAACAACGAGAAAGGGAGGGCGGCAATAAAGCCCTTTGTTCCTGAAAAGCACCTGGAAGTATACAAATGGATGACCTTCAAGCTGGTCAGTGGGTCAAAAGGCAACACAGCCTGGGCACCTCATATTCAATTGTTTCATAAAGAAACTTGTTTCATGCTTTTAAGTGGTACGTTCTAAACTTCTTTGTCGTGTTTTAGAGATGTTTTCAAATTCCAGTTATTTGGGGGAGGGTATTACCTTGACTTGCATTTAATTGTTTTGAGGTGTTTACTTTCTTTTTCTTTTTTTTTTTTCTTTTTTTTTTAAAGTTTATTTGATTCGAGTATAGTTGATTTACTACTTACATATGACATTTTGGATGCCTCTGTGATACTTGGTTTGTTCAGGTCGTATTCATACAGAATTTAAAATTTACAGAACATCTTTTAAGATTAAAAAAATTTCTTTTTAACTTGCGTTTCTTGGTGGTTGGGCCTCGAAATTACATAAAGGGTGGCTTATTTCTGGGACTTGTTTTTTAAACTGCATATGAACCATCTACCAGGTATACAACTGAGTGAAGCATAATATTGGAAGGCCTTCGTAGATAGTTCACTTCTTCTCACAGATCTGAACCAAATTGCTTCCTGTTGAATGTCATGCCGCGTCTAAATTCAACGTTTTGAATTTCCCCAGCGCATTTCTCTACCACTTACGCTTTACATGCTGCACATCCTTTCTTTCTGCAAACTTTTACATTAAATACCTACAGAGCAGCAGTAAGGATTAGTCAAGGTGCAGGGTCCAGTTGGGGTGACAGATATACAGGCAGGAAAGGCCTGAAAGTAAGATTGGCAGATAAGTGTGTGCAGTGCCAGGCGAGGGGAAGGTTGGTGAGACTTGAGTGAGGAAATGTAGAAAACACCAAAAATAACATACGTGTCAATTTCACAGGAGTGTTAGTGTTTTGATGGAAATGTTTGAGAATTGTCTGAAAATGGGAGCATCTCCTGGAATGGAGGAAAGCATGGGCTAACATGGGAGGGGCAGGTGTCAGGGATTGGAGACTCAGGTTCACTGTTGACCCCACTCCCCTTGGTCTTCAAGACCTACGTGCTCTTCACTCAGGGGTTGCTGAAGCCCATCCCTTCCTGTCCCAAGCACAAATCATGCCTTCTGCATGTCAGTTAGACTCCAGGCCATCCCACGTGTCATCACCATGCTAATGTTCCCAGAGTTTTTGTTTTTATCAGGTAATTGTCCTGATGATGATAATGATGAAATGTTCATTTCCTGTAGGTAAAGTGTATAATCCTCAATCTGAAATTTAGGGAAAGTCATTGTCTGGTACCACTCCCCCGTGATTTTCTACCTCTTACTCTTCCACCAGCATTTACCCATCTCTTTAGCTTGACAGGCCTCCTCAGTGTCCTCTAAATAAATGATGGCCTGTTTTGCGGTACAGTTCTCCATACCTTGGATGGTCCTCTCTCTTCTCTGTCTACTCTGGCTTCGAGATGCAACTCAAGATCTCTTCTTTGAGGCTCTCTGTGCAGCTCTCTATGGAGATGCTTGTGGGATGATTTCTTCACAGCTTTCACATGTGCCGCCAGTTTTGCTCATAAACAAATGTTTCCTTGAATTAAAAACACACTTGTTTTGTCTCTGTGTCTCGATTGTAAGCTCTTTGAGACCAGTGACCACACTATCCAGTGATCTTTCATCTATTTTAGTATCTGGTATAGCACCATACACGTATTTGATATATTTGGTATAGAGCAAGATTACTCAGTCTGGCACCATCATGTTTTGGGCTGGATAATTTGTTTTTGTGGGGTTATCTGAGCATTGTAGGATGTTTAGCAGCATCCCTGTATTCTACCCACTAGGTACCAGTAGCATCCTCTTCCCAGTGTGACAATTAAAAATGTCTCCATTTGTGCTGAATGCCCCATAGACAACACAAAGATCCCCCGCTAAGAATCAGTGTATAAACAGAATAAATTCTAACCAGTATCTTGGCAGGAATTGAAGACTGTGAAAAGATTTGAGTGGTGATTTACAGCATTTTGGGGTCTTGAAAGAAGACAAACTCAGTTGATGGAAGACTAGAAATGTAGAATAGAACTTTCTATTTTCTGTGATAGGCTGTAGGAAGTTTATTATAGTTTGATGAGCAATTACAGTGCAACTTAAGGTTAAGAAAGGACAAAATGACAGAAGTATTCTTAAATTGAAGCTCCAAAAATATTATTTTAGTTTTTAATTCCTTTTGAACCATTTTATGCTTGGAAATACCTTTTCCAATAAAATTTTTTATTATTTAATTGGAAATTTATCTGGAGTTCATATTTAACTGATATCTTTGGAATAAGAACTGTTTTGAAGCATATTTGAGAATATGACTTTGAAAGTATGGGTGCAGGTTATTTTAAAGGGATAACTATTAACAAACATCAGTTGTGTTTATACATAGTTTTCCAGTTCTTCTTTTTTGGCTATTTGAGCATTGTCCTCAAGTTTAGCAAAATTTCCAGCCCCAAGCGATACACACACATACACACACACACACACACACACACAACAGTTGTGTGAGTGTGTAGTCTAGACAGTGTTTACTGCTACAACAGGTATGTGAATGTGTAGTCTAGACAGTGTTTACTGCTCCCGGATTCAGTGATCTTGTATATTTCTATTAATCTGTTGTCTTGTATATTTCTATTACTCTGTTGTAAGTTCTTAGTTTTTTCTTTTATTATCAACCTAGTACATGACGTAGATTCTACTTGGTTGATGTGCTGCTGACCTAGAAGTAATGCATGGTATCCTCTTTTCACAGCTGTGTGCCAGCCACAGTGCAAACACGGTGAATGTATCGGACCAAACAAGTGCAAGTGTTATCCTGGATATGCCGGGAAAACCTGCAATCAAGGTAGGGAAACTGTGTGACACAAGTAAAGAGTCATAAACCCTCTCTACTCCTGCCTGATATGAAAATTCAAGTTCTCATGCAAATGACTTTTCTATAATTATTGTCACCAAATATATGAGATACCATTTTGCTGAAAGATAAAAATATAATAATGGTAAATCTTTTAAAATTTATTTAATCAGAGACAATTAAGCGAATGTCATCCTCCATTCACTATTAATAATGAAAGTGTGTTTTGAAAAAGAGAACTGCAGCATCAGTAACTTTAGAAGCCTTACATTCTGCTCCTTCTTGTTCTTCCACTAACTAGTTGGGAAGCTTTGGTAAATTGTTAGCCTCCTTGGATCTCTGATAGATGAAAACACTTTAATACTCAGAGTCAGGCAGGAGGTTTGGCTTGAAATGTTGAGGTCCCTTCCAGCTCTGAGCTCTTTGATCTTTGTGATTAAATTCCCTTCAACTGTTGACCAGTTTGTAATGTTCCTCTGAGAAATAAAGATTTTGATTAACTTCACAAGTTATTTTTAATTGGTGTCAGTTACTTATAAAAGCAAATCTTTATTTAGCCATCACAGTGCTCAGGTTCTTTATATATATTACCTATTTGCATCACTACAATCGCATTAGGAGGTAGAGTGTTATTTATTATAATTAAGCTATAAATAATATTTCATTTTTCACTTGAAGAGACATCAGGGATGTTCAGTGTCTTTTCCAAGTTTACACAATTATTTGGTAAAAGATCTACTGTGTCAACTTAGAGCGATTGTATAACTCATGTTCTTTCTACCAATGTATTTTTGGATGAAGAAAACATCATTGGAAGTGTGATCTTCTGACTCATGCTGCATTACAAGGCTGACAAGACTTGTCTTTTTAATTAATTTCAACCAAAGACTTCCTGCCATTAGGTGTTTAAAAAAAAAAAAACAACAGAAGTAAAGATAGGGTTAGATTTCACTAGAAAGATGCAAAGACAAAAGAGTAAAACTTTTCACTTATTCCTTAAAGTAATATTCCCTAGCATTTTAAATGTCAAATGAAAGAGTTATGTAGGGTCTGACCGTCCCCTAGATGCTTAGTTGACCTCAACTAATACAGAAATGATCTTGTTGAAATACTCTTGTTCTTCAGTATCTGATATTCCTTGAAGTGTGTCATGGAAACTCATGATTTATAGACATAGTTTTCCCAAGAATCAGGAACACTGAAATTTGAAAGTATCTGTAATTGTTCCTGAACTACCGGATGCAATCCCTGTGAGCATCACGTGACATCCAACGGTGCGACGAGCCGTTATCTCAAAGTGTGTTCTTCATCATCAGCTGCTTGGTTGGTAACTGATTTCTTCCAGGGCTTCTTTTATCTCTTATATTTTTTTAACTTGGAATTTAACTAACATACGTGGGTAGTATTTTTGAAATAAGTGGGGTTCTTACGATCTCAGTTCACGCGTTTAAAAACCCACTTGATTTTTCTTCTCCAGTGTAAGTTCTCAAGTAGCAGCACGTTCAGTTCTGATTATTGAGTTGTCAGTGTTCATCTTAGAGTGCCAGCATGCTTCTTGTTTTAAAGTGCTGAACATAAACCATCAGAGGTTTCACTAATGTGTCAGCACCATAAAACTGTATTGTCCTGATGCCAGGGATGTATACAAAGATGATTGAAAGAAGCCACTGTTGAGAGTGCAGAGAAATTCATTTAAATTTATTTGCAGGAGCTACATCAACTTTAATGTGCTTCAGACACACTAAAACTATCGTTGGAACATGATAGTTTTAGTGTCTCTGGGTAGCTCTTATTTTCAGAAACATGTTTACCATGTACTTTTCCCTGCAATACATATCAGTTTCGCTTAAGAAGAACTGAAATATACTGAGTTGAAATCTTGCCTCCCCAAACTAAGTATAGTTAGGGGGAAGCGGATTTCATTAGTGGCAAAATGGGATTTGACACCTGCAAAAATACTGCTGCCACTGGAAATGTAATTTCTAGTTCAATCATGAATATAAAACTCCAGTCCACAGTTAACTTATGTCTTAATCATCTCTCTCTTTTCCTTCCTTACCATAAAAGCAATTGTGGCAAGTTCCTGATGGGAAGGCTTATGTTCTTTGAGAGCAGGAACCCTTTGTGGGGTCCTTCTGATTTCTAGGTTCCTGAAAACTTTTATCAAAATGATTTGCACATGAGAAGTGCTCATTAAATATTTGCTTAGTGACTGTTTCCTATAATGGCTCTTGGTCCGTCTGTCAGGGTGAGAGAGGTTGCCAGGAGTGAGCCGGGTAAGTGGGAGAGCTGTCCAGAGACCCCCAGAAATGTTATTAGAGCAAATTGTCTATATCTGCTACATAACAAATTAACTTAGACTATTTTTAATCCAGACCATGTATTTTAATAAAATGGAAAACATACCTCAGAGAATATGGGAAATCAAATAGTTTTCTTTTTTCTTTTCTTTTTTTAAGCACAGGTTATTTGCGAGGTGGGGGGTTGTTTTGGGTTTCTTTCTTTTCTTTTTTTATTTCTTTTTTCTTTTCTTTTCTTTTTTTTTTTTTACTGGGATCTTCCTGGAGTGGGGATCGAACCCATGTCCCCTGCATTGGCAGGTGGATTCTTAACCACTGTGCGACCTAGGAAGTCCCTGTTTTGGGTTTCTTTTTGTTTTTTTATGTTTTGGCCGGGCCGGAAGGCATGGAGGATCTTAGTTCCCTGATGAGGGATCAAACCTGTGCCCTTTCCCTTGCAGTGGAAGCACGGAGTCTTAACCACTGGAGCACCAGGGAAGACCTTGGTTTCTTTTTTTTTGAGGAGAGAAATATTAAGAAGAGATACACTTGAAATAGTTAATTTCCACAGAATGGAAATTAACATTTGATTAAAAGTGGGTTTTGGGGAAAAAAAAGTGGGTTTTGGTAGAAGGCAAAAATTATATCCACTAAAAATTAAGTTGCGAGCTGTGTGCTTTAGGAAGTCACCTCCTGGAAACTTGCTTGGCTGAGTGAACAGCTTGAGTGGATGGCAGACACTTAATGAGTGCTTTCGGAGCTGCCTGGGGAGCAGCAGGAATAGCAGGGCAGGCCCACTTCGGAACTGGCTTAGTTTAGCAGCCTTGTTTAGAGATTAGTGTGAATCTGCGGGTGGTGGCTTGTGCTTCCCTCTGAGTCATTCTCTGGATTTGCCGTAACCAGATCGCTTATCAGATCATGGGCTTGGACTGGCCATATTCTATAAGGCACAAGGTGCCTTTCACAGTAGATGAAATTCTAACCTGAACTTGGGCAAGATGTGCTTTTTTCCACTTTGCTTTCTCTGGTAATTTTATTCATGAAGATTCCCCTCCTCCTTGAGTCTCTGTACTCATACAAATCCCCTTTCTCCTCAGCCAAAAAAGGTTACTATTATAATCATCTTTTTCATAACTTTCCCATTAGAGAATAAGTTGGGGCATGTAATGTATCGTATTGCATATTTTCAGGAATGAAAGATATCTTTTGAATTTACAGTGTGCTTTATAATAATTTCAGAAGAAACAATTTATAAATATCAGTTATTAATGTTTTGACATGCTTTATGTTTCATATGTCGAATCCCTTATCCGGAGAAAAGAATCGGTATCTTGTAGCACAGAACCAGACAGTAAACTTTGGTGAGCTAGTTAAGTCTCAGTTGATTGCTTTCCTCAGTACAACAGTCGAAGTGCTTTAACCCTAATATTAAGGTAGTTTATTAAGGCCTTATTTTCTGAACAATGTGTGGTTTCAGTCCCTGAAACCAGTGTTCATTTAATTTGTAAGCTTAACTGGCTGTTAATAATATGATAGTCTTAAAACAGGATGTGATTGCCTTTTTGACTCTACTTTGGGTCTCACCCATCTTATAATATTTGGTAAGCTAATAATGGCCACAGTTACCATTTTTTGCAAAAAGCTTCTTATGTATATTCTTTTTTTTTCCTCCAGCCCCAGAGATCTCAATGCTATCCGTGTTTGGGCAGGGTGTCTTATATATATTCCAATTAAATATGACCTAAATGTGACATAAGTTCTTACACTTGAATTGAAACACCCATGATCTATCATGTTATTTATTTAAATGAGATCTTTATGCAAATCATAAATTTATGCATAATTCTGGAGTGTTTAAACTATTGTACAACATAATAATACAGGAAAAGATTTTAAGTTGGTCATTTAAGACCTAAGTGTACCTAAACAGAGCTGGGCGATTATAATCAATCTTTATACAATCTGTTTTTTTTTTTACATTTTCTGTCTTTGTTGATGACTAAAATCATCTTTTTAAAAATGACGATCTCATTTTTAGTGCTTAAAAAATTGATATGAGGAATATGGATGTGAACTTACAATGTTTGTGTGTGCTTGGGATGCAAGATGGCAGTGATAAATTTTAAGGAACGAAATGAAAATTAAAAAAGAGAAACCAGAAGAACTAGAAGCTAAAGTATCTAACGCATTCTTTTTGAACCCCACCAACTTTATGTAATTGTTTAATATATACTTATAAAGATTTTTAGGGCTAAAAATGACATCAGTTCAAAGCTGATTCTTATTACCTTCTTCCTGGTGTGAAGATGAACACGTCTACCCAACTCCTCTTGACCAAGGCAGTGAACAGCCTCTTTTACAACCCCCGGATCATCAAGCCACGAGTTTGCCTTCAAGGGGTGAGCGTGCATTATCTCAGGTGGTCTGCTCCTCCCACCTGCACGGCTTCCTGCAGTGTTGTCACTTCTTGTCAGTGTTCTGAAGACTTGCCCCAGGAATGCCCAGTCCCCCACATCCTAAGCATGTGAAGCAAGCTGCAGGAGTTGTCACCTGGTGCCGATGCTCTGTGCTCGCCAAAGCCTGGAGCCTCCGCTGTTCTCTCCCTGCCTCAAGTATCCGTTGCTTTTCTTCTTTTCTGGGTTTCAAAACGTTTTCTAAAAAATCAGATAAAATAACTTGCGTTTTCTGTTGTAGGGTAAGTCAGGAATTCCAGAGCACCTGAGATTGGGTTCTGATGACTTTTGCTAAGTAGATTTTAGAAGTGCTCCTCGGGTCCTCTTCTCCACCACCACATTTGGGGTGTAGAGTTTTTAGGTCCCCTGGAAATCGAACCATACATTAGCTTCCTTCTTTTGGTGAACATTTTGTGGCATTAGAAAGCCTGAGTTCTGGTTCCAGCACAGCAGTTAAGCAGCTCAATGACTGTGAGCAAGTCTTAGCAAACCAATTAGTAACAGGAGAATAATTCCTTCTCTCTTTACCTATAGGGCTGGTGAGAGAATAGAAACACCAAAAATATTAACATCTTCATTAGGCTGGAAAGTTTTGTAAAAAAAATCATGTGGCAGTATGATTTTACAGTATTTCTAAAAGATGTTATTCCTCATTCATAGATTTAGGAACTTAGAATGACTGAATTAAACTCATTTAAATTATTAATTACTGTCTCTGCACATAGGGAACTTGGTGCATTTGGATCAAGAGACCAGGGCAATGGGATGAATTTCAGAATCATTGAAAATTTAAAGAGTAAAAGTTATGGCAGTTGACATATTGAGATCCGTTTGCCTGTGACCTCCACTGGAGTCATAAAATGGAAAAGCTTAGATGTCTGAGACATCGCACAGGTTAAGCCTCAAAGGAAAAAAAGGTCCAAATTACATTAAATGAATGAAAGATTATTTTCCTTAAAAATCCATTGGGTTATCTTAACTCAGTTAATCTCTTGCAGATTTTCAAGCTACTTTGCAGTGTCTGCATGCCAATAAAATTTCCGATTCTTTTTTCTTCCTGAAGTGTAATTATTATGCTACGCAGCTTGCGTTTTTGTTCTCAACCAGCTCCTTCCCTTTCTCCCCCAACCCAAGCTCCTGAATTCACCAACTTGCTTAAATATACTCCTGACTGTAATAGATGCTCTTTAAGAGTTGTATATATAACAATTTAAGCGTTTGAATATAAGTGGTTTAATTGTAAAGTTCTGTCTTTGATGTGATAAGATAGGTACATGGTAGAATTCATTAATTTTTTAATCATAGATTTCCCTTATAATGTATATTACGTTACAAACTTGTAGAGAAAGAGCAAGATTTAAGTAAATTTGAAATTAAGACACTGAAGTTTTCTTTCCTAGGTTCTTATATCAACTTTTAAGATCGATTTGAGAAAGTGCAATGAAGGGGAATTTTCTTGTTCTTTATATTCTGCTTGTTATTATAGGAGCATTTACTATACACTGAAAGTGTCATTTTTGAATTTCTGACTTAATTTGATAGTAATAAAACTCTTACTAGGTCTATAATCCAAGAGATTTCGGAAACAGCGAGTATTAGCTCAATTTTACAAGGCCTTTGGTCAATAAGAAAATAAAGTATACTAATCATAGACTAGAAACCCTGAAGAATATTGAGGAAAAAGAAGTGCATCACCAGGACACCAGATGCTTTTAATCTTTAGAGGCTTCCTGCTTTAGCAAAGTTCTGATATTTGGTAAATGTTGATAATTGTGGATAATTATGGAATCCTATTTCATCATTTCTGCAGTGGTTTTGTAAGGGTCAGTGGGAACTTTTTAGGAGCCACATGCGTGTGGCCGATGGGGCAATGGTAGCAGTTGCTGGGGACTTCAACAGCAGCCAGCTCTCAGGGAGTGTCATTCAGCCTGTCACCAGCTGTTGGAGCACAGCTTTCTCAAATTGCTTTCAGCCTGTTTTGGATACTTGTGTCAATGTATTAATAGTAAAATAGCCAACAAGCATCTCCACATTTGCCCACAGACTACTGCTTGTTTATTTCCTTTTTTCCATATTATTTCATAGGTGATTCTCAGGTTGGTCTGGGTCTTTTTTATTGGAATTATGACATCTCATCGATTTTTCATTTCCTTTCAGTTTCATGATTCTTAACCCCAAAGTGCTTTTTCTTATGGGAACGGAAAGATAAATTTGGATTGAAGACCACCAGCAACTGCAGTCTGGAACATAAAGACTCTCACAGCCATCCTCAGGGGCCCTTGATCGGCCAAGACTGGGGCTGCCTCAGCTTTAGTTTATGGCCATAGTGTCTGAAGAAATTTCCATCAGCATAAATATGCCTCATATATGAGCTTCCTGGAGCTATAAATATCTAACCAGTTCCCATCAGTTTCTGAGGTTCATGAAGAATAAACCTAAGGGTTCTTAATCGACACATTTTATATCCATCAGTATCCTACCTTAAGGGATACAATTCAGTCTTACTCTATTATTTTGTTGTACTATTCTATTATATTTCTGCTTAGTACAGAAGAATATGTAAAACACAAAGCCTTTGTCTAACAATGTATTCAGACTTAAATACTATTTACTATAATATCAACCAGGGATTTATCAAAGCCAGGTGTGAATCTTCAGGGACATATTAGGCATGATAATTAATTGCACTTAGAACATGAGGAAAGATTCCCTGACTCTAATTTTTAATAAATATTGAAATACAAGGTAAAAGAATATGAGAAGTGAAGTGAATTTTTCTCTGCCTTTTCTCCTTGATTTAAACATTTTACTTCATTTTAACAGAACAATCAAAATTTTTTTGATAGTATAATTTAGAAAGCACCTTCTTAGAGATTTTCTTAAAAACTTTTAAAAATATGATTCTGTTTTGAATACCCATGACATGACTGGGCAAGGGAATATGAAGTTTAAAATTAAAGAAAGCATAGGAGATGATGAAGGTATGTGGTTTATTTATGTAACCTCCCCAGGCTTCACGCAGCTGGGAATCTGCTTACAGTTGTGTTAAGGGTAGAAAAAAGACCAGGTTGGCAAATTAGTAAAATATGAAAAAAAATTTTTAGATGGAATAATTATTAGGTGGTTTAAAATAAAACAATGTAACTTAGTGGTCACATTAAGTATATATATTAATGTGTATATTTTTAATAAGTAAGCAGGTCAGATTTAAATTTGGTTAGATTTGAAAACAACTTGCAACTATATATATCCATATTTCTGATTTGACGATATGGATTAAAAGATAATTAAATTATGCAAATCGGATGTTTATGCTGGCATTCCAGACAAAATACACATGTCATATTTCTTCTTCATGAAGTCTATATTTTGGACAGTACTGTTTCAGTGTGTATGTGTCATTATGAGTTTTATTTTCACTTGAGGTAGTGTTCACCTTGGGTTGGAAAATTCTCATGTGACGTTTATTAACTCACTTTGTGTTAATATTTAAACTAATAAACCTAAAATACATAATGATAGTCTATTATGTATTGCCCATTAGTATTTCTATATGCCCTTGCTAACTGCAGAATGAATGAAAATATGTTGGAGGGTCTTTTTTTTTAGTTTATTTTGTGACTCAAATGCTTTACTAAGGTAGGAGACTGAAGTTTCTTCTTTAATCTGAGATCAGTATAGACACTAAGATTGAACAAGAGGAACCTCAATAATGATCACTCGAATTCAATGAGCTTCTATCCTCTGCAAAAAGAGCTTTTCTTTGGGAAGGTCAAAGCAGTCTAATGTTAAAAATCCATATACTTTCTGTAAACTAAGGTAGGCTCACACAGTATCTTCTTTAAACAGAGACAGGAAGAAATTGAAATAGGAAGATCACATTGTCAGGAGTGAACCTAGTAGTATAACCCAGATATTGTGAGGATATTGATTTTCCATTCCTTAGGCATACACACAAACACGCGATGGTTTGTACTCTGCTCTTTCTAGGAATGAAAAGCCACGTGTCTGTGGGGAGACTCTTCCCAACTGTCCTTTGCAAACAGAGATCATATGTAGTATATTATTTAAACTCTAGAAATTCATATGGCCTTCCATTGTTGTGAGGCTTTCGGTCACCTCTGATAGGAGACTCCTGGTCGCCCCCAGTGTAACCAGCATTAAAATGATGACATTGTGAACAAGCTCTATCTCTTATGTAAATGGCTGGTGACTATAGCTTGACTGACTTTTCTCCTTCATTCATCAGCATAGAGAAGCATTTCCAGTGGTTTGCATTAGTGTTGAGGTTTTGTCATCTTTCTGCTTCAACCCCGTTCTTTTCAGATCTAAACGAATGTGGCCTGAAGCCGAGACCCTGCAAGCACAGGTGCATGAACACTTACGGCAGCTACAAGTGCTACTGTCTCAACGGATACATGCTGATGCCGGATGGGTCCTGCTCAAGTATGTCAAGAATCTTAACTGCTTCATAAGTGCTTTGGGCTTGACTTCATGCTGGGCTCTGGGAGTGTGTGAAAGTGGCCTCCTCGCCCTCCTCCTAAGCAGGATGTGAGTGTGTGTTTGTATGTGTGCCTAAGGAATGGAAAATCAAAATAAGAGTGGCCCATTGTGGATGTTTAGCATTTGTTTACCATGGGTACCAATGTTAAATTGATTTGGAAATGGTCTCTAGAACAATAATCACAAAACGAATGTATTTTCTAACGTTTTTCCTAGCACATGTCCCCTTGTCTTCTATCTGGGTGTAGAACTATTCCATGTAGAAAAAGAACACTGGTGACCATTTGTGGACTCTTGTGCTCTCAGTAGGGGTGGACACTGAACTCTTTGCTGGTAGAGAATCCATCCAGCCTGGTGATTGAGTATGAACCATCCTTAAGGACCTCCTCACTTTATTTTTGCATTTCTTCATAGCAGTCTGAAGACTAAGTTATATCTCTTTTCATAAAAAAAGCCTACTTCAAATGAAAAAATAAATGATTATAATAACATAAAAGTAGATTTCATGTGTGTCTTTATAAGAAAGAAATGGATGGTGGTTCCTACTACCCTTTCGATGTGTTTATAAAATGGACAATGGCCTGAAATTCTCTTCAGACTGAACATTGAATTGAGGTTGTGATTATATGATATCCAATAATTGATGACTTTAGTTTTACTGAACTGTCAGTTAAATTAGTTAATTTTCAATCATCGGTTCTCTCTCTCTAACTGGGTTGCATTCTATAAAATAAAAAGGTTAGCTAATTTTATTTATCATTGCATATTTAGCATGGAACTTTTTGCAGTGAGGTGAGTTCATGTTTATTAACTCTGGCGATGATGCTAGAATCCTCTTAACATTGTACAACTCAGTGGGAAATCTGCTGTACCTGGAGAAATTTAACTGGTGGTTGAGACAGTTGCTTGGATGCCTTAGTTAAGACCAGTGCTTAACATGAGTAATCTGGAAAAATATCTCAATTCTCCAGTTTCCTTGGCCACTGGAGATAATCTCTGTGAGCTAAAGTTTTACATTTGTCTTTTAATTCTTCAAATGCATTAAAGGTCTTCCCCAGATTAACAGAGCTGGTTCACTTCTTAATTATCCCTGAGGGAAGAAGCTCTTTGTGTTCCTCCTATTTTTGACTTTCTTTAGGCTGTTGGAGAACTAAGCCCTTTTCATCTTCATGGTTGAGATTGCAGGACAAGTAGAAAACAGTTATTTCAGGTACAGAGTAAGCTCTCTGCCTCTCTGAGTCAGACAGTGACTGTCTTTCCAGGTGCCCTGACGTGCTCCATGGCAAACTGTCAGTATGGCTGTGATGTTGTCAAAGGACAGATTCGGTGCCAGTGCCCCTCTCCTGGCCTGCAGCTGGCTCCTGATGGGAGGACCTGTGTGGGTGAGTTGTAAAAGCAAGCAACTGTCAGCAGCCTCTCTGGGATAAGGAAGAGAGTGAAATGTGATGGAAGGAAGGAAAAAGGGCAGTAACTTAACATCACGTAATTAGCTATTCTTCAGATGATATCAGATGTCTCACAAGGGGACCTCTCTCTGAGAAAATACCATGGAAACCTTGTTTCCCTAAAAAATGCAGGACAGGAGGAAGCTTCAGCCAGAGGAAACCACATGCAAAGGCACTGAAGTTTAGAGGGAGCACCATGTTCAGGGAACCAGAAGAGCTCAGTATTCCTAGAGGCAATGAGTGTTGAGGCTGAGTGGGTAGATAGGGCTAGACTGTATGTATTGCACTAAAGGATTAGATTTTTTCCCCCTGTTAATTAGGGAGGCAGTAAAAGATTGTGGTTAAGAGTCTGGGCTTTGATTTCAAACCTGGCTCTGCCGTAGACTTGGTATGTAACCTTAGGTAAGAGGCTTCCTTTCTTTGAGCTTGAGTCTCCTCGTCTTTAAAATGGGAGTGATGTCACATAGAACCCTTGTGAGGATTGAATGAGATCATGAAGGCAAACAGCTTATTAGCGCAGTACCTCGCATGTAAGCACTGAAGGAATGGAGGTATTTGGCTGCTCGAGAGATATTTATTGAGTACCAGGCACTGTGCTGAGGGGTAGGATATAGGGTAACGGAAAGAGCAGACGAGATCTTAATCCTCACAAAGGCGATGTTCTAATGGAAGAGACAGAAAAGAAAGAAATATTCAGTAAGATTACAAACAATACCAAGTGTTAATATGAGTAACTAAAAGAGTGAAACACAAAAAGGATCTATTTTAGAAAATAATGGTCAAGGAAAGCCCTTATGTAAGACGTGGACCATTGGCCACGTGAAGAAACTGCCAAGCAGGTGAAGACGCTGCAGAGCGCTGCAGTGAAAGAGAGGTTGGGCTGTTTGAGGTTTTGAAAGGAAGAAGACCATATCCTTAAGGGCAGAGTATGAGGGGTGATGGCTTGAGATACAACCAGTGAAGTGGGTGAGGACTTTATTATGAGGTCTTCAAAGACGTGGTGAGGAATGAATTCACAAAGCAAGTAGAAACAGTTGAGAGTTTGGAGCATGCTGACAATCCCTTCTTAGGTCTTAATGAAATCGTCTGCTGAGGGTTGAGTGGGAATGCTCTGGAGGGGGTAAGATTGGCAGGGAAAAGGCCAGTTTGGAGGCTCTTGTAATAGCCTATCCTGGGAGATGGTGGCTTGGACTAGGGTAATGGCAGTGGGTTAAGAGCAGAGTAAACGAGTTCCAAGAAACTGTCAGGGGTAGAATCAGCCGGGCTTGATGCCTTGGGGGTTAAGGGAAATAGGGTTGTCAAGGATGACTCACATTTCTAGTTCGAGCAACGAAGGGGATACAGGTGCAGTATGTGCTGAGATGTGGTGCAAGAGGGGGGCGGCTTGGGTTAGAAGGATGAGCTGAAATTTGGAGACATGGAATTTATATTGCCTGTCAGGGCAACCAGCTGGATAACATTTATGATGAGCCACTATGTGCCAGGCAACCATTTGCAGATACTTGTTTATTTTAAAATCGACTCCATCCGAACATGCTGTTGCCCTTCCTAAGATGCAGTTGGCTTATGTTTCTAGACATTGATGAATGTGCTACTGGAAGAGCCTCCTGCCCTCGATACAGGCAGTGTGTCAACACTTTTGGGAGTTACATCTGCAAATGTCATAAAGGCTTCGACCTCATGTACATTGGAGGCAAATACCAGTGTCACGGTAATGAACCCCCACCATTGCTTTGTGTTGTTTTTTCCTGTGGAGCAGAAAGGTCTCTTAATTATGGTGGTAACTGGGATGTCAAGGGCCGGGGAGGGTACTGGCATTAAATGAAACAAACAAAAGTGAAATTCAAATGCTAGTAGTTCTGGATGCACAGTATTCCTTCTGTTTATCTGCCAAGTTTACATGAAACCTCACATTGCAAAAAAAAATTTTTATTTGAAATTGTGTATTTTTTGTGCATAATGATATTTATCTCCCAAATGAACCTCTTCTTTTCCTACTTCCTGATGCAGATATCGATGAATGCTCCCTTGGTCAGTATCAGTGCAGCAGCTTTGCTCGATGTTACAACATACACGGTTCCTACAAGTGTAAATGTAAAGACGGATACCAGGGTGATGGACGGAACTGCGTGTGTGAGTGATGCTTGTCTCCTGGCTCTGAATTCCAGCAGGAAGTACAGGATTACACAAGGGCCATTACTAAGGAAGATAGGGAACAAGATTAATGATCAAAGAAATATCATTTTTCATAGCTAGTAATACTGGCCTGTGATTTCCACAAATAATAAAATCACTTGCTCAGGTATTTTTAAAAGTTAAAGACTCAGTAATACATTTTGATCTTAAAAGTATTCAGTTCCTTGACTAAGCTCCCTCGAAGCTTCTGTGTAGCTCATAGGAAACTATAGAGCCCTCCTTGAGAATTTGACTTTGCTGTAATCAGAAATAAATGTATGTCTGTCATTAGTGTTAGATTATAATGGTGGGATAATCTGAATATATTCTGCATTTTTGTTCCTCTGTTTTATGCCTCCAGTTCTACTATTAAAACATCATTTCCGTATTTATTTTCTCAGAACTGTTTGGCTTGTTATATTTTTATAAGCTCTATTTGTAGTATGGCTATGTTAGTAGGTAAACATGAAAAAACTACCTTCCAAGCTGAAAGTTTCACAAAAGGCCACCATTTAGCATACATTTCATGCAATAATAATTTTTTGTTTAATTTCTGGAGTAGAATATTTACTGAAAATCATGGGGCATAAAATCATGAGGATTAAAGGATTTTTGAAGGGTCACGTAGTTATACTCCCAGCCTGGACTGTATCATTGCAGGAAGATTAAATGTTAATTCCTTTTGGTGAATACAATCAAGGACAAAGTTTCCACAGAAGATCTTGGTGACCTCTGAAATTTTTTTTTTAAAAAGCATTGTAAAGTGGGGAAAGCAAGGAGGGTTGGTGGGGAATGAATTGGGAGGTTGGGATACCAAATTGTACACTCTAAATATATGCAGTTTATTGTATGTTAAGTGTATCGCAATAAAAGTTCTTAAAAAAAAAAGCAATTGTATAAATTAGTAAAGGGGAAGGAAAACCAAACATAAAATAATAAGTAGAACATTTAATGAAAATGTACTTTTGTGCATTGAATTTATACAAACTGTGGAAAAGTATTAGTCTTTAGACAATTCTAAACATGATTTTATAATATACACAAACCATGGGGACACTTAACATAGATTCTAAATTTACACTTCTCATATTTTAAAATTTTAGAATCTCTGCATTTAAAAAATCTCATTGATTCTTCTCTTTCCACTTTACAAATACTTAAAACATTTTGTGCTTCAAATGATACATTCCATTACAGAAACACAACATAATTTTTGTGTACATTCACCAGATAGCTATATGTATGTATGAATATAATATGTATATGTTACATACGCACATACAGTTTTTTTTTTTTTTTTTTTTTGGAAACAGCGTGACTTGCAGGAGGGGAATATTCTAAATGTGAAAAGTAAGCCAGTTGGCATGAGGTGTTTTGATGTTTGTTTTTTACCATTTGATGTTTTACTTTTTAAGGAGAAATGGTTATGCTCTAATTTAAATATATTTACTCTTTTAGATATTCCAAAAGTCATGATTGAACCTTCAGATCCAATTCATGTACCAAAGGGAAATGGTACCATTTCAAAGGGTGATGGAGGACACAATAATTGGATTCCTGATGTCAGAAGTACGAGGTGGCCTCTGAAGACACCGTATATACCTCCTGTCATTACCAAAAGGCCCACTTCTAAGCCAACAACAAAACCTACACCACAGCCAACTCCACAGCCTACACCCCCTACACCCCCACCCCCACCCACTGAACTCAGAACACCTCCACCGGCAACAACCCCAGAAAGACCAACCACCAGACTGACAACTCTAGCACCAGTTGCCACTACATCTCCAAGAATGATTACAGTTGACAACAGGATACAGACAGATCCTCAGAAACCCAGAGGAGATGTGTTCAGTAAGTCATAAATGTTACCAGATTTTGAGGTTTTTTTTCCAGTTTTTTTGAGGAGTAATTGACATACAGCACTGTATAAGTTTAAGGACTGCAGCATAATAGTTTGACTTATGAATATCATGAAATGATTACCACAGTAAGTTTAGTTAACATCCATCATTTCATATAGATACAAAACAGAAGAAAAAGAAAAAATTTTTTCTTATTTGGGATGGGAACTCTTAAGATTTATTCTAACAACTTCCATGTAAGTCATACAGCAGTTATAACTGTAGTCATTGTTGTATATGTTGTTGTACCCTATATCCCTAGTATTAATTTATCTTATAACTGGATTTGTATCTTTTGACCACCTTTATCCACTTCTCCCTTCCCACCTCTAGTAGCCACAAATCTGATCCCTTTTTCTGTTTGTTTTGTTTTAATATTCCACATATAAATGGGATTATGTACAGTATTTGCCTTTCTCTGTCAGATTTATTTCACTTAGCATAATATCCTCAAGGTCCATCCATGTTGTCTCAGATGGCAGGATTTTTTCATTTTTATGGCTCAGTAATATTCTAGTGTATATATGTTTATATATACCACACCTTCTTTATTCATTCATCTGTCAGTGGACACTTAGGTTGTTTCCACATCTTGACTATTGTAAATAATGCTGTGAACATAGAGGTGCAGATATCTCTTAAATGTAGTGTTTTTATTTCCTTTGAATATATTTCCAGAACTAGGATTGCTGGGTTATATGGTGATTGTGTTTTTAGTTTTTTTGTGGAATCTCCATACTGTTCTCCATAGTGGCTGTACCAACTTAAAATCCCATCCACAGTGCGCAAGGGTTCCCTTATCTCCACATCCTCACCAACACTTGTTATCTCTTGTCCTTTTGGGAATAGCCATTCTAACAGGTGTGAGGTGATATCTCATTGTGGTTTTGATTTGCATTCCCTAATAATTAGTGATGCTGAGCACCTTTTCATGTTGTTGGCCGTTTAGTATATCTTCTTTGGGCAAATGCCTATTCAGGTCCTTTGCCCACTTTTTAATTGGATTGTTGGGTTTTTTTGCTATTAAGTTGTATGAGTTCCCTGTATATTTTAGATATTAACCCCTTGCCAGATATGATTTGCCCATTCCACAGGTTGTCTTTTCATTTTGTTGATGGTTTCCTTTGCTGTGCAGAAGCTTGTTAGTTTGATGTCATGCCACTTATTATTTTGTTGCTTGTGCTTTAGGTGCCATATCAAAAAAATCATTGCCAAGAGCCATGTCAAGGAGCTTTCTTCCTGTGTTTTCTTCTAGGAGTTTTCTGGTGTCAAGTCTTATGTTCAAGGCTTTCATTCATTTCGAGCTAATTTTTGTGAGTGGTATGAGATAAGGGTCTAGATTCATTCTTTTTCACGTGACTATCCAATTTTCCCAGCACTACTTATGAAGAGACTGAATTTTCTCCATTGAGTATTCTTGGCTCCCTTGTTAAATATTATTGGACCATATGGCTTAGGTTTATTTCCGGGCTCTTGATTTTGTTCCATTGGTCTATATGTCTGTTTTTATTGCCAGTACCATACTCTTCGATGACTATATCTTTTTAGTATAGCTTGAAATCTGGAAGTGTGACGTCTACCACTTTGTTCCTCTTTCTCAGGATTGCTTTGGCTATTTGGGGTCTTTTGTGTTAGCACATTTTTAATAAGCTTTCTGTGATGGCATTTCAACCACAGGCCATGCCTTGAATAAGAATAAAACTCATAAAAAGAATTAGTTATACAAAGTGTAAGTTATATGTCCCTATTGTTAAATATTGTAAAGATCTATATAAAAGTCAGTCAATTGGGCAAATAAGAACGTGAATAGAAATGGAAGGAATATCACAAAGTTATACAGTAGATCACAGCTTCTGTCCGGTATGAGAATTCTCCTAACATGTTCATATTTACTAGAAAACTCTCAGAGATGAGGAGCTTAATATAGCACATGACATTTAACTTTTCTTTTTTTTTTTTTTGCGCACGGGCTTAGTTGCTCCATGGCATGTGGGATCTTCCTGGAGCAGGGATCGAACCCTTGTTCTCTGCATTGGCAGGCAGATTCTTAACCACTGCACCACCTAGGAAGCCCGCCATTTAACTTTTAATCTAAGTGCTCTTTCATTCAATCAGTAAACATTCTTAGTGTGTTTTAGAATACCAGGCTCTATCTTAGGCATTGGGCTTACAAAGGTAAAAAAGAAAACCTCATAATCCAGTGGAAAAAACAGTTGCCCAGAAGGTAACTGTGGTACTATGTTAGTGGGAGAGATTTGTAAGGGACATTATAGGGGTAGAAAGAAGGGATACCTAATTCATCTTTGGCCAGGGACAGTTTGGGGGGTAGGGAGCCTTCTTGAGTGAAATGGGGCAACGGAGATGAAAAAAGGGAGGCATTGTAGTTCCTGGGGACAACACAACAGTGGCACAAGGGTAGGAAGCAGCATAGCGTATGCAGTGACCTCCCAACAAACTGGCAGCTTGAGCCAAGGATGGATGAGAAAAGCTGGACAACTGCCCCTGGTATTTCCTGTAAACTGGTGGGTAAGTCAGAACTGGAGCTGGGTTGGATTTAAAGCTTCCAGATTTTTAATGGGTGCCTGAGTACCACCAATGGCGATAGAGGCTAAAGATAAAGAAGAAGTTTTAAAGGAGGAAGAGGTTGTTCCCTTATTACCAGACCAAAATTTGCAAGTTTTCAACCTCTTCCGGAGCCTTTTAATGTGTTCTCTTTTTTAAAAGTCTCTCTTCCTTTTCATTAGTCCTCTCTATACCAACACACATGTGAATTAAAAATAACATTGAAGTTCCCCAATAGAATTTAGCAGGTTAAAACTGGGGAGACATGGAGTGCTGATGATGTTTGAGAGCGCTCATGCTAAGCGAGTGTGATCTTAAAGACATGCCCTGGGAACGAATTACCTTGATCCCGTGCCAAGGCTGCTGCATGCCACAGATAGCACTGCTGCCTCGGGACACTCCTGCCAAAAATTAAATTCCACTCTCATTTCATCTTCAGCCCTAGCTGCCGGTTAATGTTAGTGTGCGTGAGGATGTTTTGGACACTTCTTAATTTGCTGTCTGGAGACTATAGCGTATAATCCAAATAAGGGAGTGGTTCTGAGTTTTTAATTCAGAACTAATAACTAATATTTATTCATTTGACAACAGAAAGGAACCTTAGCACTGTTTTAGTTCGAGAGCATTTATTCGTTGGATATTTTCTTCACTTCTGGCATAATAATTTCTTAAGCCATCCTTATTCTCCACTGGTCTGAGAATAGACCTTGGCTTCTCTCGTTCCGTGAATTTTCAGGTAGTGTTAATTACAGCCACTGCTGGGCAGTCTCCAAACAGCCCCATCCTTCAGTTGTGCTTTTCTTTACATTGAAAGACATATATGTTTAATGGAAGAGGTTGTTAAACAGAACTTTGTTTTCTTTTTTAGAACTTTTCTTTATAATGTGTATGTGTAATGTGTGTATGTATGTGTGTGCACGTGTGTGTAGGTATGTATTTTCCCCCCAAAAAAGACTATAAAGATATTCTAAAAGGAAATCAAGGAAGAAAAAAATTTATCACACAAGTACATCTCTAGCCCAGACTTCTCCCCAAACTCTAGACTTGTGTATCACCTGCCTGTGTAACTGCTCTAGTTCAATGAAGATACATGTCTCAAACTCAGCTTGTCTAATCGTCCCTGATCGTCACCCCAGACACCTCTTACCCACAGCTTTTCCCAGCCCAGGAGGTGGCACCTGCATCCTGCCAATTGCTAAGGCCAAGAAACTTGGAGTCATCTTAAATTACTTTTTATACCCACATCCAAGCTGTATGGAAATCCTGTTCGCCCTGCCTTCAAGTTATATCTGAAGTGTGGCTACTGCTCACCGTCTCTGGGGCTACCACTCTGGCCCAGCACATCCTTCCCCTGGAGTGCAGGCCCGAAACCCTTTCTCCAGATGAGTAATACAGCATTCTTTTAGTTTTTCGAAAAGTGATAAGGTGCACGTGCTGTATATTACACACTGAAGCATATTAATGTTTCTTCAGGGAAACGTGAATATTTACACTAATTTGGCTACTAAAGCCATTTCAGTTAGGTTAAGTGAAGGTAAGATTTGCCACCTAATGAGTTATGGAAGCGGATTTTGGATTTGGGAATGACAGGTTAGGAGCTGTGGATCTGTACTTCAGTAGCCTTCCAGCCTGTCTCCCTCCCTCCACCCGTGCCCCTCTGCCATCTCTTCTCAATCCAGCAGCCAGAGTCATCTTTTAAAACTTAAATGAGATGTCACTGTTCAAAGCTCTGCATTAGCATCCACTTCCTTCCATAAGAACAGAAGCCCTCCCAGCAGCTTCCAAAGTCCTTAAATCACATCTCCTAACACTCTTCCCCTCATTCACTTCCCTCCAGCCTTCTCGCTATTCCTCAAACTTCTCCCACCTTAGGATTTTTGCTCCAATTCTTCCCTCTTTCTGGAACACTCTTCCTCCCGATATCAGTTTGTGTCACTTTCTCACCTCTTCATGCACATTTCAACTTACCGGTGAAGCCACCCTGACCCCCCTCTTCAATACTGTGACCTCTGCAGCCACCACCAGCACATCCAATCTCACAACTCTCTACTGTTGTTGTTTTTTTTTAATAATATTTATCACCTTCTGTGTACTGTCCTGTTTACTTATTTATAATGTCTGTTTTTGTCTTTTCTGACTAGAATATAAGCTTTTTGAGGGCAGGGATCTTTCTCTGGTTTGCTCATTGGTATATCTCAAGAACTTAGAATAATAATGTCTGGCATGTAGTCAGCAATTGAATACTATTTGTGGGACACAGAAATGAATGATTAGATCAATCACTCATAACATTTAAAAATAAGATAAGTTATCATCATGTAATCAATTTCCATACAAAAGCTATATTAAATAGCACATTAAATCTATATTTAAGAAATAAAAAATGTTCTTTCCTGATTGTTACTAATTTTTTTAGTATGGGGAGCTTTTTAATTGTGCTCCCACCATCTTTTTTTTCTCTCTTTCTCCCCTTCCTCTCTTCCTTCTTTTTGGAAATTGGTATTCTATTTGGGGAATTATTAAATCTGAAAAGTCAAAATTAGTGAGAAGGAAAATGATGTTAGAGATAATATTTCAAAGTATATATTTCCTAGCTCCTGAAACTAGCTCAAATAATTTTTCTGTTATACTTTTATTATTTGAAAGTTAACCTGTATGAAGATACACACGTTTTCTAATGTAAGAAAGATTTAAGAAACAACCCCTTAAAACAATGTTTGCTCTAGTTATGGACAAAATATCAATATTATTGAAGCTGGAGTTTTTGTCCTTCCAATACTCCTACAAACAAAAGGGATTTAAAACAGCGAAGAAAAAAAAAAAGATATTGAAACTTCAAGTAAGTGGTCCAGATAGAATAGTTATAATAACCTTTTTACATTTTAATTTAGGACCTAAAACTTTCATTTAAACCAATATCAATTAATTATTGAAGTGTGATATATTTATGAGGTTCTAAAAAAAATGATCCCAGTTATATTCAAAATCTCTAAAGGTGACTGCAGTCCCTCCTAATACCCAGCCCACTGCTGGGATATTCTTTCATATATTTAACCTTAGTTCATGAAAGTATAGTTTACACTTCTTCAATACTGTAAGGTACTAGGACACAGTACCTAACAATGGAAACAGCTGGGCATTGTCTCCAGACGCCCTCTCAGGAAATTACTCAACTCTTTCTTCTTTGTGAACAGTTTCTTCTTTTATGAATAGTAATTTCTGTTCATAAGTCTTTTCTTAGAAATACAATTTTTTAACCCGTTTAGCAATCTTTTTGGCTTGCCCTTTGAACATTCTTTGCTTTCCAAATCTGTCTTAAACCATGGGGTCCAAAGACAAATAATAGATCTGACCTGATATTGATTGCAAGAGGAATGTTTTAAAACATGTTTTTCTAATGTAAATCTTTTCCCTCTGTTGCCAGGTATGTTATAGTGCAGATTTATGGGCAGCTATTTAATCCCCAGGTGTTTTCCCCCTCAAATGGTCATACAATGCCTGGTACCTAGTAGGCTCTCAAAAATATTTGTTGGATGAAGTGAAATGGATTTTTATATTGGATTCAACTATTTCTCAACTATTCAATGGACTATTGATTCTGATAGCCTGTCCCCAATGATCAAATTTATTTGAGATTAATATTTATTCTGATACAGCTTAACATGGCTATTGAAATGAAACATTCTCTAGAAAACTCTAAATCTAACATCTGAATTTTAAGCATGATGTTGAGAAATAGTCAAAAGACATTAAAAAGAAATATGGAAGTAAGATTGAGGCATACGAAAGTGAGAGGTTTTTAACTACTACTGAGGATAGAGTATATTGAAGGAGAAGATCTAGTTTTGATTCTCACCTCTATCGTATGTGAGCTGAGTGACTTTGGACAGGTTACTGTGTTTTCCACCTGAATTTTCTCATCTGTAAAATGGAGGTGATATCCCTAGCCATCCATTCTCATAGAGTGCTTCAAGGATCAGATATAATACAAGTAAAAGCATTTGTGGATTATTAAATACTATGAAATGTGAAAGATTACTGTATTTTATAGATTGTGTGAACAGAATTATAACCAGATGTATTTGCAGGGCTAACCCTGTAGGCATGATTTGAGCAACACTGAAGTTACCTGATATAGCATGAAATTCTTATTCCTTCACTCATGGGACAGACCAGGGCTTCTCAAAGTGTGTTTCATGGAACATTAGTTCTCTGGGATGTTATGCAAGTATATCCCTAAAAAAATTCTGAGGTCAAATACATTTGAGACCCTTGGTTTAGCCGCTTAAATAGGTTTGTTAAGTGTAGGACTTTTCAGTATGCTAATGGTCACTGGGAATCTCTTGGAGAAGCATATAACGTGCATCATTTCCTGAGTGGATTTAACTGTGGGTTTATGTGACTGATGGGATTAGAATTCATCGTAACCCACTTCAGATCAGGCTGGGCTGAACTAAGAATTATAGAGACCACGCTCCACAGACTGAATAGCCCTCTCCCATTAGCTCTCATTTGCATGGCTTCTGAGACCAGTGGGTTGATCTTGGACTCTGGAAGAGCCTGGGGGGGGTGGGGGGGTGGAGTAGAAAGGTGCTGGGCAGACTTAGAGCAAGGAAGGCAGATGTAACTGGTGGGCTGCCTGTCAGGACACCAGAGGAGTGCTGCAGGGGATTGCTAAAAAGTTGGAGACCAAATGAACACCAAAGATAAAAATCTGGTATCAGAGCAGGTAGGAGCTATCCCAGAGCAGAGAACATAAAAAAAACATTAAGTAGAACCCAAAGTAAAGGATGTTCGGGGAAATGCAATTCCAGCCTAGCAATACAATTAAATATTATTCAGTGATTTCTTTAAAAAAAGTTCAATGATGTGGGGAAGTACCTGTGTTATAAAAATGTTAAGTGAAAAGAATATACACAACTGTGCATACCATTTGATCCCAATTGGGTATAAAATACATGTCTTCCTATGTCTGGATGCGTATAAAAGTCTGGAAGAAAAACAAACAAACTGGTAACCATGAATCTATCCAGTTGTTGATATTTGGGGTGATTTTCACTGTCTTTTTGTTAGCCTCCTGCAGTAATTTTTAATCTTCCCATTCGCACTGTCACTGGTCACAGTAATTTATTATAGCGGTCATTCCTTAGGAGAGGGGCCAGGGGTAATAGCATCCCACTCTCCCAGCAGGACAGTTGAGTCATGTGTTTCGAAAAAGTACCCTGGGGGATTCTGATTGTGAACCATGTTAACTTTATTTAGAACTTACCGGTTTTTAAAAATTCATTCAAAGTTTTGTTAACCTCTATTTTTAACCTTTCAAAATTTCTTTACAATTGAGCGAGTCAGAGCTGTCCAGTTTTAGCTAGGAAGCTCTGCAAGGAATTTAAATAACACTTGGATCAGGAAGCAGATTTTTCTCAAAGTGTTATCAGAAGCCCAGTTGAACCAGAATAACCTAGGGTGCTTACTTAAAATGTAGATTCCTAATCCCTACCACACATTTACTAAATCGGACTTTCTGGGGAGGTATTTCTCAGTCTCTCGTGTGTATACCGTCACACAGAGACTTTGTTAAAATGAAAACTTTGATTCAGTGGGTGTAGGTTAGGGCCTGAGAGTCTGCATTTTTAACAAGCTCACAAGTAAGTAACTCTGCTGATCTGCTGACTACACTGAAGAGTAGGGCTCTCTAAATAATGGCAGCTCCAACCCAGCAGAACCATGTCTTGAATAGAGACAGAATTAGCCTGATGTGAGCTGTTTAAAATGTAGCAATTGTGCCTAAAATGTAGCATATAGCATCTGGGTCATATAGGAGAAAAGTGCTGCAGAGTAAAGATTATAGAATATAATGTAATATGTATCAGGTGCTCTTAGGAGTGGCCATATCAGAAAACCAGACTCATTGTTGCAGTGATAGTCTAGATATTCTACATCATGTAAATGTGTTAAAATTCCAAGCACCACCAATATGAACAAAACTGTTTGCATTTTAATGATTGCTGCTTTGCTGCCTACTGTCCACAGGTTCTTTCTCTCATTTCTGATTTACGGATTTTACAGACTCTTTGGCTGGTGTGATCCCATTATTTTTAGTCATGGAAATATGATCTCTTTTCTGATTCTGTGTGGTGATGAGTGAAAAGATTGTTTCTGCTGAGGGGGGAATAGGTCTTCAAACTAGTTTGCTTTCTAGTAAACCGTATGGCCTGTAGAGACCCCGAGGAGATGCCTGACGTCTCTCTGAAGATGAAATTTCAGCAAGTGTTTTGAAGGACTGCTTGTAGGTCAGGTTCTGGTGCTGTGAATTCTGAAAGTTTTCAAGGTGTTTATTTGTATTTTAATTGGATCCTATGATGGTTGGTAAAGAAAAAAAATAGCTCTTTCTGGAAAGTATAAATTGAGTTCTTGGGGAACGTGACCAAAGTCAGAAATCAGATTTTTTGCCAAGTTTTATGCACATTTGTCTGTAGAATTGTAATGAAAAGTATTGTGCTCATAGCCACTCTGTGATATGGGGCATGATACTAAATCTTCCTACGCCTTTGTTTCCTCATCCATAAGGGGTGATGATAATAGTATCTACTACATCGGGCTATTGTGAAAATTAGGTGAGAGAGTGCTTAGCATATCATAAGAGCTCAATACACAATAGCTGTACTACGTCTACGGATGTTGAATTCATTTATATGGTAATGATAACATTTCCTACTTAACTCATAAAAACACAGCCCTGTTTTGTCTTCTAGTTTTGAGTTTATATTTTTCTGATGCTTTTTATTATGATTCATTACAGTTTTAATGTTCACAACATTTTCACTGTTATTTTTGGCTAACCAGAGCCTTTAGAAACAAATTGATTTGCAAGTGTGAGCTATTAGGGGAGCAGAGAGAATGAAAGTAGAAAGCTGCTATTTCATAGATCCTTTACTTATGACCCAATAATTGGAACATCCTGTTTTATTTGGGTGTTTATGGTACCTGACTGAACAGTTGTGATGTTAAAACAGAGATGGCATCCCCTCAATTTCTTTACCAAGCAAAGCAAATAGGGACAGCAGCCTTTTCAGAGATGCATCTGTCTAGATGGGAAACTTACAGGATGGACCTGATAAATATCAGAAATAAAAGCTTCCTTTCTTCCTTCGAAGCAAGTGATTCATTTGGCCTGAGGGCATTGACGCCTGTCCCCCACAGTAGGTGGGCTTCTGTGTCACCTCGTGGGTGTCCATGCTGCACTCACCCAAACAGCTGTACTGCCGCCAAAGAGTCGGCTGTGGCACTGCCTGCGTTCTGGTGCGGTGCTTGGACTCAGTCCTGATGGCACCTAACCTTCTGTCTTCTTTTGGCTTAGAAGAGGGCAAGGGGATAAATCGGTTCTGGTGACAAAACCTAGGGATCTTCAGAGATGATGGAGTGGGGCTGAAAGACAAGGGGTCTAAGATGCCTTCTCTTGCTTCTCCCCCCCCACCCCCTCTCTCCTCTCCTTCCGTCTTCTCTCGCTCCACATTTCCTGTCAAATGATCTCTTGATCTAAAAAAGCTGTCATCACTCTTATGGTCATACTTAGGAAAAAACCATCTCCTAGATATTCTGTTCTCCTGGGACTGCTCCAGGCAGTGCTTCAAGTTGTCCTGAAACTTGATGAGAAGAGAGAGAGAGGGGAGTCACAACATGGGCTCATTACTGTTAGCTGTGTCTTTGTTCCACCTTTCGCTAGAGGGTTAATTTTTCCCAGTTCTGCTCTTGACTCTCAGCCCAAAAGCATCTTTCGAACTTTTTGGATTTTTCCTTCACGATGAAAGCTTTGGCACACAAGGGCTCAATTCTGTGGAGCCCAGCAACTTTTTGCTTTGCGTTCATAATCAGTAGATAGCTGAGAATTTTCTCTATAATGTAGTCAAGGAAATGTCAGAATCTCTTTTCCAATCTTTTTGTTTGCTTCTCTCTGGTGATTTAAAGCTGTCATGCATCTGTTCTTGATCTGGAGAGGGAAGGAAAGGAGCAGAGGAGAGAGGGGAGCAGAGGGAGAGGAGGAGGAGAGACAGCGGGGCAGTGGGGGTGGGAGGCAAGAGATGGCCTTCAAAACCCTTGTCATTCATCTCCACTCTGTCATCTCTAAATTTTGCCACCAGAAAGAGCCTTCAGGATATTAGGAAAGTTACGTACATACCATTTTTCTTCAGGTGAACTAAACCCCTAAGCATAGAAAGAATTTAAGACAGTGTTATCTTTAATCTTTTAGCCCAACAACAAATGCCAGAGCTGGCCTGGGTAATGTCATGGGAGCCACCCTAGAACAGAAACAGAATTTGCAATCCTACCTTTAAGAAATTGTGCTTACATTCTGCTATAGTAGTTACTCTTTGGAAGAAGTCTGGCAGTGGGAGGTGTGTGTGATAATATTTACATTTACTTCACTGTGCTTACTTTTAATGCTTTTTGGTAAAAATATGCAGTTGACTCTTTGGGAAACTTCATTTATGAATGCAGGTTATATATTAATAGTAGTTCCCTGGGGAAAATATATTTACTAGGATGTTCTGGGCCAGAGCTCCTTTTAAGAAGCTTCTTGCTTATCTGTGTGGCCAATTCTTCCCCCAGGCTCCAGGGTCCCCCAGCCGTTAGGAACGTACTGGGCCCCTAAGCCCCATCCAACCACGTTTTTATCCAGCGGTCTGCTTGTTTCAGTGCCTGTACGTTCCCTCTGTTTTAGTTCATGCAGAAGTTTATAAGAAATATGTTGTGGTGGATGAAACACTGACTAATGGAAGAAAAATTTTTAGGAAATAAATCTTCTAAAGAGTATACCAACCTTCTTTGTTTTATGTTAATTTTGGTCATAACTACCCTCTGACAGCCACTCCGTGCTCCCTCCTGTTCATTCTCTGTGCTCCAGCCAGAATGATGTACCTGATCTTGGTGTGCCTCTGTTAGAATCTTTGAGACTTCCAGGTTTCACCAGAATAAAGTCCACAATCCTTAAGGAGCTTTAAAAGGCCCCGCAGAGTCTGCTTGCATCTCCACCTTCCTTTGGTGCCCTCCTTTCCCCCTGTGAGCTCTACACCTAGAATATGTTTGAGTTCACACCCGTTCACTCTCTAGGGTGCTAGCTCACAGTAACTCATCCTTCAGGCCGCAGTGTAAGCAGCACCAATCAGAGATTTTCATGCATCTGTCCTCCTGGGCTAGCTTAGCCAGCCCCCTACTCCCCCCCACCAACCCCAAAGCTCACATAGCATCTCTACTTCTCCTTTAAAGCATTCATGACATGGGGAATTGTTAGATGTCTGTCTTCACCTCTAGAATGTAGATCCCATGAAGGAAAAAGTATGCTCATTGCTTCACAAAAGTGAGCCCAGTGCCTTGTACTCAGTGGATGGTCACGTATAAATACCTGTGTGTGTGTGTGTGTGTGTGTGTGTGTGTGTGTGTGTGTGTGTGTGTGAGAGCATGTCTCCCAGTTATAATTCTGTTTTTAGATAAGGCTAGTCATTTATTTTAATTAGTATTTTCTGCATTGAATCAAAGAATATGTTTGAATTTCATAAATACATTTCAGTTTCATAGCCTCACATTTAATAACAGGTATCAAGACTATTCAGAGTTCTCTTTGAGCAACCAAAATACAAATAACAGACATATAGCTGCTATGGGGTCGGAGACTCTGACAGAACTCTCTTTTCTTTCAATGTTTTAGGTATTTTTTTCCATAATAGAAATTCTTTTTATAATCTTAAAAATCTAGAATTACAAAAAACAAAATAAACCAGTAAATGATAAAACATCACTTATTTCTAGTACTCAGGCTACTTCTGTTAGTATATTGGTGTCTTTTATTATTATTATTATTGAGGTATATTGACATGTAACATTACATTAGGTGTACAACATGATTCCATATTTGCATGTTACAAAATGATCACCACAAGTCTAGTCAACACTTGTCACCACCATACGTAGTTACAAATTTTTTTTTTTTCTTGCAATGGGAACTTTTAAGATTTGCTCTCTTAGCAACTTTCAAATATGCAACATAGTATTAACTATTGTCACCATGCAACATTGCATCCTCTTGATTTATTTATAACTGGAAGTTTGTACCCTCTGACCCCATTCACCTTCCACCTCCTGCCTCTGGCAACCACCAATCGGTTCTATGAGCTTTTTTTTTTTTTTAAGATACCACATATAAATAAGATCATAGAGTATTTGTCTTCTTCTGTCTGATATAATAATATCCTTAGCATAATACCCTCAGGGTCCATGCATGTTGTCACAAATGGTAGGATTTCATTCTTTTTTATGGCTAACATTTCATTGTGTATACACACACACACACACACACACACACACACACACACACACACACTACCACTTCTTTTCTTTTCCCATTCATCTATTGATGGGCACTTAGGTCGTTTCCATATCTTGGCTGTTGTAAATAATGCTGCAGTGAACACAGGGATGCTTATATCTTTTCAAATTAATGTTCTCGTTTTCTTCAGATACATACCCAGAAGTGGAATTGCTGGATTATGCAGCAGTTCTATTTTTAATTTTTTGAGGACTCTTCCTAACGTTTCCCAGTTTATATTCCCACCAACAGTGAATGACAGTTCCTTTTTCTCCACACCCAGATAACCATTTGTTATTTCCTGGGCAGTCGACCCTTGAACAATTCAGGGGTTGGGGCACAGTTGAAAACCTGCATATAACTTTACATTTGGCCTGCCCCATCCAAGGTTCCATATGGGTGGATTCAACCAACTGCGGATGGTGTGGTGCTGTCATACAAGTTCAGTGAAAAATATCTGTGCATAAGCGCACCTGTACAGTTCAAACTCATGTTGTTCCAGGGTCCGCTGTGTTTTTGGTAACTGCCATTCTAACAGATGTAAGGTGATACCTCATTGTGGTTTTGATGTGCATTTCCCTGGTGATGAGTGAAGAGGAGCCCCTTTTCATGTACTTCTAGTATATCTTCTCCGGAAAAACATCTATTCAGATCTTCTCATTATTTTAATCAGATTGGGTTTTTTTTTTGTATTGAGTTGTAGGAGTTCTTTATATATTTTGGATATTAACTCCTTATCAGATAAGTGATCTGCAAATATTTCCTCCCATTCATTTTTGTTGATCATTTCCTTTGCTGTGCAGAAGGTCTCGAGTTCGATGTCGTCCCACTTGTTTAGTTTTGCTTTTGCGGTCAGATCTAAAATATCATCTCCTAGACCAGTGTGAAGGAGCTTAACAACTATGTTTTTTATCCTATGAGTTTTATGATTTCAGGTCTTACATTCAAGTCTTTAGCCCATTGTGTCATTTTTTGTGTGTGGTGTAAGATAATGATCCAGTTTCATTCTTTCGCATGTAGCTCTCCAGTTTTCCCAACATTATTTATTGAGGAGACTGTCCTTTCCCCATTGTGTACTCTTGGTGCCTTTTTCATATATTAATCGGCCATGTAAGTGTGAAGTGTGGGAGTCTATTTCTTATCATTGTTTTTTCAAGTCTGTTTTTTTGTTTGTTTGTTTTTCTTGTCTATAGTGGAAATTATTTCACTTAATATTTTCATATAAACTGCAAAACATACCAGGGAGTGGGTAGTGAACCTTCTCTTGACACTTCAGTGGGCTGCTCTCACCAGTCCCTACTGGTATGTGTAAGGAAGGAGGCTTCGTTCCATAACTTGGCAGAGCTCCAGACTGGAGCACCCAAAATTGTAGGAACTAATAGCTGCTGAGCATTTCAGGTCTAAATTCCTTGGCACGTTTCCCAGTGAGTTGCAGTGAAAGGTGTGCATGTCATCCGCTGCTACATTAAAAGGTTCTCGGAAACCAAGTGCCTAAAACAACTAATGAACCATCTGGCACTTTGCGAGCTGTCAGATAACTGATTCTCTGGGCGGCTCTTTTCCAAACGTGTGGTCTCATCCCTTCCCTTTAACCTCCTCCTGTCCCGCTTTCATCATTTCTGAGCCTCCTCCAGACGTCGTGAGCTCCTTTGTCTAATGTTCCTGAGCCCTGTGTTGGTACTAACTGCCTGAAACGCTCCCTCTTCCCCTACGCCAGCACTTTGCTTGTTCCTTGGAAGGTTCCATGTTCTTTCCCTCTCAGACTGAATGGTGCTTGTTGAGAGCGGACCTCCTTGATCTCCCTTTATAAAACAGGCCCCCGTGCCAGGAAACCTTTGTACGATCCTCCCCCCCCCGCATCAAGACTCCGTGTACCCTTTGACCATCCTTCGACTGGAGAAAAGGGGGCTGACAAACCATCCTAAGGCCCCTAAAATATGGTCCTGTAAGATTTGAGCTCTTAAAATCCAGAGATGATTTGTATAAATTACAACAAGGGACGGGAACAAAACAGTGTTGTTCTACATAGTTGTGGTTTTGTTTTGTTTTGTTTTTTAACTTTCTCTGTGTCATGAGAAATGAAGCATGCATGTCTACAACTCTGCAACATTTCTAGTAAATAAGAGGTGGTCTCCCTCTCAGAGCTCCAAATGAGGAAAGGAAAGCTGGAATTGGATGTCAATGCTGTCATCTGAGTGCATAAAAGAGGGCAGCCATTTGCCTCTCCCTGGGCACCTGTGATCAGGCTGTGTCCCCAGATCTTGTCCATTGACTCGCTTCTCTTCCTCCATCCATCTCAGGCTGTGTGTGGATGGGTATACGTTGAGTGGGGAAGAGGAAGAGGAAAGGGCTTCACTGTTTGGACTCTTGCAATGAAAAGGAACGACTTCAAAAGCAAGAAGCTCAAAAAATTAGTGCAAATATTATGGGTTTGTTACTTAATTTAAAAAATTATTGCTAAAAATAATTGGAACGTTATTGAAAAAGAACCCATTTGACCGATGTCCGTTCCTTGGTGTTCTGCATCTTTTACTCCCTGTCTTATAAAAATAGAGCTAATTAAGTTCTGGCAAAGAAAAGGGAGGATTCCCTGGGCTTTGGCCAAGAATTCCCCTCCACCACCATCAACATTCTCACACACTCTCCACTCCCAACCCAGCTACTCTCCCTGACATCATCTGGTGTTTTTCTGTCCTAGTTTTCATCAGCATTTAGTGTTGTAGTGTTCTTTCATCTACATGTTTAATGTTTGCCTCTCCCATTAGAATGCAAGTTCTATGGAGGCCAGGTCCTTGTTGGTCTTTTTTACCCTGTCTCCTTGGGACCTACTGGAGTGATTGGCATATGGGTGGCAATCAGATGTACATTGAATGAATAAATCAATGATCTATACGAATCCATTTTTTAAAGTGTATTTTAAAGCTCTGTCCCACTTGTTTCATTTGAGGAAAAGGGTTGACAAAATGCATGGGTTTCTGGCAAGATCTTCCTATTCATTCAGTGAATACTTACTGAGTGCCTATCACTAGGTCAAGCCCTGGAAATGCCACATGAATAAGACATGATTGATGCCCTCCGGGACCTCAGAGACCAGCAGAGGGAAAGACACACATGTGTGTAAATACCTGTGGTTCCTTAGGAAAGAGTGTAATAGAGGCATGTAAACATGAGCTGTCAGAGTACAAGGGGGAAGAACTGAATTCACCCAGAACATGAAAGTTTTCATCCAGGCAGTGGTATTTACGCTAAGCCTTGAACAGAGAGGGGACTTTTGGTTGGTTAATTACCAGGAAGAAGAGTATCGCAAGCTGGGGATGAGGTCAGAGACGTGAACATGAACAGCACGTTTGGGCAGTATTGAGTGTTTTGGGGGGTGATTGTGAATGATGTGCAATTTGGAGTTTGGATTTGATCTTAAAAGAGCCAAGGAACCTGCTTAAGCCCATGAGGCCACGGCATATGCAGAGTTCACTGGAGAGGAGTCCATTTGGTTAGAAAATCAAACCAATCACTGCAGTTGCAGCCTTTTTTCTGTTAAAACAGCCTTAACTTAGAGTTCATAATGTGTCTTTCATAGAGACAAATTTTAGAATTTCATAGAGATATTTTTCTAGAAACGAGTAGCTGTTTTAAAATTGTGTTTTCCAGATAAAGACTTTTGAATGTATTTTCTGTTGACTCTTAGAAAGTTTTGAAACCCATTTTTTAAAATTGTAGCCAGATAACTGTTACAGTGTAAGATCTCTGCAGCACAAACTTCATGAATCTTCATGTGAACTGTGATTAAATATTGTGGATTCTTCCAGATGAATGAAATGCCCAGGGCTTTTCCCCCTGTCCTACTGGTATAGGGAATGACTCTTTGTCGATGCCTCATTGATACGAAACACAAATGCATCTCTCTGTTGCAGTTCCACGGCAGCCTTCAAATGACTTGTTTGAAATATTTGAAATTGAAAGAGGAGTCAGTGCAGATGATGAAGCAAAGGATGATCCAGGTAAATCCCTCTATTCTTAGTACTGTTATCATGACATTTTATCATTTCCCTCCTTTTCATGAATATAACTTTTAAATTGGTTACATCTGGGAAAGTTATTTTTTTTTACCACTTGGTTTTCTCTGTAGTTAAATCAGTTGAGCAAAAACAGTGAATCATCATCTTTTAAAAAAATATTAAAGCAGCATTTACACGGAGGGGGAAATCATATTTTATAAGTGATGACGTAACAAGGTCATCATTTGGCAACAATTGTGTGTTCTATTTTTACAGCTGAGCACTGCTGCACAGTGGTGCTGAGAGAGGGTTCATGTGATTTCCTTTTGATCTCACGGAGAGATGTTCTGGTGGGATTGTTAAGTGTGGACAGAACAGTTGTACAGATATCCCTAGTTCACAAGTTCATTTTTGTCATTAGCTGTTGGGTTTGTGGTCTACTCATCTTTCTGGTTATTTCCTTGCAGGTGTTCTGATACACAGTTGCAATTTTGACCATGGGCTTTGTGGATGGATCCGGGAAAAAGACAGTGACTTGCACTGGGAACCAGTGAGGGACCCAGCAGGTAAAACCATTCATCTAACCCTGGTACACATTTCAGTTGGATCCTATCTGAGGACCCCAGTTCTGCTGATCAAGGATACTTTAATGCAGCTCTGTGTTTATTTAATAGAGAGGGTAAAGAAAGCTTGTCCAGCATTCATCTTCCATTTTTTTAGGTGAACTGAATTTGTTAGCTATCAATTAGAATTATAAGTAGACAAGTAGTTTATTAAAAGGCCAGCTAATTTCTCTCATAAAAAAAGCTTGGCAAATATAAAACATGTAGACTCATTCTAAAATACAATTTTCAAGTTATATGTAGTGCCCCATTCCCAAGTGTAAAAATCATATCGTGGTACAGCAGCCATCATCATCGTCCCTGGTTGTCTTCTTGATTATGTCTTTCTTTTTTAAGATGTAGAAGGAGACAGTGGAAATTTCCGTGAAGTTGCGAAGCTCTCTCACAGTCTAATTTTCAGTCTACTTTGGATGCTAGAGAAATTACTTATAAATTTCTACCACTTACTCCACAAGAGAATATTATTAGAAAGGTACATTTAAATACGGTCTGTTGGAAAATTAAGACTTTTAAATTGCACACTTCCTATGAATCTAAAGTTTCATAACTTACAATATGTTTTGTCGTCTAGTTTCAGGAAGCAAAACTACATATTGTTGTTGGCTCTCCCCCCGCTTTAGTAGTTAAATCTTTTATGGATGAGTCCAACTTAATGGCAGGGTGAGGAGTTTGGTTTCTTTTTTCCCTTTTTATACTCCTGATTCTAGACTTAGGAATGAAAGATACAAGACATGAAGAAAAAGCACGTTACTTGTTTTTAAAAGCCTGGTTCCTAAATACCACCCCAGGTATAGAGACAGAACACAAAACATGTAAAAGTTAACCTGAGGATATTTTCTATGAAAACTAGCTCTTCTCAATGGTCAGTGCACACACAGATCAGCTGGGGGCTTTGTTAAAACGTAGATTTTGATGCATTTCTCACATGCTCCTGGGGGGTACTTTTGGGGCTCATCCTTAAGGCGCATTTTGAGTAGCAAGTTATTAAAGAACTAGTGCAAAAATATAAGCTCCCCTACAATTGAAATGTTAGAGATATGAAAAGATGTAAATATGAGGTAAGCTTTTAAAAAATGAGTATCCAATACATTCAGAGGAGTTTTTAGATTTCTTTTAGCTATAAAACAATTTTAATGCCCCCCACACACACACATACCCGTACACTCCCTCTCATTCTCACTTTCATGTTTTCCTCACTTATTTGAGATGAACTCTGAGCCAGACACCATTATTATTGTCACAGATAACTGTGGATAACCAACATTTATTTAATACCTCCTAGAGTGCTGACTCATTCCCCATCTCAGTTTTATTTCATCCTCTTATCCACGCTCTGCAGCAGGTAATATTGTTTTTGTTTCACAAAAGGCCAGAGGTTACATCGGTTTCCTAAGGCCACAGAGCTAAAGAATGGACTTCCCATCCAGGCCTCCCTGTACTGCCCGGGCAGCCACCTCAGCAGTTCAGCGCCCAGAACATCTGCAGCATGATTCTGGGGTTTTCGCTACTCCGTGTGGCCTCCGTGTCCTGGGGTTGTGTGCGTGATCCGATTAGCGGGTCTCAGGCCCGTAGATCTGAGTGACCACGGACCTGGAGTGGTGTGCTACAGAAGCAAGGATCTCTAGCAACCATGTGTGTTAGAATGATGACTAGTATTCGTGGTCATGATGCGTAACTCTTTCAAGTAAGGTACCCACTGGGGAGGGTCATTCCTGCTAAACTCAGGAGAATTCATGGCACTTCTCTGTAGACCGTCTAAGTAAAATATTTGACTTTTAGAACTTAAATACTACCTTTTAGAACCAACTTAGTGCTTTTCAACAGTTTTTATTATTCATCACATACGTAAACGTTTACATTTGTTGCGACCCCAAATCCACTTGCCCTCCGATAGAAAAATGAGGAGAGGATTGGCAGTTAGAGTGGTAGACACAGAAAGGTTTGAAATGGTCCTTTGGCTGTGATAATATAGAACAAGTTGAAAGGACGTGGTGGCTACTTGGGTGATTGGATAGCTCCTGGTGATTGGCTCTGGCCCCTCAAGGATGCTCTTCTGGGGTTGCTCCAGGTTTTTACCAAAAACGTGGATGAACTGGATGTTGAAGGCATACTAACCAATCTGTGGATAACTTTAAAGCCAGAGGAGAAAGCGACTGTGTGTGCTGACACAGACAGCATCCAAAGATTAGATTAATGGCTCACACGTAAAAAGGTGAAATCTACTGGGTGTGACTACATGGTATATAGCTCATGATCTAGAAACTACCTGCACAGCTGTGGGAGGAGAAGATGTGACTTAGCAGAAAGTGTGAAAGACTTTAGTGTTTTCTTGGGTAATAAATCAATAGGAGTGAACCCGGTGTCATCACTGCCCAAAAGCTGGGTCATTTCCATAGAAACAGGTATTTTCTCCAGCATGGAAAACACACTTTGATAGGTTCTTACCAGTCTTACCTCTATACGAGAAGTACAGAGGTAATTGTAGGTCACTTGGAAGAGAATGACCTGGATGGAAAGGTGTCTCAAAGCCCGTAGAAAAACAGGTGAGGAACCCAGAATGTTTAGCCTGGAGAAGAAATAATGGAGCAGGGCAGCTTTTCAAATACATGACCAACAACATCTCTCTCAGTTGTTCTGTGATCCCAAGGGGATAAGAAGTTGGAGCAGTAGGTGAAAACTACAGGGGATGGATTTTTGCTCTCAGCACTTTACCATAGTCGGAGCTGTCTAAAGGGAAATCAGGCGGCTGTGGAAGCAGGGAGCTCTCTGTTGGTGGAGACATGTGACTGGGTGACATATGACAAGATGTTGTTTTGAGAATTGGACAAGGGTTGGATCAGAAAGCCTCTTCTACTGGCCCTGGGGGCCTCGGACTCAGAATGGAATGTCCCAGGTAATCCCAGGAGCTCAGTGAGCAGGTTTCTAGCTTGGAAAATGGATGGGAAGACCAAAGATGGCAGAGACTCAGAAGAGGTAGGAAGGCATAGCTTATGACAGGGCGGAATTGCAGGTGGGCTTTTTAGAATACGTAGGGGAATTCTAACCATATACAGATTCTAACATATTCAGATGGAAAATCCTAATGAAGCTTACTTTCTGTGCCTATTTTTCTTCTAGGAAGTTCAAATTGGGTTGTGTATGTATCACATGCTAAGGCCAGAGAAGACTACAAGCGATTTAATCAATTATTTTAGTGTATTATTTTCATTACCAAACTAACCGTCTGCTTGTTTCTATCTAGATTATACCATTTGTAAAGGAACATATGTTTGGATTTCCACATATGTTTTTTATGTTGTGCATGTCTTATCCAAGATCCAGATTTGCAAATATTCTTATATGCTAATATCTCTTTTAAAAAACCCTCAATTAAACAAACTTACAACTTTGAGAAACATCTGCAAAATAAGTTCATCTGCTAGTCGCCTTCCTGCTGCCCATTAGGTTTTCTCACATTCAGTCTTGAACTTAATTGCGAGTGAAATTAATCCATCCGCGAAGGAATGGAAAATTGTGCTCCTGACAGATGCGATGATGTGCTGCAGGCTTGTCACTGTGGCCCTGAACACACGCCCTTCTCCTGTAGCATCAAGGCTAAACTTGGGGCCCTTTTCCTGGAACCCTAATCTCTGGGGATCAAGAGTTAAAGGTAACTGACTCAGCACTCTGTCTGCTACTGATAGCTACAAGGGATTCATTTAAATATAAAACAATATGCCAGCATGTACGTACAAGTAACTCTATTGCAGCATCAAGAATCGTTATTTTGAAACACATGAAAATGGAAAAATAAATCTACAGTGAAAATAAAAGCTGCCTCCCAACCCTGGCTCCCAGTCGTCCTCCCCAGATACAACCGGTTTCTTGGTTACCTTTCCAGAGAGATATTTTTTCCACACAACAGCCCCCTCTTCTGTACCTTGCTTCTTCCACTTAACGATATTATCTTAAGAGGCAACGTGAGTGTGAACTTTGAAGCTAGAATACCTGGCCTGAAACCCAGCACTAGCTTTGATCTTGAGCAAGTTACTTAAATGGGGGTAGTCAATAGTATCTATTAAATATATGTAAAGCATTTATAGCAATCCCTGGTCCAGAGTTACTGTTAAAATAGTATTAGTCATTGTTGTTGAAGATTGTCCTGTACCAGTATGTACAAAACCCCTTCATTCTTATTAATGGTGGTCACTCCATCACTTCTTAAACATATTTAACCAGCCCCGCACTGAGGGACGTTTCAGTTATTTCCAGCCTTTTGTTAGTTCAGACAATGCTGCAGTTAGTAACCTTGTACAGATATCATTTCATATATGTTTGAAATTTAAATTTTATCACCTATATATCTGGCAAGGGTTACAGCATCTATTATTTACCAGAAAACCACTTTAGATATTGTGATGCTTTAAACTGAATCTATGAAAATACTGAATGTAATTTTATGTTTAAACTAGTATTTTGGAATCAGAAGTAAAATTTTTAAGAGGTAATTTGTTTGGAGTGCTAGATCAAGTCTTCCCTTAGCTACAGTTCCAACTTTGTATATGTTCATTTATTAAAAAGGGAAAGAATTCTTCATGGTAAGAAAACAAAAAACAAACAACCCAAAAATCCTAGTGGCCACAGAGTAGCCCTGTAGGGAAAGAGCAATCGTAACCTCGTTTATAGAGTTTTAAATATCTGTATAAAAGGATTATTTGACTCTTTTATTAAGATGCCTTGGTTTCTGTTAGGTTGTCTTGGTTGCAGGCAGCATCTGGCATAGTAATATTAGTATACATTCCACAGGGCTTTAAGATAATCCTTGTTTTCTTAAAACTTGCAGGTTAACTGTAATAACCTTATATCTTAGTCTCAACCAAAATACCTGTGATGATTCAAAAAGCTGACTAACGGGGAGACATTCTAAATCCATCTAAATATTTTGGCTCAAAATATTGTTTCGATTAATTTGGGGAAGAGAAGGGGCGGAAGGAATACAAAAAGAAATTTGTTTTTGGTGAGTCAAGTACCTGACTCAAGGACTTATTTCTCTGTTGTTTTTTGCTGTATTCTTGGACAGTCATTTATTCAACAGATGGCATTAAACTCCTACCATATCCTAGGAATGTAATGGGGTTTGGGCAGAGATTGGTTCTGACATCAAAGAGTTTACAGTCTCCTAGGGGAGAGAAACGTGTAAACCAGTGATTCCCGTGCTGAACAGGGGTTCAGGCAGTTCTGAACTCAGACTGTTACTCTGCCTCCCATTGGCTGGGTGACACCTTGGGTGACTTCACTTCTCAAAGCCTCAGGCTTGTTTTGCAGATGTAGAAGCTAATAAGTGTTCACTTCAAGGGCCTGTTAGCAAGGTTAAATGGGATGCTCCCCGGAGAGCATTCGCACAGGACCTGGCACATCACAGGTACACACAAGTCACCTATTCAGGCCTTTAAGGCTCAGAGGGGACTTGGTAGAGAAGTCACTTGACGAATAGAACATCCCAAACCTTGTCATGTCTTGTACAGGTTAAGCATAAGAAATGATTTTCAATGAAAAATAAGTGGGGTTTCTACCAAAACAGATACACGTGTTCAGCATTCCAACCACATTTTTCTTACGGGTAAGTCAGGGTTGAGACTAGTGTGTTTTTCTGTTGGCTGCAATAAAACAGCCTGAGAGGGATCCGCTTGTACACGAATTGAGTTTCTAACTACCACTTGCAACTTTCCATCTCTTGAGAAGCAGCATCCCCCACGTCACTGCTGCTCAAACTTTCTCCCCCCTTAATTGCAGTTCCTCTAACAATAGGGGGAAGCAAACTCTGAAGCCCTAGGGATCCAAGGACATCAAAGGGACCTTTCCAAAGGAAAAGATTTTATTAACATTCTGTGTTCATGATATATATGTAATAGAAAATTTACATATTAATATTGTTATGGATTTGTTTTTATATAAAAATGTTTCAAACTACTTACCTCCAAATAATAATGATGCTCCGGGAAGATGTGGCAGGTTTCCAGAACACCCCTGCATCTTCTTGAAGTCAGGTATGAGAAGCACAGCAAACTCATTTTTAAAGGATCCTTCTCCGTTTAGAGATTTTTTTTTTTTTTTTAAGCAGGGAGAGGAGAGAATCAACAGATCTAGTGCCCCCCTTTTAATCACCACCCGCTTTACTGCCAGCAGGCAGAAAATCCACCTAGAAAATTTTCCCTGGCAACTGAAATCAACCACCGCACCAGCCAGCCAGCGTGACAGTATAATCATCCTAGATGCGTGAGGATCGAGGTGGTGAAGGTGTGGATGCCTGTGTACGTCTGATCATATCCAACTGGAAATACTTATAGCGTTAGGATGACTAATTATTGCGTGTTCTTGGCACATACTCTGTACTCCTGAGCGAAGTGTTTTCTGTAAACACAAAGCCACAGAATTTAAGACAGCCATCGAACATAAGTCCTGTTTTTCTCCTTCGAAAATCTGGACTGCTTTAGTCTTGACCGGCACCGTCTGCAGGTCCCTAATGCAAGGGGCGTGGCCCGCGCATCCCCGCCGTGGGGCGCCGGCGGCCCCGGGCGCGCACCCACCGCCCCGCTCTTCCCCCCGCAGGTGGACGGTATCTCACAGTCTCGGCGGCCAAAGGCCCAGCCGGCAAGGCCGCCCGCCTGCTGCTCCCGCTCGGCCACCTCCTGCACGCAGGGGACCTGTGCCTGTCGTTCAGGCACAAGGTGACGGGGCTGCGCTCCGGCACGCTCCAGGTGCTTGTGAGAAAACACGGTGCCCACGGTGCAGCCCTGTGGGGAAGAAACGGTGGCCACGGCTGGAGGCAGACGCACCTCACCCTGCGAGGGGCTGACGTCAAGAGCGTAAGTAGACCCGCCAGGGAGGCAGCCCCAGAACCGGGGAGCTTTTCCTTTCAGAGGAGAACTCGGGGGTCTGCCGGGGACGCCGCCTCCTCTGCCGGACTTGACGCACGATGCTTGGGCCTTTTCCGGGCGTGGTGACCCCGTGCGTTGCCTCTTTCCCTAAACCCTTCGTTCTTTCATGCACATGCTTCATGGCAACCTCTGAGCACCACCGCTCTCCCCACCCTGGCGAATAGCCCCTATTTTTAATGAAAAAAAAAAGGTAGGAGTTGAAAAAGTGAAAAACAGAAGTTAACAGAAACTTCAAAGGGTGAGGGGCGGAGTGGGCTTCACTGTACCTGCTTTACCTTTTCCTTAAACTCCTTATACGTCAACCTTGACCGCCATGCATCACCCTAAAGCGTTTTGTTGTTGCTGTTGTTTTGTTTTGGGAAATGTTTCTTTAAAAGTCTTTTTTTCCCCTTTGCCTCCGAGATCATAGTTAAGCAGCCTCGGGTGGGAACCAGAACAATGCGTTTGGAAAGTGTTATTCTATTCAGGACAGGGTGTGGGAGAAGCTTTGAGTGAATATATAAATTTTATCCTAAGTAATCAAGTCATAGGTAGCAATAAAATGATCTAGAACACCCCACTGACAGTGAATGTATTTGGGGAAAGTATCTTCTTTATGTTGATACTCATAAAACCGTGATTAGGAAATTCTGCCTCTATACCTATAGGTATAGTGTCTAGAAACTTTTTAAAAGAAAGGATAGACTCCATAAAGACACTTTTATCAGAGTCTTGGAGTTTGCTTTCTTCTTTTTCTTTCTTAAAATGTTTCTTAATATTAACATTATTTGGAGATATCAAAATAAGTTGTTTCACATCAGAACATAGGTTTCTGTTTTTAAAGGAGCGAGGACGCTCTACAGAAGATAAAATACAGGGAAGATTTTGGCCTTAACAAAAGTGAAACAACACTGTGATTGCATTAGGGTGTTTAGTTCTATTCCATTTTAGGCAGCAAAACTATATTAAATCAACCCAGAGGAGGAACTAGAAAACGTCTAAGATAGGCTGCATGATTATGATTTTTCAGATCTTTGGCTCCTAATTTATACACCCTTATATTCCATCACGATCTTTACTTCTGACCTTAGTAATCTTTGACAAAAGTGTCCACTTCATAATCATTTCCAAATGGAATTAGTCTGCTGTTTAGAATGACTTTTTAAAGAGTAACCGATTCTGGGTAATGGGGTCTGGTTAACGGTTTACTGACAACCTAAGTTTCTACCAAAAGGCAAGCCTCAGTGACACTGGCAGCTCTGTTCTAGTCTTTCCTTCTGTTAAGTGAGTTTACTATCTAGTTTTGGGGAACGTTTGCCTTTATTTTGCTAAATGAGCAGGCACTGGGAAGGGGCGGAGGAGGCTTGACCGGTGTGTGTGCGTTCTCTCCCTAGGTCATCTTCAAAGGTGAAAAAAGGCGCGGTCACACTGGGGAGATTGGATTGGATGATGTGAGCTTGAAAAAAGGCCACTGCTCTGAAGAACGCGAGCAACTCCAGAACTAGCAATGAACCCCCGTGTTGCTCCTTCTTCCTTTTCCAATCTTCACCTCCGGTCCTCTCCTCCCTCTTATCAGGCCTAGGAGAAGAGTGGGTCAGGAGAAAGTCTGGTCGGTGACCCACGTCTTGCTGGCCTGCTTTTGTGCAATCCCAGTGAACAGTGACACCCTCCTTGGAATACAGGGGGGCATCTGTAGACGTGTCCAAAGCCATCTTTGGGTGTTACCTTTCATCCTGTGTCTCTTAAGAAGGCCTTCAGCGTGTGGGACCTATACCATCCTCATCCTGGTTACAAGGTGTTCCTTGTAGAAAGTTATGGGAGAAGGTTTCAAAAGAAATCTGTGCAAATGGCCATTCTGTTATCTGTTCAGTGTTGTACCACGAGTAGTACTGACTTCCCCTAAGATGCGTTGTACAATATGCTTGTGAAATTGGTTTCTCCTCTCTACTTGGTAGTTCTGGTCTGACCTGAACTCTGACTTTTACTGCCATTCACTTTATAAAAGAAGGGTATGTAACATATCAAGATGCATTTATTCTTGTTATCTGTATTTTTCTTTTAAAGAAAATTATGTAGAGTGGGCACGTAATCCCTTGTTAGTAGTACTGTGTTTTGTGTAAATGTGTTATTGGTATTAAGTAGTTATGTGTTCCTAATATTTACAGACTCTAGTTGCAAAGGAAAGGCAGCTTGTGATCTCTTGAGTTAAAAAATACACGGTGGAATAGCTTCCAGTTCCATGACCTTATATTGGCAGCAAAATGAAGTTGGAAGAGGTATCAGGTTGTGGTCATAGGGAGATGAATTTTTTAATGGCCTTGAGTTTGATTACTACAAGGATCGTAGACCATTCAGTAATAGACAGGAAACTGTAATTAACATATAAAATCCTCACTGTTTCAGGTTACACTTTAAAACCAATAGCTTTTACCATAACAACATGGCTCTTGCTGGTCATCTGTAAGAAGCTTTATGAAAGCTCCAGTTGCTTTAGAGAAAAGATTCTGTTTGTGGAAGCAGGGTGCGGGGAAGCATGGGGGAAGCTCTGCTGAAATAGATTTTCATATGAATTTTTTAATCAGTATAAATTTAGGCAGGGTCTAGATCCCAGCCTATAGGCTGTTGTGTCAGGAAGGGATGGGAAGCAAGTCTCATGCTTTGAGGCGTTGGTTGTGTTGGAATGGGATTCACACTCACATTAGAATTCTAAGACTTATGAGCCCCCAACTGTATTTCCTCCCTGCAAAGTTTAGCTTTAGACTTAAAAAAAAAAAATACATAACTTTTTAAAGGCAACTTATTTCTGAGGCTTTTCTTTCTTTCTGATTAAGTAATCAAACTATTTTCTGCTGTTTTTGCCAGGAATCACAAAGATGATTAAAGGGTTGGAAAAAAAGATCTATGAGGAAAAGTTAAAGGAACTGGGATTATTCAGCGTGGAGAAGAGAAGACTGAGGGGCAAACCATTGCTGGTTTTCAAGTATATGAAGGGTTGGTACAGAGAGGATGGTGACCAGCTGTTCTCCATATGCACTAAGAATAGAACAAGAGGAAACAGGCTTAGACTGGAGTGTGAGGGAGCATTTCCTGGCAGGGACAGTTGTTAAATTAGAATCCTTTGTTTAAAAAAAAGTGTGAATTTTTTTTGAGGCTTTTTAAAAATTTGATAACATTTTTTTCTATTTAAGATGGTTAAAGATGTTCTTACCTTGAGGTAGAGTAACGGATTACAGAATCTCCCCAAAGATGTTTTGATCCTCTTACTATGTAATGAAAATCTCTAGAACTAAGTAACTTGGACTAGGGTTAAGGTCTATTTCCTTCTTGGCTGCCTAATAGGAATTAAAAGGGGGAAACCACCAAATGCTGAGCTCGTGAAAATGTCTATGCCTTTATGGCAAACCTAACAGTATTTACAAAACAAAAACTATTTTAAAATCTGTTTGTTCCAAAAGAGTATGATGGGCAGATATTTTTGTATTTCAGTAATGTCCTGATGTGGTGGTGTGTATTATTTTTCTTAGTAAATGTATAACCCTTTCACTTGTTTAATGGATAAAATCTCAGATTTTTAAAGAGCCCATAGCAAAGAACACAGTTGAGAGAGATTTTTATTTGGTGCATTCTCTCTGCAACGTGTGTGACAGCCTAACTTGGCTACTGAAAAAGAATGCCACGCCCAACACCACTGTCAGGACCTTTCCTTCACCTAATGGAATCGGAATCTCCCAAGTCCCACAAAATGGTATTGTTTTTGGAACAATAGGTACAGTAGAACGTCTTTCATCACTTAACTTGGTTGAGGCAGGGCCGGAGTGGGGTTATAAATCTGTAAGCCTTTGAGTAGATGCCAGAAAATATGGCTTTAGATCCGTTGTTAATGATTCATTTCCTTTTTGGTCATATAACTGCACAACTGGAGATGAAGGGGAAAACAATAGAGTGTTTCACTTTTAGGTGCCAATAATACGTTGCACTACACTGATGGAAGAAGTTATCCAAAGTACTGTACAACATCTTGTTTATTATTTAATGTTTTCTAAAGTGAAAAATGTTAGTGGTTTTCAAAACAGCCAAATAAACGTAATTCTTTGTAAATAAAAACACATAATAATACCAGTTGTCTCTTTCCTGTTTTGAGGGTTTTTTTGTTTTTGTTTTAAACTGGAAGAATTATCAAGGTAATTTGATTTTTTACAACAGCCATCTATAGTATTATAGAACCCTTTTACTACCAGGAAGATTGGGGAGATAGTACCACATTATTATGCTTTCTGGGAAAGAGATCAGAAGATCACCATAACACGTCATACATCAGCAAATTGCTTTAGTTATGTTATCTCATATCTCATTTAGTTGTAAACATTTGCCTCAAATTCTTTTACATAAAGCCAGGATAAGTAAAGACATAAATATATATGAATTATAAGTGAAGTCTTTTTTACTAGTGTTGATTTTGTTAATTTATGACATTTTACTCATGTGCCAATAACCTTTCCTGATGGAGAAACACTATAAGGAAACAAAATTAATGAAATCACACAAGACCAAAAATTAGTCCTCCTACAGAATTATAATAGCAAATATGCTTAACGGCTTCTTTCTTTCCAATACCCAGAGAACCTTAGTGGCTAGGAAACTCAAGTTTTGCATAAAAACACTTTAAGCGAAAAGTAAAGAAAAACTGCAGCTTCCTTATCTCAGAGTTGTTTCCTTATCTCAGAGATCCTTCCTAATCATCCCCAGGAGATCTGAGAAGGCTGAGGTTTTCCAAATATGTTAAGAAGTTAAACCTCTTCTGAAACTGTTTGAGGTTGGAGGTGGGAGGAAGCAGATAAATATGGGTTCCCAGTGTCCAGTTTATTGATTTACTTGACTGATTTTACAGCACTGTGTGCCTGCCTCTGGGGTACAACAGTAAGCAGACTCCCCTTTGTGGGGTTTCAGTCTAGAGAGGAAGATGGACATTCATCAAAGTTATATAGATAAATGCAAAACTGCTGTTCTGAAAGCTGGTACACCTTGAAGGCTCTGAAAGGGTGGGTTCCAGGACCTTTGGCCGATTTCAAACTCTCACGTGTATGTGTGTGGGAATCACCTGGAGATCTTGTTAAAATGCGGCTTATGATTCAGTGGATCTGGATCTGGAGTGGGGCTTGAAATTCTGCATTTCTAACCCGCTCGCAGGTGATGCCCATGCTGCTGGTATCGGGGCCAACTTTGGATTATGAGCCCTTAGTGATAACACACTGAGGGGCCTGGGGCCTCCACCTTTGTTAACACTCGTTGGAAGGCATAAAGGTCCGTGGTTGCAAGATCTACATTCACAAATATTCACTAAGTTCCAGTGCATTTTTTCCTTCAAAAGACTTTTGGGCCTCAACAAATAGAAAATATCAATAAGTAGACAAATAGTATTGTAAAAGAACAGAAATTATGGATATAATAGTACAATCACTAAAATGAAAAACTGACCAAGATATTCAACAGCAGACTTGAGCTGGTAGGAGAAAGAATCAGTCAACTTGAAGATAGGTCAGTTGAGATTATCCAATTTGAGGAACAGAAAGATAAAGCATCAGTAAGGATAAACAACTAGATTTGAGATTAACAAGAAAATAGAAGAGTTGAAAAATCCTATAAACCAACCAAACCTAACAACTATAGAACACTCCACTGAACACAAGAATATACATTTTTTTCAAGTGCATAGAGATGTTGACAGACATAAATTGTGCCATAAGACTATCTCAGATTTAAAAAGATTGAAATTATACAAAATATGTCCTTCCACCTCAATGGGTGAAATTAGAAATCAGTAACAAAGGGACATTGGAGAAATTTACAAATATGTGGAAATTAAACAACATGCTTTCTAAACAATGGCTGAAAGAAGAAATCAGGGAAATTAAGAAATATTTTGATTAATAAAAATGAAAACATGTCCAAACTTCTGGGATAAGCTAAAGCCTTGTTTAATAGGGGAATTTATATTTGTAAATGCCTACATTAAAAAAGATCTCAAATCAATAATTAAACTTCAACCTTATGAAACTAGAAAGAAAAAATTAAATCACAGTAAGCAGAAGGAAGGAAAGAAAGAGAAGAAAAAAAAATGAAAAGAGAAAATACAGAAAATCAATGAAACTAAAAGTTGATTCTTTGAAAAGATGAACAAAATTTATGAGCATTTAGCTAGACTGAAAAAGAGAAAAAAGACCTAAATGAACAAAATCAGGAATAAAAGAGGGGACATCATCACTGACCTTACAGAAATACAATCCAAAGATTTTAAGGGACTACGATGAACAACTTTATGTCAACAAAATCAGATAACCTAGATGACATGGACAGAGTCTTAGACACAAATTTTTGAAACTGCATCAAGAAGAAGTAGAAACCTGAATGGATCAATTGCAAGTAAATATCAATAGATTGAGCTAATAATCAAAAACTTTCCACAACAGAAAGCCAGTGCCCAAAGAGCTTCAAGGAAGCTATGAAGTAAACTGAATATATAAGAATTAGTACCAAGTCTTCATAAACTCTTTAACTAAATGGAGGAGGATACACTTCTCAACTTATCCTATGAGACCAGCAAATAGGATAGTTTGGAGATTACTGTCATCTTAACAAGTTAAATGTCTTTCATTTCATGAACATGGGATGCAGCAAAAGCAGTGCTTAAGGACTGCAGCAAACACCAGTAAATGGTGAAAATGATCTTAATACCCTAAATTTATATTAAGGAACTAGAAAAAATATGCAAATTAAACCCAAAAATATCAAGAGGAAGAAAATAATAAAGACATGAGTGAAGGTAATGAAACAGAGAAAAGAAAAACAGAGTCAACAAAAGGAAAATTTGGTTCTTGAAAGGATCAACAAAATTTTAAAACCTTTAGCTAGACTAACAATCAAAAAACCCTAAATAACTAAAATCAAAAATGAAAGTGGCATTGTTACTACTAAACTTACAGAAATAAAAATAAAAGAATGCTATGAACAATTATATTCCAACAATGAACAATTATATGCCAACAAATTAGATATCCTAGATGAAAAGGACACGTCTACAAATTTAAAAAAAAAAAAAAAAAACTCAAGACAAAGAAAATCTCAACAGGTCTATGACAAGTAAAGAGGATGACGTAATAATCAAAACCACCCAAAAGAAAACTCCAGCACCACCCAGATGTCTTCACTGGTAAATTCTACCAAAATTTAAAGAAGACAACATCCATTCTTCTCAAACTCTACCAAGAAAGAAGACGAGGGACACTTCCTAACTCATTCTATAAGGCCAGCATCATTGATACCAAAGCTAGATAAAGATGTAACAAGAAAAGAAAATACAGTTGACCCTTAAACAACTCGGGTTTGAACTGTAGGGGTCTGCTTATATGTGGATTTTTTTCTAATAAATACATACTATAGTACTACATGATCTGAGGTTGGTTGACTCCATGGATACAGAACTATAGATACGGAAGGCCAACTAGAGTTATCCTCAGATTTTCAGTTTCCCTGGGAGGCGGGGTGGGTCAGCACTATTAATCCCTGCATTGTTCAAGGGTCAACGGTGCAGATCCATATCCTTTATGAATATAGGTGCAAGTATCCTCAACAAAATACTAGTAAACTGACTCCAATAGCACATTAAAAAGATTATATATCATGACAGGTTTATGCCAGAAAGGCAAGGATTTATGCAAGGAAGGCAAAAATGATTCCAAATAAGAAAATCAATCCTTCAACATTTTACTGGCTTTTCTAGCCAATGCAATGAGACAGCAAGAAGAAACATATTGGAAAGGAAGAAGTAAAACGATCTCCATTTGCAGATGACATGATCCTACATATAGAAAATTCCAGTGAATCCACAGAAAAGCTACTATAGTAAACAAATCCAGCAAAGTTGCACGCTTCAAAATTAACATTAAAAACTCGGTTTTTCTTTGCAACAGCCATGAGCAATATGGAAAGGAAATTAAAGCAATTTCATTTATGATAACATCCAAAAGAATAACATAACTAAGAATACATTTAGCCAAAGAGATGAAAGACTTGTATCCAGAAAACGTAAAAACTGCCGAAATAATGATGAAATAAAATTCATATTTTATGGCAAGATGAGAAAAGTTTAAACATAAACTTTTTCTTTGCCCATTTGGGCCTCCTCCCATCCCTTTAGTGTGTAGTGTGCATTTGCATCTCCTTAGGAGATACCCTTCCTTCATAATCTTGTAAGGGGCCACGACAACCCATGGTCCACTACTCATCCTGTACGTGTAGATCTGTCAGTAATACATCATGAGACATATAATCCTTTGTCTCAAAAAATTATAATTATGCTTTGACCTCTAACAGGCAGAAGCTTTATGAAAGATTGTCTCCCAGGTTATAATCCCCAGGTTGGCTTGAATAAAATTTTCCACTTCTTTCTTACATGAACTATTGATTCATTTTTTTGTCTACCAATGTTAGAAGACCTAAATAAATGGAAAGAATTCTGTATTTATGGGTTAAAAGACATAATATTATTAAGATCTTAATACTACCAAAAGTCACCTACATATTCAGAACAATCCCTATCAAAATTCCAATGTCTATTTTTGAAAAAATTGGAACACCAATGTTCAAATTGATATGGGATTTCAAGGAACCCCGAATAGGTAAAATAATCTTGAATAAAAAAGACAAAGTTGGAGGATTCACACTTACCATTTTCAAAATTTACTACAAAGCTAGAGTAATCAAAACAGTGTATTACTGGCATAAGGACAGACATATGGACCAATGCAATAAAATTAAGATTTCATAAATAAACACATACACATGGTCAGTTTTTTTTTTATAAATTTATTTATTTTATTTATTTATTGGCTGCGTTGGGTGTTCATTGCTGCACACAGGCTTTCTCTAGTTGCTGCAAGTGGGGGCTACTCTTCATTGTGGTGCGCAGGCTCCTCATTTTAGTGGCTTCTCTTGTGGAGCACAGGCTCTAGGCACATGGGCTTCAATAGTTGCGGCACATGGGCTCAGTAGTTGTGGCTCACGGGCTCTAGAGCACAGGCTCAATAGTTGTGGCACACGGGCTTAATTGCTCCATGGCATGTGAAATCTTCCCAGGACCGGGATCGAACCCATGTCCCCTGCAGTGGCAGGCGGATTCTTAACCACTGCGCCACCTAGGAAGTCCTGGGTCAGTTGTTTTTGACCAGGGTTCCAAGAGCATTCACTGGGGAAAGAATAACATCTTCAACAAATGGTGCTGGGGGGACTTCCCTGGTGGCGTAGTGGTTAAGAATCTGCCTTCCAATGCAGGGGACAGGGGTTTGGTCCCTGGTCCAGGAAGATTCCACATGCTGTGGAGCAACTAAGCCCATGCGCCACAACTACTGAGCCTGCACTCTAGAGCCCATGAGCCACAACTTCTGAGTCCATGTACCACAACTTCTGAAGCCCATGTGCCTAGAGCCCATGCTCCACAACAAGAAAAGCCACCACAATGAGAAGCCTGCGTACCGCAACAAAGAGTAGCCCGCGTACCGCAACAAAGAGTAGCCCCTGCTTGCCTCAACTAGAGAAAGCCCACGGGCAGCAACAAAGACCCAATGCAGCCAATAAATTAATCAATTAATTTTTTTAAAAGCATAAAAAATGGTACTGGGACAACTGGATATCTACATGCAAAAGAATGACATTTGATCCACACCTCACACTACATACAAAAATTAACTGAAAATTGATCAATGACTTAAATGTAATACCTAACATTATAAAACTCAGAAGAAAATATACAGGTAAATTTCACGACCTCCAGATTTGGCAATGGATTCTTACCTATGACACCAAAAGCATGAGTAATTTTAAAAAAAGGTAAAATGGATTTTATGAAAATTAAAACATTTTGTGCATCAAAGGACACAATCAAGAGAGTGAAAATACAACCCATTGAATGGGAAGAATATTGGCAAATTGTATATCTTGTAAGGTCTAGTAAACAGAATGTATAAAGAACTTTTACAGCTCACCAAAACAAACGACCCAATTTAAAAATGGGTAAAGGGACTTCCCTGGTGGCGCAGTGGTTGAGAATCCACCTGCCAATGCAGGGGACATGGTTTTGAACCCTGGGCCAGGAAAATTCCACATGCCACGGAGGAACTAAGCCCATGCACCACAACTGCTGAGCCCACATACCACAGCTACTGAAGCCCGTGTGCCTAGAGCGCGTGCTCTGTAACGAGAGAGGCCACTGCAATGAGAAGCCCACGCACTGCAACAAAGAGTAGGCCCTGCTCACCACAACTAGAGAAAGCCCGAGTGCAGCAATGAAGACCCAGCGCAGCGAAAAATAAACAATAAAATAAATCTTTAAAAATAAATAAATAAAAATGAGTAAAGAATTTGAATAGACATTTCTCAATAAAAGATCTATACAAACGGTCCATAAGCACTTGAAAAAAAAATACTCATCATAATTAGTCTTTTGGTATTCCAAGACTCAATTTCCAATGTGTGTGTGTTTGGGGCGGGGGGGTGGGGGGAAGTTTCCACACACACCAGCAAACAATTCTTGGACACCACAGGGTATCCAAGAACTCATCCCAATTCTGACATTATCTATCCACGTTATTTAGCTGGAGATAGCAACAGATTCCACAGGTTAAGGATTCAGTGTTACAAGACTGTCCCCCACGCCCCTAACTTCTGACGCCAGTTACAAGTCCAGGCTGTTACTTGTGTGTCTGACTCATCAACTACAGACCTATTCCTATGACCCCTCCTTGGGTTTGATTAATTTGCTAGAGTATCTCATTGAATTCAGAGAAACATTTTAGTTATTAGATTACTGTTTGTTATAAAAGGATATAACTCAGGAACAGCAAGAGGGAAGAAATGCATAGGGCAAGGTATGGGGAAGGGGTGGGGAGCTTCCATGCCCTCTCCAGGAGCCACTCTCCCAGCACCTCCATGTGTTCAACAAAGACACTCTACAAACCCTGACCTTTTGGGGTTTTAGGAGGCTTCCTTACACAGGCAGGACGGATGAAATCATTGGCAATTGGTAATTGCTTTAACCTCCACCCCCTCTCCCCTCCCCAGAAGTCAGGAGGTGGGACGGAAAGTTCCAATCTTCTAATCACATGGTTGGTTCTCCTGGCAACCAGTCCTCATCCTTAGCTGAGGTCCAAAAGTCACCTCATATCAAAAGAACCTTTATTGTTCACCTCACTTAGGAAATTTCAAGGGTTTTAGAAGCTTCGTGCCAGAAACAGTACAAAGACTGAATATAGATTTCTTCTTATAAATCACAATATCACAATTAGTCATTAGAGAAATGCAAATTAAAACCCCTATGAGATATCACTTCACACCCACTAAGTAGGTGATAATCAAGAAATGGAAAGTAACAAGTGTGGGTGAGGATGTAGAGGAATTGAATATTGCTGGCGGGAATACAGAGCGGTGCAAACCCTTTGAAAAATGGTCAAACAGTTTTCCACAAAGTTAAACAGTTATCCTAGGATCCAGAAGTTTCATTCCTAGGTCTCCAAAGTTTTGAAAACAGGTACTTAAATACTTGTACACAATTTTTCATAGCATTATTCACAGCAGGCAAAAGGTGGAAATAACCATTTGTCCATTAACAGACGAATAGATAAGTAAATTATGGTGAATCAGTTCATAGAATATTATTCAGCCACAGCATGGAACGAAGTGCTGCTACGTGCTGCAATGTGGGTGAACCTCAAAAATATTATGCTAAGTGAAAGGAGTCAAACACAAAAGTCACATGTTCTTTTACCCCATTTATGTGAAATATCCAGAATAGATAAATCAACGGAAACAGAAAGTAAATTGGTGGTTGCCAAAGGGGGAATGGAGAGTAACTGCTTAATAGGTCAGGGATATATTTTAGGTGATTAAAATGTTTCAGAAGTAACTAGAGGTCATGGTTGCTCAACACTTTGAGTGTAGTAAATGCCACTGAATTGTTCACTTCAAAATGGGTAATTTTATGTCAGGTGGTTTCATCCTATAAAACTTTTTTTAAATTTTCAAATAACGTAGCAGAAAAAAGGAAAAAATAATAAACAGATGAAACAACTAGAAAACAAAGAACAAGTTGGTAGATTTACACCAAACTCCAACAGTAATCATATTATATATAAATGGGTCAAAACACCCCCATTTAAAGAGACTGTCAGATTGGGAAAGAAAAAAAAAAGCAAGACTCAACTATATGCTACATAGAAGACACAAAAAAGACACTAAACAAAACTTTGGAGGATGGAATATTTAAACTTGCTAACCTGGTACAGAACATTGCTTTGTCTAATAAATGGCAGGCCTTTCAGAATAAGAAACTCATAATTGACACAAATATAAGTGAGGCAGCGATTCAGGAAGCCCACATTTTAGAAGACAAAGGGATAGTCATGAATTGGGAATAATTTACTAGAAATGATTTCAGGGCTCCAGGATGCAGAAACCTGAAAGCAACTTGGAATTACAGAGCAGGTTAGTTCCAAGCTGATTATTTGCGGTTAATTCACTAAAAGCCAAACATTGAGCTCTCATCATAATTTGGTCATTTAATTTCGAAGAGCACAGATTACTACTCTGTTCCATTGTTTCACATGTATCTTCATTTTTCAGAGCAAGCCTCCTCGGGGGTTCTGGATTTGCTTGCAGACAGTCTTTTGAGATGTGTTGAATTATCTAAACTTATGGTTCCCAACCAGGGGCAATTTTGACCCTCGGGGGATATTTGGTAATGCCTACAAACATTTTTAGTTGTAGCATCTTGGGGATGCTATGGGCATCTAGTGGATAGAGGACAGATATGTTGTTACACATCCTATAAAGCATGGGATCACGCCATACAACAAAGAGTTATCTGATCTAAAATGGCAATGTTTATTGCAGCACTATTTACAATAGCCAGGAAATGGAAACAACCTAAATGTCCATCAACAGATGAATGGATAAAGAAGATGTGGCACGTACATACAATGGAATATTACTCAGCTATAAAAAGGAATGAAATTGAGTTACTCGTAGTGAGGTAGATGGACCTAGAGTCTGTCATACAGAGTGAAGTAAGTCAGAGAAGAACGAATACCATATGCTAACACATATATATGAAATCTAAAAAAATGGTACTGATGAACCCAGTGGCAGGGGAAGAATAAAGACACAGATGTAGAGAACAGACTTGAGGACACGGGGAGGGGGAAGGAGAAGCTGGGACAACGTGAGAGTATAGCATTGACATATATACACTACCAAATGTAAAATAGATGGCTAGTGGGAAGCAACTGCATAACACAGGGAGATCAATTCGATGATTGGTGATGACCTAAAGGGGTGGGATGGGGAGGGTGGGAGGGAGGCTCAAGAGGGAGGGGATGTAGGGATATATGTATAAATACAGCTAATTCACTTTGTTGTACAGCAGAAACTAGCACAATAGTGTAAAGCAATTATACTCCAATAAAGATCTGGAAAAAAAATTAAAAATGGCAATAGTGCTAAGGTTGCAAAAGCGTGATCTAAATCAATGACTCTAAATCAACGATTTCCAAAGAGTGGTCCCCAACCGTGTAGCACCAGTACTGCGGGAATATATTAGATGTACACCTTCTCAGGCTTCACATCTGACCTGTAGAGCAGCAACTCTGGAGGCGGGGCCCAGCAACCTGTGGATAACAAGCTCCCCAGCTGATTCAGATAAGTGTTGGTTTAAGATTAAATGTTCTTACTCCTTCCACTTTCTGCCGACTATCTAGAAGAGTGATTTACATGAGACCCGCCTTCCAGTGCCTTTACTACCACTACTTAACTCTGAACTTTAACAGAACTCTTCTATCCAAATTGCTTTTTCAAAGGCTGCTCATTATCTTGTACACGGTTCCACTGTTCAACTCACAAGCATCGTCACACCAGCAGCACTTGGCAATGGTGAGTGCTCCACCCACTCATCTCTTTTCCCTCAGCAATTCACAAACTACACTGGGAAAAATCCAAGGAGCCCCAAACTACCCAATTCCCAAACTGTGTGAATTATTTTTTATTATTATTTCTCCCCCTTCTCCTTTCCCCCAAACCTCCTCCCCTTCGCTAATTCCCCGCTTCTCTGAATAAAAGCAGTATCTTATCAAGGTCATGAATTCTTGAAATCTGCCACTTTTTTTTTTAACTTAGATATTCTTATTTCTATTTATTCAAATCATTGACAAATTCTAATTGTTCTGCCTCTGAACAGTTCTGACTCTGTCCCCCCCACACACAAAAATGCAAAATATTTGAGATGACATTTTAACATTTGAAGATAAGAGCGAGAAGGATGATTGAATTCACAAGGCATTTTAAATGATGGGTCAGTAGTGGTGCTTGGTCCCCTCTCATGAACTAGTTTCGTCTCTATGGCAGGCAAGAGCCATGGAGGCAAAGCAGAATTTTTTCAGTTATCTTTTTGTATTGTATGTTCTTATAAGCTCTTTCTAATATGTTATTCAATAAAGTAAGTAAAACAAAACAACAGGACCTACCTTGGTTGCTGTAGGGTTGAACGCGTGGTCCACGCTAGCCGAAGAACAGGCGCAGGCTGACAGCAGGCTGAGAGTAGGAAGCTTGGGATATTTAGGAATAAATAGGGAGCAGCCTCTTCTATTTCTTCTTTAACAGAAATCAAATGCATAGTCATGTTCCTTTCAGCCTTGTTAGTCAAAGGATGGGCAGCAGACCAGGAAGGAGCATGAGCAGCACCTGTGGGCTTTTAGAAACAGACTCGCGAGTCCCCCTTAAACCTAAGGAAGCAACATCCACAAACAGCAAGAGTCCGTAGGTGACTTGTATGCCCATTAGGGTTTGCAAAGCAGCACTTTAGAGTATAAAGCTTTTCTACAGATCTTAGCTTTTCCTACGTTAAAGTACCTGTGAAACAAACTACCCAGCCTTACCATGTTTTAGAGCAGTGGGTTCTCAAAGCGTGGTCCTGGAACTGGCAGCACTGACATCACTAGAGATTGGGTCACAAATGTGGTGCTCAGGCCCTCTCCAGGCCTACTGAGTCAAAATCCAGGGGCGCAGGCCCAGGAGTCTGGGCTTTAACAGCCTTGCAGTGATTGTGGCGCTAACGTTAGAGAACCACCACCTTAGGGACGACAGTTCTGGATCACAGACGCCCAGAGAAGCTCCTTGCCTCCCCTAATAGCTTCTTGAGTGCCTGCAAATGCCAGCACTCCTGCAGACACCAGCAAATACCCAAAATGTGGTTTAGGCCTAATTCATAATTAAGAGAACCTGAGTCAACGTTAGTTCATTGGCACTGTGAACAATAACATTTCAGATGGACACAGAAAACGTATAGTGTACAAAGTATTTTCCATGGTATTTAATTTAATCCTCACTGCAATACAAGGACATGGAGATCTGCCTCCCCCAACAGATATGAAAACTGAGCTTGAGAAAGATTCAGTGACTTTTTAAAGGGCACGTGGATGTGAAGGGGGTAGAGGTAGTCTCGGAACCCAAGAACTCAATCGCGAAGAGACCTTCTACCAGCTGTTTGAAGAGTTAACTGGAGGCAGAGTTTCAAATGCAGCTGAAAACGCCAAATGTTTTTAACTTTTGGGGAACAAATCTCCAATATTGAGATTAATGAAGAAAGACTCATAAGAAATAAAATTCACAACTTTCTAAAGATTCAACAACAACAAAAATATGAATATAGGGAGAGAAAGAGATAAAGCAAATGAGGCAAAATGTTAACATTCGGTGAATCGAGAGGAAATATTTCTGAGTTGTTATTGCACAGTTTGGGCCGTTTTTCTTTGAAAAATAAAATCCACAGGACTTTAATGTGTGTCTGTGTGCTAAAGCAGATGAGCTGCTATACTCCCTATCCATCATTGTGTATGTTTTTAGGACTTCTGTCAAAAAGCTTCTAAGTATAAAAATTTATCTATGCCTGCATTGTGATAAAGCAGGGAATAGACATGAGTAGCAAGCAAGATGCTTTTACATTTTTTTTTCTTTTGGAGGGGAGCTCATTCATTTATGCTAATAGTCTTCATGGGGTCAATAATTCACTGTCAAAGAGGTGATTCTGAGTTGCAATTATTACTAATATGGTTGTTTTCATTCTAACCCCAGGCATAAAACCAGTCTCACACAGAGACTCCTGGGGCATCTTTAGAGAATCTGGCTCTTGAATGTGCTGTGGCCCTGGTGCTGCAATTCTCCAACCCCGTACTCAGGACTTACATTCAGCTACATCTCAGGATATTCCATAAGCTGTTCTTCTACTTGTAGACCACTTTCCTCACGCTTCACAGCTAGTGTTTCTAAAAGCTTTTATGACTAAATACTGAATTGGGGAAAAATGACTAGAAAGACATTATTGAGACAAGTAGGGAAATTTGATTTCAATAACAGCATTTCTGTCAAAAATGATTACGCCACCACATGCCCCTAAGTCACTTATAAGGAGCAGTCCTGCCACCCTGGGCTTGGGTCCTCTAGACCTCTCCTATTCCTGTGTGGACAGCAAGGAAATTATGATAAGAGCTGACAAACACTTTTCCATTTACTATCTCATTTGGCCTGCTTGGCTAATACACGATGCCCTCATTTGACCACAGTGCTTGAGTGTAGGCAGTATTAAGTACCTTATTTCATAGACAAGAGATCTGAGGGCCAATGAATAACCAAATTTCCCAAGGTCACTTGGACAGTAAGTGCCAGGTCTGATTTTACTGCAGAGCCAGAGTAGCAAGTCCCAGAGGCCCTACAGTGCTATGGGGCAAGGCCAGAGCAAGAAGAGGCTTTACGGTCTGAACATCCACTCAGTGGTACCCAGAGAACCCAATGAACATTTTTGAAAATGCCCCAAATCAGAAATGCTTATTGGAGAATATTGAGAAAATTCAAAAAGAAGGGAGAAAGGAAAGAAGGAAGGAGGAAGGGCGGAAAGGAAGAAAGGAAGACATGGCCTGAAAATGGCCATGGCTGCTACTTGAGTATACACTCTTTCAAACTTTTTGTTTTATATGAACCTATGCTCTCCAAACCTCCAGGCAGAGGCTAATAATTAGCAACACTTTATGGACAGCTCTCCCTGAAGTAGGACATGCCTCCGCCACCTCGTTTGAATGGCTGCATAGTATTCTATTGAATAGGTAAATCATAAACATTTGTTTCTCCAGGACTTTGGACTACTTCTGTGGACAGGCCCTCTAGGGACTCCAGGAGCCCAATTATGCTGCAGGAAATGAGTCACAATCCATTTGTAATTGCTGGCCTCTTTCCTTCCCTTCACTTGCTCCAGTGAACCATGGAAACATTCCCTGGAGGCCTGGGATGTAGTGCGGGAGGTTAGATTCCCAGAAAAGTCAGGCCTAAGTAGCTGATAGTCTTTAGAAGTAGAAACAGGGGAGACGCGGGCCAATAGGAATTGTTCTTTTTAGATCCAAAAACATTTTATTGAAAAACAACCTAAGAAAAAGGGCAGCAAAATGTACTGCTCCCTCCCAGCTGCTCTGTGGGCCACCTGCAGGAGAATTAGCGATGGGCACAATGGAAATTTGTGGGCTTGAAGGTTTTGCAGTTGAGCTCAGTGGGTTATTTCTCTAAGGTTTTGGTAATTAAAGCATTATAACAGTGAAGCTCAAGTCAAAGTTTAGATGCCTTTGTGGATAACTCAGGTTCATTTTGGAAGTTTACCACAGAAGGCAAAATGCCTGGGAGCCACATTGAAGATGGAAAATCTGGCGAATTTGTGGCCAGACCAGTGCCAATGTTGGAAAAATAACTTGTAGTAGTCATATCTCTAAATGACTATGGAGGCCTTCTGATAAGTAAAGTATAGTAAGTGATTTTCTGTACTGGTTTGCTTTAAAACGGCGTTTTACTTCAACAACTACTTAAACTGCTGGGTGTTAGCCAAAATTGCATTGCTTGGAATGAAATGCTGTGAGAATTCTTCATAAACCCCGGCAAGTCCAGAGGCTCCTGGGTGATATGTGAAAACAAAACCAGCAAAACAACTAACGAACACGAAACCAAATAACACCTTGCCTTATTCTGGTTGAAAAGGTGTTGAGTTTTAGCCTTGACTGTGTTCATCCAACAAAAGATGGTTTTTCCAACAGAGGTTAAAATTGTTTGGGAGGCAGTCTGTTCCCTTCCTGTAGGGCCACTTTAGCAAGCTGTCCTGTGTGTACTTGGTGACGGTCATACCTCCCCACCCCGGCTCACTGTACTTGGCTGTCGAGCACACACAGCCCGTATCCATCCCAGTGGATTCAAGTTCAAGCTCCTTCTCTAGCCCACGGTCAGACCCCCCTTTCCAATCAGTTCAAGCTAGGATTCAACACTGAGACCTAGCAGCCATTGTAGAGCTAGTTTTTACTTTGATTTCTGAACAATGCTCTAAACTGGTTCTGTGGCTTTCAAAGAGCTAGGAGACCTCATCCCACCCTACAGCGTTACTTTAGATTCAGGGTGATTCTGGCCAGTTCACCCAATTCTCCCTCATTTACATACAGTTTGATCTTCTCCAAGCAGAGTAGATGTCTCTACAAATCAAAGGTCCTGGTTCCCATTTGAAAGTTAAATTCAGTCAAGCTTTGTAATATATCTACCCTCAGGTTAGGAAGAAAGCTTGGCTATCTGTTCTGCCACAGGGGAATGTGAGATCAGGGTCTCTGTGAGCCTCTTATTGTCACAGAGTGGCTATGAGAGCTGTTTGCAGCTGTTTGGGTTGCTCCCAAGGACCTCTTGAGCTGGCAGCACCATTAACCTGGAGAAGTCAAGCTCCAGATGTAGAAAACAAAATAGGGTGAAGAGAATTTGCTTTAAGCTGTTTTCTCTTCTATAGTTTCTTCACTCCACATCATGCTATGTTGCTAAGAAGAAAAATGGTGACCTTTGAACTTCTGTTTTGAAGAAGCCTGTTCTTTGTTTTAAGGAATGAGAAAGATGTACCTACTGATTCTTCATTTGCATTATGGTTAATTTTTAAAGGTATCTTTTTGGTCTAATAAGAACTATGTGGGAAATGGAGTTTTTCCAGTGTCCTTTCAAAACTTGATGAGAACATATTGTAGAGAGGCACATGTCTGGTCTTTCATGGAATATAGAGTTCTGTTGTTGCAGAAATCGGTCAGTTGAGAAACCAAGCACCACACTTGGAGGCTTGGAGAACTCAGGTTTATTAAGCCGGCAGCCCCAGACGAGCTAACGCTCCAAAGTTCTGGGCCCTGGGCTCAGGGTGAGCTTTACTTTTACAGGGGTCTGTGCATATGTTTACAGTCAGCATTGGTAGATTGGTTACTTGATTTACAGAGCAAGGAATTTTCCAAACAGAAACTTACAAGAGCAGGTGCAGAACATTCCATGTTTAGCAAAACATCCTATGGTTACATTTGATCGCTAAGTCATCCTGTTTCTGTTTTTCCTTTTCGGTGCAGCAAGCATATTTTACAAAAGCAGAAGGAGCATGGAGTTATTTTTAGCTTGGTGCAAGTTTCTAATTTTCCTCTTCACTGTATCTCCAAAGTGTGTATATATTGCTGCAGAAGTATGAAGACCTTCTAAATGCCCAACCCTCCTACAGTCTACATGGTGAATACATCATTGTTCGAGTTAGACTCTTGGCATCATTTTAACTGTAACTTGAGGTATTGATACCACTACCTGCCCATTTGACTTTTTTATGGACTTCCCTAAAGATATCCCCTGACACCAATGACTGACTGTCATTCCACTGGAGGAAATAGATTCTATTATTTTTCTCTTACTGTCTAACAATATTTCCACAAACTTATGCATAGCAGCTTAAAACAACACACATTTAGTATCTCACAGATGCTGTGAGTTAGGATTGTAGGTGTAAGTGGGTTCTCTGCTTCAAGGTTTTACAAGGCTGCAATCAAGATATCAGCCAGGGATGTGGTCTCATTCAAGACTCGCCTGTGGAAGGATCCACTTCCAAGCTCATGTAGTTGTGGGCAGAATTCAGCTCCTTGCATCTGCTACATTTCCTTCCTGGATGAAGGCTGTAAACTTCCCTTAACTCCTTGAGACAGCCCATAGTTTCTTCCCACATGGGGCTCCCCAAGATAACTGCTTGCTTCTTCAAAGCCAGCAAAGGAGAAAGAGACACAAGCAAGATCTGTACTAAAATATTTTACAATGTAATCACAATCATGTACATGTAATCATCCAATGGTGCATTTAAATACATCTGATTTGTAATACACAAAGTTTGTCCTAAGTCCTGCCCTGTAATATGCTTAAATGTGACTTGTGTCTGTCGTTCCTGCATGGGAATCAAAACCCTTGAATTATTTATATCCTCCAAGATCAGAAGACAGTTCCTTTGCATGCAACAAACTTTCAAAGAACTGTGCTAATCCTGGGAGGAAAACTTTGCAAACCATTGTTTCCACTTTGATGTGCTAGCTTTAACCCTACATTCAAAAGCAAATGTCTCTCTATTCATATTTTTATGAGATCACTGAGGAATGGAACTGTCATAATCGTCTCCTCTAATGGGTCACACTTGTATGCAAAGAACATCAAATTATTTTTATAAAAATGTTAAGTCTCTAGGTTTTTTAAGAAAAGTATTAAGTGGAGGATTGTCAAGTGTGTGCACTGCTCTTCTTACCAAGTCTATCAATATATTTTCAAGTTGGTTGCAACCTGATTCATCCAAGATTAGCCAGCTGTCCTAAGTGAGTTTTTTGTTTGTTTTTTCTTCGAAGTTTGTGTGGCCTTATGAGAACATCCCTGGGGAGGTCTACTAGCAGTTCTCACTGTTAAATACTGGCTTGATTGCCACCCTCCTGACCTCCTACTATACAAAATCTGTGATTTCTTTGGGCATGGAGGAAATCCTCCCATTGGTGGGAGTGGTTGGCAGCTCCTGATATGAGATCACTGGCTATTTTGTCCAAGGTGCAACATTTCCCTTTGACCTGGTAATGCCATTTCTAAACTCACAGCATTTTCAGAGGAGATTAAAAATGCCATATTGAAAAATGGGTTAATCTGGCTATTTTAGTAATTTTAAAATCCTGAACTCATTGACTAATGAAGATGTGATCTTCATTCTTAACTGCTTTAACAAAAAATATCACTTGTTTGATAAAAATTTCAGTCTCAGCAAAACTCATAAAAGGTATATTTTTGAGCTGTGACCCGAGCGTGTCAACCATTCTTCTCCTTCACTCCTTCCTCGGTAACCTTAGTGTGTCTACATTTCAATGCATAATGTTCAGTAACTTTAAAACTGGCTACAAGAGAGTAGATATTTAGATCCTTGAATCATTCTTCAGGATGTTTCACATTTCTAATATTTCCTTCTATCCTCACACTTTTGGGGGGCCGCTTGTTTCTTCCTTGCCATTCTTACTTCCCTCCAGAATCTTCCTTTTTGTTGCTTGTCCATACAGCTCTTGGATGTGTGTAGGGATGGGGGTTCAGGGTGGGTTGGGTGGTGATTGCTGTTCTCCCTTCCCTGGGTTCCCTCCAGCCTACAAATTTAGGAACTCTCCCTTTGCTGAAGTAGCAAGGAAGTCACTGCATTTTCCCTTTTCTCCTCTCCCTTCTGTCTTCCCAGGAGTAGTGAATAGTGTCAGGCTAGACTCTTGGTCCCTGGTACCTTGTTGGGTGGGTCTAGTGGGGCCTCACTTCTGTCTCTCTTTGCCTCCCACATGTCTCTCTTTGTGTCCACATGTTTATCTCAGTCTTGTAAGCCACCCCCCACCCCCCCGCAAGGAAAGATCTTGCCCCTGGAGCGAGATGGGGTTCAGTCCTGTAATTGTCCAGTTGCTCTAAGAACATCTCTTAGGTGAATGGGGAGGAAGCCATTTGGGTTGCAGATCCAAGCTGCCTTCTCAAATCTTGCTTAGCTGTGATACACTCGTGTTTTGGTCTCTGATAACAGAGTCTTTTAAATTTACCCCTCACCTAGAGGAGAGGGGGTGTTATGAATTAATATCCTCAAATACCAATAAAGTGCTATCAACCTGGATCTGCCCCCAGGAGAGAGACAGGGAGGAAGGCAATGGGAGTCTTGTGGGCAGCAGAGCTTGAGAGCAACTTCATGGGTCCTGCTCAGGAAAGCAGAAAAAAAGCCGGATGTCCTGTGAAATGAGGGCATTTGGGATGTGGGCCACCAAGCCAAGTTTATTTCTTCCTGATTCCAGCCAATTCACAGGAGGGGTACCAAGGTTTCAGCAAAGACTCTGGGCAGGAAGCCAGGCTTGAGAAACCTACTGAAAACTTGCCTGGCGCGTGCCTAGGGCACGGCTCAGAGGCCCAAAAGGTGGACATCCTCAGTGAGTCACGATGACAGAAGACTAGCGGGCCACAGCCCTGAGGGAAGCAGGCTCACTTGCAGCGTCTATGTAGTGATTTCCAGTGTATCTGAGGCAGGAACAACAACGTGTCCCCAGACTGCCATCCTCCAAATTAAGAATCATGACTCTGACCAACCCAGACTTCAGCGAGGTGAACACAAGGATTCCGTTGAAAAGAGGGGAGGGGGCCCTCTACGACCAGGGAAGTGCTGTGGCCATGGCAGCATGTAGAGAACAGACTATCCACATAGAAGCTAACATGCTCTGCTTCACCGAGGGGCACAGCATAAAGAACTCCCCCACCTCCCGCTAGCATTGGCTGAGGTTTTGGGTGAGCGAAGATAAATGTCTTGGGCAGGCAGGAAGGGAAAGGAGGGCCTTTATTAGTCCCACTTTGTTGATGGGAGCAAGTTTATAGAATGAGATGCCTCAAAACCAGAGGAAATGCAGTGTCTGACCCTGGGTGCTTCAGTGAGGCCTCTATAAAGCCCCCAGAGAAACGGTGGACCCTGTCACCACGACAATGTCACCAAGAGCAGCGGCTCCAGCCTGAAGGGACCCGTGGTTTTGACTCCCTCTCTGCAGCCCCCTCCTTTCTCCTGCAGGTCTGTGCTTGCTTCAGAGAGTGTGGGGCAGATGGAAGGGGCTGCAGGGCTGCCTGCCGCCCTTGGTCCTAACTGGGTGCTCATTCACCACTATCTGAGGGTGACTTGTCCTGCAGCCCAGGTCCTCCTGGCTCAAAAGCCCAGGAGGCGGACTTCCTAGGTGATGCAGTGGTTAAGAATCCACTTGCCAATGCAGGGGACACAGGTTCGAGCCCTGCTCTGGGAAGATTCCATATGCCACAGAGCAACTAAGCCCATAAGCCACAACTATTGAGCCTGTGCTCTAGAGCCCGTGCTCCACAGCAAGAGAAGCCACTACAATGAGGAGCCCGTGCACCACAATGAAGAGTAACCCCCGCTCTCAGCAACTAGAGAAAGCCCGTGTGCAGCAACAAAGACCCAACACAGCCAATAAAAAAATTAAATAAATTAATTAAAAAAAATAAAACTCACAAAATCCCTGGAGGCTTCTTGTTATCATCATTGTCACAGCCTTTTTTCACAAAGTAATGAGCATCTTTGCTCACTACCAGCTGTGTGATCTTGGGCAAATTATTCAACCTCTCTGATCCTCAGTTTTCTTATCTTAAAGTAAGAGATACAATACTTCTTTCAGGATTTATGTGCAGATTAATTTGAATAGTATAATATTTGTATAGCACTTAACACAGCATCTGACCATAAGAGGCATTCAATAAGGAAGAAGTCATTATTACTATTACCAGTGTTCTAACACTGTTATTGTTGTCATTGCTGGTGGCTTATTTAGACTGCCTATGCTAATGTGTTTGTTATACACCTCTATGTATATACAGTGGACCCTTGAACAACATGGGTTTGAGCTGCACGAGTCCACTTATACATTGATTTTTTTCACTAAATTACGTACTACAGTACTACATGACCCATGGTTGTTTGAATCCACAGTTGTGGAATCACGGATAAGGAGGGCCAACTGTGAAGTTCCATTCGGATTTCCGACTGCATGGAGGGTCAGTGCTCCTAAACCCTCATTGTTCAAGGATCAACTCCACTCACATGCATACAAAGTAGTTTCTGCATCCAAACACTTAGATCTTTTAATGACCAGCACTTATATGCTGAGGCACAGCATGTACAACTTATGTATAGGCTCTATCTGTTATTTTCAGGGTAACAGGATCAACATGCAATGAAATTTTATTCCTATAGCTAGTTTTGGGATAAAAGAGCGGTGTTTGAATTTTAATTCCCCATTTTCACCATACAGTTGGTTTGGAGAGGAAGATGGCCATTGCCTCAGGCTAACCAAGCTGCTGTAACAAAATACCATAGCCTGGGTGACTTAAACAAAAGGAATTTATTTTTCATAGTTACAGAGGTTGGGAAGTCCAAGATCAAGGTGCCAGCCGACTGGGTTCCCTAAAAAGATCCTGCTTCCTGGCTTGTAGATTACCACCTCCTCACTGTGCCCTCACATGGCAAAGCTCTCTGTTACTTCTTCTTACAAGGGCACAAATCCCATTATGAGGGTCCCACCCTCATGACCTCATCTAAACCTAACTACCTCCAAATACCATCACAATGGAGGGTTAGGGCTAAATTCAGTCCATGGCAGGCTTGTTTAGCTGTCTCTAATCTAAATTGGTCCAAAAAAGGATTTGGGTATTTTCCAAGATGGAGAAAGCAGCATAAGTGGGTTTAGCATTATGTGATACATTCTCTTCAGGAAACAGATCTAGGGCAAAAAAAAAAACTCACTGGCTAGTGGTTATGAGACCATGACTGTTTACTTTTGAACTTTCAGTCATTTTAGAATACCCGCGCGTCAAAAGGCACATGGAATTCAAATCCCATCTGGGCCAACAGGCTCAGATTCCTAAAGAGCATAAACCTTTGGCATCCAAACTAATGAAAATCGTTAATTAACCAACAGGAGAAGACGTGGTGTTAGAAATGAGTTACACATTTTTCATGTTGTGTGAATCTAGAAAAGGTAATATAGGGACAACGTGAATGCACCCAACAACTGGCAAAGAACCAGAGAAAAATTAGAAAGCCTCAAAACCATGAAAAAAGAATAAAAACTGTTTAGTGACTGCTGCTGAGGTGTATTGTTTTATTTAAACGTCACAACAACTTTTAAAGAAATGTTACTGTCCCCATTCTACAGATAAGGAAACTGAGCACTAGGGAGTTTAAACAACTCTCCCAGGGTCATACTCGTTTTTAAGTGGCGGAGGGGCTCTGAAGTTTACACTCTTTGAAATAAACCATATGCCACTGCGGTCTCTATTGTATTAGCACCATTACTGCTCTAGTCAGTTGTACTGTATACAGACAGCACCATTTTAAAGTATAGTAACTGAGGCAATGTAGAATGGGAGCGCGGAGGTGGGGGCACATGGACAGGGCATTCAAAGGACTCCCTGGGATTCTCTCCTCTTAGAAATCCTGTGATGGGTTTCTGAACCATATATATTTTGCTGACCACCAACCCATCAGCCATGTTTCAAAATAATACCTGGGCACTTTGACAAGCTGACACTTTTAAAGCAACAACAACACTAAATACAGCAGTCCCTCAATACCTGAGGGGGATTAGTTCCAGGAGCCTTGCAGATACCAAAGTCCAAGGACGTTCAAATCCCTTATATAAAAGAGCACAAAATTTGCATATAACCTACACACATCCTTCCGTATACTTTATGTCATCCCTAGATTACTTATAATACCTAACACAATGTGAATGCTATGTAATAGTGCAGCAAATTCAAGTTTTGCTTTTTGGAACATTCTGGAATTTTTAAACAAAATATTTTTAATCCACTGTTGGTTAAATCCACGGACATGGAAGTCACAGACAGAGGGCCAACTGCACTTTTCATTTTCAATAAATTTCTTATTTAAAAGTGCAATCTTCAGAGTCCACATTCTAAAATACAGCAATGATTCCATATGTCTGAAGCATCTTCACTTAAACACCTCACCTCTCTGGGCTTCAGCACTTAAAGCCCTGCTCCCTGACCCTGTGTGCCGAGAATGGAGCAGAGTACTTTCCATTGAAGTGATCCCCACAGCCACCCTGCAAGAAACTGCTACCCACACCCTCTTCTACAGATGAGGAAACGAGCTGATACACAGAGAATTTTAATAACTTGTCCAAAGTCATGGGGTGGAACCAGAAACCAAACCCAAACCTCGGGCTTTACAATGCTGTCCACACTGCTGGACTTTGTTACGAAGGGGCAGGTACGTTCCTGGACGGGGCAAGAACCTGCAGGGGAGATAGCTGGGGGCTGGGAGCATTTCTCCTGGTAATTGTTTGAAAAGCCTTCACTCCACGTGGGGGCTGATGCCTCTGACTTCCACATTCTTAGAGTAGGAGCAGCGGCTACTAGTGAGGCAGGAACTCTTCCGATGGCAACAAGGAGACCCCCTTGGTCTAGCCTGCCAGCCCGGATCCTGTCTGGCAGGTGCATGGCCACATGCCACATCCTGTCCTGGCCTCCCGGCAACAGCAGAGCAGTCAGGTCACTTACACGTGGCACTAGAAGGTTTGTGTTCACCTCCAACTCTTCCCCTCCGTGTGAGCGTCAACTAACGCTGCTCATTTCCCAATGTTTTTCCATTCCACGGACATGTCCCCTCCCTTATACCTATCAGGCAGTTAATAACTGCCGTGTAAAACATTCTTTCATGTGTTTACATGGGAGCAAACAGACATAGCAAGATTCCACACTAACAATAAGGATTATTATTATCTTTATTTTACAGAGGAGAAAATTGGGTATCAGAGAGGTTAAGTATTTTGCCCAAGGACACACAGTTAGGAACTGTGCTGACTGATTCACTGACTGGCTCCAGAGCCCTGACACTGCCTCGACTGGGTCAGGGGCACAGACCAGACTAGAAGCATAGCATTCCTGCATTCATTGCAAAGCCCTTTCCATCATTACACTGCTTTCCTCCCCGAGATAAACTGAACATTATGTCACCTTTTGCTAACACACCTCAGTGCCAATGTTGTCAGTGTGTTATTCATGTGTGTTGAAGAAGCAGCTGCCAAGGGAGGTGCTGTGGGACACAGAACCATTGGGCGCTGGCCATGGTGACAGCCCAAACCTGACTTTCTTCAGATGGCTCTGACTGAGCTTGCTTTTTAGTTCATAACCTCTACCGCTTCAGTTAGAGTGAAACATGTCTTTTATTTACTTACTTACTTATTTATTTATTTATTTGGCTATGCCGGGTCTTAGTTGCAGCATGCAGGATCTTTGTTGCGGCATGCAGGCTCTTAGTTCCCTGACCAGGGATTGAACCCGGGACCCCTGCATCAGAAGCAGAGTCTTAATCACTGGACCACCAGGGATGTCCCTGAAACACGTCTTTTGTAGCACAACCAACCTTCCTGCAAAATTAATCCTCCAGCTGAAAGATGACACAGCCTCCTCACAAGCAAATAACTTCACCAAAGCTCATGTGGCACTGCTAACTGTGCACAGCGGCGGTGAAAGTGCAACAAGTGTCTCCTGGTCAGGGGCATCCTCACGTCTCCCTCACCCTGAGTTTACTCTTGGGCATTTGTTGGTTGTGTCCCTGCTTTCCCCTTCTCTAGATGACGGAAACCTGATGCTAATTAGGTGAAAACCCTCTTTCCCCAGTTGTGACAAGTGCTTCGGGTAGACTCGACCCCACTTGAGCTCCAGGAGAGACCTGTTCACTTAAGCTGATCAATTAGCAGGAAGTGGTTCAGGCACTGGCCTGTAATACCATCCCTGCAGCAGAGTACTCCCCTTGCTCTAGTGATGGGTTCAAACATGAGCCCTCCACCCAAGCTGGTCCAGGCCAAGTAGATCTCCCAGTTATTGCTGAGAAAACGAACACAGAGACTCCCTTCCCTAGACAATGTGGTGTGAGGGTGACAGTCCTGTGGAAGTGGCAGCCACTTGCCACCATCAGGGGAACATCTGGAGCTGCCACAAGAACTTTGGAGTCTGAGAGTAAACCTGAGCCTGTGGAAAACAGAGAGAAAGACAGAGAGAGCCTGTGTCCTTGCAGACATGGCTGAGCTGCTGGATCAAGCCCCACTTGAAGCCAGCACCTCTCCCGGCTTTTGAGTTATGTGAGCCAGGAAAGTCTCTCTGTAGTCTAAGCCAGCTTTCTGTCCTGTAACACAGAAGGCTGTGCTCCTGTCCTTGACGGCTGCTTCCATGACTTATTTGTCTGTGTTTCCTCCACATCTGGTAACACTGTGCTTTGCTCAGACTAGGTGCAAACACAGTTTGGCAGAGTAAAAGTACTTCATTATTCATCCCTCAACGCATCTGTGAAACTAGCCTGTGTTGCTGTGGTGCTCATGCTCTCCCTTGACTCACAAATGTTTTTCTTAGCTAGACCTGTGCACTAATCTGCCATGACGAGGCTGAAAATATTTACAGTTTTCTAACACACACTGAATGCTGCAGGGAGAGAGCACATAAAGAAAGTGAGACTTGTGAGCTGTATCGTGTTACCTTGAACAGGAATGATTCTGGCCCATCAAACACTATTGGGGCCTTTCACAGAAAGCTGTGTTTTTATTTATTTGATGGATCCTTTACCCTATAAGGAATTGTCACATTAAAAAGAACTCCTTGGGAAACTTCAAATTAATTAGAATTTTCTATACAACTAAAGGAATTAAATTCTTAGAGTCTATTGCTAGGGTGGAATCTTGACATACAATTATTTTACTGAACCATGTATTTTTTTTAGTGCCCATCTCTAAGGAACACAAAAGCTTTTATAGCTTTTTGCACAAAGGGCTGTGATTTTGATGCCTGAAAAATACCTGTGTCACCTTAAGCGGGTCTTTTAACTTCTTTGGGCCAGATCTTCCTCTGTAAGATACAAGACTGGGTCTCAGGAAAGTTCTCTGTGTTAATATTACTTAGCTGTTGGCACTTCGCTGGTGGCACAGTGGTTAAGAATCCACCTGCCAATGCAGGGGACACGGGTTCCATCCCTGGTCCAGGAAGATCCCACATGCCACGGAGCAACTAAGCCCGTGCGCCACAACTACTGAGCCTGTGCTCTAGTCAGTGAGCCACAACTACTGAAGACTAGGCGTCTAGAGCCCAAGCTCCACAACAAGAGAAGCCACCGCAATGAGAAGCTCCCACTCATCAGAACTAGAGAAAGCCAGTGCACAACAACAAAGACCCAACACAGCCAAAAATAAAATAAATTAAAAAAAATATTACTTAGCTGTTTATTATACACAGTTGGCATTTTGAATATTCAGTGGTGGTTTCTTCAAGGGACTCAGAAGTGATGGGAATTTTCCTCAACCATGACGCGCCTTGTCCGGAGCCTGGAGCACGTGGGACCATCATGAATGTTGGTGGAAGAGAAATTGAAATGAGAAGGAAAGTGCCAAACCTGTTTGCATCAAGCTATCCAGAGAACTGGTAGCTTGAGCACTACCTCTGCGCTTTCCTCTGGCTAAGGGGGAAGGCAGGAGTGTATCTGGCCCTCACCTCAGATCGCTTATCTGTTTGCAGAGACAAACCCAACGCGTATGAAATAGTAACAGAGATGACAGTTCACAATTAAGCGCCAGTGTGTATGGCGTAGACGGGGAAGGAGTGAAAGAATTCAGGGGGCTAGGCGACTCAGAGGGTGGAAGAGGTCAGGGGAGGTTTCCAGAAGATAAAGGACTTGAGATGATCCTCAAAAAGAAGGATTTGGCACATACGTGTGTGTGTGTGTGTGTGTAGGAAGGAGGCTCAGGGAGTTAAGATAAAATCTAATGTTTGAGTCTCTGCTCTGCCTTCTGGTTCAGTAAACTGGGACTCCTGCTTGCTACTGTATTTTTAAAGCTTTTCTACTGCTGTGGAAAATCACCACTCACTGGGGACAGAATATTACTACCCTGACTTAAGTCTCGGCCTCAGAGTGTGCACATTTCCTGCGTGGCGAGACGACACCACCAGTAACATAACCTGTCCATTCAGGAGCCAGTAAATACATAAACCTTTACATTCCAGATGAATCCATCCAGCCTTGGACAACGACTCATGGCTTGTACTGCTAGGTTAAATATTAGTCAAGGGTGCCTAAGTCAGCTCACGCACTGCGATTTCTGGAGGAAAAGCACGTCAGCCGTGAGCCGGGTCTGTGAACACAGCCTGGGCTCCTAAAATGAGATCGCATGGACGTGAAGCAGGAGAAAGAGAGGGGAGAAGCCATGTGAGTAAGATGCTTTCAAAACACTGCAAACCCACTCACCCAGATAGAGTGGAATGCTGCCCACAGTCATCTTAAAAGTTAACACAAGTCAACAGGGAGCTCCTCAAGGACGCGTCATCTTCATTTATATTCTAAGAGAACTGTATTCAGGAGTACCTATAATAATATCAGCTTCCTTTCTAAAATGCTGTAGGTTTATATTCCTTATTGATATCAAGTCTATGACCCTGAAAGGGAGGCCTCATCTTCATTTTAAGATGAACAGAACAGGTGTCAGAGAAAAATTCCTTTTCAAAGTTGTACAACTGGAGGTCTTCCCTGGTGGTCCAGTAGTTAAAAGTCCATACTTCCAATGCAGGGGGCACGGGTTCAATCCTGGTCAGGGAACTAAGATCCCGCAAGCTAAGCTCCTGCGTGCCACACCATGTGGCCAAAATAAAAGAACAAAAAAAAAAACCCCAAACAAAAAACAAAAACAAAGTTGCACAGCTGGAAGGACAAGTACCCATTTTTATAATGAGATTGAAGAACAAACCCAAGGATGCACCTGTCTAACCAGGTACAAAGACACTGTAATGACAAAACACTGTTCCACATTGAGGCTTTCTGAAATAAATTACAGTACACCTAAACAGTGGAATACTCTGCGTTAAGATCTATTCTGAGGACCTATGTCTATCAGCACAAAAAGATTTTCATGCTATGTTGCTAAGTTAGAAAAGCGGCTACCGAATGGAATATGGGGTAAGATTCTCTGTTTCAAAATTTAAAAAATTTGCACAGCAAAAACAAAACCAAACCCAGTGACATACACATATATATCAAAGCCTCACTAATAATTGTGGGTGTTTTTATGTTTACCTGTTTCTGTTTTTTGTATCTTAAAATTTTTCTGGCTTGAGATTTTACTTTTGAAATAAGAATTAAAAATCAAAACAAAACAAAAAAGCAAGAACGGAAAAGACAAATTCTACAGGAAAAGCTAAGGGTTTACCTGTACTAAAATGTTCACCGCACTGATTTATCTCAGTGTCTGGAATTTCTACCATTGTCACTTTCTGGTTGAGAAGTATTTCAAAGGACATGAATTCCTGGGGCAGTGCCACCAGTTTCCACTTTCACATCCCTGTGACTTGGAGACAGATGAGCCAACTCCCATCTAGAAAAGCCTGGAGCAGGCCTTGCAGGAAATTCACATGTACCCTGCGTACAGGGGCTGCTTTCAGGGAGGACAGAGCTTCTCAGGCAGGGCCTGGGAAGCATAAACTCCTGGATCTGAGAAGGCGGTAAAAGGAGACGGGAAAGGGAAGCAGGAAAAGTGACGCATCTGCTCTTGGTGCTGGGAGGGAGGATGACTGGATGGATAGAAGATGAACCCCCAGCCTATCTCAGCTGTTGGTCTGAACTAGTGTTAAGTGTTAGTGAAGTCGGCATAAGTGGAATCATGTCTTTAGCCTGGTAAAGTCAAGCCCTGGACCTAGGTGCAGAACTATTCAGAGTGTGGGGCCGGGAGATTAACCTGTGAGGAAGTGGAGGTGTCAAGGTGGAGGCTGGAGTGGCTAGGAGACACTGAGCCCTTGAGGAGTTAACCCTGAATTAACGATGACACCACCTGCGCTCTGACCTTGTTATGTGACATAGTACTTTCTGTCGTTGTTTAAACTAGTACAATCCAGGGTTTCCCTTACTGGCAACAGAAGCCTCCTCGTGAATCCACTCACACTTAATGAGCGCACTTGAGTGCCAGGCATTGTGTCTCGGCTTTGCGCCTATTACTTCATTCAATCCTCACCCAGCCCCACGACAGACACACCGTTGTCAGCCTCTGTTGGAAAACAAGGAAAGGCAGCCTGGGGAGGTTTAGGGACGCACCCAGGTTACACAACCGTGGAGAGGCTGGTCTGTGTTCCAACGCAGACTGGCTGACTTCAGAGTCCCAATCTGAGCCTCTCACAGTGGTTCCATTCTCGTTTCTTATGTATAATTAGGTGACATGCATTGCTCAGTTAATGTACTTTATCCAAGAGTTATTAGTAAGTGAAAAGAAAGAACTGAGCCACAGTTCCCAAGCACATTCTCTCCTTCATGCTCTCTGGTCTCCTCTGCAAAATCCAAACTCGGTGCAACTAGTTTGTTCAGAGAGAGACGCTGGGTGGGAGGGGGAAGGTGAATGGTGGTGGTGGTGGGTGGCAGCCTAAGAAGTTCAACTCCTGGCTCTTGGGCAAGGTACCAAATTCCTAGAGCCTCAGTTTCATCATCTGTAATAGGGGTGGCAGGGAGAGACCCATCTCCCAGACTTAGTGTGCGAGTTAAGAGAGATTCTTACAGTGTATAAAGCATGTGGTATGGAGCCTAGCTAGTTAGAGCCTAGCCAGTTACAGAGGAGAAGGTACTTACTGGAAAACACGGTCCTGTGCTGGTGAGGGACACAGGCTCGGGAGTTCAGGCTGACCAGGACTCCAGTCTTGCCTTAGTTTCCTACTTTCTCCCTAAAATGAAAATAATCATCCGTTATGTGTATTTGCTTGGCCTCCCTTCTGGACCACAAAGTGAGATAATAGTAAGTTAATTCTATACACAGAAAATAGTCCCCATTATCTAGTAGAGAAACAGACAAAAAAGGAGATAGCAGTATGTACATGAAGTTCTAAGATGGAGAAGTTCAGGGTTCAATGGAAACGCATGGGAGTTAGATTCAACCTGGGCTTGGAGTGTCATGGGTGGCTCCTTGGAGGGAGGGATTTTTTTATTTTAACCCAATCTTATGATTTTTTTTTCAAGAAATTTTATTGAGATATAATTGACATACAATAAACTGCGTATATATTAAAGCGTACAATTTGATATTTTTTTCTTATTAGTAATATCTATATGGCAATCCCAATCTCCCAATTCATTCCCCCCAACCCCTTCCCCCCCAGCTTCCCCTACTTGGTGTCCATATGTTTGTTCTCTACATCTGTGTCTCTGTTTTTGCCTTGCAAACCAGTTGATCTATACCATTTTTCTAGATTCTGCATATATGTGTTCTTTTTTTTTTTTTTTTTTAATTCTAAAGCAACCATTTTCACTCCTGCTTTCTCTTTATGTTTATTCAAATGAAACTTGTTCTTCCCCAGCCGCTGGGTGAAAAATTGGGTAACTTCATTTCTAGTCGCTTTTAGGTAAGAGAAATAGCATAGACTTAGAGATTATAGTATACAAACAGCATGCAAATAGTACAAATTTAGAAAATACAAACAGTATACACATAATATGGAAATAGTACAGATTTAGAAAGCGCACTTTTTCATTTGGTAATCAAATTCCAAAACTGGTTTAAAATTGGAGTCTATCTGCTCTCAGTTTGAGCTCTAGAGGGACACCTCCAGCTAGGAAAGGGGGATGTGGCTGGATTTTTCATTCTTACTTCTACTTTCCCAGCCTTACTAACTTTAGTTTCTGGCTGTTGTAGGTGGGGGTATTGGAGAGAGGAGGAAGGGAGTTAAGGGGGTCAGGGGTTTGCAAAAAGTCCTTAATTGATAGATACTGCACTAGGATGAGATGGAGTTTTCTCTGCTTGGCAGATAATTAAACCAGACTCTCACATGGGGCTTGCGTGTGTTCTGTCCGGCTCTCTCATCTTTGACCTGTGTGAATGCCTGAAAATCCAGCAGTAACTCAGCTCCAATTACTTTCCACTAAGGTATTTTTTGGTTTGTTTTTGGTTTTTTTGGTTTTTTGGTTTTTTTTAATTGGGGTAGAGTTATTTTACAATGTTGTGTTAGTGTCTACTGTACAGCAAAGGGAAGTACATTTCCCTGTGCTATACAGCAGGTTTTCATTAGTTATCCATTTTATTCATATTAATGTATATATGTCAACCCCAATCTCCCAATTTATCACTTCCCCTCTGCTTTCCCCCCTGGTGACCATACGTTTGTCCTCTGCATCTGTGTCTCTATTTCTGCCTTGCAAACCAGTTGATCTGTACCATTTTTCTAGATTCTGCATATATGCGTTAATATATGATATTTGTTTTTCTTTTTCTGACTTACTCCACTCTGCATGACAGTCTCTAGGTCCATCCATGCCTCTTTCAATGTCCCAATTTCATTCCTTTTTACAGCTAAGTAATATTCCATTGTATATATGTACCACATCTTCTTTATCCATTCATCTGTTGATGGACATTTAGGTTGCTTCCATGACCTGGCTATTGTAAATAGTGCTGCAACTGGAGGAAGAGATTTTAAGGTGAGCACTGAACCATTGTAGGAGGGACCCAGGTTGGAGTAGGCACGGGGAAACAGTGAGGGGAAAGAGTACTCAGGTCTCAGACTGTTGGGAAAGGAAAATATGACAATGCACGTGTACTGGTTAATATAGTGCCCAGCAATTTGCTCTGTAAATGGCAGTGATTTCCTTATTTTAGAACACTTGAAATACATGTATTTCTCTGTTCACATTTCTAGCTACAGAATGAGTGTTCTCCATTAACTTTCAAGTGGTTTTATGAATCTCACCAACATTATTTACCTATGCTCGTCTAACAAACCATGACCATACTCTGACTGGCGTCTTGGAGCAGCAGTGGAAAGGATGCCCTCCTCCCCTTCCTCACAGATAGTATGTGGCAGGGAGAGCAAAGCCTCACCAAGTGAAGGCAACGAAGGTTGGCCCTTTGCTGAGGTTGCAGAAACCCATCCATAGCTCCCTTCACCAGTGGTTCCATTACTTTTCAGTTCATCTGAGAGGAAGGGAAAATGTAGAATTTTATAATAGTTAAGGGGTCAGATCACATTCACCTTGCAGACATAGTCTAGTGGTGCCTTGTCTTCATTCTTCTTCTGCTCTCTTGGCAAGTAGCCTGCATCTTTTAAAAACATTTATTTATTTGGCTGCGTTGGGTCTTTGTTGCTGCATGCAGGCTTTCTCTAGTTGAGGCGAGGAGCAGGGGCTACTCTTTGTTGCGACGTGTGGGCTTCTCATTGCAGTGACTTCTCTTGTTGCAGAGCACGGGCTCTAGGTGCACAGGCTTCAGTAGTTGCTGTGTGTGGGCTCAGTAGTTGTGGCTCACGGGCTCTAGCGTGCAGGCTCAGTAGTTGTGGCGCACGGGCTTAGTTGCTCCGTGGCATCTGGGATCTTCCTGGACCAGGGATCGAACCCATGTCCCCTACAGGCGGATTCTTAACCACTGTGCTACCAGGGAAGTCCCAAGTAGCCTGCATCTTGACATATCTTTATGATGTTCAGAATAATATCTCCTTGAATCTGATTCTCCACACCCAGTGGATTATTAGGGGAAGACAATATTCAGTTCTGGGAATAACATCTTAAGAGAGAATACGAACAAACGGAAGTATACGCACAGGAGAAAGTCCCAAGAAAGTAATTATAACAAAAGTCAGAAGAGTGGGGAGGGAGGATGTTATGATTTGGTAGGGACACACTGGAAACTTCTGGGGTCTAGCGGTATCCTATTGCTTGACCTGTGATGTAAGTGTTCATTTTACAATTATTTTTTAATTGTATATTTATGTTTCATCTACTTTTCTGTATGTAAAAAGTGTAAAAATAAATTCTATGACCTTCTGAACAAATGGTGGCCTGTCGAGCAAATCATTAATAAAATCATTCTCTGATGAACTTCCAGAAAGAAAATCTTTAGCAAAGAGCTTCTGTTAAGTGCTTAATTTATCTCTAAATTTGAGACCTTTGAACACCACTGGTTTTGCTATTGCCAGGAAAGGCTTCTTTCCAGATACATCAGTTAATCTGACTCTAATTCTCTGAAAAGCAGGTTGGAGGGCTGGAGGGAATACTTTTCCTCTTTGATAACCTGTTTCTTGTGAACAAAACAAGCTGCCAGGATCTGGTGTAGACTAGAAAGCCAGCGTGTTTCTGAAATGAGGCTAATCGTTTTTAGAGAAACTTGGAAACATTAACCAGAGTCCTCAGGGGAGGGCTGCCTGACAGTTTATATTTTTGCTTCTTACTTGTGCAGATTAAGAATAAAACTAGAGATATGCCTTTCACTCTCTTCTACATTTCAAAATCTATTAAACAAATAAAGCAATATTAAAAAACTAAAATAAATGAACACACGTTGTGCATTTTTTCTTGCTCTCATTAAGGATCTTGTGGCTTCATTACTCTAAGTGGATAGAAATTTTCAGGCACAGGTTATCAAATGCCAGAATTATTCCAGTTGGAAACCTTTAAAAATATATATTGATCAGCATCTTACACTTTATAACACAGTCACATTTATATACAAATTTCATGTTTACGAGTGAAAAAGGCAAAGAACTATAAAACTTCGAAGTACCCATAACTGACTACATTCAATATAAATAATACTGTTGTCCCGGTTCTCTCTTTTTTTTTTAATTTTAAAAGAAAATTGTAAATGTCATAGCACAGGTAGACTCAACTCTTCGAAGCTAGAGACGGTGTGTAATTCCGCACGACTCTTGAGTTTCTACGTAACTGAGATTCCAACATATAACAGATCAATTTGGCCAAAAGAAAATCGTCCATTGCTGGAGTTTCATTGCTGGTGAGGAACAAACTCCCTGTTTTCAAAACCAGTACTTACTATCTGTGTTTCTATCAATTGGACCTTGCTTTCTAGAGCTGGTGTATCTTTAATAGTAAAGCCTCCCTCTGGTTGAGTTTCTGAGTCCAATGAATCAAGACTCAGGGAAAAGCTGGAGTATTTCAGAACATATCCCAGAGGCAACTGAGGTCCGTTGCCTAACCAGATGTTTAGGTCTGCCTGCGGCTGCATTTCAAACATTTCTAGGCCCAGAAGTTAGAATTTCCTCTATAACTGTAAGACTGAGTAGAGGTGTCTGCAAATGGAATGTCAGTTTGGGTTTCTATGTCCTGTGATTTCAAAACTGGTTCAGTGCCCATGTTGTAAATTTCACCCTCCAGTTCGAGTTTGGTTTTTTGAGGCTGAAAAGAACTCTTTGATATAAAAGTCAGTTCTGGGATTCTGTTGGGTCAGATGGCTGCTGCTGGGTCCAGCAGTCATGTCAGGGCAGACGTCGAGCATCCAGTGTCTGGCCACGCAGATTACTTGACAAGATAAGGGTCTTATTTGACAACTAACTTCTGGTTGTGCCTGGAGCTTTCCATTTTCCTTTCCCTACAGATTCCTATGTTCTGCAGGGCTCCCACTACCCTTTGGATAAATGTGTGATCGTAACGAAGCTCTAGGGGCATCAGGACAGCCACGTATATGGCTGAAGGTCTTGCCACATCCTCTGAAGTTTTTTCAAGTCTCATTCAGTCCCATAGGCATTGCTCCACTTATGTTTATGCTTCCTGTTCGCATGCGTTTTTACCAAGTGCCGTTTTACAAGAGAAGAGGGTCCATCTGGGCTTCCAGGGCATCCTTCAAGGGGACCACAGTAGACTATCCCAAGCTTTCAAATCTTTTCTTATGGATGGATTTCCTATGCCGCCCCACAGATGGGGGGCCTTCGCCAGGCACACACTGTAGGAGCTTCTCGCAGCGCCCAGGGCCTGAGGGCAGGGCGGGTCCCCATGGGGCTGGGGCGGTGTGCTAGAGCAGGCTGCAGCAGGCCCACAGCTGCCCTCCACCGCCGCAGAGCCGCTGTGGCTCCTGGAGAATAGCCTCTGACCCTCCCCCTCTCTACAAATACTTAACAAACACTAAATTAGAATAAATCACTTTAGGAGTTAAATGTTCCATTTCCCTCAAACCTCCAGTCAAAGAAACAGTTTGCAGGAAATAAGGAGAAGAGAGAAACATGTTTTCCCATGGGAAAGCCATCAGCAAAATCCAGAATGTGCGAAACTACAGAACAAACAACTTGGCTTCCTCAAGAAGTAAATTGGAAGGAAAAAGAAAAAAAAATTAAAAGAGACTTTAGAGCAAATCAACAAAATGCATGCAATTTATGGACCTTATTTGTTTGTATCCTAATTTGGATGTATCAACTATAAAAGAGACATTCCAGAAATTAAAAAGACAATCAGGGAACTTTGAATACTGGCTGGATGTTTGATGATATTAAACTACTATTCCTAATTTTGTGTAAAAATAGTTCCCTTTCTCTAAGACCTGTAGACCAGGTTCACATTGGTTTAGATATTTACTAGGAAAAAACGAAACACACAAACAAACCTGTGTGCTATGGGCCGAATTGTGCCCCGCCCCGATTCCTACGTTGAAACCTTAACACCCAGAGTGGCTGCACTTGGAGAGAGGGCCTGTAGGGAGGTAAAGTGAAATGAGATCATAAGGGGCGGGTCCCCAGCTGATAGACTGGCACCTTAAAAGGAAGAGGAAGCAACACCAGAGCGCTCTCTCTCTGCCCAAGCGCACACCTGAGAAAAAGTTATCTGAGGACATAATGAGAAGGCAGCCATCTGCAAGCCAGGCAGAGAGGCTTCCCCAGAAACTGCATATTTTTGGCACCCTGATCTTGGACTTATTGTCTCCAGAACTGTGAGAAAATAAATTTCTCTTGTGTAAGTGGCCCAGCCTGCAGCATTTCATTGTGGCGATGTGAGCAGACGAATGCCCTGTGCCATCCTCTTCCAGAAGCCACCATCTTCCACATCCTATTTTTTGTGCCTGTGTCCCAGGCACTGTACAGTTTATTTCCTTAAGTTAAATGATGCTGATCACTTAATCCAGTAAACAAATATGAGAACTCCCTATGTGCCAGGAATTAGTCTAGACTCTGGGGACATGGCAGAGAATAAGACAACATCCTGCCCTTTTGGAATTTATACCCTGGTGGAGAAGAAAGTAAACAGCACAGGTGAGGGGATCTTGGTGCCCCAAAGCAAGTCACATTTCAAACTAGAGGTTTAAACATTCTTTCCATTCTGTCAAAGGAACAAGTCAGTGAACATCTTTATGGACATGTTAATCAAGAACATAACCTAGAGGAAGAAACCCTCTCTCTTCCCCTTTGAAAAATTGCCAAATTTGACACAAACCTAAGCAAAATGAGATTTGCAATCTATGAAAAATCTAACTAAAGGGTTGCTTTTTTTTAAATCAAAAACTATCCAAGCAAAAAAACCCAAAAAACCAAAAGACAAACCTCTTTCAGGAGATTATACAATAAACAACTTATCAGACCAATGCTGGGAAAGTAACCCAGGCCTTCCACATGAATGTCTAGCCAAATGGCCAAATTCTGAGAGCCACAATCTTCTCCCTGTGTTGCAGCCTGGAAACTCTCTAGGAGGCAAGCTGGGGCAGTTGTCTCCCTTCTCTCAGTGATCAATGTTTTGCATTGTCTGCTGACCAATATCTGAAATTCATTTTTTTCCCATATTTTATCCAGTTTTTTAGTTGTTTGAGGTGTGTATTTGTTTCCTAGGGCTGCTGTAAAAAATTTCAAACTGGGTGGCTGAAAACAACAGCTAACATTTACTTTCTCACTGTTCTGGAGGCCAGAAATCTGAAATCAAGGTGTCAAAGGATGTTCCTTCTAAGATTCTAGTGGAGAATCCTCTTCCAGCTTCTGGTGGCTGTCCTGGCATTCCTAGAATGTAGCTGTATCACCTCCATCTCTGCATCTGTTTTCACATCAACTTTTCTCTGTGTGCCTGTGTTAACTCTATTTCTCTCTTATAAGGACAGTTGTGACATTTAGGGCTCACCTAAATAATCCAGGTTAATCTCCTCATCTTAAAATCCTCAATTTATATCTCTGCAAATACCTTTTTTCCAAGTAAGCTAACATTTACTAGTCTAGGAATTAAGACTTGATATCTTTGGGTGGACATTACTCAACCTATTACAAGATGTAAGAGTAAATTAGGCCTCTGTTATTCCATTTTGGCCAGAAGCAGAAGTCTGATGAGGAAGTATAGAATGGGATAAGAAAAAGGTGTATAGAGTGAGGAAGAAAGAAATCCCAGGGATTTTGTTCTGCAAATAATTTGTTTTAACATTTTTTTTACTGAACGCCTAATATGTGATGGGGACATAGGATTGAAAAAAATATCCTTGCCTTCCTGAAGCCAAGAATAGAACAGAATTAAGTTCTAGGAAGTACAGAGGTTGGTGAGAAAGTATCTGGAATTTAGCCTGAATTACATTATTAAATCCTCACAAGATGAGTATTATTACCTCTATTTTATGGATTGGGAAACTGATTTTCAAACAGGTCAAGTGACTCGCCCAGTGTCACTGAATCAGTAAGTTGTAGAGCTGGGAATTGAAACCCAGTCTGGCTAACTCTGGAGCCCGGGTCCTTCCTGTGACTTTACAAGGCGTCGCTGTCAATTAGTTTAAAGGCTAAGAATCACCGTGTCTTCTGGGCTCAGAACTCACTTCTTTGTTTATGAGGTCAAGCTTTCTCTCCCAGGGAAAGGTCTAGACTGGTTTCCACAAAATGGGCAAGGGAAGCCATAATTGGGAATATCCATTCCTTGATAACTATTTCCACTGTTGGTCTGAGAACAAAGGATGTTGTATCTCACCACCAGGTTATATGAGATCATGAATGAGGAAAATATGATTAGGATGGATTAGGAAGAGAAACACGGAATGGGAATCCAGCCCAGTAGTTAACATTACCACTACTGACATCAGGCCAGAAAACCTTGCCACTTAGGGGCAACACAGCCAATTTAAATAAAGTCTCAAACTCTGAGATACCTGCCTACCTCCTCCACCAGCCGCCTCTATCACTGCGCTCTGCCAGGTTAGCAAGGCCATTTCTAAGGAAGGAAAAGAATCCTGGTGAATAGGCTGCCTCTCTGTCAACAATGAACCTACTTATTCTCACTATCCTTTCCTCTCAGGTCCCCTGTAAAAGGTAAAGTTGTTTATCATCTATTGCAATACCTCAGAATCAAATGTCAGTGACATCGATACGGGAGGATAAGAGAGCTCATTCAAGGTGAAATGGAGGATACTGTGTGGTTTGTTTATCACACAGCACGAGGGGAGGAAGGGAAACAGGGAAGATGGAGCAATGTCCCTCTCAAGGGGAGATGGGTGAGCCTTGCCAACAGCTGTCCCTTTCCAGAACACCAAAGAAGCCATTGTTACCAACTCTGTTTTAGCCTCGACAGGAGACATCTGATCTCCCTTTAGAGACTTGTTTCCATCACAGAACTAAGCAGTCCATCCTGACGCAGGGGGCCTGGAGATCATACACGCCCGGCCAGCCCCTGCTGAAACGTGGGTTCTGGTGAATCTCTGTCACACGTGATGGGGGCTGCACCTGTCAGGGTGGCCTAGGCTGGTTCCTACAACTCTTGGGTCTCTACGAACGATGGAGGCTGTGATATAGTCGCTCACTTATTCTCTCCCTCTGGCTCCATTTTATTTTGTCCCTTTTCCAGGATTAAGGCCCCCTCATCAAAATGACTGAAAGGCAGATGACAGGAAGAAGAATTTTTTGCTTTGGGTTCTCTGGCAGGTGGGCAGTTGGAAAGGTTCTTGAGGCTGAGTTCCCTGGGCACTGAACTCCAAACTGATCCTGGCATTGAAAAAGATTTGTATTCTTTGACTTTCCTGTTACTTCGTGTAGGAAATTCAGTTGCAAGTTGGGAAGGAAAGATAGCAACCAAGACAAGGTTAGTATTACATGACCCCGTAATGGACAGAGCCACAGGGGACAAGAAGCAGTGGGCATGGAGCCATGGACAGGAATTTTAGTACCTTGCCTCGCGGGTGCGATCTCTTGATGCCCTGGGGGAAGTGGTACACTCACTAGGAACCAGTGCTGACTAACACCCCGTGATTTCACTTCCAAGCTGATGGTGTCTGGGGCGAATTAATATAACACATGAACACCACCCCCTCCCCGCCCTTCCTGCCAAAGTTAATTTTCTAAAAAAAATACCTTCTGGAGAATGAAACGCCCAGATACTCAGTAACTTAAAAAGTAACAATATGAGTGTTAAGCTGACATCCTGGGAGGGAGGCAGGGCCTTAAGATGAGAAGTTTAGTGTGGGCTCCAGTCACCCCGGGGCCAAACAAACAGGCCTTGAACTTCCCAGCAGCCCCAGCCCAAGCCCTCACCAGTTCCTTTGTTCAATGAAACTGAAGGGTGCAATTAACAATTTCCATGACTTGGGCCTCATTGCCTTCAGGTTACAAGAGGGTAAACAAACAGGAAAGAAAAGGGAGGCACCGTTTCAGAAATTATGAGCTTCAAAGGAAGAGAAATAAGTCCAACCACAGGGAAAGTGGTCAGAAATGTGATACCCTTTTCGTGAGAGCCCAGGGAGACCCCAAATTGCCAAACCACTGTATGCAAGCAGGCACTGCTGGTTCTGAAGCTTCCAGCAACCTTTAAATGGCTCATTTATTCTACCAGGGCTGAAGCTGATGGGGTAATTGTCAGGAAAAGCCATGGATCTGACTGATGCTCAGGCAAGCAGGCTTTCACTGTCAGCCAGGAAACCCTCAGTAAATACCCATTGCTACGTGCCGTGCAGAGACCCACGTGTGCGTGTGCGCATGTGCTGGGGGTGGGGCGTAAGGGGAAGGATGGCCCCTCTGTGTTTTTAAATCCAAGCCAAGATTTTTCTTGGCTTGCTGTTTGTACCACAGAGTCATCAGAGAGAGGTGAAGGCATCAAAGTTTTCTACGTACTAAACCCGACACTAAAGAGGAACATCCGTTCCTCCTGTAACTCTAGCTTCCCCAGGCCTCCCCATTCTAGCAGGATTAGATTAATGGTAACAGCCTGAATATCACAGGCTTTCCCTCCCAGGTTCATGGCCCAGCATCCGCAGCAAGTCCCACCCAGTTTCAGATACTCCCCAGTGGGTGTCTCCTGTGACCTCAAGAACAGCCCTTTTACGCTCTTCTGTTCAGGGTTCCCTGGCTGGGGACCAAGAAGTCACCTAAGGGTGGCTGTGCCTCTCCTCACCTGTGCATGGTTCCGGTGTTCTCCACAGTCTAGATTCCCTGGGCCAGGAGGGTTTCCCTTTCCTCGTGGCCCAAATTAGCAGGAAGCGGAGGAGCTGCTGTACTTTCCAGAGTTCTCACGGGGCGAGGCCACCTGTCTCCCCTGTTCTGTCACTTTGCCTGCCGGGTAGCAATGATCAAGCTGCCAGGTCACACATAACTTTGTGAGGACACATCCTGCAGTGTCTGCCTGGAGCCCTCTGTTTTCGTGCAGCACAGGTAAGGATTCAGGAGGCCAGGTAGGAGGTTCAGCCTTCTCAAACTTTACCACTGGGACTTCCTAGGTGGCGCAGTGGGTAAGAATCTGCCTGCCAATACAGGGGACACGGGTTCTATCCCTACCCCAGGAAGATCCCACATGCCGTGGAGCAACCAAACTTTACCACTTATTAGAGTCACCTGAAGGCTTTGTTAAGCCCTTTCGGGCTTTAACCGCAGGCTTTCTGATTTAGTAAATCCGGAGTGGGACCCAAGATTTTACATTTCTAATGAATTCCCCAATGATGCTGATGCCGCCTGGTCTGAGGACCACATTTTGAGAACCACCGTTCCAGATCAGCACTGGGCTGACCCCGGACCCCTATCCCAATGACTGTCATGCTCGTGGCTCCTGCCCACCAACAGGACAGACGTGTCTGGACATACGTGAATCTTAGCAGAAAGCCCAATTTAGGTTTGAGCTGGCACCTCCAATACCATCACAGAAGATGAGAAAAGGCTGATCCTCCCATGTTTTGCTTTTTTTTTTTTTTAAAGATTTATTTATTATTTATTTATTTATTTTTAGCTCTGCTGGGTCTTCGTTGCTGTGCACGGGCTTTCTCTAGTTGTGGTGAGCGGGGGCTACTGTTCGTTGCAGTGCACGGGCTTCTTATTGCAGTGGCTTCTCGTTGTAGAGCACAGGCTCTAGGCGCATGGGCTTCAGTAATTGCAGCACGTGGGCTCACTAGTTGTGACTCACGGGCTCTAGAGCACAGGCCCAGCAGTTGTGGTGCATGGGCGTTGTTGCTCCGTGGCATGTGGGATCTCCCCAGACCACGGCTCAAACCCATGTCCCCTGCATTGGCAGGTGGATTCTTAACCACTGTGCCACCAGGGAAATCCAACCATGTTTTGCTTTTAAAGCAGACATTACTTGCCTGCGTTCTGGCAATTGAGGATTTAGGAACTTCAGACTTGCATGTGGCTGATGTATGAGTGGTTGACCAGCACCGTTCTGGAGGTGGGGCAGGTGGGGCTCACTTAGCTGTTGAAGATGACCATTGGTGTGGTCTCCCTCTGACTGCAGAAAGCATGAATTTGGGGGATAGCGTTTTTTTTCCCTTGGTGAATTGGTAAAGTTAGTGATGAGTGGGAGGCCGGAGCAATGAAATAAGAGGAGCTGTAAGTCCAGGGAGAGGAAATGAAGGGAAAGAGGACTAAATGGATGCCTTGCGATGTGCAGCCTTTGAGGAATACTCAGAGCTATGGTTTCATTGTGGATTAAATGGGCCTTGAGCAAAGCACCTTCCTGGGAGTCTAAACCATGTCAAATATTTCTGTGTTATGAAAAGATGCAAACTAACTTACCTACCAACTGCAACTCAACTTGCTGCAAACTAGAGATTCCGGTCAATGTGCTGAAATTCTTTCGTCAGAGATGAACATTCTTTTGCTCTCATATATTTATCATCCGTCACGCTAAGGGGGAAGCACAAATTAAATCTGGGATTTGCTAGGCTGTTGAATTATTGCTGTTATGCTTGGGTTTCCCATGTCTTTCCCATGGAATTACAGAGCTCATCACCATGGCGTCTGCTGGGCCTGCGATGGATCAAAGCTGAAGTTAGGTTGGAGAAGCCAGGCTCTCAGAGACAGCTCATGTAGTGTGAGGTTTGATCTTTCAGTTTGTTCCAACTTTGGAGTTTGGCTTAAGGTGGCTCTTGGCAACAATGGGACAGGAACACAACTCTGGGAAAGGAAGTGTGTGAAAGCTGAATCTCCCCAATTTCATGAACTCCAGGGATCTTCAAGTTAATCTCATTTAACTTCTCTACTCCACCGATGAGACACTGAGGCCCAGAGGCAATAACCATGCAGCCTGAGTGTGGCCGCCTGGGACTAGTCTGGACTCCAGCACTGGAGCTGCCTCAAGCCAGCCTCCTGCAGAGTGTTCAGTGGCCCACCAGTGCTTGAGGAAGTTAGTGTGTGCTAGGTGAGATCAGTTTAGGAAATGCTAGGTTAATCATTAAATGAACATCTTTTTGGTAGAGTCATTTTAAGCTGTAGTGTGAGATATACAGCCTCTTTTTCTCTCAGAGCATTTTGTAGACATAATATTCCATGAAATTTCCTTTGGGAAATGCTGTGTTATGTACATAATTCTTAAAGACTCCCATCTGGATCCAGGGGCTTCCCTGGTGATGCAGTGGTTAAGAATCCGCCTGCCAGTGTGGGGGATGTAGGTTCGATCCCTAGTCTGGGAAGATCCCACGTGCTGTGGAGCAACTAGGCCTATGTGCCACAACTACTGAGCCCTCATGCTGCAACTACTGAAGCCTGCTTGCCTAGAGCTCATGCTCCGCAACAAGAGAAGCCACCACAATGAGAAGCCCTTGCACTGCAAGGATGAGTAGCCTCCGCTCGCCACAACTAGAGAAAGCCCGTGTGCAGCAACGAAGACCCAACGCAGCCAAAACGTAAAAAAAAAAAGAAACGAAAAAAAGAAAAAAAAAAAAACCCAAAACACTCCTCATTGGAACCATGCCATTTAGAACAGATTTGCCCAAGATCCTGAGGAAAGCAAGGTGTGCTGGGAGTAAGGTTGTTGGATAAAGTACAGGCTACCCAGTTAAATTCTATTTTCAGGTAAACAACAGATACGTGTTTAGTGTAAACCTGTCTCATGCAATATTTGGTAACTACTTACACTAAAAAAATAATTCATTGTTATTTGAAATTCAAATTTAACTGGGGAAATCCTATTATTTTATTTGCTAATCTGGCATTCCTAACTGGGAGAGCTCTGAGTAGAGCTACCCTGGAGATGAGGGTAGGAAGAGAGGAGAGTAAGAGCCTTCAATGACAGGCCACCGTTCCTCTGCTTCAGGAAGGCCCCAAGCACAGGTGAAGTACTAGTCCCTGGGCTCTTTGTGCCAAGCAAAGAGCCCAGGTGCTCCTAACCTGCTGAGATCAGAGGTTCTCAAATATGAGCGGATACTGCCCCTGTTTTGGAAATTTGTGGGGCAGTTTTGGTTGTAACAATTGGAAGAAATGTCAGATGTCCTGTAATGTGTGGGACAGTCCATAGTTCTCCACCTCACATGCTTTTTGTGTCCTACCTAATATTCATATGAGTAATTATTCCTACCTCCCTTAAGTCCCAGCTTATTTATTATATGCAGGTGCCAGTACCAGACAAGCTTCTTTATGTCTCCTAGGGCGGTCCTACTCTAGTAGGTATGTGATGAAATATATGTTATTATATTATGAGTTACTTTCCTTTTATTTATCCTTCTTCTGTAGTTAAGGCAATATATGTGTGTTTAATTATTGGTGGCAGTAGAGGTGAAGAGGAAAATTAGAAACTTGCACTCAGCTACAAATAACTCCATGCTGGTTCTGCTTTTGTAAAATATACTTGCTGCAGGGAAAAAGAAAAACAAAAACAGGATGACCTAGCAATCAAATGTAACCATAAGATGTTTTGCTAAATATGGAATGTTCTGCACCTGCTTTTGTAAGTTTCTGTTTGGAAACTTCCCTGCTCTGTAAACCAAGTAACCAATCTACCAATGCTGACTGTAACCATGCGCACTGACCTCTATAAAAGTAAAGCTCACCCTGAGCTTGGGGCCCAGAACTTTGGAGCGTTAGCTTGTCTCGGGATGCTGGCTTAATAAACCTGAGTTCTCCAATCCTCCGAGTATGGTGCTTGGTTTCTCGATGGACCGATTTCTGCAATAGAGGCAGTATTCTCTATGTCATTATAGGTGAGTAAAATAGGTGGTTGCAAAATATAATAAGAAGGGACTGTTTGATAGAAGTGACTCAGCCATACTGCTTTGCTCGACTATAGTAAAGGTACAGCTTCTGCTTGCTTCTTGTTCCTTGGTTGTACCACTTAGAATCAGGTTTGGCTGCATGTAACCAAAAAACAAAACAGCCCAAAACAGCGGCTCAATGATATGGGTACTTAGTTCTGTTTCACACAAAAGATGTTCAGAGAGGTAGGCAGTTTGGGGCTGGGAGGTTTCATCCTTCCCGGTCTCTGCTCTGCCCTTCATGTGGTCCTGGTCTTCATCATCAGGATGACTGCTGGGAGGCCTTTGCCACTTGGACCGCTCCTTTTTGGAAGCAGCCTCCATTCTGAGGAGGCCAAGCAGCCACAGGAAGGGGTCTATGTGGAGGGAACCAAGGACCCCAGCAAACAGCCTCAATGGAGCTGCCAGCCAGCAGCTTCATCTAGTGCCAGCCAGTGAGTGGGGCTCTTTTTAGCCAGCACCTTCCAGCACCCCAGCTGTCACTACATAAGGCTGAAGAAAACTGCCTGGTTGATTCACAGAACTGTGATAAATGTTAATATGTTGTTGTTTTAAGCCAGGAAGTTGTATTCCTTCCACTTGAGGATAAAGAGTTGTTGTGCAGCAGCTGATAACCCAAACAACATTCATCTATCCATCCAGCGGATTCATACTCTAAGTACTATTATAGGTACCGAGGGTCCAGGTGTAAAAAGACAGAAAAAGTCCCTGTCCTCACAAAGCCTACCTTCTAGCTGCCTCCTTCCCCTAAGCACATCTTTCCAATCTTCATTATTTTCTCCAGGCCACTGTCCCCCATTCTTATATTACAGAGAAATTGGAAACGATTAGGTATGAATTCTTCCAACCTCATTTCCCTGCAGCTACCTTCGCCCAGATTTGCACCACCTCCTCTGCCTTTCACAGCGCCTTGCTCCACTGCTGCCCATCCCATCTCTTGTCCCTGCCAATCCGTCCACCTGCTCTGGATCCTGGCCTTCCTCTCTCTGTGTCTCTAGCTGCTGCTTCTTCATGAGCTCCATTCTTTCATCATATAAACAGATTCAAGTCTCTTCTATTCTAAAAATTAACAAAAAATAAAAAGCTCCTTTTACAGCTATTTTCTCCCTCTAGCTTCTGCCCTCTCGCTTTCTAGAAATTGCAGTTTTCTCACTCTTTCTCTATTTTCTCATTTCCAGTTTACTCCTCAGCCCCTGGCACCAGCGTCTGTGCCACTGAACTTACTCTCAGCCAAGTCACTAGACTTGACTGAGCACCTACTGTGTGCCAGACACTGAGCTAAGCCCTGAAAATATAGAGTGAACAAGAGAGGCAGGGCCCTGCTCTCTTCATCATGTAGTCTAGTGGCGGGGGATGGGGGCAGATGTTAAACAAATTAACTTGGAAATAGAGATACAATTACAAATTGGGGTAAGTGTTTGAAAGAAAATGGGAAGGGGGTATTCTTGAATGGTCAAGGATGGTCTCTAGAGGAGGTGACACAAACTGATAAAGTAACCATTTTTAACTTCCTTGTATTACTTACCTTTCAAAGCATTTGACACCCTCAAACCATTCTTTTCTTCTTCAACTAAACTCCATGCTCCTGTTATGCTGATTTCTTTCTGCAACCCACCCAGCCCTTTCCCCTCTTTCTCTGCCCATCCTTTGTTAGGTATTGTTCTGGGTCCCACTGTCTCACTAACAGTTTCCCCAGCCAGTTTCATCCACGTCCGTGTCTTCAACCGCTGCCAACGTGCTGAAGCTCCCACACCTGTCCATCCAGCCCAGATTGCTGCCCCAAGCCTGTGGCTCATGTATCCAGCTTCCTTGCCAGCGACTCCAACTGGGTTTTCACCAGGCAGTTCAAATCCGGAGCTGAACCCAATCTTCTCCTCCTACCACTCCATGTCCTGGTCAGCCCTGCTTCTTGATGAAGCCTAAAACCAGGGAGCCAGACTGTATTTCTCTCTCTTCCTTTCTGTTGCCTCACCCACATACACAGACATTTAAAAAAAAATTACTAAGTCCTGTTGACTCTATACTCCTTCTCTCTTTTGTTTCTATTCCTCCATTTCCATGCCCATGGTTCCTCTTCTTGTTCAGACGCTTGGTCCCCACCAAATCCCCCATCCCCGCCCCCAAATGGACAGACGCCTCACTGGACTCCCTCCCCCCAGGTCTTTCCTCCAATCAACCCTCTTCTCTGCTATAAGAGAGACTGACATGTCTAACATGTACGACCGATCAGGTCACACTGCTGTTCAGGATTCGTCAGCGGCCTCTGCTCTGGGTCCTGCTCCAGGATTTAGTCCAGCTCCACCAGCCCCCCCAGATCCCCCTCCCCGAGGGATGTGCACAACTTGAGCTTGTGCCCTCGCCCCGCCTCCCATCCAGAAATCCAGAACCCTGGGGTTCCCGGTGCACACGGTGCAGAAGGGCCTCCGTCTGGGTCCTTACTCAGGCCCAGTACGTATTCAGGGCAGGCGGTGTGGCCCTCATACATTCCCCACGGCTCCCCTCCTCTCCTAGCACTGCCTTCTTTTTCCTCTGCTGGCACTGCCCTCCTTGTCTGCCCGTGAGAGTAACACTCCTACTCCTCACTAGGTTTCAGCAGCACGGTCTCCCCGCTGCCCCGGCAAAGCCAGGCGGCTTTCTGTGTCCTTGCTCCACAATGACCGGTCTGCCCATGGCTGTCTTCTAGCTCCTCGGAAGCCATTGCTGGCAGCTGCTCCTTTTCTTTGTATTTCGAGCCCCTCCTGGGCCTGTGGACGCCGTGAATGAAGGAAGCTACTTCTCTTAGCCAAGAAGTGCACCTTGCTTGGCCAGTTTCACCATTGCTTATGTTCACTAGCAGGAGAATGTAGGAAAAGCACACACCAGGATGGACATGTGGTGTCTTACATGGTTAATAGCGTTAGCCGCCCCGCGTATTGAGTCTTTCCTGTGTGCCAGGCACTTTGATTAGTGCTTTATATACACGATCACATGTATCTTCACTATAGCCCCGTGAGGCACACATGGTTATTAAACCTGCTTTACAGATACAGAAACCGAAGCTCAGCAACGTGAAATTCAATGCCCCAGGTCACACGGCCGGGAAGGGAAAAGTCGGGTTCCCATCTCGTGACACTGTCGCGGTCCCTCCTGCTGTCCTGCACGCTGTATTAGAGCACTCTGTCAGCGCAAAAAGTGCCATCGCAAAAAAAAAAAAAAGTGCCATCATTCCTCCTCCAACTATGACAAATGCATTTAAACATATCGAAGTGTTCTTAGGGAAGAAATTCCTATATGATCTGCCAAGACTTTTTCTTAAGGAAATAATATAGGGCAACAATAAAAATAAACAATTAACCTGCCAAATTTTAGCTCCAATTTTATTTAGTATGAGTGTTTGTAATAAGAGACACATTTAAGGTAGTTTTTAAACTTGAGTCTCAAGAGAAAACTTGTTCCAAGGAATTCCTCTGTGTGTATTTTTTTTTTTTTAGATTAAGCAATTAGACTGCTTCTAGAATAGAAACAGAAAGGGAGCAACAGTGTTGTGAATTAAAATTTCTTCCGTCTTACGTGAGCCCGTGAATCCTCAAGATAGTCAAAATACTAATTAATTACTGATATCAATACTTAAGCAGCAGAGGAAAGATTTATCGTGGCACTTATGTGCTTAGCGGCGTCAGAATTATGTGCTAACCTGTGCATCAAGATAAAATCCCCCCGCTGAGGTGCGCGGGAAGGCGTGCTGTGACCACTGCAGCAGAATTAACTCCCTGTGCTCTTAGGAAATGGATGCATGTTAAAGACAAAGGCAAGAGAACATGTTGGCGACAGGCAGAGGCTAAAAGGGAATTCCAGCTTGCCGCTCCATACAACTGACTTAAAATAGGATCTCTGAAATTACGCAGTCAGAGCTAGTGGGAAAGCTTATGGAGGCAGAATCGCACATCGCAGGGTAGACGTCTGTGAAGGTTCAGTGTGGTAGCAGCAGCAGCTGGCCACTGCTGTGTCTTTCTTCCCGCAGACAAAATGCCTGATGGCTTTCATGATGCCTGGCAGATAATTCTAGCGAACAGGTGCTGTTTCCCCAAAGGTCAGCAAGAACTGCACAGAATTCCACAGTGCCCAGCTCATGGCTGTTTAACACTCACAGCTTCCCGATGGCCCTCATTTTAGCTTCTAAAGGAAAGCCTCATTTAGCCTTTTCCTCTCCGGCCCTCATCATTCCCACTGCAAGCCTGAACACCTCTTCTGTCTTGGCTAGTTAACTCCTACCTAACGAGTGGAAAAAGACCTCAAGTATGGAGATATCATGACGTGTTTTTAAGGGTGAATTAACGATGAATAAAAAGCTTTCCTCTGGTGGGTTAACAATAAAAGGTATAAAAATAGCTACTTCTATTTTTATGTGCTCTACGTGCTACGTACTGTATGTCTTACAATCATTTTCGTCTTTACTCCTCACACCAAGCCCGCAAAGCAGGCACTGATCAATCCTGTTTAACAGATAAGGAAACTGAGGCTGAAGGAGACAGAACAACGTGTTCAAGGTCACACATTCAGCAAATGGCAAAGTGTTGAAGTCCAAAGCCCAAGAGCCCCACCTTGAGAAGTGGTCTCATCAGAGACAGCCCAGGCTCACAGGGAAGTAGTACCTGGCCCCGCTTTGCTGAGCACACAGAACAAGTGTCGCCTGTGCCACGGGTTATGTCATTGCTCCCCTTTTAAATTCCTGTGTACGTGCCAACCCCTCTAACAGCGACCATGCTTACCTCTTTAATATCGCCCACTGCAAAGCTCAGGTTGCAGGCACATACCTGGTACTTAATCAATCCTTGTTGATTGATGCTTTTATGTTGTGAATAAGGATTCTCTTCATTCGTTCAATAAACACACACTGAAGCCCACTTCTGTGCTGACGATGTCCTAGTTTCTATGGGAAATAGCAAAATGAAAATGCTACTTAATCTTGCCCTCAAAGAAATCTAGAAAGGTCTCTTTATCCAATATTGGTTCAAGAAACGGCCTTGGAATAAAAAGAACACCGAGAGCTAAGATAGGGCTGGGTTAGAGTGTGTCATCGTTGTTTGAAAAGGGACTAATGTACAACTCTGGCCATATCTGCAGTAGGAAAACGATGCTTTTACTTGTCTATGTAGAAATAGATACCTACCCACCCTCATTCACTAATGCCCTTCTTAAGCATAATCCTCGAAGCCCACTAAATTTGAATAGCTTCTTAGGTGCCTATTAGAGAATGTGATAAACTGTATAGTTTTATACTCCACCACTGAGTCCAGACATAGTTTAAAAAAAAATCAGTCATAATCAACAACAGTCTAAATTTATACTCCAAACACCAGTACTCCATTATTCTACTTATCCACGTTAATATATTCTCGTTTTGATGTGATCCTACCCGTTTAAAATGGGTACCACTCTCTCCTTATAATGGTTTTCGGGTATGTATTCAATTTACTTCTTTCCTCTGTAAGGAAAAATGGCTGTGGATCTCACACAGATGCTACAGAGTAGAATGACCTTCAGCGGGCGGAGATAAACAAGAGCTGCTTTTCATCTCCCAACCATTGATTTTCTGCAAGGCAAACCACAAAGCTGCTTTGAAGTCCAGGAGAGAGCTGCAAGGGAAGAGGGAGATAAAACTGAAGGGGAGAGTGGATTTGAAATAAAGTTAATCTCTGTCCTCTAGGTGTAGATGGCTATTGGCAAAGCTGAAACTGCCAGATTTTATCAAGAGAGAATTTAGATTATTCTTAAAAAAGGGTATTTTAAGCTGGTAAAACTGGGTTAGGGGAAGGGTAGTGTAGAAAACAAAGAGAAATCTGAAAGGATCTTGGGTAAAACTTACCAACTTAGCAGAAATGGTTGCTTTTAATCCAACAGTAGCAAGTGTGTAGTGTACAGTCTTACCACTGTTCATAGAGTCTTCCTTTTGTGTATATTGTATAATAGGACTACATATATGGATTGTAAGAGTCATTATTATTTGTGTCAAAATTTCTTATTTAAAAACAACACAATAGATAAAAGTTTGGCTTAATAGTTTTACAGAACAGTTCGGACTTTTATAAAAATTGTAAACAGGGACTTCCCTGGTGGTGCAGTAGTTAAGAATGTGCCTGCCAATACAGGGCACATGGGTTCAAGCCCTGGTTGGGGAAGATCCCACATGCCTCGGGGCAACTAAGCCCGTGTACCACAACTACTGAGCCTGCACTCTGGAGCCCACAAGCCACAACTACTGAGCCTGTGTGCCACAACTACAGAAGCCCATGTGCTTAGAGCCTGTGCTCTGCAATAAGAGAGGCCACCGCAATGAGGAGCCTGCGCACTGCAGCGAAGAGTAGCCCCTGCTCGTCACAACTAGAGAAAGCCATGTGCAGCAATGTAGACCCAATGCAGTCAAAAATAAATAAATTAATTAAATTAATTAATTAATTTAAAAAATTATAAACATATTACATTTGAATAACACTTTTCCTTTTACAAAATGCTTTTCCATGAGCTTCAACATAAGCCTGGGAGACAGGCTGGATCAGTGCTATTATCCCTGTTTCATACATGAGGAACTAGAGCCTTAGATAGCCTAAGTGAATTGCACAGGGAGGGACCCACTGACAGCCACAGTGGAGAGGACGGAAGATTCCAGGTTTTCTTAATCTTGGTCTCCTTTTCTTGTATGCTTCCTCTAATCTGTGGTTTCTTAAGGGAGAGGAAAAATCTTAACTCTCTCTTCTCTCTCCTCTTTATGAACCATGCATTTTCTCAGGGTGGTCTTTTGATAATTTACTGTTCGTGAGATACTGTTAGGATCTTGAGACATATTTCTTATTCTCGAGGTGTCTGGAGGTTAAATTCTGACAGGGGAGACTGGGGACAGCCACGAAGGATGGAGGTTGAGCTTCCTAAACAGTGCTGCAGGAAGTGGGATTTACCATGATTCTGGTGGGCTTAAGGGTACTTAGTGTTGTGAAAGGAAAGATCCTTGAGAAAGTTCATCCCCTCTCTCAACCATGAGCACTAAACAATTGCCAGCCAACCTGAAACCCCAGCCCACAGTTCTTCCTCATTCCACCCTTCCAAGATCTGGGTAAACAAAAATACACACGCCTTGTGAGAGGCAAGGCATCATGGAGGAGTTAAGGTTTCACTTGCCCTCGAAATAGCTGAATCACTCATGTGCTCTCATGGGGTAACAAAAACACGACCTGGGGCCAAGATTTGTCAGGTCGAGGGTCTATGTTGGGAATGACAGCGTTTAGAGCTGCCAGTGGGATCTTTAGGTCATTTTTATACAACTAATTTATATCAGATATTTAAGTTAGCATTTTGTTCAGATCCTAAAAATCAACTTTTTGTTCTAGCTGGTAAGTATTAACAGCCTAATAAAATTTCAATCAGGCTTTACAATAAACATCTAGCACCTTTTTAAAAGACTCAGTTAATGTCCTAGGCAGGACAAGGTAATTAAAAGGGCTAAATGATTGCAACAATTAATTTCCTCATTAATTTATTCTTTTTGATTTAATAGAATTAATTTAGCTGACAATAATGAACTTCCATATGGATTTTTATATTACTTCACTTAATCAAACAGGGCAGTTTTAAATTCATTTCAGAATGTCATACAATTAATTATTTATAAAGCACTTAATATAGTCAGCTTCTGCTTGAGCTATTGACATCTTATGGGATAGCTTCTGTACATGTAACATCTTGCTTTATGTAAGTTATATGTCATCACTGAAATTTTAAAATAGTTGTTATATTGCTGTATAAGATTCATGTTAAAATAACATTTCCAGAATTTATACTGAAATGAGTGGGTTAAGATGTATATAATTTATTAAAATAATCTCCTTTAAATTATTTCATTCGCTTAACACAGAAACACCTTAAAAAATATGTGATTTACAAGTAAACATATTTTGGAATATGTGCTTAAATACCTAATCAGCACATTTCATGCCCAATAGGTTTTGTAAAACATTAGTTAACCAGCAGCGAGATAAATATCTGTATGTGTAATTATTTCTGAACTAGTTCTTCTGAACCAGTTCTTCTCTATTACCTGGGATGCTGTTAGATTTAATCCCTTTAGGATTCATATTAGCTAATTTAATGTAAAAAGTGGGAGGGCTATTTTGAGGGCTATTTTTAAAAATTAACTTGTTACCAGGAAAACACTCATCTCATGCCTCTTTTTAGGCACCCAACTGAGGCAAAAATCAAGACTACATGACGTCAACAATAAGGCATGTTGCTATGAAAAACATTCTTGTTACAAACTAAACATAGATAAACCACAATTTAGGGGGACTATACAGTCATTGTTATAGTAGCCCCAAAGTAGTTTTGAAAAACTTTTTAACGCTGATCAGCCTCCATCAGATTAATTCGAGAAAATACATAACTCAAACTAACTTCCTGGCTCTGAATCAATATTCTATGATAACCTTTTTTTTTTTTTATACAGATGTAAATGGATAAATCCCTGGAAATGGGTTCTTCCTGCTTCCACTAGCCGCTCAGGGTGGGCCTTCATGCAGGAAGGCCTCTGCAGTCACGCTAGGGCAGGTGGAGGACAGGGGTGGACAACGCTTCTGGGACAAGAACCTCCCTTGTAAACAGGAATCAGGCTCAGAATAAGGAGTTAAAATGGACACACTGAGCACTGCATTAGATGTTTTATCCCGTAATTTGTATTGCCATACATAATTAATGATGCTATGTGAGTGCAGAGATTGTTTTTAATCCTCATTTCCCATTAAGAAAAAGATTCTCTTTCTCGGTTATGCATTAGTATGCAAATTACCCTCTGTGTCATTTGGCCTCAACCCAGTGGTCATATTCCTCACATGTCTTTCAGGTCCTTAACGGCCCTATATGGAGTCCATGGCGATGAACGCCTGGTATATGGGATTATTAATGATCTTAAAGATAATTTTAGAAAAGATATGATATCTGACAAGTAATAAATTATCAGGATTGTTTATCTCAGGCATAAAAAATATTTTTTTTAAGTTAGCAAATGACCTAACTGACCTCTATGTCTTCTCTTTTGTGAATAATAGGCCTAGAAACTAGCTAACTAACCCCCTCCTCTCCTTGTTAGTCCCCCTCTTCAGCTTTCCACACTTGACTGGGAGACTGATAGAAGAACTTTTCCAATTTTTCGAGCCTGGTGCCGGGCAAAGACAGAGATGATAAAGGTTAAAGGCCAACTTTGACTCTGTATGTCAAGGACTTGACCGCAGACAGAAACCATGTGGTTCTCTACGAGAGATGTGTTTTCTGGGTAATGCTGTCTCGGAGTTGAAGAGGTAATTTAATACACAGCAAGAGTTCCTGAGAACAGTGGTTCTTCCCTCAGATCAGGGTAATACAGATACTTAACTGCATTCTTTTTTTTGGAAATCTTTACTTTTGAGTGGGTGAATATGGAAGGGGCAGTGAGAGTGGCATCTGCTAGGAGCTGATAAGTGGCTAAGTGGCACTTCTACGTCATAGTCAACAGTGAGTTTAATCAACATTTTTTTGTGCTTCATTTTTGTATCCTACGCATAATATAACACAGGCCTGACCTAAATTTGACCTGTAATAAATGTGTAATGGGTTGAGACTGGTGTTCTTTCCCTTCTCTATCTACATGTTGTGGACAGAGAAATGTGTTAAGAATCAGGAAAGCAGAATTGTAATTTTGGATCTGTCTTTTACTAGCTATGTGATTTTTTTATAAAATCATTTCACTGTTCTTATTGTTTGCACAATGACATTTGGATTGGATGATCTTTAAATTCCTTTTACCTTCAGGATTTATTATCTATAGATAACATAATGATGGTTAAAATCAGTAGTTTTCTGGAAAATATTATTGACTGGCTTTCAAAAAAATAAAAAAGAATGAAAAGAAAGCCATGATTTATGATGTCTGTCTATTTCTAAATACTCCTGTTGTGGCCAATTTTAAGCTACCAAGGTGAGATCACTGAACGTGGAAATGGGCACATTCAGCTGTTCCAAGCCACTAGGAGCCAGTTCTAGCTCACTATAAGCCTGCAGATAGTAAATGATTCTACCCTAAGAGCCTGAGAAGTATGCTAATATAGTTGGGAAGAAATTAATGACGGTAAACAACAACTACAAATTTCCAGCATTAATGAGAAAATTAATACATGGGTTGTCTCAATTTTTAATACTTTGACTCATGACCACACTGTAACAGTTTTTAAAAAGAATGGTAGGCCATGTAATATTTTTCAAAAAGTCACAAATACATATAAAGACAGTAATAGTTTCAAAAGTTGAATCTTTTAGTGTGGCAGGAAGCAATGTTTAGACTCTAATGCTTTAAATGCATTTGCTGTATCCCCAAGATTAGTCTTAAGCCAAGACAAGACAGTGTTTACATTTCCACCACTCAGAGGATTAATATATGATATCAAGGAATGTGGGCAACACTGTACCTTGGTACCCATGCACGTACTGCTTGTTGGTCACCATGAGCATTAGAATGGAACGCTATTATTGAAATGCTGCAAACAATGCAAACTAAAAATGAGTCCTCTGAAAGGGATGAGAAAGGATATCAAAGAATGTCAATCCAAGAGGAGACATTAGGCCTGAAAGTCACTAGCACAAGCTACAAATATCACAATCTATCTATAGAATATGGAATTTGCCAAGATCCAAGTCTTCATGTGACAAGCACCTATCATAAGATATTAACAAGACAATTACGCAGATAAGATATAAATACATGCAACTTTAAAAAAAAAGGGCTAACTTTTTAAATAGCTTATTTACAATGTGTACTAGTTCTAATATTAAATGAGATAAAACTGGTGTAACCCAAAACAACCAAAAAGAAAAATCTATCACAATACTATCATTTTGCTTCCACTCTTTGGCTTAATGGATGCTATCAAGAAAAATGCATTATTTGGTTAACAATAGGCCTATGTAGAGACAGGAAGTACACCAATGAGACAACTATTTATGACTCTGATAGACTGAAATACCCACAACCCTATGGCAGTCAAGACAGCAGTCTTCTCTCCTTAGAGCTGATTTCAACAGGCGAGACTACTACCTAAGATCCTTTTGAGAGGCTATACCACACTTTTGATACTAATCTCTATAAAGAAGTATTTTTTGGTAATTATTTGGAGGAGGAAACAGAGGAGTCGAACAAATATCTGGCACCAACTTTGCTTTCCAAAAGTTTGATATAATAATTCATTGTTCTTGTTTTTAAATAGTCAGATGAACACATGCCCTAAAGCCTGTCCTAATTTGGGGACTTACTCCAGCCTTTCCATTGAATGCCTCCATCTGTCTACAACAGGAGATCTGTGTTTGTCTTTCTTCCCTCAAAATACCAGGCCATGGTAATCTCCCCTATAGCTTCCCTGATTTGATGCAAACCTATTTCCAGTCATTTCACGGAACAAAGTGTTCTCTGAAACTGTCACCTTGTAAAGTAGTCTCAGTACCTACGCCCTACCAGCAGACCCAAGGCTTCCATCCCTGTGAACATGTTAAAACCTCAATTCCTAGGGCCTACATCGATATCTGATATCCCATGGGTGTTTCAGTTCCTATTCATAGCTGACATCAGGAATATCTTTATTTCTTTCAGTTTTGGTTAACTATTAGATATTTTTATTATTCTTTTTAAATTTAGGATTTCTGTGTTTTGGAAAGGGGAAGCAACTAGCTTAGCTTATTCTATTGTTGGAAGTTATTTGTTCCAATTTCTAGGATTATAGAATTTTAGAATTGGGTAGAATATTAGAGATCCTTTCTTCACCCCCTGAACTGAGATTTCAATTTATTTATATATTGTCAGGTACCAGATTAGTTTGGCAATTGAAAAAAGTTACCTGGGTTTTTTTCTATTCGTATAAAATATCTAAGCTAGAGATTCAATTCAGTTTTACATTTATCAAGCATCTCCAGTGTACTGGGTTGCTGAAGATAACAAGAGGTATAAATTATGGACTGTGACTTTAAAGGGAGCTCATATTTTAAAAATAGGGGATCCAAATGTGAACAGATAATTGCAAAATGATGTAATAAGTCTATTATTAGAAGTATGAATGGAATGCTTTGATAGACAAAAAGCGCTTAATGCCGCACAGGGAAGTCAGAGAAGACTGGGGAATATGCTACTGGTGCTGGATTATGAAGCATTTATAAATGGGTGTGTGTGTCTATGCGGCTGGTGGTGGTAGTAAGGGCATTCCAGGCAGAGAGAAGAGACTGCTGATGCCAGAAACAAACAGTGCTGATAGTGATGGTGTAGGAGTCAATAATATATTACAAAGGACCTCTACAGATCATGAGAATACAGGTTTAATTCAACAAATAGTTGTTGAGGTCAACTTTGTTGAAACCATCTGCCATTGAACAGACATGGCAGTGATTGTATGCTCTTTCTTATTTACCGTTGAGAATAGTGAAGATTGTTCATAATTTGAATGTTTAAAAAAACTTGCATTTTTTTCAAAATAAGCCTAAACATATCAAGTCTTAAGAAAGACCAATTGCAGAATTGTGATGGAGGCTGGCTGCTGTTATCTGCTCCCACAGCTCTGCTCACAACGCTCAGGTCTTCACCGTTTCTCACTACCTACCACCCCACTGAGTGCCAATCTCTGCTCTTCCATCGTTCTCTGCTTTCTCAGGAAGGCAAAGTCAAAACTCAGAACCATTTCTTCCAAATGATCATCAGTGAAGCACTACGATTATGAAGTCAAATAAGTCATCAAAGATTGAAGGAAAGGACAGGAGGACTTACTTTCCTAACCAGTAGGTGATGGCCCAAAAATGATGTTAGAGAAACCATAGGAAGATTTTCTCCTCCCATTAATTCTCACATTTTTTCTTTGTATACTATGTGGAGATCACAGCATGATATAACCACTGATTATGTCAGTGTCTTGTAACAAGTAGGTATTCAAAACGTAGTTGAATGACTGAATATGATTTAATTGAGCAAAACAAACAAAATAACTCGGCTCCTGGGACACCTTGATATTCACATACAAGAACAAAGTTGGATACTTATCTCACTCCATATACAAAAATTAAATTAAAGACCTTGGGAGGGGTCAATGGGGAATGACTGCTAATAGGTATAGGATTTCTTTTTTGGGGTTTTGAAAATGTTCTGAAATTAGATAGTAGTGATGATTGCACAATTTCGTGAATCAACTAAAAAACATGAGTTGTACATTTTAAAAGGGTGAATTTTAAGGTATGTTATTATATCTGAATTTTAAAAACAGATTCCAAAACACCCCAAACAAACAGCAACAATAAAACCATAGTCCAGAAAGTTGGATTGAGGCTCTCATTGAAATATTCTACCTAGGTGGTCCTGACACTGAAGCGAATATAAGTTAAAGATGAAAGAACATGTTTTAGCTAAAACAAAATTGAAAATAGTAAAAAAGATGTACTGTATTTTAATAATTCTAAGATGCATATTTTTTCACATTTCTGAAATGGAAATGAATCTTATTATTGATGGTGTGTCACAGTTTGTTTTGCTGCATTTTTTCTCACTTCATGGTACATAAAACTGTGATACATCTCAGCTTCAATGAAATGCTTAATTTTTAGAATAATGTGGCAGAGGCTGCCAGCTGTCCCTCAATGTGTTCTCCTCTTCCCACACAGTAATAAAAATTTTTAACTGGGTAAATGTCTGCCCAGCCAAACTATATTCCAAATTTTCTTGATAGCTAGTTGTGGCCACATATCTAAGTTCTGGCCAATGGTATATACGCAGAAGTAACATGTCCACCTTCTGGTTTGTGCCTTAAAGAGAAAGAGTGTGCCCTTCCTTCTCTCCTTTCTTTCCTTCCTCCCTACTTTTTCCTTCTCTTCTTTTTTTTCCCCCTCCCCCCTCCTTCATTCCCTTCCTTCTGAATTGCAGATGCGATGGTGGGTGCTAACGGCCATCTTGACCTATGAGACAGAAACCAAGTGTTGAGGGTGGGAAAGCAATGAGAAAAGACACCTGAGTTCTCAATGATAATGAAACCAATACACTAGCCCTAGATTGACTATGCAGACTTTTATGTGAGAGACAAAGTTCTAGTTTGTCTAAGTCACTCTTGTTTTGGGTGTCTCGGCTACAGGAGCTGAAAAACATTCTATATAATATGCGTGGTTTCTGACTTTCTTTTTTCTGGAAGTAAAGTGTTATTACTTCCTCCAATGGGCTAAATTCTGCTCCCACTAAACACACACACACACACACACACACACACACACGCACACACATACACGTATCTGGGCCAAAAACGAGTTACCAAATGTAGCATTTACTTATAAGGAATGTATTGTGAATAGCTTTTCACTTTTCATTATCACGGAAGGATGATTTCAGCCCACAATCAGTCTATACTTCTAAAGAATACCTTTGTTAGGACTGTCTGTTCAGTGCAATGGAAGACAGCTTTTTCAGTGCAACTGAGATTTCTCGATAATGCTAAATCTGCCTCGTCAGTTGAATTCCTTTGGCTTTGTGTTGGTGTGGTAAAATACATGATTGGATTTCACTGTTAAGAAAATTCTTTCAGCAATACATGTACAGTCAAGTTTGTTGCTGGATAGCTGAACATTTGAATCATGAGATTAAGAAAAAAATGTCTCATGACAAAACTTTATGGAAATGTAACAATCTGGAAGTGTAGCTCTGTCTTAGAGTGGCAAGGTTGTGAAGAGCGGTGCTGCTGGGGTGATGCCCCTCTGTCCTTCTGACAGCCATACTCTTGTTCTTCATATTTGAGGAGACGGGACAGTGAGGAGGCCTGTCGGCTTGAGCTTATTAATGCCACCATCTAGAATACAGATTCTGGGATATTTCATCTTCACAAGATGAGCTGCAAACTGAAGAAGAAGAAGAAAAAAAAAAGGACAAATTCATAAAGGATACACAAAAATGATACATCTCCAATCCCACTTTTTTCTCAAGCTGTGACAGACAAATGATAATGATATTACTGATGTCATTATTCTATCAACAAATCATTAATTTAGTTTTTAATATAAATTAAATCCCTCTTTTCAGATGTATTTATGCTATGGGATAAATGTATCTCTTTAGTTCTCTTTTAAACTTGTTTGAATAGCCAGTACATATACATGGTAAACAAACAATATAAAAGAGTATACAGTAAGACAAATTCCTTTTACCTCTGTTCTCAGTCTCCCTCTCCAGAGATCAACATTCCTATTTTTCATATATCCTTCCAGTGATAGTCAAAACATTCTCATATCTATATTTTGAACAATTTTTATAGTATTTTAACATACTAGTTATTGCAATTACATGCACAATACCCCAGAGAAGGCCCATAAACTGGTCCTACTATGTTTTTGGAGCAACTGCAATGAAAGGTTTGAGACCATAAATTTGGAATAAATTTGAAGGACTGATCCAAGAAGTTTCCTACATGCCTAGCAGAGCAGGGCTCTGAAAAATTATCACGGCATACACATATCTCCCTGACTTGCCCATGTTTACCTATCCAGGAACACTGATTATCTTTCTCCACTCCTTGTACTTTATGATGAAGCAGTCCTTGACTGTACTCAATCCCCTGATAGATGGGATCACTTTAGGATCCAGAGTCTTTTTTGGTTGTGCTGCACTGTCTGTTGGAAACATGGTACATTTCCCACCAACTCCTCAAAATCAACCCCCTGTCCCCAACCTGCCTAATTTCTACTTACTTCCCTACTCAGGCAATTCCTTGTCTAGGAGCTAAGTTTCCATTAGAGGCCCCTCTTCTCAGTGCCCCAGATTTTTTGTGCCTATCTCTATCTTTGCCATACCACATTTACTTAAATTGCCCATTTAAGAGCCTGCTTCCTCGAGCAAACTGTCAACTCTTCTAGGACAGTGAGAATGTTGTTTCTTTCTATCCCTAGTGCCCAGCACACAGCTGGGGCTCAATATATGCCTGTTGGTCTGGACTAAACTATGATAAAGGACAAATAACTGAGGGCAAAAGGGTACGGTAAAGAAGTTGGCTCTCTGGCCATTCTCTCTCTACAGGTGGTGTCCTATTCCTCTCCTTGGATGTTTGTGTCCTCACGTTCTGCTCAATTACTTTATCGTAACCTGATCTCAGATCCTTCAAGAAAAATGACTAATACCTGCTCACAGTGCTACTGTGTCCTGGGAGTGTTGGAAGCTTAATGTTGGGGAAGTCTCAAGACAGCAGTCTAGACTTTATGGTTCAAAAGAATCATTTGAGTGGTTTGGCCATGAAAACTTCAAGGCCTCATTGAGATTCTGTTTATTGATCTGGGGCTCAGGAATACGTTTTTTGTTTTTGTTTTCATTTTTCCACAAACACCATTAGATGATTCTAAAGCAGGTCTGTGGACAATATTTTGAGAGATACTATCTTAAGCCCAAAGGATAAAGATATTGGTAAGCAGGTTGAAGTAATGGGTTGGCCAAAAAGTTCAGTTTTTCCATAAGATGGCTCTAGTAGCACTAGTTGTCTTTAACTTCATTCAAAACAATTTTGTTAGATTGTATTTGACAGTTTTCATATCAGCGTGCATTTAAGAAAAAAACTTATCAAAATTGGTGATTTTTTTCTGTAGCCACTTTAATATTGAAGGTGGAAGAAAAGCAACATTTTCAGCATATCGTGCTTTATTATGCCAAGAAAGGTAAAAATGCAACTGAAATACAAAAAGATTTGTGCCGTGTATGGAGAAGGTGCTGTGACTGACTGTATGTGTTAGTGGTTTTGCGAAGTTTTGTGCTGGAGATTTCTCACTGGACGATGCTGTACCGTCAGGTAGGCCAGCTGAAGTTGACAGTGATCAAATCGAGATATTAACTCGATATCTGAGAACAGTCAACATTATACCATGCAGGAGATAGCCGACATACTCAAAATATCCAAATCAAGCACTGAAAACTATTTGCACCAGCTTGGTTATGTTAATCGCTTTGATGTTTGGGTTCCACATAAGTTAAGCGAAAAAACCTTTTTGACCATATTTCTGCATGCAATTCTCCACTTAAATGTAATGAAAGTGTTCAATTTTTAAAACAAATTTTGACGGGTGATGAAAAGTGGATACTCTACGATAATGTAGAATGAAAGAGATCATGGGGCAAGAGAAATGAACCACTAGCAACTACACAAAAGGCCGGTCTTCATCCAAAGAAGGTGATGTTGTGTATATGGTGGGATTGGAAGGGAGTCCTCTATTATGAGCTCCTTCCGGAAAATCAAACAATTAATTCCAACAAGTACTTCTCCCAGTTAGCCCAACTGAAAGCAGCACTTGATGAAAAGTGTCCAGAATTAGTTAACAGAAAACACATAGTCTTCCATCAGGATAACACAAGACTGCATGTTTCTTTGATGACTAGGAAAAACTTACAGCTTGGCTGGGAAGTTCTGATTCATTTGCTGTATTCATCAGACATTGCATCTTTGGATTTCCATTTATTTAGGTCTTTGCAAAATTCTCTTAATGGAAAAAACTTCAATTCCCTGGAAGGCTATAAAAGGCAACTGGAACAGTTCTTTGCTCAAAAAGTTTTGGGAAGATGGAATTATGAAGTTGCCTGAAAAATGGCAGAAGGTGGTGGAACAAATAAAGTTCCATAAAGTTCAATAAAGTTGTTCAATGAAGTTCTTGGTGAAAATGAAATATATGTCTTTTACTTTTACTTAAAAAACTGAAGGAACTTTTTGGTCAACCCATAGATGTTGCTGGACTCGGATCTTAGCAATTTTTAAGACAACTCACAGAAACGGACCTCAATACTGCAGACCGCACTCATCTTCTCCAATAGTCTGCAGTTCATTAAGAGAGATTCAAGTGCTGTTCACATTTCAGAGCCTAAAGTCTTTTAGAGCCACTGAGGGTATCCTTAATAGTAATTACTGTTGAAAAAAAATAGTGCACTGTATTTCAAAAGGAGTCAAGTGAACTAGAGTGCAAAGGGGGCTGATCTTCATCCTGTTCTTGCTTATTTCTCTTTGAACCCCAGTCCTTAAGAAGAGACGCACCAGATTCATCTGCCCCGAGTCACGTGCAGGCAGCTCTGGTACTATATGATTACTGAAACATCTTGGCTTCATTCTCCCACATGCAGCACTACAATTACCATTTAGGCCGAAATTCTAAGATAAACACATCATTACTCAAAAGGGCTTGTGGATAATCAGTCTTAGCGTTCAGTACTTTGAAAACACTGTAGAAGTCAGAAAACGAGTAAGAAAGGACTTACTGTACATTTAGCTAATCTCTCTTAAACTACGCTGTAGAGCTGGAAAGAGTTCCCACTGTTATTGTAAGGAGGGCCATAACAAGTAGGCTGCTATTGAGCTGGAAAATGGTAAAGGCAAAGCAGGCAGGACAGAGCATTTTAGAACCATCACGCTGCTGCGATGTGGGAGGTCTAAGGAGAAAAGCAGAAACGGAGTACAAGGAGATGGCAAATGTTTAGGTGCCTTGACAAGAAGCAAGCTTGTGCTTAAGTAAAGAAAAAGCGCAAGTATTGAGTTTTCAGGTTAAGATTATGAGTTCTGCTCCTCCAATCCTCTGCTTGTGGGTCCAATTATTCACATTACATGTTGGCCCCTGACAGTGACGCCATGACAGCACCTTTCCGCTCCTACAGCTCTTCTCCACCTATTCATTCGTTTATTCATTTATCAATCAAACATTGCACTGAACACATACTAAGTATCAGGCACTGTTCCAGGTTTTGCAGTGCTTACAGTTCAGTGGAGGAGACAGCAGCAAACAATATTAAGCAGTATGGCTATTACAAAAGCAGAAGTTCAAGGTACTCCTGAACTTAACAGGGCTTGGGGGACTGTTGACCTCTCCCCATTCCTCTTTCGTTAGTAATACCTGGAGGGAATGAGAACCCAGATGGGATGGCCACTGTCGTTACACTGATCAGGTAGTGCTCTCTGAGTCTACAGCTTGACAGGTTAGGGAGGAAAGAAAGGGCTATGAAGGTACCGTGTGAAAAAAACCACGTTGCTCATGCACAAGGTATATGGTGGAACAGGGGAGAACTATGCACACAGAGTTCAGGGCTTCATCCATCTTTTACTCTCCATCCGGAATTGGCAGCTTTACGGAGTGAACAGACAGGGCACTGGACTTTGGTGATGAAGGACCCAGTGTAGACTACAACAGCAGCTTTGGGAGAGACCCGACTTCAAACAGAAACCATAAACTTAATGAATGATATCCTTGGTGGAAGTGGCAAGACATCATATTGGACCAGTGTTATGAAGCCATCAAAATCATCTAGGTGCTTTTAGTAAAACACTGATACCCAGACCCACTCCACACCAGTAAGAGGTAGAGTTTCTGGGGATGAAGCTCCAGCATCACTTTTGTTTTTTTCACCTAGAATCCTAGGTGATCCTATTGTGTAGCCAGATTGAAGATTGCTTTACTAGCAATCTGCTGGTCATATTTGTCTGGGACCTCAAGCTGCAATTTTCATAAGTATGGTCCTGTATGGAGCACAAGTTACTTTGCAATAAAAGAGGCTGCCATGTTGTAGGGCTGGAATTTGTAAGACCAAGTCCTGGGTGGAGACAGTGGGGTTCCTCAAACTGCACAACCAGTTGAGATCGAGTAGGCAACGTTCTACGTGGAGTCAGCAGAATCTGGTATTTGCTGGGATAGAATTTTGGGGATCTCAGACTGCAGGCGCAGCTGCATTTCTTATGGGAAGTATTCCCATGTGGAGAGGGCAAAGCCCTTGCTTTTTTTGTCATTCCTCTGGTTAGTGGGATCTGGTGGTGGTATTCGTGTCTAGGGCTTGGGTATGCACTCCTCAAATCATCATGGTCTGAAAGTGGCAGGCTTTTGTGGGTGCCATTCCATCTTGTTTCCTCTCTTTATCTTGCATCTTAGCTTGAACTAAGAGGCAGGCATGTTTGTCTAGAGGAAGTCAAGTTCTACTGTAGCAGGAGCATGAGTGGAGGAAAGGGATTTTTGATCTGCCACAGAGTAGTGCAGGTTAACTAAGGTCAAGAAGTTAAGGCTGAGAACAGGTAAGATTTGTGAGGGGCACAGAACAGGATGATGTTGTTTCTCACTGGGTATCCTAGGACACAGTTGTGGGTAGAACCCATAGTAGCAGCAGGAAGCTAAGAAAACTGGGCTTTTGTAAGACTCTGCAAGAAGCACATTCTTGCAGGCAATTAAGCATACTGCAAACAATTAATTGGCCTCGTGAGTTTTAAGTTCATGTTGGGGACTGGACAATGGGCATGAATTGACCAACTCCCTGGTGAAGTTCAAACTGAGAAGTCTCTCTCTTTCACTTATTTGTCCATTCCCTTCCCCCACAAATAATGCTAAATTTGGGGTAATGTTTCAAAAGTGAAATATTGCTTTTGGCTGGGTATGAAACTGAATGAGGGAACTGGCAATTAACCTGTAATGAGCAGCTGTAGTAATTTCGTTTTCTCAGTTTTATGGATGTGAAGCTGATGCTGTACTAGTATTAGGTGTCCTCTTGACCCTCTGGAATGCTGAAAGTATGGTGCACATTTAATACTTCTGGCACTGTGTGGTTGGAGCTAGGCTGATACTTTATGCGAATTATGTACCTACTTCTAAGAGTTTGACTGGACAACTCAGATAAACATAGTTGAGATGAGAAGTAAAATATGGGGTGATTTCTCCATCTAGAGTACAGTGTGGCCTTGGGTCAAATATAACTCAAGTACTGTCCTGTCCTGATTAGTGAAGAGATTTCTGGGGTCATTAATAAATGTCTTGATCATTTCAATTGCCCAACTTAGTGATCCCCAGTAGAAACATAAGAGCTGTAATGAGGATTAGTAGGAAAGAGGGAGAGATGACTTAACTAATACTCCACTGATCTCTTCCCTCAATTATACAGTAATTTTAAAATGTCATTTTTTGTTTCGCTCCTTATTCTGTTCCTCTCATAACTGAGGAAAGTATTCTGTCTCCTGCTAGTTTTCTGTACTCCGATATTGTATAATTAACACATTGACATTTATTTTCTTAAGAGTACTACATAAGTTTATTTCTGTAAATAAACTACATAAGAAAACCCTTGCACACTGTTGGTAGGAATATAGATTGCTGTGGCCATTATGGAAAACAGTATGGACATTCTTCCAAAAATTAAAAACAGAATTACCATATGATCCAGAAATCCCACTTCTGGGTATATATCCAAAGGAAATAAAATCTGGATCTTGAAGAGGTATCTGCACCCCTGTGTTCACAATAGCACTGTTCACAATAGCCAAGACATGTAAACAATCTAAATGTCAAATGAATGGATAAAGAAGAAGATGTGGTATATTTATACAATGGAATATTACTCAGCCATAAAAAGAACAAAATAATGCCATTTACAGCAACATAGAAGCAACTGGATAGTATCATACTAAGTGAAGTAAGTCTGAAAGACAAATACCATATGACATCACATATGTGGAATCTAAAATATGATACAAATGAACCCATCTATGAAACAGAAACAGAATCACAGATATAGAGAACTGACTGGTGGTTACCAAGGGGGAGGGGTTTGGGAGAGGGATGGAGTGAGAGGTTGGAGTTAGTAGATGTAAGCTTTTGTATATAGAATGGGTAAACAACAAGGTCCTACTGTATAGCATAGAGAACTATATTCAATATCCTATGATAAACCATAATGGAAAAGAATATTAAAAATATATATATACATATGTTCAACTGAATCACTTTGCTGTACAGCAGTAATTAACACAACATTGTAAATCAACTACACTTCAATAAAAAAAAAAAAGAAACAACCTAAACATCTACTGACAGGCAAGGGATCAAGAAAATGTGGCATATATATACAACGGATTATTAGTCAACCTTAAAAAAGGAAATCCTGCCATTTGTGATACATGGGTGAACCTGCAGGACATATGTTAAGTGAAATAAGGCAGACACATAAAAACAAATACTGTATGACTTCATGTACATGTGGAATCAAAAATAGTCAAGTTCACATAAGCACAGGTAGAATAGTGGTTGCCAGGGGTGAGGGGGTCAATGAGAGGACATGCGCAGATGTTGATCAAAGGGTACAAAGTTTCAGTTGTGCAAGATGAATAAGTTCTGGAGAGCTAATGTACAGCATGGTGACTACAGTTACTATATATAGCAAGTATAACAATACTACATTGTATACTTAAAATTTTCTAAGAAAAAAAGAAATAAAATGGTAACTGTGAAGTGATGGATATGTTAATTAGCTTGATTTTGGTGATCATTTCATAACATGTACATATATCAAAACATCAAGTTGTACACTTTTAATATATACAATTCTTCTGTATGAATTACACGTTATTAACACTGAAAAAAAAAAGAGTGCTATGTAAGGTGTGAAACCAGTTTTCAGAGTATTAACATCTAACTACAACTAGGCAGTGGCTACCTTACTTTCTTGTTTCACTCACAGAAGTAAAATCAGCAGTAAGGCAAAACCAAGAAGGTGAACACAGGTCAGTAATCATCTTACGTCCTACCAAAGGCACTTGTGACAAGCAAGGGGCAGAACAGGTAATTCCAGGTATTACTCTAGCATGTTATATACTGGAATATGGTTAATTATGCAGTAAGAAAAACAATGGGAGAGTTTACAAAAAAAGACATTGTATGGTTTAAGCTTTCTGGTCCCTGTTTATTTAGAGATAACGAGCCTAATGGTGTCTGGGATATTCAGAATCCACGCTACGGTGCACATTAGTCGGCTATCCTTGGAAATAATCTTTGGGGATTAGGAAATGTGATAGTGTAAAGATTTCACCTTAAAAATCTTTTCTTATAGTTTGTGTTATGTAAGGGGACATATACATAATTGCAGTGCACTAACTCAATGCGTTTTCTTGTTTTTAATTTTCTGTTGTTTTAATTTTTCTGTTATCTTGTTTTATATTTTCTGTCTCCATTTCATCTCCTCCCATTCTCTTTCTTTACTTTTTTATTAAGAAAAATATCCAAAACATATAAAAATAGACACATATGGGCATGATGAGCCCACAGGTATCCCACACCCAGCTTCCACAATTACAACTCACAGCCGGTTTATTTTATTTATTCCCCCTACTCACTCCTCTCAACCACATTTATTGTTTTGATGTAAATCCCACATATTAGTTAGCACATAAATACGTATCTCTGAAATAAAATAACTTCAAAAAATATAACCAGAGTACCATTATCACACTTAGAAATATATTAATAATAAGCCCTAATATAACTGAATATTCAGTAAGTGTTCCAATTTCTAATTACTTCATAAATGTCATCTGCTCATCCATCCATCTATCAATCCATCCATCCATTACCCACTTATTCATATCTGCATCTCTATCTCTTTTCATTTCTTTGTAGGAAGCCCTTTCTCTTGTGTACACTCCCATCAGACTTTTGTTTCCATTGCTCCCCCAAAATACTCTTATAAAGGTCAGCAATAATATCTACTTTGTCACATTGTCAAATCCAATTTTAGGGCTCAATTTGAACCTTACCCATCATCATCTGACACATTTGCTCATACCCTCCTCTTTTCAAAATGCTCTTTCCTTAACCTTTAGTGTATCAATCTCTCCTAGTTCTCATACCTCACTAGCTCAGTTTTCTGGTCTCCTTTGGTGGATTTTCCTTATCTTCCTGACTGCTGTCCCATGGCTGTCTTCTAATTTCTCTTCTCTATCTACATGCATCCCCTAAGTCAGGGGTCCCCAGCCCCCGTTACTGGTCCGCGGCCTGTTAGGAACTGGGCTGCACAGCAGGAGGTGAGTGGTGGGCAAGCAACTGAAGCTTCATCTGCCGCTTCCCATCGGTTGCATTACCACCTGAACCATCCCCCTTTCCCCCCACCGGTCCGTGGAAAAAGTGTCTTCCACGAAACCAGTCCCTGGTGCTAAAAAGGTTGGGGACCACTGCCCTAAGTGATTTCATCTAGTCCTATAGCTTTAAGTCCCATCTATACATTGATGACTTAAAATTTATGTCTTTTGCCTCTTCCCTGAACTCTAAACTCATAGATCTGTTTCCTCAATATCTTCACTTAGATGTCTAATACGCTTCTCGAATTTAACAGATTCAAAGGAGAACACTTGATTCCTACCCATCTCAGGATGGGGCAATTCCAGTCTTTCATTTTTCTAAGTAATAAACTTGGATACATATTTTTTTCCTCTACTAATGTGTCATGTAGTCTCTACCTTTCAAAACATACTCAGAATCTTATCATTTCTCACCACCTCTGCTACTGCCATGCTAGCCTAAGCAACCATTATTTCTTACCTAGATTATTCTACATATTATTCCAACTGGTCTCTCCTGCTTCTATCCTTGTTCCAATGGCCTACTGACCACACAACATGAATGAGCCTTTAAAAATGTAATTCAGATCATATGACCTCTCTTTCCAAAGTACTTTAATGGCCTTGTGTTTTACTCAGGATAAAATCTAAAGTCTTTACTATGGTTTACAATGTTCTACATTTTCTGCAAATCTGCAAACCCTTTCTCCACCACCCCCATCCTCAACCTCTCTAATCTCATCTTAGTTCAAGCTACCATCACCGCTTACTTAGGCTACTGTAGTAATTTCTTGTTTGACTGCTCCTATCCTCATCCTCTACAATCTTTTTCTACATGGACACCAGAATGGTTTTCTTTAAATAAAAGATCATATAAAAACTTTTGCTCCCCCATGTTCTAGTGGCTTTCCACCTCACTTGGAATAAGGGCTTCCTGGATCACTTTATAAAGAAAAGTCACTGGCACTCTTTCCCTTCATCCTGCCTTATTTTTCATTTCAGCATTTGTATACACTTAGGCTTCTTTATTGACTGTCTCTCTCAATATATTGTAAGCTCCATAAAAGCAGGGACTTTGTTTTACTTACTATTGTTTCTCCAATGCCCAGAACAGCACCTAGTACACAGCATTTTCTTTTAACATCTGCTGAATAACAGATCCGTTTATTCAACAGGTATTTTTGAGCACTTACTATGTGTCAAGCACTGTGTTAGGTACTGGTTAAGCTGCCTTACTGCCAGTGGAGGAGGTAGAAAGAACGTTAGGGCAAATTGTAAGGAAACTATCTAACTGGTTCTGGTAAGAGTCAAATGCTATTTTATCCTTTATTTGTAGGGTATTCACTCCAATCTTGTATAAGCTGAAGGAGGTAAGACAACTTAAAAAAATGTCTTTTAAAGTTATCAACATAAAAACATTTATACAAAAAAAGTAATGATGATGAGGTTTATATTTACAGAGATAATAAATTTTGTGTGATAATTTTAATATAGAAATCCACAGAGTTGTCAGATGAGAGACAATGTCGTTGGTCCATTTCCACAGCTAAGGAACTGAAGTAGAAGAAGACTAAGAAGATAATGCAGTGAAAGTTTCACGTTCTACCCTCGGCCTCCATGCTTACCTCTTAGTCCCTAGTCTCTCAATGACTTTGGTAATTTTTAGGTGGGCCACTCAAGGGGTATGTGAGAGAAAGATAAGTTAATATTTTCATGTGTGATTATAAATTTCTCTGTCTCTTCTATTTTACTGTCTTATATGTAATTCTAACAAAATCCCATGAGGAGTAAAGGAAAGGAAAATAATTTTAATGTTTTAAAGTATACATTTTAAATAGAAATGGCAAGAAAAATAAATATTTCCCAAAGTCATATGATGTCAGCAAATTATAAGTCAATGCAACTTCTGCTCCATTGTTTGCTTTGTTTACATCTCAATAACAGATATTTTTCCCCTCACATGTCCAAATGGTATTTTCATTTCCTTTCTCTTCAATTTTCCTTTGATCTCTTATTTTCTTTGTTGATCTCCTCTACCAATCACTTGCACTAAAGCAATTTTTTCTTATTTATAAGCTATTCTGTAATGGAGACAATGGATTTTTACAATTTTTTGAAACAAATATATCTTTTAATGGTCTTTCGACAATCTCTTGTTCAAGCTATCACCTGGGGTTTGTCTCCTTTCCTAAAACAATACATTTATGTTTTAAAATTTAGTTATAGTAAAGAAAAATCCTACATTTTTTTTAGATTATTTTTATTGGAGTACAGTTGCTTTACAATGTTTTCTGCTATAGAGCAAAGTGAATCACCTATACGAATACGTATGTCCCCTCTTTTTTGGATTTCCTTAGGTTACCACAGAGCACTGAGTAGGTTCCCTGTGCTATACAGTAGGTTCTCATTAGTTATCTATTTTATACATAGTAGTACGTATATGTCAATCTCAATCTCCCAATTCATCCCACTCCCCTGGTATCCATACATTTAAGAAAAACCCTACATCTTTTTGTTCTGTATTGTACAGTACTAAGTGTTAATAAGTGGAAGGATTCTATATATACCCATCTAGTTTTAATTCTCCTTTGAATTCCAGTCTGAACCTCTAAATGCTTGAACTACATTTTTTATACTGTTGTCCCATTAGCACTTTCAAACTCAGTATGTCCAAAATTTATTACATTCCCTCCAAATCTACTTTATTTTTCTCTTCTTTATCTCTGTTAAAGGTATCAGCAACCTCCCCCAAAACCAAACCTCTAAACTTTAAGATAATCTTTGAGTTAAAAAAAAAAAGTCCTTTGGCTCCATATTCAATTAGGCACAAAACTGTGTTAGTTCTGTGATTTGTCTTGGATTCATTCTCTCTTTTCCATTCCTCTGCTCCTACTCTATTTTAGACCCCAATTACTCTTTTTTGTTTTTTTAATTAATTAATTTATTTATTTTATTGGCTTTGTTGGGTGTTTTATGCTGTGAGCGAGCCTTCTTTTTAGTTGCGGTGAGTGGGGGCTAGTCTTCATTGTGGTGCGCAGGCTCCTCATTGCCGTGGCTTCTCTTGTTGAGGAGCATGGGCTCTAGGCGTGTGGGCTTCAGTAGTTGCAGCACATGGGCCCAATAGTTGTGGCTCATGGGCTCTAAAGCGCAGGCTCAATAGTTGTGGCGCACGGGCTTAGTTGCTCCGCGGCACGTGGGACCTTCCTGGAGCAGGGATCGAACCCGTGTCCCCTGCATTGGCAGGCGGATTCTCAACCACTGCGCCACCTAGGAAGCCCCTAGACCCCAATTACTCTTGAATTAGTTCCTAAGTGGTTCTTGCATTTTTAGTTTTTCCCTTTCCATTTTACCCATCACTCTGCTGCCTACATGGTAACATTATGGAAGACCCTTAGGAAATCTTGAGACCCCAGTAACTGTTGTGTAGAGATATTTTCCTTTCTAGGGCTACTGCCCTTAAGCAAGATGAGTCAAGACCTGTGGATCCCTTACAAGGAACAGCTTGTTTATCTATAGTCACTGAGAACAATTTGCAGTTTGTACCTAAAATCTCTTATTCAAAGGTTCATTTTGATAATATTAAGTCTAAAGTTTCTTTGAATTTTGAGAACGACAAAAGACATTCTTCACTTTAGACTTACACTTGCTTATTCTTTATATAAATACATACATTTATTTATATGTAAATTAAAGGTTAATGAGAAGGTTGTCCTTTAGTATTCCAAATAAAGGTAAGAGAAGATAATGACAGGATGTTACCAGATGCCTTGAATCACATAATAAAAGCAATGAGGCCATTTCCTGAGCCTCCTGTTGAAAGCTGCAGAGCTTAAGCTATCAGTCTCAGACAAACCCCTCTGTTGTCTTTTCCCAACGGCCACATGAGCTTTGCTGACACTGGCGGCTTAGAAACTATTTAGACAGTGGGAGATTGCAAGCTTGAGACAGAAGGTCGACTAAAGGTAGAATGTGGAAAGAATCTGGCACTGAAATAGACTGGGGATATAGGCAGAGTGAAATTCTTTAACTGGTCTCTGGTTCTTGGTGTCTAAAAATTTTGATTTCATTGGGATCAAAGGCAAAAGAGACGGGAGACACTTTAAAAGTAATTTTCCAAATGACTTTCTAAAATACAGCTGGTAGTGTCACTTTTCTTCTTTAAAACCTTTAACAGCTCCCCACTGCTAAAATGTAAACTCCCTAGCACAGCATTTAAGGTCCTCTATAACTAAACTCTCCACCTATCTTTCCAGCCTCATCTGCAGCGAAAATGAGAGAAGACTCTTCAGAGAAGCCCTGTGCTTTCCAATCAGCCTGTGTTATTTCCTTTGCCTGGAATGTTCCCTCCTCCCAACACTCTTCCTTACTGAAATCCTATCAATAATTCAAGGTATAGGTCCATTATCACCTTCTCCATGAAGCTTTAGGAATCCCTCACTTAACTGGAAGAAATTCCTTCCTTCTCATTGACTTTCTAGAACTTTAACTATAAATCTCATAGCACATGCCATGTTCCACTTTGAGTTTTAACTGGTTGTATATGTGCCTTATCGTCTTAACTAGACTGCAAGTTTTAAAAGCGCAAGGGACTGTCTTTCCAATTCCTGTTTCCTTATAATAGTTTCCATCATGTAGGCATTCAATGGTTGTTGTCTTAAATTAAACTAGTAGTTGATATTAGCATTTTTCTTTTATCTTCTTCTTTTTACCAGTTTCTGTAAGTGTACTCTCTGCTGCAAACTATTATTCTTAACTTAGTCATTAATTCAACCATCAAATATTTATTGAGTGCTTGCTACTTGAAAGGCACTATTTTAGGGGCTGGGGGTACAACAATGAATACAATATAATCCCTGTCCTCAATGAGCTTCGAGTTTAATAGGAGATGCAGGTAAGCAATTATAATGCCATTTGATAGATGCTACACAGAGCCATTACGTAAGGTTGTACAAACTGTACAACCCAGAGGAGAGGTAACCGGAGCATGAAATGTAGTCCCATCCTCTCCCTTCCAAGCTTTGTGCTCTTACGTGGTGCTGTGTCCCTAAATGAAGGATGGGTTTTTATCTAATGCATACAGAGACTTGGTTTATGATAGTGGTCCCAATGCCACTATAAGAGTAAGTAAAAGATTTTCTATGAGCACTTGGGAAGGGTACTCAGTTCCAGACTTGAGGAGTTAAGAGTGAGTTCCATGAAGAGATGCTATATAAACAGCTTTTCAAAACAAATGGGAGTTACCCAGGTGAACAGAAATGAGAAGAATGCTTCAAATAGAGACAAGTACAAAAAGACAGTTAGTATATAAGGAACTACAGGTACTTAATAGTGGCTGGACTCTAAGAGCAGTGAGGGTGAGCTTGGAAAAGAGTCCAGATCATGAAGGGCCTTATAAACCATGATCAGGGTTTGAATTTTATTTTGAAGGCAATGGGAAGTCATAGAGGCATTCTGACAATGATCGGATTGACATTTCAAAAATCTCACGGTTGTAGGGTAGACCTGGGGGAAGGAAGCTGCAGGCAAGGACCGTGGGAAGTTGCAGTAGGTCAGGCACGAGATACTGGTGATCTGAGTGAAGACGGTTGGGAAGTGGGGACAAGAGAACTTCACACCTACTTAACAGTATAAGACAAAGAATAATTTTCCATAAAGTTTGTTCCACCAGTCAAGAAGGTGAGAAAATCCACTACTTGAATCAAACAGGCTGGGTGGTATGGATGAAAGTCTAGGAACTTTGTAGTTAGACAACACAGAGTTTGAATCAGGGTTCTACCACTGGGTAGCTGCGGGATCTCGGGTAAGTTACTTAGCCTTTTTGGCCTTAGTTTCTTCATCTGTTAAATCTGTAATAATAATACACTTGAATAGTACACTTAAAGTGTTGTTGGGAGGTTTTTTTTTTAAATTAATTAATTTTATTGGCTGTGTTGGGTCTTTTTTGCTGTGCGCGGGCTTTCTTTAGTTGCGGTGAGTGGGGGCTACTCTTCGTTGTGGTGTGCGGGCTCCTCATTGCCATGGCTTCTCTTGTTGTAGAGCACGGGCTCTAGGCACGTGGGCTTCAGTGGTTGCAGCACATGGGCCCAACAGTTGTGGCTCACGGGCTCTAAAGCGCAGGCTCAATAGCTGTGGCGCACGGGCTTAGCTGCTCCGTGGCATGTGGGATCTTCCTGGAGCAGGGATCAAACCTGTGTCCCCTGCATTGGCAGGCGGATTCTTAACCACTGCGCCACCTAGGAAGCCCGGGAGTTTTAAATTAGATGTTATATGTGTAAGTGCTTGATTCATAGTAAATACTTACTATAAAGCTACTTTCCTCCTTTTCTCTCCTCTTTCCTTTCCTCAGTTGATCCTTTAACAGGAGAGCCATTTACAACACTCTGCAATCGTATAGATTCAAACTTAAAAAAACAGAGTTGTCCCCAAATGGAATGTAAGGTAGGAATTTACAGTGTTAATGGTGAACTCTTTATGTTGGAGCAGTAATTTATATTAGAGATTCTTACAGTTTACTGGGTAACAAATACTTTTGGCAATCAGAAGAAAGCTTATGAATCTATTCTCTAAATATATATATATATAGCACATATGTACAACACTTTACATATAATTTTAATTAGTTAAAAGACCTTCTAAAACTCATGATGAACTGTAGGTTAAAATTTTTCCTTTATATTAATTCATTTAATTTTAAAGTTTATGATAGTTAACAGTGACCTAGTATTTATGCATATGGCAAATTGGGATATTTCTGTAGATTTACAGACTAATGTTTAAAAAAACATTAGTTATATACTTTCAAATAAGTTCTCTTAAGAATGGCTATGTGGAAGTTTTTTGGAAAGTTGACGTTAAAGAAATAGGAGAAAACATTTTAGATGTGACATAAACGTTTGTCTTTATGGCATAAAAACATACTGGCTCATATTAGAGGATAAGCCTCTTTGAATAAAATGCCACCATGTATCAGGAGCTCTAATGAGCCCTGTGGTACATTTTCCTAAGATCTGCAATATTTGGGACCAGAATTTCAGCAACAATCATTTATCCACTTCTGCTTACACTAGACAACTGAGAACAGTAAACCCACACTGTGTCCAAGCCACTGGTCATATTACACACAGTCCGCTGTGCTCTGAATAGGATGTACTATATATAATAACAACTCAGGCTCAGATCAGTTAGGGCTGTGGTGGATCACAGCCAAGCCCCAAACTTTGTAGGTCAAGAGGGAGGGTGACTGTGGTGAGATTTTTATTCAGCCACAAACATTCCTGTGGTAAGGAGTAATGAATTAAATGGTGGGCTGTGGAGGGCAGGGTAGGTATACAGAATAACATGTATTAAGACAAGATAACTTTTCTCCTGTGACAGGTCATGAATATAGGTGCCAGAGATCACAAGATTCAGATGATGACTTGGCAGTTTTTCCTGGAAATTGGAAATGAGCTCCCTCTGTCTTTTTAAAAATTGCTTATACACATAATACATCCGGTAAACGTGTTTAAAAAACCAAAGTCTGGATTAGGTGTTTTAAGGTTTCCTTTACTACAACTCCTACATTGCTTTTTAATTCACAAAACCTTTGAAAGGTTATGAGTATAGGGAATCTAGAGGACAGATTTTAGTTCACAGACCTTCTAAAGTAAGTTATCCTCCATCACTTAACAAATGTAGATTTATATGGAAGAGTTTTCATTGTTACTCTTAAGCCTCATATGATGTCTAATGTGTTCAAGTTGCATTAATGTCTAAAATGTTTCCTTATAATCTGATATAAAACCACAGACCAAAACATTTCCTGACAAGAAGGCAAGGAAAAAGTCAGGAAAAAAGCCAAGTTTAACCATACCCAGTGCTTATAGGTCTAACAAGACCAAGAAAGAATTCCTTGCATATTTGGAACTTATAAAGGAGATTCACTTCCTATTCTTTATCAAAATGATTCAGGTACAATTATAAAGAGGCCTAATGCATTTTCTGACAGGCAGAAGATCTCACACAAAGTACTTAAAAGTATTATATTAATCTGACAACCTAGGCAGATACTATCTGGAGCTGGGGAAATTTATAGGGATAACACACGTGCTGAATTGGTTTAAAGTGTTTTCAGAGCCATTTGGTCCCCTTTGAGCACACACTTGGAGTAGGATAATCTCAGATGCCTGAGGCCCAAAGCTAGGGGAGGTGCTTGAGCAAAAAGAGGAAGGAGACAGAGCTAGAGAGAGAAAAAGGGACTGGCAAAAGATAAGGGCTACTAGTGATCAACACAATATGGCAAAACTTGGTTTAGCTTGGTTGAGGGATCTGGGAAGTAATGTGGTGCGACTAGAGGGTGGAAGCCTTCTATGACCATAGTACAAATTAACTTCCAGCCTAACATCCAAAACCCAAATAACCTTGGCCTCCAGGGGAGTGTAAATGAACACAATTGGAGTATTATCTTATTTTAAAAAATAGCTGCAATGGTATGCCTTGCTTATTATAAATCGGATTATTTTCACTGGAAAACAGATGCCATAGTTTAAATTTAATCCTTACACGCCAAGGGTAGAAAGCATCAGCTACTCACAATGTTTAGTCATAGAATCGCCACAAAAATCATCTCTTGTGTAGGCTTCTGAGTCAAATGTTATTCAGAAGTATTTATGTTCTGCTCTTTTGTTTTCTTTGTTTTGCTTTGTTCCATTTTAAAGAAAAGAATAATAACACACATGGCTTATTACTGCAACTGGCTCTTATGTTCATAGATGAATATTTCTTCTGATGACAAAAGGAAAGCACCGATTTCATGCCAAGAATATAACATTTTTAAGAGGAAGATGAGCTGTTCCTAACATTTTCCAAAGGCTTGTTGACAAGTCAAAGTGAAATGCAAAGATTCCTTCAATTTCTTTCTTAGATAACCTTTTGATGTGATATACTAGCAGTGATGAAATCCCTGTGGTCTCATAACCACTAAATATAATCTAGATAAAGAGTAATTATTTTTAAAGTCTCATGTGTTTCAGTGACTAACATAGCAATATGATGTACTGCTGAAAGGACTTACTGAAAGTAAACACCAATTGGAGTTTCATTTTGCTCTGGTCAATGTTGTTAGCCATTTTCCTGTATGGGACCCAACACTAGCGCAAGAGTTGGATCCTACTATAGTATTTTCCCACAGTGGAGAAAATAGTAACCCGATGACACTTTAAAGCAGCAGTCTCCAACCTTTTTTGGCACCAAGGACCGGTTTTGTGGAAGATGATTTTTTCATGGACAGTGGGGGTTGGGGACACAATGGTTAAGGCAGTAATGCCAGCAATGGGGAGCTAAGTTCACTTGCCTGCCACTCACCTCCTTCTGCGTGGCTTGGCTGCTAACGGGCCGGACCTCTGCTTTAAAGCATGCTGTTGTGCTAAGTCATCATTCTCGCTAAACATTATAATTTATTTCTAGGAAAGAGGTGGATTCACCATGATGGTTTGGCAAACCAAGATATATGAGGCTTTGATCTTAGGGTGGTAGTAGGGCAGTGTGAGTAATGGTTGCTAAGATTGCCAAAACAAATCATACATTTGCCCACAGATAATATTTGATTAATGATAAAAATCAAAATTTCCTTTAAATCTGAGTAATCTGCTCAAGGATATAACAATGGACTCTCCTCTGGGTTCATTTAATCCATGATATGGATGGTAGACTACCTTTGCCTCTCCCTATTGATCTGAATAGTTATTACCTTAATTCTCAGATTTATACACTTGCTCTCTGTGATTAATTCAGCATGTTTCCTTGGTACGCCCAGGGAATCTAATTCCAGTCTAGCAACTGAAGATGCAGTTTCTCATGTGAGCTTCAAAACAATGATTTTTCTCTGCAAGAAGACAAGAGTGAGACCTTGCCATGTTTTTCATTTAAATGTGACATAAAGCCTGAATTGACTTTATCCTTGTTTTGATACAGAGATCTTCCTACTCCCATAAGCCCTAGCAACAGATGTGGTCTGTATTTGTTTGGCTTGTCAAATTAAACTTGACTATACAGCAGCAAGGATCAGCACAAATCCTGATCCACCCTTGGAACAGCAGTATACCTTTCAGAGACTAGGGACTCCACTCCCTTGAGATTATCTGAATTTCCTTGATGCTGACATAACTGCTCACAAAATATCTGGGTATGCTTGATTATGTAATGGCTCACTGCTTTATTTAACCTGAAGGGTAAGGTGAAATAAAGATTAACTGACAAGTAAGATTTAGTAGGACTTAAGTCTGGTATGAAGTCTCTACATGGAATCCTAATTAAACTAAAATCTTTGCAGCCCTTCTTTTTTGCCCTATTCTTGGTGGGGAGCACTCTTTTACCCAGATAAGAAATGGCAGACTCTAAAAGTTTTCTGAAATGTATTTAATGAGGGAGCTAAGCCAAAAACAAAAGCCTTATGAAGTGGTAATTATAAAGAAGACATCTCATAGCAAAAAGTTGCTAATCAGTTGTAATTACAGGAAATAGTTAATGAATACATAATTAAAATGGTATCATATATCTTCCGATTGTAAATAGTTTTTCAGGTACACGAGTAAGTGGTATTTCTCAGATCTGTTCTGTCTTCTCATATGTGATTTTAGACAATACAGTCAATACATCTGGTCATTACAGAGTACTTCCTTCATATTTGTATTACAAAAATACTCGAGATCTAATTTGTATGTCAAATGACTCATTTTAATACTATCATACTCTAGACAAGTTGTTCAGTGATATTTTGCTACGTGTAAATCCAGTACTGAGAGCTTTTCCTTTTATTGAACTATACTTGATTTCATTAAATATTTTCATTTGTTGAATCTGCAGTCTAACTTTGTTACTAGGTTTTAACAGGAGATGTAAAACTAGAAAAATTATAATCAGTGCCTACCGTTTTGCAAACGGAAAATTCCCAAGTCCACATATGGGTTTGACATAAAAATCTGCAAAGATAATCTGTAATCATTCTGACTAGAATTGGCACCTCTGCTTTCTTTTCATAGTATTCAACTATCGCTTTCTTAATCTTTTCAAAATAGGACTGTGCCAGTTGCAGTGCACTGATTTCAGCTTAGAAGAAAAGCTGCTACTTGCTTGGAAATCACTGTTTTGTTTTTGTTTTTAATACCCACAGAAGAAAAAGATAAGACCTGATCAGAACAGCTCTTGTGAAAGATCCTCCACTATTGTTTGACCAAAAATTGTAGGGCTCAGATTAATTAGGGACAGTGGGGTATCCTGAAGACATCAAACCCTAAAACTTAAAAGAAATTGATACAAAAAATTCATAACATGAAATTTTCCATTTTAACCATTTTTAGGTGTACAATTCAGTAGCATTAAGTATATTCACAATGTTGTATAACCATTACCACTGGTCATTTCCAAATTTCTTTACCATTCCAAATAGAAACTCTCTACCCATTAAGCAAAAACTCTCATTTTCCCATCTCCCAGCCCCTAGGAGCACTAACTTACTTTCTGGCTCCACAAATTTGCCTATTTTAGATATTTTATGTAAGGGGAATCACAGAATATTTGTCCTTTTGTGTTCGGCTTATTTAAACTGTTTTCAAGGTTCACCTATGTTGTAGCTTGATCAGAACCTCACTCCTTTTTATAGCTGAATAATATTACATTATATGTATATACCACACTTTATTCATTCCTCTGTTGAGGGACACTGGGTTGTTGCCACCTTTGGCCATTGTAAATAATGCTGCTATGAACACTGGCATACAAGTCTCTGTTTGAGTTCATGTTTTCAACTCTTTTGGGTATTTACCTTGGAGTGGAATTGCTGGTAATATGGTAATTCTATGTTTACATTTTAAAGGAATTGCTAAACTATTAACTGTTTTCTACTTAAGTTGCATAACTTTACATTCTCCCCAGCCATGCACCAGGGTTCCAATTTCTCCACCCTTTGCCAACACTTGGGTGTGAAGTGGTATCTCATTGTGGCTTTGATTTGCATTTCCCTAGTGACTAATGATGTCAGGTATCTTTTCATGTGCTTATTGGTCATTTGTATATCTTCTTTAGAGAAATGTCTATAATGTCTAAAAATTTGCCCACTTAAAAATTTGATTGTCTTTTTGTTGTTGAGTTGTACGAGTTGTTAGTGAATGGAATATAACTAATGTTTCTCTGTTTACTTTGTATTCTGATAATAATCCTTATTATATATATAATTTACAAACATCTTCTCCCATTCTGTGGGTTGCAAGGATTGCTGGCCACCAGCAGAAGCTGGAAAAGGCAAAGAAAGAGTCCACCCAGCACCTCAGAGGGAGCATGGCTGACACCTTGATCTCAGACATCTGTGTTGTACTAGGCCACCCAGTATGTGTTATTTTTAATGGCAGTGCTAGGAAACTAGCACATGTTCAATTTTGATACCTTTTATTTCTTTTTCTTGCCTAATTGCTCTGGCTAGAATTAATACCAATCCTTCTCAAACCCTTCCAACAAACTGAAGAGGAGAGAACACCTCCTAACTCATGCTACAAATCAGAATTATTCTTCTACCAAAGCCAGACCAAGACACTGCAAGAAAAGAAAAATACCAATACCCCTGATGAATACTGATGTAAAAACTTCAACAAAATACTAGCAAACTGAATTCAGGGGCCTACTGAAAGTATTATATACCATGACTAAATGCAATATACACTAGGGATACAAGGATAGTTAAACATATGAGAGAAATTAATCAGCGTAATATACTGCTTTCATAGAAGGGAGGGAGAATCATAATTATAATCATCTCCACTGATGCAGAAAAAGCATTTAATAAAATTCAACACCATTCCAGGCTGAAAACACTCAATGAACTAGAAATAGAAGAGAATTTCCTTAATGTGACAAAAGTTGTATATGAAAAAACCCCAGGAAACACCATACTCAGTGGTGAAAGACTGAAAGCTTTTCCCCTAAGGTCAGGAAGAAGACAAAGATGCCTGCTTTTGCCACTTCTGTTCCACAAAGTACGGACTCTGCTTGTTTTCAATGTTTCTGTGGAGGAATGGGAGATTAGAGCTGCCCACTCTGCTGTTTTGCTGATGTTACTTCCAAACTCTAGAATTCTTATATGATCATCATACATAAAATAGCACTTATTAAATTTACATATATGCAAACTATAGTACTAGAAAATAAAATTAATAGCTGAAATCAATTCAGTGACTATAACTATCAGGCTTTTTTCTGAACCTTATTGCCTAATCTGAAATCTTCACAACAATGCCATGAGGTTAAGTACTATTGTCCCCATTTTATAAAGGAATCAATGGTGACTTAGAGAGGTTAAATGGCTTGCACAAATTAACAGCTGGTAAGAAACAGAACAGAGCAGTTAACATAGTCTGACTAAAAAATCATCTATTTAAATAGTATCCTTGTAAAAGTCAGGGTTTCAATAAGCCCTCAGGATAAATTAAGGGGGTTTTACTTACTGAGATTAATTACAAGGGTATAGGTGGGATGTAACAGAACCTTAAGGGACAGTGTAGTAACCCTGCACTACCGAAAAGCAGAGCTTGCCACCTCTACAGCTAAAAGGACCAAGGGGCTGGAAAGAGAGTAGTGTAGAGGAGGCTTATTGGAGAGCAGTGTTACCTTTAGTGGAGGAACACGGCAAAACTGAGACAATTTTGAGGGGAGAATCTAGGGGGATAACTATCCTGACCTCCCTCCCTCCCATAACTTGTCAGATCTCCCCATTAGCTCAACAACTGGAAGCCAGAAGACATGGAAGTCAGCCACCTGGGGCAGAGAGCAGTGTGACGTGTGGAGAATGGATCTGTGATGGGAGGGAGGGCAAGTGGAAGATACCCAGTGCATACATGGACACATGGTAGAATTTCAGTAAATATGCTTTAAGTTGAGATGCTTCCAACCTAGAGAGGGGGTGAGGGGGGAAGAAGCATTAGTAAAGCCACACAGATTTGTACAGCAGACAAAAAGATGATGGAACAATATAAGCAACTGAATATCTAAAGTTCTCTTTAGCCCCATGATGAGAAAAATTATTAAAGGTACATCTGTGGACAAAAGAATGTCACCAGCCATTTCAGTAAACAAAGGATGTTGCAGCCATAAAGCCATAGGCCACTGCAGCGGTCCCTGATGGTGTACCCTGAGGGGTATTCAGTATGGAGAAAAACAGGATACTGGCCCTAGATACTTAAGATGCGTATCAAAGGAATAATTTCAATAAGCCCAGACTCTTGCATTTTCCCACACAAAGAAAAGCACTAAAATCATTAACGTGAGATGTCTGTTTTTATGATTAGCAATAATCTTTTGATGTTCAACTACATTTTTTTCTTTCTCAGCAAACACTCCTATATATCCTGGCTCCTCCCTTACCTCTTTGGAACAGTCCTTAGAGCTATCTGAGAGGCTATATCCCCAGCTTAAGTCCTTAGTAAGTCCGTGGAATAAAACATAATTCTCAAATTTTAGATTGTGCATTTTTTTTGGTTGACATATCTCTATACAAATATTTAAACTGTTTCTCAAAAATTACTTTCTGCTGTTGGATTGAAGCATTAATAGCTGAGCATACAATCTGTTCAGTCACTTGTCTACAAGTGTGAATAACCATGGAGAGTTTGAGGAAGAAGGAACTGCTCATGATAGCATCTGGTTTCTGACAAGCAAGACACTGGCTAATTTATTCAGAATATGATGGCTCTTTATGTACCACCATTATTTTCAAATATTGTTATTACTTCATCTCAATAGTCTTGCTTCCAGATTTCCTTCATATGTTGAACTTTTAAATTTATTCACACTGTGATAGACTAGCATTTCACAACATGACAAATGGTTTATAATTTATTATTTAATGAAAGAAATGAGTTATCTATTTATTTGTATATATGTTTTGACCTTTATGATAAAGTAAAATCAGAATAAACATAAATCTGGAGACTAATACAATGAGTGGGATGTTTGCAAACATTTAACATATATAAGAAGATTCAGTTATACAAGTCTACTTATTAGATACATCTTTCAAATAGTGAATGCTTTATGAAAGTAGAGCCTTAGAGCATAAACGTTTATTTCAGGTCTTGGGTTCATACACTGGGAGGAATTATTGTGATCTGTGAAAATTCAGAACAAGTCTATTTTTAAAAAACAGGACAAATAGCAGCATTCAGACTCAAAAGCCTTACTTGCTCACTGAGTTAAGGGTATGCTTAGAGTCATATAGACTCATGTTTCAATCTTGGTTCTGAAACAAACAAATTAGATAAACTCTGAGTCTAAGTTTTCCTCATACATTAAATATGAGTAAATAATGCCCCCCTCATAGAACTGTTATGAAGAATAAAAAGAGATAACCTAGGAAAGTACTTAACACAGTGCCTAGCACACAAATACCAGTCAATAATTGGGATTATTATCACTGTAAAGATTTCTTCCTAAGGCTGTATATTATGTGGAACTCAGAAATACGTGATTCTCAATAGTATTTCTGTGGGTTGAATATACTGATATGCATTGTAAATAATAATAATAATAGTAATAAACTTACATCAAAATAATTCAGACACCCTGGCTTTAGTTCTAAAATGTTCTCATTTACTTATTAAAGTTGCACATTAGTCATTTACTATACTGACTTTCTCTGAAACAGGTATATTTAGATTATTCCCTGTCATCACTAGATATAGTTACATAAAAGAGGGGTGAGTGATTTAAGACTTTTAGTTAATATCTACTCAGATACTTCTTTAGTTTGGTCAATTAAGCGTCTTCATCAAGGATGACTTTAATTTAGTGTCAAAAGCCAATACTACCATTAGCTCTGTACTTCTGAGACAAGGATTATTGGATGCTTAAAATGGTCTATGACCAAAAGTCTTAAAGTTCTCATTTGACCATACTTCCATTGATCACCTTTCTGGATTATTCAATTTATTTGCATAAGCTATCTTCAGGGAGCAAACTATCTCTGCTACTTTTTCAGGAGCAGATTCTTCCGCCCTTTTACAAAAGGGCCTGTTCTGGTTTAATGTTGCATACATCTAGATTTTTTTAAAAAACAGCTTTATTGAGCTATGATAGACATATGATAGCTTATATGTATTCAAAGTATACATTTTGATAAGTCTGACTGGGGGATTTGTAAACAAGCCCATTTGGTTCTCATACTCCATATTCTCTAACTTATCCTTTGTATGTTTTAGAGGATGTTTTTGACCTCCAAAAGCTGCTCTGTGTTGTATTTTTCAAAATTTTTAAGAGCATAGCCAGAAGAGTGAAGCCATTTTATTGTTTCATATACTCCTCATATCTGAAAGTTGATATCATTATAAAGCTTTGAGCCTATAGTAAACCAAACCCCCAAATCCAACAAATTCCATCATGATCAGCTTTCAGAGCCTCTAATCAAGCCCCAGTGTTTTTCTACAATGGAAGGAATTGAAGCTACTTCTTGTAATTTCAGAAGGCAGTTAAAAACAAAAACACCAAACTAAAACAAAACACCTTAGGTTATCATTTGGAGTTTCCTAAGCTGAGTATTGATCCTGATGCCTCACACTGAGGAAAAAAGCCTGAATTCTTTTACAGGGAAGAGACAGACAATCTCTTTTATGTTAGAATATAGACAGATCTTCAAAGCTCATTTGATTTGCAACCAGCTTCTGAAGAAATACCCTTTTAGACAATCTGTTGAAGTAGGCAGGTAAATAACTCATCGTGATGTCTGTGTGACATTTCGGAGTACACTTACCTCTGCTGTGTGCTTTGTCACATTCCCCACGATGACAATGACCTTGCCTTTGAAGCTCTGGAGCATAGCAGTGTAAGGTCCTTGGGTAAGCTCCCCTTCTGCGGTAAATGCAGTGCTGAATGGAATGTTGATGCTGCCTGAAATGTGACCCCGAATAAAACTGAGAAAAAAAGTTAAGGGAAACATTTATTTGTGTGCAGACTTGAATGTGTGAGAGAAACTCACAGAGGTAATTGATTCTCAGAAGATAGCACCATTAAAATCAAACAGGAATGGAGACCGGACTTGAAAATTCCCTGAGTAGACAAAACTGATTTAGTCATACAAGTGAAGATTAATGTAGCTTATTTTGCAAGACAAGTGAGGCTAACTTGACGTGGGTCACTTGTTTATGTCTCTGAAAATCATAAGTGAAACTTAAATTGTCCCCCTAAATTGATATGACATGATCACTAATCAATTTCCTTTCATTTAAGAAAATTCTAATGTTGTAACCCATCGCTGAAAAATAGTTTCTGCTGCTTTTAAACAATATACCTCTGAGCCTCATTCCATGTGTTGGTTCCTGGTTTGCAAACTGTCTTTTGGTGTGTGCTCAATAAACTTGTACTAATTAGAACTTCAGTTTTCTGTTTTCTGAACTTTTTTGACAGTTATAAACATCTTCCATGCTCACATGAGTATTTTACTTAAATAAAGTAAGGCACCTCTGTGGAAAAAGAAGTTAAATGTGAAAATGGAATGAACAAGAGAAAGGAGGGAGACTAGTCAAAGATGTAAAGAAGAATTTCCTAATTAAATGAAGTATTGTGAAGTGATCGAATGCAGAAAATAAATGGCAGTCACATAGGTTGTACAATATTCATGGCTTTCAGTTCATCAGTACTATTATGATTATTTTAAAGCTCTGAAAGTAATGTAGCCAAGTGGATATTCTCAGATATAACTTGACACTACAAAACTTTATCTACTTTGGGGCTTCCCTGGTGGCGCAGTGGTTAAGAATCCACCTGCCAATGCAGGGGACACGGGTTTGAGCCCTGGTCCGGGAAGATCCCACATGCCGTGGAGCAACTAAGCCCGTGTGCCACAACTCCTGAGCCTGTGCTCTAGAGCCACAACTACTGAGCCCACGTGCCACAATTACTGAAGCCCATGTGCCTAGAGCCTGTGCTATGTAATGAGAAGCCACCGCAATAAGAGAAGCCACTGCAATGAGAAGCATGTGCCGCGCAAAGAAGAATAGCCTCCATTTGCCACAACTATAGAAAAGCCCGTGTGCAGAGAAAAGTCCAATGCAGCCAAAAACAAACAAAGTTATTTAAACACACACACACACACACACACACACAGCTTATCTACTTTGGGCAAGCAATTGCTAAATGGGACTCTAGAATTGTTAGAGGTCATTAGTTAGCACTGGCTGGAAACATTTCTGTTGTTGATTTATTTCTCAAGTAAACTTAGCTATTTCCATTCTTTACAATTTTATGTTCTCTAAAGGAGGTGATGATTTACTATATTCGTACTTTAGAAGGGTTTTAATGATTTCATTGACTATTCCTTATAATTTTGGTATTAAAAGTTGTATTAGCTTAAAATATTTACAAACATAAGATCTTAAAGAAAAAATATTCCTTCAAAAGTAATTAAAAAGTATAATTTTAAAAAATGCAGTGAAAAAGATGATTCTTCACAGAGTCTGTAGAGAAAGATATTAAATATTATTATTAATCAAATAACGTTTCAAAAAAGCATAAAATAACTGCAAAAACTGCTCTGAAAGAGATGTATATTGATGTATCAATTTGGGGAGGACAGGGAAGGTTTCCACTAAGCAACTAAGTGGCCGAGCTAAAATCTGAATAATTAATACAAGCTAATTAGGCAACAGGATGGAATGGAGGTGGTATAGGGTGGTGGAAGGGACAAACATTTCAGGCAGAAATGTTAGGCATATGTTGGGGAGGCACATGACCAGTCAGGAGAAAGGAAGGAAGGCCAGTACTGGTGGACTGTAGAGAGCAAAGACAGCACACGATAAGACGGGCCTGGGAACGGATGCAGAGCCCAGATCACACAGGGCCTTGCAGATCACGTCGTTAATATTGGTCTTTATCCTACAGCAACGGAAATCAGAAAGTATTTTCAGCAGAGAAGTAAGAGATCATGTTTGCACTTTGGCAACAATGTGGAGAAACTCTAGGAGAGAAGTGAATGTGAATATTAGTTTATAAGACGTGCAGGCAGCATCTCATCTCCTCCTTAACAACCACTGATGATGACCATGAAGAGATGTTTTTTGTTCAATAGAAGCATTTTCCCCTAAACTTCCACTTTACATTTGTTCTTTACAGAACGGAAAAGCCATAGAGTTTTAAAAGGTATAATATCACAAGCAACGAATATTCCTCCCACCCCAAAGACTCATCAGTCATTGCTGTAGAAGGGGAAAAGATAAAATCATTTATTGACATGACAATTTCTCAGTTGCCCCGGTTTGTAGGTTCATCTTCAGAATACTACTGCTCTTGTTTTTCTGTTTGTCTCTCTTTTTCCCTCATTAATGGAGAGAGGAGAAATTTGAGGCTCCTATTCTCAAGAATGATGGAGGCTGAACACAGATCTTAAATTACTAGTCAGCTGTTGCCTCATCCTTTTTTCTTTAAAGAAAGGCATTTGGCACTAGTAGTGAGGGAAAGGACATAAAAAGTTCTGAAAAATGACATGAGAGGTAGAATAAACATTATCATCCCAGTGTATCAGAGTCTTCTAGGATGAACAGAGAATTTATAATCATAGGCAGATCACCCCTGAATTTCATCAGCACTAGTTTTTCAAACATTTACAATTACTCAATACTCAAAATATCAACTGCAGTTTTCACGAACAGAAATGACTTTCTCCTTAGCATATAATTACTCCGCTAGCACTTTAATCTTCAATAGGGACATACCTTAAAATAAAAATTACTGATTTTCATAAACTATGAACCTAACAACTCAATTATTCTCAGCAAATATATCTACATCCGCCAGTCTGAATCAATTGCCAGAGAGGGTTTCTGTGTGTATCAAACAGCCAGTATCAACATGAACATGTTTTCCTTTCTAGTGTTTTTTCAGTAACAAAAGCAATACAAATCTATCCTAGTCAAATGCTGTAGCAGACATGTCTGCATGCCTGCCCACCTCCCACTTTCTTGCTTGAAAGGAGCTCAACTACTGACCCTGATGAAAGGGTGAGCCTAGGCTGTTATATTTGTATCAGCTGATCCTGCCACAATCAGGACTGACAGGACAGAAGGGAGTGGAAGAGTGAAGGTGGGTATCTGACACAGACTGAGCCAATTAGATTCTCTCCCTTCAAAATCAAAATAAAAAAGACAATGCTCAGACTGTGTTAAGCTTAACAATGTGAAGTCACACTTGAGTGCCTTCTATATATATTTTATTCAGTCACATGTTAAAAAATTAGTGACTCTAGAAATAAAATTATTTTACAAAATAAATTCTATAGATATTTGGTTTAAAAAAAGTATCCATCTGTATCCAAATATCCAATATCTAATACCTGTATCTAAAATCATAGACAAGCATCTAGATGATTTGGTGGGTTCAACAGCACCAATTTATTATGTGCTTTTAAAGAAGATTTTAGTATGTCACCCAAGTATGTCATAAACTTATCATCCTAGAATTTTCTTTTGTGCTTTATGGTTTGATGTTTTAAAAAAAATCCGCTAGATTAAATGTTAAAATGCTTGACACAGTATGATGGCAACAGAGTATTTTGGGTAAGAGAAAAGTTATAATCCAAAATACAAAACTATTTCCAACTTTTTAAGGGTATTTTAACACTTTGGAAAATAAGACACAAAACAAAAATATTCTTATACCACACTTCCCCTATTCTTAGCTTAGTTCAATCAAAAAAATCCTGGAAAACATATAAAAGCACTTATCCAAAAACACTCATCATAAAACTTCTAGTGCAAATAAGATTGGGTAAGCATGAATGCTTGTAGATGGGGTGGTCAAACCTGTAAATAGCTATCCTTAACTGCGGGACTGGCAAATAGCAGAGGAGAATGAGACTGGTCTAGTTACACATTAACATATTTACAATGAACATTCTCTTTTTAAGTAAGTTGGACAATGAAGACAATTTTGGTTATTTAAGGATCTTGTTTCTTTTGATAATTATTTACATTTCACTGCCTACATTAGAAATTCTCATGTGACCCAAACATCATATGATGAACTAGAACTTTTTAAGGCAACTTATAAACACATGAGAGGCTGTCAGATTATATTGTAAAGGTAGGCAGCTGAATACTTTTTTTTAACCTTCTGAGTCTTTCATAATCATAATAAAATATTAGGTGTTTGAAAAATGAGCACAGAACACATTCTGTATATTTTGTGTTAATTGGACAGAATAAGTAGAGTGAAACACAAGATGATTTCTGACATATAGTGACTCTGATTAGTCCTGGGCAAAACATGGCAAGGAGAGCAAAATGATATAGAATATACTGAGATAAGCACTTTCTCCATGTTTTGAGGACATAAGTTTTATTTTCTTGCACTGCAGTGGAAGACAAGTCTGTATAAATTCTTAATAATAAGGTAGTATTAGAGATGAACATGCAACAATATATATCTTAGGATTATGACTGTTAACTTCATTGCTTTACTCATATTCTAGACAAAAATTTGGATTTTCTGTATTTGCCTTTTGTATTTAGAAAAGTCATTGCCTGTCAGCATAAACACAGGTATGAGGTAAACAATACCCACATTTAAAGCGGTTCTATAGTGAATGTACTACCGCACAGACAGACACCATACTATTTTACAAACTATAAACTTAAAAAGCTTCAGCTTCAAAGTGCCCAGTTTAGAGACTATTAGGACATAGAAGCCTGAGTATTTATGTGGTAATTAGTCCCAATCATACATACATCTCGATAGTGTACTTATAACAATGTCCACCATAATTTTCAGATTGGTTTTGGCAAAAACCACAATAAAAAACAATGGCACACATAAACACTAGCTTTTTACTTTTCAGTGTTTATTTCTGCCATTTTTTAAAATTTTAATTTTTACTATTAGGATTTTTGATCATGTATTTGAAGAAATTAAAAGATGTAAGACGATTAAAGAAGTTGGCAGTAATTACAATGAAATCTCTCCTATGGAATAATAGTATCTATAAAAACAAAAAAGCATCTAGTTATTATAGTAGTCACCAGGTCAGGTGCTAGTACTTTAATTTTTTTTGTGATAAAAGAGGTGGATTATTAGAACAATATTAACAGGTAAGGATGGTACGCATTACCTTGTAGGTTTCTAAGATACAAAGACTTTCCTGTATTCATAAGTCAGTCTATATAACAATATGACAAGTAGATGCATCATACTTTAATCAAGCAGATAGAAAAAATATCAGTTCAAAGAACAATATAGATATACCATATAGGCAAATTACATAGGTAAATGTTCATATTCCAGAAAAATTCTTCACTAAAAGATTTTAAAATTCCTTTAAAATATTTAATAGCTCAAAATTCAACACAGAAATAATCTGTTTTCTAATCCTAAAAGAGCACAGCATTTCTCACTTAGTAACATCACACCTCTATATACAAAGCATACTAGTATCTTACCAGACCACTTCTGAAGGTACGCATACTTTTATGTTTGTTTGCTATGTTAGCTAACTATAATTAGTGTTAAAAGGATCAAAGTAAATGTTATACCTTTAGTATTAATATATCAAAAGCCGTCTCCTATTATATAACTAAATAGCATTAACTGATATAAAAATTATATCTTTAGATATCATTTTTCCTTGCTAAATCTATTGTTGCTTTCCTTGAAGAACATCACCATCCCAAAGTCAGTCTAAAATCTCATTTTTGTCATCTCATTTGTGGCAACATTCAACTTTACTGTACTAATAAATCCCATCTTCCTATCTCTAGTCCCATTGCTACTATTTCAGACACTCATTACTTTGAGCTTAGACTATTACAGTAGCTTTCCGTTTTCTCCAAGTCTCATCTTTTCCCTTGGAAATCCATTTTATTCACAATATTTTTAGATTAAAAATTTTAAAACGAAGTTCTGATCATCACACCCCTACTGAGAAAGCTTCCACAGCTGCCTATAAGACAAAGTCCAAATTTCTTTATGAATAGAACCAAACTGTTTACTTCAATTGCAACCAAACTGAATCACACACTGTTTCCAGTATATGATCTGCCTAGTTCCTGTAGTTTTCTCTGCCTAAGTAGCTTTTCTCCGTATTTTTGAGTGTTCAAATATTACCCATCCTTCGAGAGTTTCCTCCGTGAAAGTTCCCTTTCCCACAGTATCTGTATACCTCTCATGACAGCAATTTGATCTTTCTCTTTTAATAAATTTATTTACTTATTTATTGGCTGTGTTGGGTCTTTGTTGCCACACATGGGCTTTTTCTAGCTGTGGCAAGTGGGGGCTATTCTTCATTGCGGTGCACAGGCTTCTCATTGCAGTGACTCTTGTTGCGGGAGCACGGGCTCTAGGTGCATGGGCTTCAGTAGTTGGGCACATGGACTCAGTAGTTGTGGCTCATGGGCTCTAGAGTGCAGGCTCAGTAGTTGTGGTGCATGGGCTTAGTTGCTCTGCGGCATGCAGGATCTTCCTGGACCAGGGCTCGAACCCGTGTCCCCTGCACTGGCAGGCAGATTCTTAACCACTGTGCCACCAGGGAAGACCCAGCAATTTGATCTTATATAAAACATACTAATGTACCTGACTTCCATCAAGACTTTAAATAATTCATAGGAAGGATCTGTATTTATCTCATCTATGAAACTCTTACAATGTTTAATACAGTATTTAGAATGCATCTAACATATTTGCTGAGTACATAGATTTCAGAATTGTGCCAAACCTAGAGAACTAGCGGCAGCAGCAAATATGCTAAACACCTCCTGGCCTTCCTAGCTAGGGGCACCACTACTTATCAATACTTGTAAGTGCTATGACATAGAATTCTCTTTTGTCGAAATATAGCATGAGAAAAAAGAAAGAAACAACAACAGAAGTCAGTTTCCTGGATTTTCTCCAGCATAGATACCAACCCAAAGGGCCTAGCAAAACTAGTTTATTTCAGGGTGAAGCTAGAGACCTCACTCTCTGTGACTGCTAATATGAAGGAATATTTACGTACATCAAATCTTTGGGTGATTCCATCCTTCTAGCCTTACCTGCACCATCACCTCCATTCTCATCCTTCCTCCCACTGCATTAGTCTCTCTAAAACACGAATCTGAGCATGCCACTTACCTGATTAAATTCTTTAATGTTTTCTCACAGCCTATGGAATAAAAAACCCAAACTTCCTAGCATGTTATGCAACATTCTCTACAAGCTGCCTTTGCCTACTTTGGTCTCATTTCCCACCCTCATATATTCCAGCCATGCACATTCAAGGTACTTGTAATTCCCTGACTGTGTCTTCCTCACCCTCTGTGCACCCATGCACTGTGTTTTTTTCAGTCTGAAATGTCCTCATTCTCTTCACTGCTAGGGTGACTTCCACTTGTCTTTCAAGATCCATTTCAGGCATCATCTGGCTTAGGTGACCATCCTTATATTCCCATGGCTTTCTGAGTATGCCTCAGACATAGAGCATTTCATACTGTATTGTGATCATCTATCTAGCATGTCTTTCTTACCCACAAGATTGTGAGCTGCTGTTGGGCAGGGGCTCTGATTTAACCTAGCAAAGCAGGTTCTCAGGCAGGACCGACTGGCTGATTGAATGAGACTAATGGCACTCAGGAGCTGGGGCAATGGATGGGGTCAGAGCAAACAGGAGCTCTTCAACAATTAATGTACTATTAATCCAGACAGTGGAGACGTTCTTCAGTAGTGGCTACCATATATTCCCACGTTATACAAGGTCCATTCAGATCTGGGAATACAACTGGATAGAAGTTATAATTCAAGTAGCTTAAACCTAGATCCAAACGGGATGATAAAAAAAAACCTTACTAAGCCTCCATATTATCTTCCTTGCTCTGAACACAAGTACCTCTATATTACTTTGAAGACTTTTTTAGAAATTAATTCTTCAGACGAGCAATACTAGCATTTACTAAGGAGGAATAATGTGGTGTAATAATGAAAACAACTGAGTTTATGTGTTTTTCAAATTAAAAGATTTAAGCCTGAGGTTGTCTTTCCTATAGCTTTTGATACAAAAAAAAAAGGTAAGAGTTTTACAAATAAAGCTGCAAAAAAAAAAAAAAAAGGCTTCACTTCAAGCAAACGAAGATAGTGTTCCTTCAAAGTACTTCTGCTCATAGATAACAGCTGGACCCGCATTTACATGACTAAGGCCACACTTAATATGAACACCAGGAAATTTGAAACTCTAACTATTTAGAAATATTAACGAAAACAACAGTTTAACTTGTGTATTATCTTTAAAGCTATTAACATCAGTACTTATGAAATTTATGCCACTGCATGAGAAACATTTTCTATTGGCTCTTTAAAATATTCAATTATTGTTTGCTCTGAAATCTCCATTACGTATGGAAGAACAAACATAACTGACCTGAAACTTTACCCAGATTAACAATTCATGTTTCTTTCTTATAAAAATAAAAATAAAATAAGATTTCACCAAAAACTTAGCTGTTATAAGTTAACCTGTTATAACCTGTTATAAGCTGTTCAGCTCTAATATTAAGAATGTAGACTAGATTATCTCTAGAGTTCCTTCTTATTCTAACGTTGGATTATGTCTTTATTGCCAAGTCTGTGAAGTCTACCTTCATGTCTGCCAGCTTTCCCTTTTTGTACTCCTCTTCTCTACTGGTCACCACTGAGGTTAGGGTTAGTTCCCTCAGATTGCTGACATGCTTCTCTTCGCCTACAATCATAAAAACTGATAATAGATTAAAATAGTACCTCTTGCAGGGTATTTTTATTTTAACTGGAAATATTTATACCACAAGCTAAATGACTAAAGCTTTAACAGACCTTCAGGTGATGGGGTTCAGGATATGCTACCCCAAATTATGGCATCTTGGGATACTGTATATTTTAAGTTGAAGGAATTTGAGAAATGTTATGTGTAGGAAGGACTTTCTGACCTTCCCATGAGTCAGGTCATAAAGCCTTCAGCTGAGAGGTGCCCTCCTTATACCCAGAGGAACATCCTTATCTTCAAGATGGAGGACCACCAAGAGGAATCTGAATGGACAGGCCTTGCTAAGTTTTCCTCAGTTTACTACAAAAGTTTACAACACTTAGCTCAAACCCTTTTTGCTCTATCACATTTTCCCATGACTGTCCACTCTTCATCAGACCTAGCTTAAAAACACTCAGGTTTAACCAACTCTTTAGGTCTTCCTTATGAAGGCTCCCATGTCACGTAAAACTTATATTAAATAAATTTGTATACTTTTTTTCTTGTGAATTCATCTTGTGTTACAGGGGCCCAAGCCAAGAACTTAGAAAAGTAGAGAAAAAAGATATTTTTCTTCCCCTACATGTATAGGAGAGTTCTAGGGAGTGGTAAGGTTGTCCTTTGAATTCATTGGTAGACAGTAACTTATTTTGCTGAAGGATAACATTGCCTCCCTCCTTTTCTTAAACAATCATTTCAATTATTTTACATAGGTAAAGAAAGATGATATGAAAGTTAATTTTGGCCATTTACTTTCCTGAAAGTACATATGAGGAAAACAAATTTCTCACCTATATGAAGATGTATCACCTATATGAAGAACTGTATTAGCCAAATTTTCCTGTTTAAATGATCCATAAAAGCAAAATAGAGGATAAAAATGATATAGGGAGACTAGAAACAACTTGAAAAATATTATAAACAACACTTCAAAAGTAACTTTATTTGGGGAAAAAAAGGTGTTACAGAGTTTCCTTTTTTCCCCCCTCTATTGTATAGGACTACAATTTGTTGGAGTGGGAGAAATAAAATTATTTTAAAAATATATTAGCATTAAATATTTATTCATTTCTTAAACAGATAGGAAAAGTCATGGTAGTCCCAGAGTTTAACTGCAAAATTAAGAATTAGTTTACAAAAATGATTCCTTCAAAAAATATGAGAATTTTAACAGGCTTAATTTGTTAGTTTAAAAATATCAGCATCTTAGTGATAGCTTTGGGAAAATTTAATACAAAAATATTTTGAATGTATTAAATCTTACAAATAAGTTACTATAGTAGGAAAGAATATTTTTAACATGCTTCCTCTCTCAAAACATTCCAGATTTGCTTTCCAATATTTAAAAGTTCATTTTTCCTTGAATCTGTAGCTGTGTTAGTATAAAGACAACTATTAGATTTATTTAGTTGAGCTTAGGCCCCCTATATACAGAGGCACTGAAAGTGATAGCTGAGTTTGTGTGTAAGATTTGAAGGAATGTGTATTGTGTCTGAACACACAGTTTGGAATCAATAAATGTCTCATTCAGTCATTAATTCATATTAACTGATTTCTCTCGGTCTTGTTTATGCTTGCTTAATAGTTCTATGAAGAGACCAAACAGCCATTTGGAGAAAAAAGCTTAAGAACACGAGGTTGGCTCTACCAACTGTCAGTTACACGGCCTTGGGCAAGTTGCTTAGGGCTTTTCAAGCCTCAGTTTCTTCATTAGTAAAATAGAGATATTATTTTATGCCATGCTTGGCATACTGTGAGAGCTTAATGATAGCTATTATTGGAAGTCACTTCACTTGACCCTATTAAATCTTAATAAATCCATTCTAAGTGCCTCTTGTTTTAAAGGAACAGGTAAGGCACAATAGTGCCACCATGTACATTTGCATCTTCAATAGGACAGTGAAAAGTATTCAACGGAAAGCATAAATCTCTAATTGCAGATTTTTAGGAATTAGTGATTACAGGTATCCAAGCAATTAAGGGCATGTTAGTAACTCTAAAATTACACTGTAGAGATTTCCGACTGTCCCATACCTTCTGGCTGCAGTGACTTTATCTCCTCTGACGTCCTCTTTTACTGTAATGGTCTCCTTGCTGGTCCAAAATGACCAAGCATGTTCATACATCAGAGTCTTTGCCTTCGCTCTTCCTTCTGCCTAAAATGTTTCTCCCTGCATCATTTTCAGCCTACCTCTTTATATTATTCAGCTCTGCTGAAATATCACCTTTTCCCAGAGTCCTTTCTTGAGTACTTTGTCAAACTCTATCACTCTCTATCCTTCCCCTTGCTTTATTTTTATGCATAGCACTTACTGCTGTCTAACATCATATGAGAGATATATTTATCTACCTCTCCAATTAAAATGTAGTTTCCATGACTGCAGGGGAATTTGTCATTTTGTTTACTGACAAATTCTCAAAATCTGGTACACTAACTACTGACTAGCACACACCAAGACAGCCAATAAATATTTGCTGAATAAATGAATGTGAGACGAGATGAATATTTCTAGCTCTAAACTCTGATTCTACTGACTTCTTATGAGTACAGTCTTGCTTCTGGATTTAAAGGAAAAAAGGCCTCAGAAATCACTGGATCACTTTTAGAATGCAAAGGGACATATACAGCCACTGTATCCTTATAACTTTGAAGGGTATAGGTATGGGAGTGTGGAACAGTGTTTGTCATCTTGATTTTTTTCCTTTATATTTTCTGGGGAATTTCTAGGTGCCAAACCAGGTGCTGGGGTTACAAAAATTTAAAGGACATAAGTCCTATCTGTACTTTGCTTCTCTTATCCAGAGATTACTTTTCTGTTGATATGGTTTTTGTTTGTACCACTCATTTAGTATTTAATACATACTGTTTTTACTGTCTATTTATTTTCCACATTACTGTCTAAATATTTTAATGTTTTATATTCTTCATATCAAAAGCAACTTAGTGAATAAGAACTATATTTTACCCTCTCCTTAAAAAAATTATCCCCAGCACTATACAGAGAAATATTTATTGTTGCTATTAATAATAATATCCAAAAAATCAAACATCACATCCTAACATACTAATTTGAAGCACTCAATTTATGAATCTCTTCATTCTATGACACTTTTTCCTTGTCTTTAATTCCTTGAGAACAGGATTTACGATTACTAGTTAGAAACAAATGCTGCTTATTTCCTCATAGCATAATCAAATGGGTATGCATCATAAGAGATTATAAAAAGTCCATGAGTTTTCCAACCTGGGAAGGCCATATGTAGGTAATTTAGATGTCTCGATCAAAGGGGATTTTAGAACCCACAGCTCTCCATTCTTCACTGTTTTCTTGATACTAGAAAAGACCTAGTGATAACCAATGACTTTTGGAAGTCATTTAGTTTGTGGTTTCTCTCAATGCACTGTGATTGATATACATGTGCCAACACTTGTTATTTAGAGGTGAGATAGAAGTAGATATGTGGTAAAGTAAGAGGATACTGGAAAAGTTAGGAATGTTGTGAGGATAAACGGCCCAACATTAAAAAATCTTGGTTTTTAATCAGGCTTTCAAAAGGGGATTTAGAAATTTTCACAAGTTGGATCCTTTGGGAGGGTCATAAAAGATTGAGTGACTTTATTTTCCTTTCTTCATTCCCTTGGACCCACCCCCATTCTAAAGTGGCACAGAGAAATACTGATTATCTTCCTTTAGCTTGAAATTATAGATAGTACAACAACCAAGCCAGGTCTCTGCCTAGTTCCAACCTTGAACCAAGTATTGTGGGATGACATAAAGGTGCTCCTATATGGGGCAACTCACCTATACTTATCAGAGAACAATGCTCAGGTGAGCTGCTCTGCTTTCTACTGTTCTATTGATATTTATCTTGCAGAATATAAAGGAGAATATCATTAAAAAATAAAGTCAGACCACAAGGTTTGGAAAACTTGGAATGAATGTCACTTTCACATTGTGTGTTTTAAAATTTCAAGTAGTTAAATAGTTTGAAAGGAAATATCAGGAGAGAAGTGTGTACATAAACTGCTTTAATTATTTTAGTAATAGTCTTTCACATTATGCTTTTTTGATGGTTTTATGAGACTATAACTAAAGGCGCAACAAAAATATAAACTAAAAAGTTAAAAAACTAAAAGTATTTTAAACCCTTGAAGTAATAGATAAGGAGAACTTCTACATCAGGGGTTCCTGATCAGTCCAATAGAACTGAATGCTTCTTTTGGGAGTCCACTCACTTTTGCTGCTAAGGAACTTCTAGTATCTCTGAAGCCATGACATCAGGAACATACACACTTATATTCTCTCCAAACTCAGGGGTCTCACAGTTTAGGGAAAGTAGAAACTTTTCACAAAAAGATGGTGATGTATCATTTGAAGCAGTGGGCTCTCAAACTGTATTTTCAGTAATCTAAGATTTTAAGGATTGCTTCAGGAGTTCTGTAAATGCATGGTTTGAATTTCATTTTAAAATTTCATTTCAAAAATTATGATTGAAAATATGTACATGAAAACTTATATGCCAATTTTAGCATAAAAGAAACCAGAAACCTGCTAACCCTCACCTACATATAACCCTCATTTATAGTTAGTAAATGCTACAAATGTTAACTTATGAAGAAAATTAATTTTAAAAATTTCTTCATTTATATTTTATATATTGAGTTTCTAAGAAAGATTTTATTTTAAAAGGGGGTTACCTGCTTCAAAAAGATTTGAAAATCATTTACCTAGATTCTAGAGTATAGAGCATTAGGGCATGCTTTAGAAAAATCTGACAGACAATGAAAATATAAGGAGAAAGACTGAACTATTACTATTTTGTAACTTTTCATACTTTAATGCCAAGCAAAATCACCAGAAGTTATGGTACATTTAATATTAAAGTGTCAGTGGAAAACACTTTAACATGTTCTCTATAAGCCAATATTTTGAAAATTATAATAAATAAAAGTTCATTATTGAGATCTAGCAAACTTTCCTTCTAGGCTATAAGGTAGACCAGGTAAATACTCACTCTTCATCTTTGCCAAAGTTTTACCTATACCAGGAAAGATTCAAATTCCCCCAAGAACAGCAATATATACCAGAGAAACACAAACACCAAGAAAACAGCCCCCTATTCTGGTGGTATTTGGGAAACATTTTAAGGTCTCTGGTATGTAATGTTATCTTATGAAACATTATGCAAGTCTATTCTGGCATCCAGTTTGAGAGTTATTTAGCTATCTGAATTCAGAGGAATCCCAAATATGTTCATTGTTTTTACCCCACGCCCTTTAGGTGGAAAGGAAGCAATGTGAATAAAGCAGTACCACCCTTTAAAACCTCACGTGTAAAGGATACTCTTCACTATTCCGGATGTCAACTACCAGGAGCTTTGGTTTACTGGACTTTGTCTTCTTGGTAGGTGTTTTGAAGTGGCCTGTCACAGTGAGCTCACACAAGTCAATCAGGTCCTCTGCTGAAATCCGGGGTGATACTTCTGACTTTAGGTCATTTAATGGAATGGATTCTCTTGACTGAAAAAAAAATGCACAAACAACACAAATACTAAGAACATTACAGAGAGACAAACTATATCCAGTACAGAATATATTCAGGTTTTTTATATCAGTCACTACAGCATATGGGAGAACAGGAAACTACATCTTATTTAAGCAGTGTACTGCGTAACTGTGCTCCCTACCACTGATGTTTACTTTTTTATTAGTCACACATATAGGGAAGCATTATTCTTTTGCTTCACTACAAGTTCCTGGCTCAAATGTGATAGAAAGAAATGAGGCAGATTTTTCCTTATGAGAGCACTGTTAATCTTTGAAAACAGCTCCTTCAAGCACATTTCTTTTTTCTTCAAGTATAATTACTGTTGTTGTGAACTGCATTAATTACAGCTCTGAGAAATAATATGAGAAATTATTTTGTAACTCAGTATACATACTAATTGAAGGAATTGGTCCCAAAATGTATTGGACTTGTATAACATGATTTATGTTACTTATCAATGGTTGAGTGGAAATCAGATTCTCAGAAATGAACAGCATAATTCTTTCTTAGATGTTAAAGCAAACTGACAACATATCTTAACTGTAAAGGAGGTAATTTCAGACTCTGGACTATGTAACTGGTGTGTGTTTGTTATATGGCATAAGACTGATCCAGACTAAGGGCTATTTACAATTATTCTTCATGTTACTTAGTACAGAGGAGGATCGTCCCTGCCCATAAAAGGCAACACAATACAGCTCAACTCATTTCAATATAAATTTGTTGAACACTAGTAGTCACTCTTGAAAACTAATTTAACATAATTTGAGAACTTAAGAACTTTCAAAATTCACTTGATTTAAAATATGGGGATTCAAAAGAAAAAAATTTACTTATATGCTTAATGAGTTTTCAAAACTGAATCTAATCATTATCTCTTTTGCTTACTTTCTCTCTTTTCTCAGTTCCATAGTAGGATTCCACATATACCATTTTCAATTTAGACTTTCTACACAGGAGAGAATAAAGCCTATGAATCACTTAACAGACAAACTTATTTTGAAAAAAAAACACTGTTTTCAATTGTTTTTGGAATTTGAATGTCAGGTCTCCTCCCTTGGGTTTCCCTGACTATGCCATAAAGTCTTTAGTAGTAAAGTGCTTGTTCTTTCACTTAATTACCTTTTAAGTAGAAATGGAAATTGCTAAGTTTTACGGGTTTATTGCTCTTAATTAAAAACTAGACATTAGGAATTTTAATTTTTTTAATATTAGGAATTAAAGCTACTTAAACATTCGGATATTAAAAGTGCTTCAGAAAGATTAAGGAACTTTAAAATCGGCAAGTCATACAATCAATCCTTCCCTCTCCTGTTTCATGAGATTGCAATCTCTATAGGTATTTTCCCCAGCCTTCATATGAAGGTGTATATTTATGAAGATAAAATAAAAAACTTTTGATTACTCTAGTTCTGCCTTCAGTCGTTTAGCGATGAATGTGGCATTTCAAAAAGAGGTTTCGTCTGAATGAAAGACATGTCTGACTGATGAAACTAATTTGACCACAGTATTCTCTATGAAGAACTGATTGATTTAAGAAAGGTTTGACCTCCGGTGTTGGTTCCAATCAAATACATCACACGTGAGAAGGTTTATCAAAGGAAAGACCCATTGCCTTGTGAAATGGTAAGAACAGAAGGAGAGAGGAATCACTGACAAATTCATAACTTTCTGAAATTTTTTAAGTGTGTATCAGCAAAGACCTTTAATATGTTGCAAGCATGTTCCTCTGCAAATTAACTTTAGGAGATTAGTAAGTTATATATAGGACAACTTATACTACTTTTCTTTGTGAAAAAAATAATTATAATATTAAAAATACATAATCTAGTTTTCCTTTTATTAGATAGTTTTATATGCAATTTTACTATTCATTATATAATTTCCACTTAGGGACATAAAAGTAAAACTTCCTCTATATAATTTATGTCTTATTTAGTATCATTGACATTGGTATTGCTCTGTGTGATTAGGGTTGCAAATTCATGGAACTTTGTTTATGGAGAGTGGACAAGAATTTAGGATAACTACAGAACAACTCTGAAAATGTCTATTATCATTTCTGCCCAAGAACCTATACATACAATGTATATGAAACTTAGAGATCCAAATATCAGAAACCAATTGGTATAAGAATGACTTTTTAAAAAAATTAATATTCTATTTCCAACCTAGAATCAGAATGTATTTAGCAATGTTACTGACAAAAATGACCTTTCAACAGAGTGGGCTTTCTGAAAGGGCCCTGGAGTATTAGTGACAATGCTAACCAAACAAGCAAAATCCCAGACCTGGTAACAAGATAGTTATTTTACCGTGTTCATTAAACTACTGGGAGAATGACTCTGTCATGGTACCTAAGAGTCTGAAATGGTAGGCTTTTTTTGCTATATGGTGTTAGAGAATGTTCTAATTTCTTTTTATGGGAAAACATTCATAAGTCTTTCTGAAACCTTGAAAATGTTACTAAAAGTAATTAAAGTATGTGGGCTGAGCAACTGGAGGCAGGATGTCCTGCTTGAGCAGCGGAGGAACTAAGGGTGCTGGACGTGGAGACCATGGGGGCATAGGCTACCGTGGAAACAGAAAATTGACCCTCTCTGGGGGCGCAGCCCCTTTCTCACTTGCACACCTCATATCACCCTGTTTGGCCCCGGAGGATGGCTGGTTAGCCAGAGACGCATAAGATTCCTCAGGGGAGGAACAATCTAAGACAGGCACAGTCGCAGAGGGGCCAACAGGGGTGGGGCACAGACCCTTAATTCTTCTGAGAGAGGTCTCCTTGCCCCCAGGGCTGCTTTGCTTTCCACGCCAAACTCAAATCTATGCCCAGCTCAAATCCACACCCAGCTCAAATCGGACCCAGGAGGCAAACAAAGGTCACTGCCCCCAGTCACGTGAGGCCTTTGTTTGTTTACTTCAAAGATAACCTTGATTGTGGGATGAAACTGGGAGTGTTAGACCCTTAGGCTATGCCGAGAGCTCAATAAAAGCAACTGTGGGATCAATCAGCGAGGCTCTTGATCCTAGAGGTCCTGAGTCCCCCGGTCCCATCTTTCTCTTAAATCTATGTCTGTGTTTCTTTAAGCTTGCGGCACCCATCACTCGCCCCAAGTCGAGTTGCGCGGAGCTGGTCTCTGCATCTTTTCTTTTCTTTTTTTTTACATGCAGCTGTCCAGTTTTCCCAGCACCACTTACTGAAGAGACTGTCTTTTGTCCACGGTATATACTTGCCTCCTTTGTGTAGATTAATTGACTATAGGTTTGTGGGTATATTTCTGGGCTTTCTATTCTGTTCCATTGATCTATGTGTCTGTTTCTGTGCCAGTACCAGTTTTGATTACTGTAGCTTTGCAGTATAATCTCAAGTCAGGCAGCATGATTCCTCCAGCTCTGTTTTCCTTTCTCAAGATTGTTTTGGCTATCTGGGGTCTTATGTGTTTCCATACAAATTTTAAAATTATTTGTTCTAGTTCTGTGAAGAATGCCATTGGTATTTTGATAGGGATTGCACTGAATCTGTGGATTGCCTTGGGTAATATGATTGTTTAAACAATACTAATTCTTCCAATCCAAGAACATGGTATCTCTTTTCATCTGTTTGTGTCATCTTCAATTTCTTTCATTGGTGTCTTACAGTTTCACAAGTTTACTTCCTTAGGTAGGTTTATTCCTAGGTATTTTATTCTTTTTGATTCAATGGTAAACAGGATTGTTTAATTTCGCTCTCTGATAGTTCATTGTTAGAGTATAGAAATGCAATAGATTTTTTTTTTTTACTGAAGCAGTTCAAATTTATTTGCACTTAATAACATAGCCTCAAATACATAAAATCAAAATTGACGAAAAGGGAAAAATGACAAAGACATTACTGTATTTCCCTAATAGATGTGGACTTTTAATAAAAGCATAACCATGAGATTTTTATATATTAACTTTGTATTCTGCAACTTCCTAATTCATGATGAGGTCTAGTAGTTTTCTGATGGTGTCTTTAGGATTTTCTATGTATAGCATCACATCATTTGCAAAGTGATGGCTTTATTTCTTCCTTTCTAATTTTGATTCATTTTATTTCTTTTTCTTGTATGATTCTGTGAATAGGACTTCCAATACTATGCTGAATAAACGTGATGAGAGTGGCATCTTGCTCCTAATCTTAGAGGAAATGCTTTTAGCTTTTCACTGTTGAGTGTGGTGTTAGTTGTGGGTTTGTTTTATATGGCCTCTATTATGTTGAGGTATTTTCCCTCTATGCCTGCTTCCTGAAGAGTTTTTATCATAAATGGAAGTTGAATTATGTTAAAAGCTTTTTCTGCATCTGCTGAGATAATCATATGGTTTTTATTCTTTAATTTGTTAATGTGGTATATCACACAGATTGATCTACAGGTACTTAAAAATCCTTGCATCCCTGGCATATTAACTATGAGAATACAGAGCCAATTTCTAGAACACTCTTCCCATATTTTCTGTCATGGGTCCTAGCACTAACTGCAACCTAGCTGTCCAGGACAGAAATCTAAAAATCATCGTAGGCTCTTCATTCTTCGTTATTCCTCATTCCCATCTAACATATCTTGAATCTGTTCCCTTATTCACTGCTCTATCTCAGGGCTTCCATCATCCCTAACATGGACTGCAGAAGATGCTCTTGCTGTCTCTTTTTTTCTCTGCTTTGCTCTTAACCTAAAGTCTTGCCTTCTAATCCATGTTCCAAATGCCATTTGAGTTAAAATAAAAATCTGCTCATGTTAGTTTTATAATTAAATATATCTCAATAGCTTCTAGACATTGATGGAGTGAAATCCAAATTCCCTGGTATAAAACAGAAAGCCTTTTATGAACTGGTCTCTATCTATAATAGGCAGGAAACCATAGGCTTTGGAGTCAGACTACCAGGACTCAAATCTTGGCCACCCACTCATCAGCGTGTGACTTTGGACATGATATTTAACCTCTCTGCCCAATTTCTTCATCTATAAAGTGGGATAACAGCAGTTATCTGAATCCTCCTGGGCTGCTGTAAGAATTAAATGTTAATCTACATAAAATATTTAGAATAGCATCTGACATGCTGCCCGAGTTCAATAAATGTTTGTTACCTTTCACCTTTTTTTCTCAACCCCCACCATCTTGCACTTTGTGCTTTGGCATTAGCAGACTATTTGCCTTTTTATACCACTGTGCTGCCTTTGCCCATCTTGTTCTCTCTGCTTAGAATGCTGCACCATGTCCATCTAATAAACACCTGCTCACCTTACAAGTATCAGCTCAAACATTACTTTCTCTGTGAAGAAAGTCTTTTTAACTCCTAACAGGCTTATTTAGTTTTTCTTCTGTGTCCCCATAGGTATCAGGTACACATCTTTATTGTAATAGGATTATTTACTTCCACTAGACTGAGAGCTCCTCAAGGATAAGGAAAATGACTTTTATGCCTATGTCCTTCCCAGGTCTCAGTGTATTACCTGACACGTAAAAGGTATTAAAATATATTTATTGAATATAAATGAATGAAATCGTTTTTCTAAATCTTCTATTACTTTTCCTGAGTAACTTTGTGCTATGTATGTGTTTCCCAAACAACATGTACATACCTCCATCACAGTAATTACTATACTTGTAATACATTATCTGTTTCTCCACTTGACTTACAAAATCGTTAAATACAGGTTCTATGTTTTTTCATATTTGTATGTCCAAAGGACAGCACAAAGTCTGGCACCAAAAGAATGCAATAGATATTTAATGAGTGAATGAGTGAATAAAAATATGATTAAATAACATTACAGACCAGAATCTATTCTTATGTTTGGATTACTAGACAGACTCTTCAGGGATGGCAAATTATCAGATTCTCTTCAGTCTCTGGGTACTGTGATGGTTAATCAAGAACACTAAAATCTATACCTGCCTCAATAATTTTTCACAGCCATTTCTCCTTTCCTCAACTGAAAAATTGAAAATGACAGTTGCTACCATATAAAATTACAAAACATACTCTAATTAATTGAAAGAAGTTAGGTGAATATAAAGAAGGCAAAAAAATAAACACACAAAAAACTATCCTTAGGAAAGTAGGCAAAATAATTTAGTGATAATAAAAATATCAATTAAGGAAAAAATAGATAAATACTAGAGTTGAAACTCTGGGGAATACCAATAAAACTAGAAAACCTGTATGTGAACTGTGCACACAATAAGAAATGACAAAAATATAAACAAACATGTTTTTATATTTTTTTCATTCTCTATATTTTCTTTATATATCACTTTTTCTTTCTTTCTTTCTACCTTTCTAATTATTTACAAATGAGAAAGATTATAAGCATGTAAAAATATATGAAAAAAATAAAAAAAATTAATTCCAATTATTCCCAAAAGAATATAAAATCTGAATAGATCTAAATATCCCCAGGCCTAAGCAGAGCTGAAGAGAATGATGAATGGTGTGTGTGTATTCAAAAATCAGAGAAAAGCTGAATAGACTTTGTAAATACAGGTAAAATTTTAAAGTTTTTAAGTGATTACTTTAAATAAAGGTGCCAAACATATTTTCCCCTCAAGCAATACTACCTCATAACTGCTTCAAGGCAAAGAAAACATTAAAAGGTTATTTCATGAAGCGACCTTAATCTAATACTCAAATCTAACAAAGACAGCATGAACCTCCCCCATATTCCTTATGAACATAAATTCCTAAAAGAATCTTAAAACTAGAAAACTGAATGCAGTAGCAATTTAAAAGAATGGCACAGTATGATAAAATAGGGCATATTCCAGGAATGAAGGATGGTTCAACATTAAGACAATTTTAAAAATAATTCATTACCTTTAATTAGTCAAAGGATACAAAGTATATAATCATCACTGTAGGTGACACAAAGCTATATGTGATAAAATTTCACATTTATTCCCATTTTTAGGAAAAGAAAAACTTATAGTAAACACATATCAGAAGGAAAGTTAATTAGAATGATGAAAGATTTCATTAAGACAGATGTTCTTTATCTCAAATATTTGACATTTTACTTAATGATGAACCACAGAGGCAGACTTATTAAAATAAAAATGAAGAAATATATTGTAGCTATCAGCATTACTATTTATTATTGCTATGAAAGTTGCTGTGAAGACAATAAGAAAAATAAATACTAGGTGTAAATATTGGAAAAAATATATTTCTTAGATAACACAATAGTCTTCTTAGAAAATCCAGAATAACCAGAGGAAAATCCAATAAAACTGGTACGAATTTGGTAAGGTTTTAGTTACAACATACATACAACAAAATCATTAGCTTTTCTCTATAGCAGTGGCAGCCAATCAGAAAACACAAGGAGCAAAAGCTTTCAATCAGAATATCAAAATATTCCTCTAAAGTGAAATACTTAGAAACAAGAAAAGGAAAGAGTTTTGTGATGGGCATTTGAAAAACCTGAGAGACATAAAATGCTGTCTGGAAAGAAAGATTCAATATTACAAGATCTTTATTCTTCCTCAGAACAATGTATTAATATACTACAGTTTAATTAAAACTCTAAAAGGATTTCTCTTTTTGATTTTGAAACACAAATTCTAAAGTTCATTTGACTAAATATGTGAGAATCTCAAAAAAATACTGAGAAGTAATAAAATACATTGTTATGTGTTAAAACTGTATAAAATAACACTACATGATATTGCACCAGAATAGACTAGAAGACTAATGGGACATAATGGGATGCACAGAAACAGACTCCAATACATAAAAATATTTGGTAAAAGAATAGGATTCCACATCAAATCACTGGGGGAAAGGGTGTATTACTTAGGATATAGCGTTGGCATCATTTATTACCTAGAATAAAATAAAATCATGTTTCTATCTTATACTACAAAGCAAAATGATTTATAAGCGGGACAAAAAATTATGTGTAAAAAGTGCAATCACAAAAGAAAAAGTATTGATGACTAAAATTATTTTTAACCATACAGCAAAGGTGAACTCTTAAAGAAGAGAAATACATGTGAAAAATAAAAATTTAAGATGTCCTTAATATATAATGAACTCTTTTAATCAATACGACAAACCAGTAAGAAAAAAAAATCTGCTTAGTTAAGATAAAAAGAGCAGAGATGTATACATATACTTGACAAAATAAACACAAATAGGTAGAGAAATTTTTTTACCTCAATCACAGAAATATATAAAAAAAGGGATGTACAATTATAGAAATAGAAAAAGTAGGTAAGTGTTCTGGGTATATTTTGTTTGCCCCTCCAGATTCACTCTCCATTGGTTCCTGCCTTGTTCTCTGCTGGGGAGAGGCCTCTGTTTGGGCCTACAAGAGGGTCCCTATTACAAGAGGGATCCTAGGTCCTCTGGCTTTCAAGGTGGTGCAGACAATAGGGAGAGTAAGGTCAGGATACATATCCCCCTGGTTCCATACTGAGAAAGTCACCCTGACCTGGCTATATTTGTTGACCAAAGGTCACTGTTCCTCTCAAGATGGCTTTCTCTACCTGCTTCTCCTTTTTCATGTTCTGATAATCTCTTCTTCCCTCATCTCTTTTGACCTTCAGGTGGTAACAGGGCTGTCGCTAATGTTCATAATTAACTGCATTGTCTCTTATACTTTCACCAACATTCTAGCATTATCTTTTAATTATTATCTCTGTAGATAAACAATTCTTGAATTATCCTAATTTGAAAGTACAATCTTTTGCTCTTCGCTGAACTCTGACAGTAAGTGTGTAGGGAAGAATTCTAAAACATGTTTTAAGGCACATGAAAAGATGCTAAACATTGCTAATTATTAGAGAAATGCAAATCAAAACTAGAAGGAGGCACCATCTCATACCAGTCAGAATGGTCATCATTAAAAAATCTACAAATAGCAAATGATGGAGAGGGTGTGGAGAAAAGGGAACCCTTCTACACTGCTGATGGAAATGTAAGTTGGTGAAGCCACTGTGGAAGACAGTATGGAGGTTCCTCAAAAAACTAAAAACAGAGTTACCATATGATCCAGCAATCCCACTCCTGGGCATATATCTGGAAAAAAACTATAATTCAAAAAGATACATGCACCCCTATGTTCATAGCAGCACTATTCACAATAGCTAAGACATGGAAACAACCTAAATGTCCACTGACAGAAGAATGGATAAAGAAGATGTGGTTCATATATATAATGGAATACTACTCAGCCATAAAAAAGAACAAAATAATGCCATTTGCAGCAACATAGAAGCAATTAGGGATTATTATACTAAGTGAAGTCAGAAAAAAAAAGACAAATGCCATATGATATCACTTATATGTGGAATCTAAAATATGACACAAATGAATCTATCTATGAAACAGAAATAGAATCACGGAGATAGGAACAGACTGGTGGTTGCCAAGAGGGAGGAGTTTGGGGGGGAGGGGTTTGGGAGAGGGATGGAGTGGGAGGTTGGAGTTAGTAGATGTAAGCTTTTATAGGTAGAATGGATAAACAACAAGGTCCTAATGTGTAGCACAGAGAACTGTATTCAATATCCTATGATAAACCACATTGGAAAAGAATATTTAAAAAAAGACTGTATATATGTATAACTGAATCACTTTGCTGTACAGTAGTAATTAACACAACACTGTAAATCAACTATACTTCAATAAAAATCAGTAAATAAAATAAAATACACATTTTAGATGTGTGAATCAACACAAACTTTTTGGAGAAGAAATTGGTAATATGCATTAAAAACTTTCAAATATGCATGTAATAGAAATTTCTTTTTAAAAATTTGTTCCGTGGACATAATCACAGACTGTACAAAGTAGTATGGGAAAATATTTATCAAACATATTGTTTTTTTAAAATTATTTAAAGCTGGAAATAATGTCAACACATGATAAAAGGTGATAGAATAAATAAATAACAGTGAATTAATATAAAGAAATGCTGTTCACCCATTAAAATCATATTTTAGAAAAACATTTCTTAGTAGAGGAAGTAGTCAGGGTATATTATCAAGGGGGAAAAGATCCAATAAAACAATAAATTCACTATGATACCAGTTTGGTGACATATATCATAGTGACTATGTAAGTGTGTGTGTGTGTATGTGCGTGTGTTGTGTGTGTGTGTGTAAACACATGCATGTGTGTATAAATATATTTTCCTATATATAAGAATGATGCATAGAAATTGTAAAAGTGGTAGTCTGTGAGTCAGTGGGAATTAACATGACCTTTTTTCTTAATGCTTTTCTGTGTTTAAGTTTTAATCACTACGCATGAGCTAGTTTTGAAAATTTAAACATTTATAAAAACATGAGATTTGTTTTCAACCAGCATTATTATATACTTCTCTTAAATACTTCATAACTATGAATCTAATCTGTCTGAAGACAATTCTTATCAAATATTTATAGCAATAGAAAAAGGCTTCACAAATGAGAACTCATGGCTATATTCACCATTGTAGGTAATCAGATCTGGCACTAGAAACATGCAGAGATGTTAAAGAAAAACGATCAAATCAGTACTATTCTAAATTCTGATGAAGTTTTAAAACAATAAAAAACAGAAGATCAGCAAGCAGGGCAGGCTTTTATGCATTAAAGTTCAGAAAGAAGACAAAAGTTAATGTAGACAATTGGATAAAAAGTGTTTGCGGTTCCCTGGAATGTTTCACTGTCTTTTGCATGAAGAAATATTTGAATAAACTGATGTTTATCTATCTCTTTATCAATGTATAAAGAATTGAGAGAAAAAGACCCATTGGCTATATGGAAGAATATTTAATATACTTTTTCAAACTTCTACCAACACAAATGTAAATTACATTATCATCACTAAATAATTATAAAGTTTTTCCTAGTTTAACATAAGATAGTAGAAATTATTTAGTAGATTACTGCCTAAATGGCTGATATTTTTCTTAGCAAGAACTGTATTTCCTTTAAGAGTAATATATTTTGATCCTGTACTCAGAGACAACTCTATATGTGATCACACTCTTAATGTATATTAGGAGGTTAAACACAAAACAACAAACACCCTTCATTACGGAAGAAAGCACTTTTCCTATATCATGCTATTTTGTGTGTGTGTGTGTGTTTGTGAGTGTGTGTGTGTGTTTGTGAGTATGTGTGTGTTTCGGGGGAGGGTGAGAAAGATAAAATCTTAATATAAAAAAATTACCCTCTCTAAGGCCACTTGGAAATTAAGAATTCCAAAAGATAGTTATAGTACCTGGGTACAAATGAGACCAGGAGTGCTGCTTTCAGAAGGTACATGATAGATTTGATAGTTTCTTAAAGCTTTTGAGGGTTTTTCTCAGGGACAGGATGACCTCAGAATGTCTATAGTACTGGTTCTTTGAGTCAATTTAAAATCTCCTCACTTTGGAAGCAAAGTGACATTTATTAAATATCTACTTTATAATTGCAGAACCTAAAATAAGGCAGGACAGGAAGTGAAACACATTACGTACATTTCCTATAGAGAAAGACCTACCTTAATTTCTAGCAAAAACACTTAGAAAGACTATTAAATTTCACCTAATAATTGGAATTGGAACACCAACTGAAATACTAAAGACAGTCTTCTAAAAGAAAGGTGGAAATAAAAATCGGAAAGCATGAAAAGCAAAAGTAGCCATGTTTATAAGGCAAGGAACATCACAGGGCTAACCATATATTAAATATCGTATGTTTCAACACAATGAAAATACACTTTCTTCAGGACAACTTATAGAAGCAAAACGCTATTCAAAGATCTTTTCAAGTGACATATTATGTTTCTAGGAGAGAGACTGGATCAATATAAACATGCTGATGACAACAAAGAGCCAGGTATATCAATAGTTTAAATTTCTCAATTTCTTTTGTATCTCTCATAGCAAGAGATGAGAGGGTCTTGCCCAGAGAAGGTGCTGAAATGTTTGATAAATAAATGCACGCATGTGTAACAGGATACTGAATGATGTTCCTAGGTTGAAACAAAGAGGCTCTAACGTGCTACCAAATAATAGAAACTGCCAACAAAAGCCGCCAACATCTCCCCCAGGGCTAACTGAGAAGGGACAGAAATTATTCCAACTATCATCCAGCATCCCCTTTCCTCCCAAGCTATGTAAGGAGCTTTAGTTGGAGGGGGGTGGGTCAATTTTGTGGAGAGAACAGTATTCAAGATAAGATGCCCCGCCCTTCTCATCCTGCAGGGTAGGGGAGTGGGAGTTTCTGGACACTTAAATAGCTCCCCCTCTCCCTCACAAGGCAAGTGAAGGGGAGTTCCCAAGACAATCATTTGTAGAGACTTGCGCATACCTGAAATAAGGGGGAGCTGACATTCTATTTTGTAGTAGAATGTCTGTTTACACAGAAGACTTAATAATCTGTCCTGTACCTATCTGAGCAGGCAAGAAGCAGGGAGACATGGCAGTGCTGAGAGAGAGAGTGGTTAGATGCTTACCTTCTCTGACCTTACATTTCTAAGCTGTATTGTGAGAATGATGACACTTACCTCACAAATTTACTGTGAGGATCAACTGATGTAATAAATGTAAAAATGTATGGTAGACTGTAAATCTTTATATAAAATAAGTTGGTATTAAAAATCACATCTCAAATGAAGCATCTTGAATTTCATGGTAAAGTAGTCTTATTATAGTCTAAATTTTTAATAAATCATCAGTTAAATATTTAATCTACTAGCTTTGTGCTGGCCATCTAGAGAGAGATAAAATATTATTTTCACCTCAAAGAGTCCCTAATTTGGTTGGGAAAAAAAAAGACTAACATAAAAGCAATAATAAAACTATACGATAATAACAGAAAACATTTAGTTGGTGCTTACCATGTGCTGGTCACTGTGACAAGCACTTGGCATATATGAGCTCATTTCAGTCTTGCAACAATTCTATGAGGTAGGTTTTATTATTTTGATCATTTTAAAAATGAGGAAATTGGGGCAGAGAAAGGTTAAATAATTTAACAGAGGCCACATAATCAGTAAGCAACAGAGCCAGGATTCAAATTTAGTCTGGCTCTGGAGTCTGAACTCTTAACCACATCATTGCACCGCTTCTCTTACAAGATTCCACGTATGGAATCACAGCTACTTACTATAAGAATTGGAGAGGGTGTGGAGAAGAGGGAACTCTCCTGCACTGTTGGTGGGAATATAAGTTGGTACAGCCACTATGGAAAACAGTTTGGAGGTTCCTTAAAAAATTAAAAATAGAACTACCATATGATCCAGTAATCCCACTACTGGGCATATACCCTGAGAAAACCATAATCCAAAAAGAAACATGTACCATAATGTTTACTGCAGCACTATTTACAACAGCCAGGACATGGAAACAACCTAAATGCCCATCAACAGATGAATGGATAAAGAAGATGTGGCATATATATATATACAATGGAATATTACTCCATGAAATTGAGCTATATGTAATGAGGTGGATAGACCTAGAGTCTGTCATACAGAGTGAAGTAAGCCAGAAAGAGAAAAACAAATACTGTATGCTAACTCATATATATGGAATCTAAAAAAAAAAAAAGGTACTGATGAGCCCAGTGACAGGGCAAGAATAAGGATGCAGCTGCAGAGAATGGACTGGAGGACACAGGGCTGGGGGGGGGGGGGCGGAGGGCAAAGGGGAAGCTGGGACGAAGTGACATAGACATATATACACTACCAACTGTAAAATAGATAGCTAGTGGGAAGTTGCCGTATAACAAAGGGAGATCAAATGGGTGATGCCTTAGAGGGCCAGGACAGGGAAAGCAGGAGGGAGTCGCGGGAGGGAGGAGACATGGGGATATATGTATAAATACAGCTGATTCACTTTGGTGTACCTCAAAAGCTGGTACAAGAGTGTAAAGCAATTATATTCCAATAAAGAGATTAAAAAAAAAAAGAATGCAGGCAAAGGAATACACACAATATGGTGAGAAGTAGTTAGCAAAATATAGATGGAGGAAGTGAGAGCTGAGTCAGGAAAAATCAGTAAGGTGTAGAAAAGTAGAAAAGAGGAAGAAGAGTGTTACATAAGTAGGTAATGGTAAGAGTTCTGAAGTGTAAATAAGCAAGGAAATGGTCCATCAATAATTACTGAGCACCTACTAGGTACCATGCAATGTGTTTGGGATACATTAACGAGCAAAACAAAGATATTTGCTCTCATAGAATTTACAGTCAATGGTTATGAAAAGGACAATGAAGAGACTAGCCTTACTGAGCTGAGCATTATCCTGGGAATTAGAGGGAAACAGTATTGAATAAGTAGGTAGGGGATAGATCATGAGGGCTCTGAAAGACAGAGAAGCTTAAGGATATAAGATTTTTGGAGGAATGTGTCACATGCTAACAGCAATGTCTTAGGAAGATTAATTTGGCCATATTTTGAAGGATGAATAAGAGATGGGGAAAATGATAGGCAGAAAGACTTGTTAGAAAGTGACTTTTATGAAGCTCTAGATTAAGTGATGACATTGGGAATCAAGAGCTTTGCTCTATTATCTTCTTTCTTCCTTCAGGCATTCCCTTGGACTACAATACAGTTTTGTATTAGGCCTGCAAATTTTTCTTAGGCCTACAAATGCATCCAATTCTCTCCCATCCATAGTGAAAAGATAAACATAAAGAATGAATACTAAATAATAAAATAATTCTCCAAGGAGCAAGTACTTCCCTAGCCACTATCCTTCTACTTTCTCATCTCCACTTTCTTTTCATTCACTCCTGAACCCCTTGTAACTTGGTTTCTGTCATGAAACAGAAGAAGGAGTGGTTCACTTGCCCAGAAGAAAGTGGACAATTTGGGAACACTTCTTTAAAAAAGGTAACATCTGAGCTGAGATTAAAAGGATGAATAGGAGTTGCCAAGTAAAGAAGTAAGGGTTTACATGCATATTCTGTGTGAAGCAACTCTATCAAACACACTGGAAAGGTGTTTTGATTCTTCTTCTAGGGCTTTGGTTCTACCACTTAGAGGTATGCCGAATGAAGCCTTTCTCATTTAAAATCTTTTCCACATTTGTTTCAATTCATCCTGGTATGAACAAGGCAGAAATTTCAGTCAGGATGCTATTTTCATTTTGAAAGAATTTTTGAAAGTTTAGTTCACAAGCATCTAACCAGAGTGTCACAGGTTTACAACCCCTGTTCCATACTGACACTGGTCTATTCCCATAAAAACACCATTTGAAAGCAGGGACTAGGACTTAGTTTTTACACTTCCACTACCTAGCAGAGAGCCTGGAACTCAGAAGCTATTCAGTAAAACTGGGTGTATTGATAAAGGGGAAGTATATATGAGAGGCTCTGTAAGAAAAAGTGTGGATGATAAAGGACAGGGATGAGTAAATGATAGCTCTTATGTTTTGAACATGGGTGATTAAGGGAGAAAAGAAGATAGTAACAGTGACAGACAGCAGATAAAGAGAAGACGAGTTCTGACTGAGATGTATGAAATTAAGGATGCATAGGGTATACCAAGCTGAAGCGTTAAGAATGCAATTGGAGACAGAAACTGCTGTTTGGGAGACGTCATGGCTAGAGGGTCATATTTTTTGGAATTATCTGCATAAAAACTGCATGGGAAATAAACAATTTTTGAAGAAAAAAGGAAAAACTGTTAATTTTGTTAAGCACAGCTAACACTGCTGAGAAAATCTTAAACTATGTAAACTACTAACATGGCTTAGAATACAGAAAGTTGAGATTTGTTAGAGCAATATCCATCAATTCTTATTTTCCCCCATATCTACAATAGACTCTACTTTCTTAGTGCTACATATTTCTAGCCCACGTATGAGGAGGGACAAGCTTTTGCAAATGGCACAAGCAGACATTATCATTCTCAAAGACTATCCTCAAAAGCTTTATCAATCTGCAGATATCTTTATCCCTACATTTAAAATATTAAATTGCGTAAGTGGCATTATAGTATTTTTCATTTCTCCTTGTTTTTAGAGAAAACAGGAAAGGTTACTATTTCTAACCTACAAAAATACAGCATCTGAAATGGAATCTGAAATAAAACTGTCATGCTCTGGAAGCTGCATGATATAGTTCTCATACAAGACAGAATATTTTTCTCCCTTAAATAAAAGAGATACTGTACATGAATATGAAACACAAAGAAGAGAGGAGATAGAATTTTTTTCAGTGATTAGGGATTCTATGCTAAATTTCTGTAAAGAAAGTAATTTTCTCTTGGATATACAATATAGATATTTTGGAGATATTTCAGCTCTCAGGGCCTCGGTTTTCTTGTGTATAAAATGAAGGGGCAGGATCAGATATCTTAGGTTTGTTTTAGGTCTAGAATTCTATGACATTTTTTTCTGATTGATTTTCAGCTGTTAATAGGTCACAAAACTTTTGCTTATCTCTTAGGACAAAAGTTAGAAGCCTATACACAATACTTAATGACACCAAAGGAGTCTCTACTTAAAGAGATTCAGGAATGATTCTTATTGTGAAGCTTAGTAAAGTATTGTTCATAAAGCGTGCCATGCTTATATACACTTGGATCAATAAGAACTTATGCATTTCAAAGACGAGTAGCTGGGAAACATTTCATAGCCTAAAGTGGTTGAAGTGAGGGTGGGAGAAGTGGAGACAGTAAGTGAAGAACTCTCATTGTGATTTAAGGATCAAAAAGAGGATCAACGATGGTCAGCTAACATGTATCAGCCAACCACTTTTAATCTGTATATAACTGAGATATCCTAAGAGAAGGGAAATTCAAAATTTTAGTTGTGAAGAAAGAAGACTTTACAATTGAAGGATACTCACTTGTCTCTAATCTCTAATCCTTTATTTTAATACACTACAAACCATTCTAGACAATTCTTATAAGAATATAGATACAGAAGTTTCAATGTTCATAATATATTCAGCTGTATTTCAAACTTCTCTCACATAAATCAAGAGATTCAGATTTTAATGAGACCAGAAAGGTTATGTATATGTCACAACCAGGCTAAAGCCAGAGATCATCAAGATGTACTTGAGGTTTACATCACATGCTATTACAGAATATGAACTGATAAATCTAAATGGGTCATTTTCGTGATGGTTAGTACCCATTTCTTAAAAAATATTTCCTCACTGAAAATGAAAGTATTTCAAGGGAAAACTAATTTTTCAATTCATTTCAGATCTGACTAGAGTTCTAGATTCTGAAACATAAATTGGGCATGAAAAAAATATAGAATTTTTATAAGAAAATCTAATAAATTATTTTAATTACAAAAAGTCTGTTAAACGTAACAGCAATTACAACTAACAAATTATCAGCTCTGATGCAATGGAAAAATTACTGCAAAATTTATTCTAGATATATTCTATTTTTAAAGTTATTAAATTAAAAATGTCTCCATATCTTCCTTTTGGCTTAATACAACCTAATATGCAATAAAAGAGTAATCTAAGAAAAGGAAAAATGTTTGATAAAGGAGTTACAGGCAATATTTCTTGAGGTGAAGTAAACCTTTAAAATATTATAGTGACTATAAAATGTACAGATATATTTCAACAATTACATACTGTAATAAAATTTTAAAATTTTTCTTTGACATTTCTGGCCACATTGCCAGACATTTCAATGAGTTCAAAAGTATTTTTTATAGAAAAAAAATAGATATCCTGTTGTAAAACCAGATGATAAATTTATTGGTTAAAACACATGAGGCTACTTTAATTGAAATGATAATAATGTTATGAATGGTAAGAAAACTATACATCATCAAGAATTAACCAACAAATGATGAAATAGATTAAAAAGTCACAAGTTGTGGTACCAGCCTCTTAGATAAATGTTGATGATGAGGATGACAGTGAAAACTTACAGAGTGTTTACTTTGTGCTGCAGTGTTCTGAACACATGAACTAACTTAATACTCACAATAATCCTGTGAAGCATATAATATTATTATCTCTATTTTATGGACAAGGAAACAGGTCACGTAGCTGTGTGGCAGAGCTGGGGTTCAAAAATTCTAGTCTGTGTTTTTCACAACTACATCAAACTGTTTGCAAAGCTAACAGTCTTGCTGTATATATAACCTGCTAGAAAATATAACGAAATAAAATATCCCAATAATAATGGCAACAGAGAGGTTAAAATAGTAACAACCCTAATAAGAAATACATGAGAAAACTTTGAAATGCAACAGAAGAACTAAAAGACGTGACTAAATAGAAAGGCATACTCTGATTTTGGAAAAAAATAAGCCTTAATATTGTATATCAATTTTCTCTACTTATTTATAAATTTAATTTAATCTCAATTACCAAAATGATTTTTTTTCAGGAGAGGAAGGAAAAAGACAAGCCAATTCTACAATTCACGTAGAAACATAGTGCCAAATGTATGACATAATTATAATTTTAATAACCTCTTGGTACTGGAAACGAAATAAACTGAAACAGATGAATATAACTGAAAACAGGATTCGGAAATGGATATAAGTACATATGGGAATCTAGTTTTCCATAAGAGGGTATTCGAATCAGTGGAAATCATTTAGTTTATTCAAGAAAACAAACAGTTTATTTATCTTAAACTAATTCAAATATCTATTTGACAAGCATGAAAGTTTTAAAATGTATGAATTAAATCAAGTCTGTCAGGATTCTTATCTATTCTTTGCTAGTGTTTGTTTTACTTAATTTCTGTAGAATTTAGGAACAATAATCTATAATTCAGATAGATGTATTTTGAAATAATTCCAGTTTAGTTGTTCATTTTGGTTTTGGCGGGAAATGAAGAAAGAAATAACCTTTAGCAATGATTTTCTAGGAGATGTAAGAATGCTGCAGATAAAAGCTGCCTTTTCTTTTTTCATTATGCACCTTTATTTGTTAAATTCTGTGTTAGCACCTGTATGAATTGGGTTAACAAACTGAATTTTTAGTAGTAGATTTATTTCTCATATAAAAAGGCTTGTTTATTTTGCATATTTTATAGGACATCCTGGGAGGATGGCTGAAAAAAACAGGACATTTATCCTGGGATTGTGAAAATCTTTAGACTCACTGAATCCTGTATATAACATCTGGGTCTGCTGTTGCTAGCCCTTCTGTAGAATTGTGCCAGAATCCATTTCTCTTTAAATGCCATGGAATGTCACGGATACGTGAAATGACATCCCTGTACTTTGAGGTTGCATAAGAAAGATCTCAGTGCAAGACCCCAGATATTCATTAGCAAGTTGGAATTGTGCTATCTGTGCCCATTACTCTTCATGAAGAAAACGGTCTATAGACTTACTTGTGAAAAAGCACTGCTATAGGAGCTGTCTCAAATCAATACTGAACTAAATCAGGCTGCAAAGGAATAAAAACTGTCACCAGCATAATCTTCCTAGCAACTGCAATGTAGATATGCTAATACTGTGTCAGAGCCTCACCCTGATGTCTGTAGGGAAGTGTGCTGTGTCTCAGATCAGTCCAGCTGCTGGACTAAGTAGGATACTCTACCCTAAATAATGACAATTATTATTTTCACCAAAGATGACAAGAATTCTTATTTATTTTCTTCTTTCGTGTTTTTCATCAAGAACTCCAACCCCAACACTCTGCTACCCCAAACTTCTAAACATGTCTCTTTTCCTTCCCAAGATCCTGCCCTGCCTAACTCCCCCCACTTCCCGCCAAATTTTTCTCAGTACAACACACTCTAGAAATCTAGTGCTCATTCAGTCATTATTTGATTCTTGTCTGGCTCTGGGAGTTTTTTTTTTTTCCTGCCCTTGTTTCACTTGCAGTATTAAGAGGGCACTGCTCCATTCAGAACAGACTGTGTACACTGAAGTATCTACGTTCAGAAAAGTGGCAATTAGTAATTTGATGATTTAGCATAAGAGAACCAGGGATTTATATAACTCAGAGGAAGATAGATCTTTAATAAGAAACTGTGAGTTTTGATTTCACACACTTCACAAGAAAAGCATAGAAGTAAATGTTCAAAAATATAATGACAGGGACTTCCCTGGTGGCACAGTGGTTAAGAATCTGCATGCCAATACAGGGGACACGGGTTTGAGCCCTGGTCCGGGAAGACTCCACATGCCATGGTGCAACTAAGCGCGTGTGCCACAACAACCGAGCCTATGCTCTAGAGCCCATGAGCCACAACTATTGAGCCTGTGTGCCACAACTACTGAAGCCCACGTACCTAGAGCCCATGCTCCACAACAAGAGAAGCCACCACAATGAGAAGCCTGTGTACTGCCACAAAGAGTAGGCCCCACTCGCAGCAATCAGAGAAAGCCCACATGCAGCAATAAAGACCCAACACAGCCAATAAATAAATAAATAAACAAACAAGTAAATAAAAATATAATGACAAGATACATAACGTGTAAATGTTTCAAGCTTCAGGCTGCTGCAGTGAAACAATTAGATTTTTAAAATGAGAAAAATATGAAGGGTCAACAAGAAAAAGCAATAAATGTGCATCACTAATTTACATATTCTTGACTTGGAAATAAAAAATTATCCTTGAGTTATTTTGTTACATTTATTTATATTGTTTCATTCAGCAAAGGATTTGAGATATTGGTCCAGCTTACCCTTCCAAACAATTTAATACATGCTTTTATCCCTTCCTGATATATTATTTCCATCTGCCCAAATAGTTTTCTGGTGCACTGAATTAAATTACACCCCCAATTTGGAACTGATATACTGTGGGAAAGGAAGTTTATATAAAATGATAACAATCTTGGTAACGCTGGACTTGAGGGGCTCTGTTTTAAATAATAGTTGAGAATGGAAAACGAACAGCATGGTTGTAAAGGGGGCAAGGGAGAGGCATTATTGATCATCTCCTTCATCTGAACTGAAGATACATCCAGCCAGCTTTCCTCATGTACCCTCAGTTAGCAAGGTACTTTGAAAAGGTGCAGTCCATACTACTACGAAATAAGGACTGTAAAAACCTCGCTATAACGGTAAAGCCCTTAACAAATTAAATTATCAAGTGCTTGGCATTTAGTAGGTGCTCAACAAATGTTTGCTGAATGAATAAGACAGTCAAAATTCTCTTAAAACAATGAGAGGAAAAAAGGAAAAGGAAAACTAAATACGTTTTTTTTTTTTGAAAAATCATTGTCTTCTCTTGATTTTTCCCTAATCCCTACCAACATTTCACTTCTTTATATTTCTTCTCTTGAAGCAACACTGTTCATATTTTCAAGTTTTCAGAAAGAGAACAGTTTGTCACTTTTAATTCCTGATGGACTTTTAGCCTTCAGAAGTGTGAGGCAATAAACTACTGTTGTTTTAAGTTAAAAAAAATTAAAAAGATTATGCTAGCTGAAGTCTGAAGAAAGAGGAACAAGAATGGATGCAGGAAATTATTGTAGGAAAGCAGATAAGAGATGATGGTTAAACTTGACTAAAATGATGGTATCAGAAATAGAGAAAGTGAATCGATTTGTGAACAGGTTTTCCTGATTAACTGAATTTGGAAGGAGAGGCTGGAATCAAAGATGAATCTAGATACTGACTTGAACAAGTGGGGGAATGAAAATGGTGGTTACTGATATAGGGAATGCTGAAGGAAGAGCAGCTCTAAGGGGAAAAGAAAATAAATTCACTCTTAGAAATGCTGAATTAGAGGTTACCTGTGATACATCCAAGTGAAGTGTAGAGCAGGCATTGGGTATGGGTTGCCTAGAGCTAACAAGAGAAGCTTGAGCAGGAGCTGATAACTGGAAGCCATGGTCACTGTTTGACGGAAGTATACAAGGCTGTCTAATATCCATCTTGTGAGAGAACAGAAGGAGTCCCACAAAGAACCCTGAGGAATGCTATATTTAATGACACGGAAGGATAGGTGAAGACAGTGAAAGATACTGAGTGAAGGTAACGGAGAAGAAAGACGAAAACAAGGAGATTGGGGTGTACCAAAAATCCATGAAAGGTAACATCTGAAAAAAAGGAGAGATCAAGTGAGATCAGGGACTGAAAAGAGTAATTTGTGAGTTTTGTCCGGGGAATGGAGAAAGTGGAATACAAAGTGAAGGGAGTGTAAGAATAAGATAGGTGTCCTAAAGGGTAAGATACATACATTCTGTGTGTGTATGTGTGTGTGTGTATACATGATAGAATAATTTAGTCATGTAAAAAAAAGCTACTGTAGACCGGTGATATTCTTTATCTCTAGATCTGCATGTAATTGAGGCAACAATGTGATATTCTTGAATCACTTATTCCTTTTCTAAAGACATGGGGATATTTATCACCAAGAATTTAAGAATTTATCTAGGAATTTTAATGCAGCTCTCAGGTATAAATAGCTATCTGATAATAACTGAATAATCTGGCAACCTCATGATCATGCTAAATGGATTAAAATACAGTGACAGGCTATTATAAATGATTAGCAGAAGATAAATTATATGTACAGAAAACAATCAACTATACTATTAAACACGAAACAATAACAAATAGTATGGATATCAAAAACAGTAAGCCCTTATCTATTAAACTTCATTTTCCTTAATATGATGTTAATAGATACAGCTCTTCCATATAATTTTAACCCAGCCAGTCCTAAGTGTCAGACTCTGACAGACTACTCAATGTGAGCTGTTCAATTCCTTAACTTCAGAAACAAGTTCTCATTAGCTCTATGCAACCTGGAGGAGTTCTCTCTTTGACTAACAGAAGTAAAAACCTGACTTAGCTTAGAGACAGATCAAAGATATTCTCCCTCAGAAGATCAGTTCTGCTTAGGAATGATTGTTCATATCAAGATTCCCTTTTTAACATTAGATAGACTTCAGAAATCTTGCTGGGGTAGCTTTTGTCCTCTCAACCAACCAAGGCATTTCTTGCCAAAGACTCAGAGCATTCCCTAGCACCATTCTTCTCAGTATAAGGGCTCATAATTAATTAAAATACAGTACTAAAGAAATCAGCTTAAATTAGTAGGGTTTAAGAATATGCCTCCCTGGCTTTGCCACCTCTTTTGATCTTCTTTTCACTTTCTCCTCCTTCAGCAGCTTACAGAGATACATTTTATAAATATGAAGTCATATGTTTTTTTCCCCATGATATATACTACAGAGTAGAATATATTTTTGAAAGGACTAAATTCATGACTTAAATAAAATTTAACAAATACATCTTGTACACATACAATACGATGATATTGATAGTTAAGAAGAAATGATCTCTGGTAGGCGTAGACCATAGAACTCAAGAAAGGTATGTTCAAAGTAAAAGATGATTAAATGTGTAATTAGAATAACTGTAGTGAGTTATTTAAAATATAATTTCAAATCTGTATATTTAAGAATTCCTTATTTCACTGTGAATAATTACAACTACCCAACCTCTTTCAACTCTTTACGTATTTAATATTCACAAAGTCACAAACTGTGTGTTATAAATCTTAACCCCCGCATACCTAACACACCAGAACATTAACGGTGGAACTCCATCGTGTTGCAAGTTCCCTCATTAGCAGAGGAAATGTGACCTATTCCAGTGAATGGGTTCTTTACCAAAGCACAGTATGGTTTGGAAAGAGTAAGTAAAACAAAATTAGGTAAATACGGAATATTATTTTTATTTTTCATAAATCTTTTACTAGGATGGTGTTGAGCTTTCTCATGGTAAAAAAAATGAAATTTTGATCTTCTTTACTTATATAAACCCTATGAATCATTCAAAAGCTAGCTGAAAGAAACTGACTTGATAAGGACAATCAATCAATATCTAATATACGTAAGGCATTTTGAAAGTGATAAGAGAAGTACCTACTTGGGCTGTACCCATAGGTTCTGATAAGTAGGGTTTAATATTACTTTCTAGATATTCTAGAATTCTCACTTGAAATGTCCTCCTTATCTGAAGAGTTAAAAATATGTTGTTTATTTTATTTTCTGGTTCATTTTAAATTTCTAGGTAGTAAGAAAATTTTGTTTTTATTTATATTACTTTCCAATTTGAGTGAATAATGATCTGAGAAATGGTATCTATATTATTTCTACTTCCCAAAATTTATTGAAATTTAATTGTAGCCAAAAACATGAGGCTTTCTTTGTTGTTGTTTGTTTGTGGGGGGTGAAATCTCCAAGATCACTTGAAAAGGTTTATTTGTGAGTACAGATGTATAACAATATCTTAAAAATGACATCTGTTCAATAAGTATTATACACACAGAGCAATAGGAATTTCTTTTCATCACATGTAGATGGTAGTAATATGAAGACTTAAGAACTGAAGGACTTGGGTCAATTCTGTAAAAACTGCTAAATGACTCTGATGTTTTGAATCTCAAAGAATAGAAAACAATAGTAAAAGTAGATTCAAGATGTGTGCACCCTATGTTCACTGCAGCTTTATTTACAATAGCCAAGATACTGAAACAACCTAAGTGCCCAATGGATAAATGGATAAAGAAGATATACATATACACACACACACATACACACACACACGTATGTATATACATACATACACAAGCATATACAACGGAATACTTCTCAGCCATAAAGAAGATGAAATCTTGCCATCTGAGATAACATGGATGGACCTTGAGGGCATTATGCTAAGTGAAATAAATCAGACAGAGGAAGAAAAATACCTTATAATTTCACTCATATGTGGAATATAAACAAACAAAATAAATAACCAAACCAAAGCAAACCAAAACAAACATGTAGGTACAGAGAACAGAGTAGTAGTTACCAGAGGAAAGGGGTAGGGGAGAACAAACTGAGTAAAGGGGATCAACCATACGTGACAGATAGAAATTAAACTTGATGGTGCACACACTGTAGTAATATACAGAAGCTGAAATACAATGTTGTATACATGAAACATATAATGTTATAAACCAATGTTATTTCAAAGAAAAAAAGAGTTGGAAGGAATCACATGCACAAAAAATTTAAATCTGTGTTAAAAAAAAACATTTAAAAGCAAGCAACAAGATGGAAAAGTATGTACCGAAAGTATCAAAATGTTGGTATCTAACATTATACTACAAATCAATAAAAATGCCTTCCAGTAGAAAAATGGACAAAGAATCATCTGAAGACAATTCACAGAAAAGGTATAATTGGTTAATAAACATAGGAAAAAATTGAACCTTCTTAGTAATAAAAGAAATGCATATGTAAATGAGATTTTAAAAACTTATCAAGTCAGCAAAAGAAGTTTAATTATAATGCCCAGTGTTGTGGAGGATACAGGGAACTATGCATTTTCATTTACTGTTGTTGGAAGTTTAATTGATTTGAAATTCATTTTCTGGAAAACCACCAGCAATATATTAAATACCTTACAAAAAAAAGGTCACATAACTGCTTTTCCTTCTACCTTATTGTAAAAGCATTTCAACTAATTTAAGACCAGGTATATAGGTGATTGCATGAGTGTATATAAACATATGCACTAGGGAAAGAAAATTACAAAAATGCTCAATGACTACAGAGTAAACTACTTTGTATATTAATATATACATTTCAATGAATAAGAGAGAAAAACACAACACACACTACTGATAAAGTTAACTTCCTTTAAGTAATCTTCTGAGTTTGCTCAACTCTAAAATAGGGATAAAAATACTTACTTCAGAGGTTTGTTTAGGAACACATAGAATGCTGTACCTGAGTACCTGAAAGCTATAAATCATTGTGGTGTTATTTTTAGATTGTTCAAACTATGAAAAACAGTGGTGTTATTTTCAAGATGAAACTTTGTAGACTAGCATTTATAACAGACTGTCAGAAGCTATTCCAACTTAAAGTATACAAATGTATTTTTAAGTTTTTATGTACACTAAACTTGTATTTAATTTATAGTTAAAGCACACCTGTAAGTTGAGGATAATTAAATGAATGTTTTGCTTACTTTATGAAAATAGTATATGTAAACAGTTAACATTACATAAATAAAACAAAATTTAATTTACTTAATAAAATCCCAGACTAGTATATGTGTTTATATAAGAATAATAATTCTTGCTTACTCACAGTGTACATGCAATTAACTTACACCAATCATCAATAAATTAATATGGTGATTAAAGTTTAACAAAGAAATAGATTAAAAAATAATCCAGTGTTGGCCAGTCTTTCTTTAAAATATATTTAGCTTTCAAAAAATCCATTTTATTCTATTCATCAGTTACACACCTTCATATATATATATATCATACATATATATATATCCCCCCCCATTAATTAGCTGTGCTCAGAATCGTCAAGCAGAGTCTTATCTATTTAAGGAAAAGTAGATGGGAAAGACATTGGCACTAGATAAAACAATTCTTTTGCCAAGTTTGGGGATCAAAACAGTATCAAAACTAAGAGGTAAAGGTCAAAGTGAAATCTTAAACTGAAATTACTGAGGTAAATCTGCCAGAAAGATTCCTTCTTTGGCGAGCCAGCCTCCCTCTCCCTTACTCCCCTTACTGTTTGCAGTGACTTCTAAATGTAAAGTGATGTCAATAAAGCTAACATAGCTGAGGGAAAACAGAAGAATACCAGCACATCTTTCTTTTGTACAAATTATTTAGATACAGAAGGCTTTCAGAAAATTTTTGCATAGTTTTCAAAGTTGAAACATTTAACCTTTTATTTTTTTAATTTATTTATTATTTTTTGGGGGGTACACCAAGTTCAATCATCTGTTTTTATACACATATCCCGTATTCCCTCCCTCCCTCAGCTCCCCCCGCAACCCTTGAAACATTTAACCTTTAATTGCTAAGTGTGTAATGATTGTTACCATTTGTTTGAGTGCTAATATTGTCATGTATCAGACACTGACAGGTGCTTAACAACCTGGCAAGGTAGGAATTATTATAACCATGCTCACTTTTACAAACAGGGAACTAGAGAGGTTATGTGAATTATTCAAGATTATAAAACCAAAAAAGGAACAGGGCTGAAATTTGAAATTACGTTCATCTAATAGCAAAGCTCATGCTTTTTCTACTACAATCGTCTGCTTCTGGGAATAAATATGATAGATACACGTATAAATTAAAGTGTAATTTTCTTCTCATAGCTGTTTTCAAGTTTTGATTCTCAAAGTCACAGAGTACAGTTTATATTTAAATTTACAAAAGCCATTTTTTATCTGTTACAGAATCTAATATAGAGTATATAGTACATAAATCTGAATTGTGATTATCCTAAATTTAATGAATATGCTTTTGTAAGGCATATATACATTATTCTTAAATCTGAACAAAGAAGACTTCAAATAAACAATACTAGGATGAAAAAAGGGGACAAAATTTGAGGTAAAATGTTAAAAACAGGTAAAAATATTTTGTATAAAGAATTATATGAGTATAAAAACACAAAATAGATACTTTAAAAAGGATTTGGATAAAATCAGCATGGTAATTAAATAGATAATTTTAAAAAGTAAACATAAAAAGTGTCTCAAGAAGAATGGATAATCAAATATCTCCCTGGTTAAAAGACATCAGACTCAGGGGATTTTACAGACAAGTTTTACTCAAGCTATAGGAAACAGGTAATTCCTCTTACACAAACTGGTTAAACAGCAGAAGAAGGGAGAGAGAAATAAAATGTTAAGATCAAAGACTGATAAGGACAGACAGAAAAAAATTATAGATTTATCTCACCTATGAGCATAGATACAGAAATTCAATACTAGCAAACTGAATATAGTCAGTATTTCTTTTTTGTAGTGACCTAGTAGACTTTATCTCAGGAATGCAAGGACCATTCAATATAAACATTTTAAATAATGTAATACGCTATCAGATTAAGGAGGAAAACAGATGATCCTAATCAATCCTCATTAATAGAATATGAATTTGATAAAATTCAACACTCATTCAAGTACTCTTAATAATATAGAGAAAAGAAGGGAAATTCATTACTCAAACAGATTAATAAAGTCAAACAATGGTAAAATTAGAAGCATTTTCATTAAATTCAGGTACATAGAAATCTACCCACTCTCATTACTTTTATTTTACTTTACTAGAGGTCCTATGCAATGCAATAAGACACATACACATAAAATCAGAGATATAATAATAAAAGTAGTAACCAGCAAGAGATAAATTTATTCATATGTATAGCTGATAAATCAGCCAAATAAAAATCCAAAAGACTCTACAATCTACCAGATTTTTTAAAGAGAATCAATTCCAAAACACTTGGTATTTACCTCCAGCAACTGAAAACTTATGTCCACACAAAATGACACATAGATGTTAACAGCAGCATTATTTATAATAACTAAAACTTAGAAGCAACCAAGATGTCCTTCAGTAGCTAAATGGTTAAACAAACTCTGGTACATCCAATGGACTATTATTCAGCATTAAAAAATGAGCTATCAAGACTTGGAGGAAACAACTATATGACATTTTGGAAAAGGCAAAACTATAGAGATAATAAAAAGATCCGTTTGTATCCCAGTCGTTGGGGACGAAGGGGGGATGAATAGGTAGAGCATAGTGGATTTTTAGTGCATTTATACTACAGTGATGCATACATGCCATTTATATATTTGTTCATACCCACGGAATGTACAATACCAAGAGTGAACCCTAATGTAAACCTTGGACTTTGGGTGATGATACTGTGTCAATGTAGGTTTATCAATTGTAACAAATGCACCACTCTGTGGGGGATGTAGATAATGGGAAGGCTATGCATGTGTGGAGCAGGAAGTATATGGGAAATCTCTGCACTTTCCACTCAATTTTGCTATAAACTTAAAACTTCTTTAAAAAATAAAGTCTATTTAAAAAAATCAAATGAGTTTGATAACTATAAAAGGAATGTAAAATAAACAAAAATCAAGCAGTAATAATCAACTAGAAAACATAATTGCTTAAAACATATTATTCATAAAACTAACAAAATAATGCATTTTCCTTACAGACATCTAATAGAAATCTCTAAATCTACATGTTTAAAACTGAACACTTGATTTCTACCTTCCAATCTGTTCCTCCTACGGTCTTCCTTATGTCAGTAAATGAAAACACCCAAAACACCATCTTTTAGCCTCAGCCAAAAACTTTGGATTCATCCATGATTACTCTTTCTTTTGTACCTCACATCCAATGAATTGGCAAAATCTGTTGGTTCTGTCTTCAAAATATACTTACTACTGTAATAGGGAAGAACAAATCTGACTCCATATTGGATCTGTTTCTTTTACTTTAACCTTTGTATTCTATTGCTTTTGCTACAAGTTAAGAATGTTGCCTGTACTCTGAAATAATCAGGATAGTCCATTCTCAAGTCTCTGACCTTTAAAGGTATAACACTTTTCCATTCACACAGAGATAAAAAGTTGCAGAACAGAAAATAACACTTGTCTTGTTGGAGGTTTTCAGGAACATATTGACCTAACCTACGTGGACAGCCGGCAAGAACAAAGGATTCCAACATCAAGAAGTTTGCAACAACCAACCACATCACCTCCCCTTTTAAAATAAAAGAAGCCTGAATTCTAACTTGGGTAAAACGGCTCTTTGGGACACTAGTCCACCATCTTCTCCGTCAGCTGGCTTTCCGAATAAAGTTGATATTCCTTGTTCCAAAACCTCCTCTCTTGATTTATTGGCCTGTCGTGTGGTGAGCAGTATGAACATGGACTTGGTGACACTACTTCTCATCACCTCTACTGCCACCACTTGGTTCTAAGCCATCATAGCTTCGTCCTTGGCTTCCCTGTTTTACCTTTGTTCCTCCTATTGTCTACTTTCTGTATAGTAGCCAAAGCAATCCTTTTCCATGTAAGTCTGATCGTGTTACCACTCTGCTTAAAATCTTCCAATGGCTTCTCATCTCATTTGGGATAAAGCCAAAACATTAAGGTTACACAAGATTTGAACCACTGATCTCTGTAAATTTATGGGCTTCTACACTCCTCTTCACTCATTCCATTCTATACATAGTATCCTTACTGTTTCCCTACCATACAAAGCATGTTACTACCTTGCACTTGTAAGATGGAACATTTTTTTCTCAAGAAATATAACTCACTCTTTCACTTCCTTTAGGTTCTCTTCTCAAATGCTTCCTTATAAGCTAGATTTTCTTTGAGTCTCTTACATAAAATAGCAACTCTTCTCTAATGTTCTCCAGACTCCTCTTCCTTGGTATTCTCTATTGCCCTTTTTCTTCCTCTTCTCCTTTTAAAAATTGAAATGTAGCTGACATACAATATTATATTAGATTTAGGTGTACTAGACAGTGATTTGACATTTGCAGACATTATGAAATGATCACCACCATAATCTACTAATCATCTATCTCTATATTACATCCCCATGGCTTATCTATTTTATAACTTGAGGTTTGTACCTTTCAATCTTCACCTATTTCACACACACCCCTCTTTCCACCTCCTTCTCCTCAGGCAACCACCTGTCTGTTCTCTGTATTTATGAGTCTGGTTTCATTTTGTTTTGTAATTTGTTTGCCTTTTAGATTCAACATATAAGCGAGATCATGTGATGTTTGTCTTTCTCTGTCTTATTTCACTTACCAAAATAACCTCAAGATTCACCCATGTTGTTGCAAATGGCAAGATTTCATTCTTTTTTATGGCTGAATAGCACTCTGTGTGTGTGTGTGTGTGTGTGTGTGTGTGTATACCACATTGCCTTTATCCATTTCTCTACTGATGGACACTGAGGTTGCTTCCATATTTTGGCTATTGTAAAATAAATAGTGCTGCTATGAACACTGGTACGTAGATATCTTTTCAAATTAATTTTTGTTCTCTTCAGGTAAAAACCCAGAAGTGAAACTGCTAGATCATATGGCAGTTCTATTTTTAATTTTTTAAGGAACCTTTATATGGTTTTCCATAGTGGCTGCACCAATTTACAATCCCACCAACTGTGCATGCAGATCCCCTTTTCTCCACATCCTTGCCAACAATTATTTGCTGTCTTTGATGACAGCATTTCAAACAGGTGTGAGTGGGTATTGAATTGTGGTTTTAATTTGCATTTCCCTGATGATTAGTGATGTTGATCATGTATCTGTTGGCCATCTGTGTGATTTCTTTGGAAAAATATCTATTCAGTTCCCCTGCCCATTTCTTAATTGTGTTGTTTGTTCTTTTGATGTTGAGTTGTATGAGTTCTTTGTATATTTTGGATATTAACCCCTTATTGAATATATGACTTGCAAATATTGTCTACCATTCATCAGGTTGCCTTTTCCTCTTATTGATAGTTTTCTTTGCTATACAAAAGCTTTCCAATTTGATGTAGTTTCATTTGGTTACCCTTATCCTTCTTTACTTTCCTCCATGGCACCTAAATGTCACTAAATGTCCAACAATAGATGAATGGATAAAGAAAGTGTGGTGTACATGTATACAACAGAATATTACTCCATTAAAAAAAAAAAGAAATCTTGCCATTTGTGACAACATGAATGATCCAGAGGATACTATGCTAAATGAAATAAGTCGGACAGAGAAAGACAAGTACCACATGATCTCACTTATATGTGGATCTAAAAAATACACTAAGTGTTTACTCTTTTTGCTTATTGTCTGTATATCCTCCACTAAATGCAAATTCTATGCGGGCAGGTACTTTTTTTCACTGTGTTAGCCCCAGTAACTAGAATGGTATCTGTTTTATAGTATGTATTCAGACATATTGTTGAAAAATAATGCACTGGTTTTTACACTATGCATCATATTTTTCTTTATGGTTGAAATATATCACAAAAAGAATGAAATAAATTCTAAAGAAAAGTGAGCTGAAACGAATATTCTTCAGATAGCAACATTTCATGTAAATAATGTAGAATATTTTTCTCTTCCATTCTTAGTATTGTTGTTGATGGGGAAAACATAGCTGACTCATGAGTACACAAAAGTTATTTTTGTATCACAAAGTTTTAGCAAACTGACCCAGAACTCTGAGACTTACCATAATTAGGATTATATAAAGCAACTCGGGGTTTAGTGACATTCAAACTATTAAACACTTTAAACAAAAATCTCATTTCAGATGAGGGTGTAAGAGAAAAGACGTAAAACCACTTACTCACATTTAAAATAAACAGTGACTTTTCTTAGTAAAAATCTATTTTATCACAAAATGAAAGCCTCACATTACTTTAGTTGTCGATATTTATTTTTGAGTTTTTAAAATTAACTATCCCTCAATCTTTCTGTCTCACTCAGGACTTAAAATGTAGTGGACAAACAGCATAGGATATGAGTAACATCAGTGAGAATGGCAGAATAAGAATCTCAGAAAAGCTGCTCCTCCAAAACATAATGAGAATACTGGCAAAGATTATCAAAATAAACTTCTTAGAATTCTGGAAATTAAATAAAGGTCTGCAGCAATCTACAAAGTACATAGTCAAAAGAAACAGCTCAATTTCAGTAAGAATGTGAATTCTGTGGTGCTTTAATTTGCCCTACTCTCATTTCCTTCTCCTCAGCTCCACACTCATCTTAAAAACCAACAGTTCTCACAAACCAGAAGTCTAGCAACCACCGGACAGGACAGAATGGTTTTAGAGCTCCCCAAAAGTATCACTTCAGGGAATTAGATTATTTGACCTGTGTTCCAGTTCCCTAGAAACCTCTCCTCACAGTGCTTGCCTTTATTTGACCTGACTCAGAGACCTCTCTGTGCAAAGAGACTTTTCTCTGGAGGTATCGGTTAAAAACAGTCAGCAGCAATTGTTTAATATGGTAGCTGCCTGAGGTGGCCGTAACAGATGGAACAAAGAAGAAGCTGACAATAAGAATTAAAAATTAAAGTTAAAAGCTGGGACATGCACTGTCCACAGGGGCATCTGAAAGTGCTAACAGGACCCTGGGAATCTAGACGTCTACCCATGCATACACAGGATGTTTGCATGCATAGGAAAGACCTGAAAAGGCCTTAAGCTCTCACCTTTGGTTGACCTCAAGACCTGAAATAGTTGTATGAATACAATCACATATTAGAAGATAGCTATGTTAAAAGGACATAAGTGATAATAGTGTTATGAACAATAATGACGCTAAAGTATATTAATATAACATCCATCTTCTTTTAGAGTTTATAAATTAAATCAGCAAATACATACCAGATCTGTTTTTGGAGGATCTGGACACTCAGTGGAGAAATAAGGTGTCGAACTCCTGACTCCACTGCTATCAGAAGTTGGCTTTGGAGGCTGAGCATGCTGTCTGTAAGTAGCGCTTTTAGGAGTCCAGCAAAACAGGTTGATTGACTCTCGCACACAACGTTCAATGTCAATTTCTAGATAGAAAAATATAAAATAGAAGCAAGCATAGAATTTGGATTGCTCTGTTTATGTAAAAACCACAATTTTTCCTAAATACATACATGCAAATGTGGGTAAGATGATAACTAATTAGAAAAGATGTCAATACAAAAGTAATATAGATATTAATCAGCATATCTGTGACTGGAATGGTAGAGGGTATCTGGTATTATTATGTAGATACATACACACATGTATTTACATATGTAAATATACACATACATTTTTATGTGTGGCTTTTTTGGTATTATTATCTATATATAGATACACATACATATAGTACAGTATATGTGCTTGTATATTTCAGTGTATCATTATTTAAACATTTAAATATAACACATCTCCTTATTAGAGAATCTGCTTCATTAACTTTGATAACATTTTCACTTTCTCAAATTGAAATAATGCTTGGGTAGAAGGAAGGTTGGAATTTGGGAGTGGGCAAACAAAAGATTCAGAAGTTAATACACCATGACTTTAAGTAAAGTGTATTAAAAGTCTCATTTCCATATATTAAAGAAGATATAAAATAATCAGGGCAAAATTAATTAAAATCTCAATTCTGCATTTCTCCCCTTTTTATTTGTATCTTTTATTTTTAAAAATTAATTTATTTATGTATTTATTGGCTGTGTTGGGTCTTTGTTGCTGTGCGTGGGCTTTCTCTAGTTGCTGCGAGTGGGGGCTACTCTTCATTGTGGTGAGCTGGCATCTCATTGCAGTGGCTTCTCTTGTTGCAGAGCGTGGGCTCTAGGCGTGCGGGCTTCAGTAGTTGCAGTATGTGGGCGCAGTAGTTGTGGCTTGCAGGCTCTAGAGCGCAGGCTCAATAGTTGTGGAGTACGGACTCCGTTGCCCTGTGGCATGTGGAATCTTCCTGGACCAGGGATCAAACCTATGTCCCCTGCACTGGCAGGTGGATTCTTAACCACTGTGCCACCACAGAAATCCCTCTCCCCTTTATAAAAAAGAATTTCTTGGTTTAAGTGCAGAAAAGTTTAAATGAGGTTTCATATAGAGAGAAATTAAACACTCAATTGAAATGATAAATATTTTCATAGAAGATTTCCCTTTCTCAGATTTGAAAGAAATTTAAACATTTTTGATACAGAGGTAATATACGTAGGAAAGTTATTACCATGTGAAATCACTGTTTGTGTGTTTTGATAGGATTGTAATTCTTTAGGAGCTTAATATTCTAGATGGAGACTAAACTGTTACTCTATAGGGAAAGTGCAGTGATCATAGAAAAGCAATAGAAATTCAAGAAGTTGACTAGGATGAAGGAGTTTAGCATGGACTAACTTTTCCCTTTCCATATTCCTAATATTAGTAAATGGCAGATACTATCATTTCCTCTGCAAAAGTCCAAGTGGGTCAGTTCAGATAAGCAATGGAGAAAAATACGTTACATCCCTTACAAAGGGATAAGTTCCCTATCTCTCTCTTTGAAGTGAAGAGCTTATACATAAGGGGAAAAGGAAATAGACATTTAAGTTGATTCTGTGAATGGTGCATGAGTCATGCATTTATAGACTTGTCTGCTTTTATAAGGTGGAAAACCCTTAAAGAAAGGCAGGGAAATGGACAATTAATGAGCATCTATTATGTGACAGGTGTTGTATACTTTCACTTAGCCCATTTAATTCTTATAATGATTCTTATAGACAGGTATTGCATTTCTGTTGAAGATGAAGAAACTAAGACATAAAGAAGCTAAGTGCTTGAATGTGTTAAGCGTTTTTATTATGAGTAGAACATCTGAAGTTACTAAAGGGTTATAAGGCATCTTTCATTTCCCAATTTATTTAGATGTGGGAAACAATAGTCCACAGATCTAGAAAGACCAGTTACCCAATTAAACATTCCTTTATCTGTTATTAGTGATGTTTGCCAGCTTCACAGTTGGCTACTTCCATGGCTGCACAAAGAGGTCAGATTTCATCACCTCCAAATGCTATTCCTAACATAAAATCTGTAAACAGAGTTAAACATGTTTTGAGGGATGGGCCTATTTATTTGAGAAACTGTCAATATAGTGAAATGTATTCTTTTAAAAAGCTCTGTAACATTATCAACTTGATATTCCACAAAGAGAAGAATATTCCACAAAGACACCAATGAGAAGAAAAATAAAAGTTCAAGATACATTCCTTTACTCCACTTAAGACGGAAGAGACATGCTCAGTTCATTTTAGAACATCTCCAATTAATACGGCTAAGATAAAAATCTGCAGCTAAAGAGAGAAAATTCTGTCATCTTAAAAAAGTTTATCCACTTCACACTGTTTAATCTCCAAAGGAAAAGACTTTTGGACCATAAATTTTGCATCTGCAGTGTTCAAATCAGTATGACACATCTGTCACCCATTAAAATCTTCAAGTCAAGTTAATGATGCAGATCAGAGGTTGTAGTTCATTCCTTAAATCACTGGCAATGGAAAAGTCACTTGTATCTGCTGCCAAAACACCCTACCAATACCATAAAAGGTTTACAGTGAATCTTGAGAATTTACTGGCATCCTCCTCGATTTGAGCCTGATTATGACTACTGGCAGATATCCCATTCTCCGTTCACTTGACCCATGTCACCTCTTCATCTCAAAATCCTTCCAAAGAACTTTATCATAACCAAAATATTATGAAAAGTACTTATAAACTGTACATTAAAATATGTAATTATTCTTTTAAAAATAATCTCTCACCCTAGAGCACTACTACTTTCTATCTTGCGTTCTCATTTTGATATAATGCATTTGTGAAAAAGTATGTACCCTGGATTATGGTTTCCCAGGTTTGATTCCAAGCTCCATGAGATACTTTATGACTCAGAGAAATAATTTCTCTAAATCTCGGTTTCTTTATCCTCATCCATTACTAGTGTTATCTCTCATAAATACTGAACTATTTTCAAAATGGTAAAATACAACTCATGATGCACTTGGCCGAGGGTAGGTAGAAAAGACATCTCGCCTAAGGCCCTTCATTGTCTTACTTTAATGAGCATGGATTGCTTCCTAGATATAGTGAACAGCTGTTGACATGGCATTTCTCTTTATCATCATCTAATTCCCTTTGGTTCACCCCTATATTTGATCCCTAATTTGGGGGGCTAATATATTATTTCTCTCTCTTGATTTACTGCATCATTTTGGTGGAACACATTTTCCAGTAATTTCTAAGAAAGGATGCCAGAAGGCAAATTATTTTGTGATTGTCCATGTCTTTTAATATATTTATTCTGCCCTCGACTGATAGGCTAGGCATAACATTCTAGGACTGATTTATTTTTCTTCGGAGTTATGTAAGGCAAGTGCTCCATTGCCTTTCTTCTGAGAAATTTGATGCAATTTTGATATGAGATCACTTGCATGTGATTTTTCCTCCCTTCTGTAAACTTTTAGATCCCTGGTGTTCTGAAATTTCATAATGATACATGTAAGTCTGCATCACTTAACTGATAGTCTTTTTGTAAACCTTCTGTTACAGAAAAAGTTCTTGACGTCTGTAATAATTTCTTTCTGTTTTTCCTCTTCTCTCTTTTTTCATTAGAAGAGTCCTGAACATCCTGACAAGATCTTCTAATAATTTTGCCTTTTCTTCTTACTTTCCATCTATATTTTTGTTCTATTCTCTGAGAGATTTCCTAAGTTTTATCACTCAAATCTTTCATACAAAGCTCACTGCATTTCCACATCATTTTTAATTTCCAGTAAATTTTTTTTGTTGTTACTTTAAAAATTCTGATTTTTCATAGTTATCATATCGTCTCATAATTGTCTTGCTGAGGATATTCCTTTGTTCAGATGGTGCTGTTCTGTGTTTTTTTAGCTGGAGGCCTTCCCTAGAGGTTTGGTGATCTATGACTGCACATTTAAAAGAACAGCACTAAAAATCAGATTGAAAGTTTTGTATATGTGGGTAGGGTTTGGTAACTGGTGGATTCACTATAGGTAACTTGGGAACATGGTCATTTGTTAGAGGGCCCCTGTAAGTAAGGTATTTCTTTTTTTGGGAACATTGCATCTCTCCAGAGAATAATTCTGTAATCTGTCTAAACTAACCCTTGCCAGCATTCTGAGAACTGACCGTGCAGGAGCCTGGGACTGTTAACTACACACATTTCCTCACTCTGGCTCTGCTGTGCTGTTGACTCTGAGTTGCACATCTCTATGATTCTACTACTACAAAAAATGTACCTCCAAATTTACTGTACCTATAGTCATGTTTTGAAAAATTTGCAAGATTAAAAATTTTAAACCGCAATTAGTGAAAACTGTTGTCTTTATTTACACCAATTTCCCCTCCATTACACTTCCTCTATGTGTTAGGTGACATAGTACCTATGGATACTTTGATATAACTAAGCTAAATTCAAGATATATTTAGTATGGTTTAATGGTTATTTTTTCTGTTATTTGAAGTCACTTTGGGGTATGGACATAGATTTTTCTCCTTCACCAGAGTCGAGCCAGGCTCGTCTAAGCCTTTTCTTGACTATGCCTCAACCTTGGCCTATAAAGACTTGAACAAAACTCTTAACATAGTTTATAGCAATTCAAGGCCACATCCCTCCGATTACCCTAACACCCTATAAATGCCTGCTTGAGAAAAATCAAGGCTGCCAGATAATTTAGCACTTGTCCCAGTCCGTAACTGAAGAAAGGGTCTCTGTCTTTCAGCCTTTGTGGGAAGGTAGGAGCCTAACTTCGGTAAGCGTCAGTTAGCAAATGCAGATATATTTCACATGGACCAATACCCCCCTTCACGCTTTTTATAACTTTTCACCTCCCTGAATCTTCTAGTCTCCTCCCTCCCTATTCCTTCTTTCTCCCTTTAAAATGCCCAGTCACCTCTGTACAAATTGAAGTTGAGCTCAATTCATGCTGGACTATTATTGCAACAGTGTATTACTGATTAAAACCTGTGCTTACCACTTTAATGAGTGTCTGGCATTGTTTATCTTTGACAGTACAGTAAAGTTATTGCTAGCTCTAGGAACGACTTCCTGGAATACTCCCACCACCCACTATACAGGAGCAGAGGTTGCAATGCAATGTGAGTGTGTTCTAGCACCAGAAGTTTACGGGCAGGAGAGACATTGTTGACATGTACACAGCCAAAAATGAGACTGAAAAATTCTTCTAAACGTTAAACATGTGAAACTAAGCAGAGAATTAGGTTCTCATTGATGCCCGATCAAAAGAGAAATACTCTCCTTTCAGAAATATACTTCGATAACACTACATGTACAATTACAAGTACCCCATTAACTCTTTTTCTTTTTTTGATAGGAACTTCACAAAAAATAGCATTTCTGTGTTTATAGGAAACAAACTTGTAGCACGAAAACAAGCAGAAGCTACACCTGTGTTGTCATATGTTTTATGCATTAATACTATCAAAAATAAAAAACAAACTTCAACCAACCCTGCCAGTAAAAAGACAGATTATCTATTTTTTCTATAGAAAATACTGCACAATTATTATTATATGAAGAGATGATCAATGAATATAAAGCAAAAGAGAAGAAAAAATATAGAGGAATGTCAGACATTTAATGAATAAAAATATTATGCTATTTTTCTGTTTTGTAATTTGTTGTGATCTCTTTGCTCATTCTAAAGATTCTTTTAATAGTCTAATTTGTACTGTAATTTATAACCTCTCCTTAAAGAGGGGCATCTCCCCACATTGCATAAGCTTCAGGCCACAGAATCTGGATCTGCTCTTATCTTCTGATCTTCTGCTAGGTGGCAGAGGAATAGACTCTTAGCTAAGAGGGTGGGAGCAAAGATTTGTAGGGGTGGATGGAATGAAACTATTCCCTATGCATACATACGTTCAACTGATTCTTCTCTGGTTTTCTGCCTCATTTTTTCACTCACTTTCAATTCCTGAAACTTTTTGGCGCTCTGTATCAAGAACTGTCTTGCTTCTTTTTTGGTATCCTCCTTTGAAGGAAGTTTTCAGCATTCTCTCACTTATTAAGTGAGTTACTGCTGATGTAATTGCTTTCTATCTTCCAAATATTTGTTGACATTTCTTGTCTACTAGTGCTCTTTTTACACTCTCTTTGTTCTTAAAATTATATTTTTCATTCCCTTACTATCACTTTAGTGATGTTTCAGAAGGTAGCAGACATAAACTTGTATACAATCTGTCATTCTTAATTGGAAAAGTTTCAAATTTTAAAGGCTCTGGTTCAAAAGGGGTGGGAATGAAATTAGGAGATGGGCATGGTGAGCTTGCTGTTTCACCCTCTTGGTCTAGCTCCAGGCCTGCAAAGTAGCAGTTAAGATATTTGCTCAGAAAACAATATAATAACAGTGCCAAACTGCTAAGATTAACTCAGGAGGCAGCACGATCTGAGTTTGAATCAATTCAGTTATTGACAAGTTGTACATCTTTGGTCAACTCATTTTTCTGCATCTCTTTTCTCAATCATAAAATAGGAATGATAATACTTAATTTCTGGACTGTTATGATGTGTAATAAGATTGTTCCAGCATATAGTAGGAATTCAAGTATTTTATAGACAAATTTTTAGATATATAAAAAACATGAAAAACTTTAGCACTTCAACTAAAATTAAAAAAATTATAAGCTTTAGATCCCACTAAGTCTGTCTTCTTGTTTTAAATCCAGTTGAAAAACAGGGAAGCAACTTCCCTGGCAGGGAAGTCCATACAATGGACTGTTCACTGTTGAAAAGACAGAAAACAGAAGTGCTTATCTTACTAATAGAAAACAAGGTGAATGGAATAAACTATGCAAATCATGAAGCATCCTCCAAAAGGTAAATTGTAAGGACAGTATTCCATGATGTCCTCAGGTTGATAGCACCTGTATCACCATTTAATGTACTGAGATGAAATATATTAGAGTCTTCTAAAGAAAGACCCAATAATCTTGAGTAACTCACTGATCCACATTTTAAGATTATTTGCAATGAGTATCATGTGCAGTTCAAGGAGCATACGGATAGAATGTTAGTACCAGAATCCTAAAGAGGATTCTAAAACAGAAGAAATCTGCAGTGGGAGACCAATTTACTAAGATTTTTACAGGTGCTAAAGGGAGATAGTGTCTGAAAGTTCTCTTGGGACTTTGTCATGTAAATTATTTTGGTAAAGATCTAAATTTCAATAGATACTACTGGGCTTTGCTGGTGGCACAGTGGTTAAGAATCCACCTGCCAATGAAAGGGACACGGGTTAGAGTCCTGGTTCCACATGCTGCAGAGCAACTAAGCCAGTGTGCCACGACTACTGAGCCTGTGCTCTAGAGCCCAAGAGCCACAACTACTGAGCCCATGCGCTGCAACAAGAAAAGCCACTGTAATAAGAAGCCCACACACCACAATGAAGAGTAACTACAGAAACCCAGCGTGCGCGGCAACGAAGACCCAATGCAGCCAATTAAATAAATAAATAAATAAACAAAGTTATTTTAAAAAATGTACTACTTTACCATATTCTTGAACTTATCCCTGGCCAGCTGCTCTCTCTCCATTGCTTAGAATTACAGCATTTTAGAAGTGTTCAATCCATTTTTCACACTACACCTAGAATCATTTTTGCTAAAATATAAATCTGATCATGTAATTTTTCCATTTAAAACTTTCTAATTGCATACAGAATTAAATCCAAATTCCTCAGCATGTCATGCAAGGTTCTCAAAATCAGGACTCTGTCTTTTCACTCACCATCAGCAGTATTTCCCGAGCCCATTCACTCTAGGGATCTTTATCTCCCATCCTACCTTCCAGTCACTCTGCTAGCATCCTACTTAAATTATGATGGTCATGCAGTCACACACCTCTGTCATCCTTATGCTATTTGCTAAGCCTCCAATGCTTTCTTCCCATCCTCTTACAGGGCTGGTACTATGTCTTATCTTCATGGTTCTGGTGCATAGTAGGGTGTCTATCATATAACTGCATTTATTAAACATGTGTTGAATGAATAAACTTATCTGTCCTAAGGTCTCACTGAAAGTGGTCAAAATTTCCTGACAACCAATTCATCCACTTTAGATGCTTCTCAGCTCAAAACTACTAGAGCAAAGTTGATGAGTCTCATTGACAAATATTACTGAATGTTTCCCAAAAGTAAGTCTACCCTTGCCTTGCCTTTTTGTTCTAAATGTGGTATTTTTCATAAGCCTACATATATTGGGGTTTAGCCTTACTGAGACTATTATTAATCTATATAATATTTTTGGATGATTTACCCTTGTTATGTGCTCCTTTTCAAATTCTTAGTTCAATTTATGCTTTAAATATCATGAAGATCACAAAAAAATCTCCTTGTGCTTCTGGGAGGCAGCAGGGAAAAGTAGCCGTTGAAAATATACCCAGATCATTTTGTCCTCCTTAAAAGGCCTGCCCTCAGAGGAAACTATTTCACCAGAGCCTAAGTGAGCTGGGGGAAGGAAAATACCTAACTCTAGCCCCTCCAGCTTTCCAGACTCACCTAAGGGTCTGTTTTCCCACCCCGCCCCAGCAACAGGAAGCACTTGTGAAGGTCACTGCCAGGGGCACAGGCTCAATAAAAGACTGAGACCTAATTATAGGAATATAGAACACTTCCCCTTCCCTACACATCAATAGGGCTCCTGTATAACAGGGGAATACAATTAAAAGAACTGCATGTCTCAGACCTTTTTTAAGGAGTCTTGAGGAAAACCCAAAGATAACAGGGGAGATAAAAATAAGGATACCAGAGGAGATTTTAGTCTTTGACTAATCTTAAATTATACTTGTCTTTTTGTCACTCAAAACCTCTATCAATGCCTCAGTTTCTCATCTAGGTGTCCCATAAACAGCTTCAGCACGCTGAAACGTGACTCGCTATCTTTCCTAGTACCATACCCACTCACTCATCCCTAACTTGCTCCCAGTTCCCACCTCAGTTAAGATATACGAATACATTCACACACCTAACATTCTACTGGATTCCAAATCCTAATTATTTTACACAGCAATTCTGAGAGGGAAGTTGAATTTCCTCACTAAAAAATTAAAGAACTAATGCACAAGCTAGTCAGGTGACCTGATGGAACCAGGAGGTAATATTATACGTAATTAATATAATTCAAATTAGCAGTGTTAGTCATAGTTACAGGGTACCATTGGATCACCTTTAAGTAACTGAGCATGAGAGCTCTGGGCCAGTACAAGAATGATAAACCAGTGGTAAGATTAATTATTAATTATACACATACATACACATACACATTACACACACACATATCTAAATATTTGTTGAATGAATGACAATATACTTTATAAACACAACCTTGGTTATGCAGTCTAAGGGGAAAGGATGGTACAGTATGTTACTGGGCTCCTACTTTGATTCCCTCAGCCTTTCAAATCCATGATAGGTGCATGCACTTGCTGGCACATTTTGCTAAGCATCTATCATCTCTGCCGCTTAATGCCTACAACGAAGTGAGAAAAAAACGGGAAATGCAATAAGCATTACTGATATATGGATAAACTCTTTTCTATTCTTAATTGTCTATCATTTAGGAGTTGAGTACCTAGTAGATACTAAAATGCCAAGCAGCTGGTGTTGACAATGGCACACAGCTCACTTCAGAAAAAAGAACAATGCAGCAGCTTGTAAGATTTAGCACCAGATCAGCAGTAAAAATCATTTTCTCTCTTTCTTTTACACTTAATAGTGAATCCAAAACAAAACTGGAAATCTGATTTTTTTTTGTCAACAGAACCTTGTGTTCAAGTTCAATAAACATTTTCTTATGACATATATGTTTGTACTGAAGGACTGAAATGGTTTACATTTTTCAAGGTAATTCAATGTAGTTTCTTAAAATAAAAGTAAGAAAATTCTAGTTATTTCCTCTCTGTTATATAACATTGACTAACTAGTCTATAAGCACATTGGCATATTATTCCTCTTTTTTTTCTCTAATCTAGTTTATTACCTTGTTTTTTATTTTAATTTGTTTTGACTCAGCACACTCGCACTTGGAGGGGACATGTGGTAAGAAGTTATTTTCCATTCTGTTGAAGATTACCATTTACGATAGGCAGCATAAAAAACTACAGCTGACCCCTGAGCAACACGGGCTTTGAATTGCACAGGTCCACTTATACACGGATATTTTTCAACACACAATCTACGGATGGTTGAGTCTGTGGATGCAGACCATAGGTACTGAGCAACAGTGGATATGCAGGAACCACAAATACAGAGGAACTAGTGTGTAGAGGGCTGACTGTAAATCAGACTTGGATTTTCAACTGCGGGAGGGATGGCACTCCTACCCCCACCTCGTTCAAGGGTCAACTGTGCTTTCAGTTTCGTAGAGAGATATGAGGCTAGGTAGAGGAGGGAGAAGAAATAGGGCCCATGAGTAGTATCATATTATTAAGATAAAAATCACAAGTGGAACAATGTCTGTTAAATGTCATTTTAGGTGTGACATATATACACATTTTGGTCCTTACATTATTATTTGCATTATCCACCAGCAGTATATATGGGAAAATTTTAAACATAACTTCTGACTTTTAAAGATTTTTGAGGTTGATTACTTTTAAGATACTTTGAAAGTATAAAATGTTCTGTATTTTTTTTAATGTTTTGCAAACCCAAGGCACATATGAACACAACAGTAAAACAAATATGAACAAGTTCCATCACTGATATCTTGAAGAGTTTAATAACTGATTGAGACTAAGATAATTTCTGTACTACTCAAAAAAAAAACTCAGAAATCAGAATCTCTGTCAATCATAAAACAAACTACTTTGCTATGGAGAACAGCCTTCCTATGGAGAAGAGCCTGGAAACCTTGGGACCAGGTCTAAGGTGTATCAGTACTCTAATCTACTCTCAACTTTTAAGGTAAGTAGAAAATTCTGATCAACTCTGACTGTATTTTTCATTATAGTTCTCAATACATGAGAAACCTTTAACTTTATAAACTATTTACGTATTGCAAGGTAGTGGTAGGCTTCAAGAGCAGCAACTAGATCAGGGTTAAAAGAATTCTTCTGGCTTCTGAGAATCAGCTCACAATTTGAATCTTTACGACTCATTCTACTGGCTTTGTGTTTTTCATAGACATTTATTTTCAGCTTGGAAGTCATGTATTCTAACATCTGCTTTCAAACTTTCCCCTTTTCTATGAAATAAAGCAGTATTTCCTCCCCCAAAAGGTGATAATAACCTAATGAGATTTTTAAAATAAATTTTCATGATTTTTATTTCACTGACTATACGATCATGCTAATAAAAACACATTACTCTTTCATCTATCCTTGTGCAATTTTAAACTCAGAAGAATTTAATATTCCATCTAAATCTGAATGTTAAGATCTAATTTTTATGGGTGTGGTGGGAAGAGGAGAACTATAGCTAAAATCTCCATATTTAATTTCCATTACGCTAGTACTTTTGTTATTCCATGAAGATGTGCTTAGAAACAGACATGCATTAACATTATGTAGCTATAAGCAGAAAATGTGAATAATTATGGATTCTCAGGTTTAGGTAGAATGGTATCAAATCTTAGAGGGTTGACAATACAAAACCTTCACCCAATAACAGGGTACTGCCATTGCTCTACTTTTTCACCTTGTCAGTTCTCCTCAAGGCAGAAAAAAGGAATTATGGATACCTACTGGGAGCACTTACGTTAGGAATCCTTTGCTTTTTGCTCATGATAGAGATCCTTGAAAGAAATGTTCGGAGACCAGAAAGCTCCACAAATATCAATATAGCATTCAATTTTGGGACCTGATGTTCTTTTCAAGGATATTTTTCATTCTTTCAAAAAACTGAAAAGAAAGGAACTACTTCTAGAAATTTATTTTTAAAATAGCCCTAACGTGGCCTATAAGATCCTGCATGACCACTTTGTTCACCTCTCCATTCTCTTTTGTAACCACTTTCCCTTTTGCACTAAGTATACCACTCCAATTCCTTGAGTTATTTGGGGGTTTTGAAGCATTTTCTTCCCTCTGTCTAGAAGATTCTCCCCTCTCCCCACGTCTCACTTCCCAATGTCAATTAATTTCAGATATTACCTTTAACAACACTCTCTTAGAGAAGGTTCTTCACCTCCCTCAGACTTGGTAGTGTGCTGTTATAAATTCCCGTTGTTTTCTGTACACTTATCACCATTATAATTATTTATTTAATAAAGAGGTCATTAGTAGCCTACTGGCTACAATCAGTTATACTTGGCTCAAGTGCTATAGTTTTTAAAAATCTGGGCCACTGTTTACAATTGGGAGATTACATTACATTATACGATGAAAACCCTATTTAATTTATATTTATCCCTTAATGAAAGCAAGAATCTGTTCACTGAACCCCACCCCCATCCAAAAAAAAAAAAAAAAAAAGAAAAGAAAAGAAAAAAAGAAAAAGAAAAAAATAGGAAAAGAAAACCCAGATCATTTCTCACTGACCTTTCCCACTTTCCTACCTCAGGGATTGTCAAAAGTACCTTAAAAATCCATGATTTCATAAACTGAATTGAATTTCCTTCTCACTCTCTCATTCTCATCAATTTCCAGTTTCATCTTGGGGATAAACCAGAAAATAATAAGACACAGCTTTAAAGAGTCTGCATATTTTAGTACTTTGCTCTATTTCTTTGTTTTCAATAACTTTAATAACTTTGCTCTCAGTCTCAAAATATTTGCATGTTAGTTGAAAAAAAAATGCTTGCATTTCTTATTATAGACCTTAGGCAACTCAGTACATAATTGCGTTGCTCAAAAAATGTATGGCTTTCATGAAATATTCCATGCTATGCTAAACAATGCTAAAGACTGCATTACAAAAGTGCTTTAAGTCAGAATACATAAGTCCCTTTTCCTAGCTACTTAAGATATTAATACAATATTTTTGAGGAATTAGTGAAGTGTTACATAAAAGATACTACTGGTTTTTTTCATGCATGTGTTGAAAATGAATCCTATTGTATAGTATGTAATATTGAGATATCTTAAAATTTTATTTAAAATGTTTTCTTTTAATTAAGCTTCTGTAATAAAACATACATCCATAACTAAGATGTTTCAGCCATTGCTGATTTCTTTCTGCAAAAAAGGATTTACTTTTCATATGCTCAAGTCCCTTCAATATACATACATAGTTTATGTGTACATATCTTTTTCTTTTAATGGTAAAATAACTATTTTAATCTCTGAGAATAAATTAAGTGTTCTTCCATACAGATTTCCCAATTTCTTTGTATAGGTTCTCTAAGAAAAACTTTCCCACTTTGAAAGATTCCTATCTTCGAAGATGTTCAGTTGTACAAAGATACACATTCTAAGAATTTATTTCAACCATAATGACATAAATATGTTGAATTAATTTTCACCTGCACAAAGGAAATACATCAACAAAACAAAAAAGCATTTAAACATCTCAGCTATCACAAATCTACTTTAAAATTATTACCATTTTGGTTTTATTCAGATTATCATACTCATTTTGGAAACTGCTTTGATGTATCCTCAAAAAAAATTTTTTTTAAAGTCAGCCAGATGGACACTATAGCAGAATAATATCAGAGAGAGCAGGCTGAAGGCTGACATACCTCATCCTGCAGTTGGGCTTAAAGGGTGGTAACCTTGGAAACTGTTCTCTTAACACCAGCGGCCAACATCCAGTATTGGATGGCACTATGTAAAACCCAGTATTTCTTCCAAAATACCCACCACTATTTTGAGATTGTATGAGAAATGCCAAATATACTGCTCTCGTGGTTATTTCCTTTAGTACTAAAATGACACACATACCAATACATGTCAAGAACTTTCAGCAAGATTTTCTAGCACCACTTGTACTTCCTTGGAATGTGACATCACAGTATATCATCTACTAAAGGGAACAGAAGTTGGAAGCAGTTTTTGGCAAAAATAATGATGCCTTTCTGCTGTGTTCTCTCTTCAAAAATTAAAGGGTTAGTAGAAAGTTAAGGAAACAAGGAAGAAAGGAGAGGGAACTTACAAAGACTGAATATACATTCTTTGCATCTTTAAAATGCTACATGTACTTTAAAAAATAGTTATGCATATGTGGTACCAGGTTTTGTGTCAGGTACATTATGCATATTATCTTTCATGCTCACCCTAACACTAAAGCAGATATTTTTATCTCCACTTTACTGAAACTTTCATAATGTATAGGATTCTTTTTCCCATGAGATTACAGCTTGCCCAAGTTCACACAGCTACTATATGCCAGAGCTGGGAAGTGAACTCTTATCTATTTCACTCTACAGATCACTCTTTTCAGCAGCAGAACCATACTGAAATTTCCCCCAATTCACACAGGTAGTGAATGGCACAATTAGGACTCAAACCCATGTGTCTTGACTCCAAAGGCTGTGATCTCTATCCACTATACTACATTGCCTCTGAGCAATGAAAAGAGATATTCTTCTCAGTCATAACATACATACATTTAAGGCTTACTTGACTTCTTAATTCCCCAACTGCTTTTATTAATTAGGAAATCTACATGATTGATATCTACCTCAATAATATATAAAGAAAAAGCCAAATGGGGTGATTGCTTCATTTACTCTACCAATAGGAAAGCGCTCATGATAGAAAGGAAAATGTGAGGAAAATCATAACAATGATGATGATGATGGCATTAATAATAATAATCACTTACAAGCACCTGCTCTTTGCCAGGCGCTGCTCTAAGTTGTTTAGATGTACTGATTTATTTAGCACAACAACCCTATGAGGCAGGTACAATGATCATTTTCCTATAATCAGGGTTAAGGAAACAGATACAAAGAGGTTAAATCATGTCCCTAAGGTCACATAACTATAAATGGTAGAGCTAGGACCTAAAACCCAGGTGATCTGGCTCCACATTCCATGCTCTTAACCATTGGGCTACTGGGCCCCTCTCTGTAGAAAGAAACAACTAGAAAGGGACAATTTAAAAAACGCAGGGCTATTTTGTTTGCAAGCTTGCCAACTGGATGGTGATTCCATCATATTACTGCCAATGTATGTTCTGAACAGTCAATTTGCTAATCTGCTTCAGCAAAGAATCTCTTAAATTTGTTCTGATTGCTTACTTATGCTTTTAAACTCAGTTAAGTGGGGATTTCAGTAAAGCACAATATATTTAATAAATTTAAATTAATGTTTAATCTTAACCTATCTTTATCAACAAAGTCTATCTCAAGAATTAAGGTAAAATACAGAGTTAGCCTATCTATTCTCATTCTGTAGACTTAAAAAAAATGCTTTTTTCTTTCTTTCAAATATGTTCCAAGCTTATGTCACATAATGTTTTGCTTAGAAAAGGCGCATCCAGTGTGTTTGTGTGTATATTAATCTGGATTCACTTTTTGGGACTCTCCATGACCACTTCCCAGTTCCTTCAAATATCAAGTACAGTTAGGGGGCTCAACATGATGAAAAAGACATCTTTTAGATCTAATTAGGAAAGACATCCCAAATAAGTGCACTCTGGTTAAAAATAAAAGGAAACACAGGTGTACTTAAGGGCAAAGTTTACACTTAACCCCTCTGCTCTTCTTTTTTTTTTAAGTCACATTTTTCTTATAAAGTTTCTTCTTCCCCAGCTGCAATCATATACAGTGACCAAGTAAACGATGAGCCAGAATAGTGGCACTGAGGGTCAACGCAATTCACATCAATAGAAGCCATTCTACTTTCAAAAGTAAGTAGTCTTTACCTTTTTAATGAGTCAGTTCTAACGGACATAAACTCTTACTTTTTGATTTCAGAAATAATGACTTTGTTTTCATGTACAAGCAGAGTTACTACTAATCTGCCTATACAATGTGAAAATAGATTCCTTTACCAGTGCATTACTGGAACATTTATGCACAAAGTTGGAAAGCCATTAAATTTGCTTTACTTGAAAATGCACAATCATCATTCCTAACATATATTTTTTTAGACCTGACCAGAAAAATTCTTTTAATCCTAATCAGTCATCCTCTGCTTACTTTGGCAAGTTAGGAATGACAGGAGAACATCTGCAGGGTACAGACAGTATTCGTAGTTTGTGAAACTAGCTTTTTGGTAACTGTTCAACACCAACAGCAAAAAAAGAGAGAGATAACTGGATTTTCATAAAGAATCTCTCAGAAAAAAACCATAAGAACTAAACTGCTATTTGTTCATACATGAAATAATTAACTTTAATTAAAGTGTGATAAGTTAGAAAGCTGGTGGTGATACTTTTAATTTAGGAATAAAGGGGACGTAGATGTTTTAAATAAATCCAATAATTTTTGTTACTATTTTCCCAAAAAGGATGATTTTCAACAACAGAAAGATGATGAACTACCAAGTACAGGTCACCCGCTAAAAATAAAAACTGGGGTAGGCAGCAGGTTTCTTATTCTTTTTGAGAGTATTTATTAAATATATAATGTTCAGGTACCTTTCTTTCATTCTTTGATTTTTAGACAAACTTATCTCCTGGATAATTCTAAGTGTGTTTATTTTTAGCAATCACGGGTAGCTGCCTGAAAATATGGAGAGCAGCAATAAACTCATAGAAGGGTTGGAGCCACTGAAATGCTATTTGAAGAAAGCAGAATTTTTCTACTTGAAAAACATTTTGGTTTCTGCAAAAATGTAGTTCAGGTTTTTTCCCTCCACTGATTGCTATATCCTATGCAACCATATTACTTTCATCTTTTCAGCCACAACATCAAAGCTTAAACCATAGTTGCATTCCTTATTTCTACACTTAAGCATTCAACTCCTAGATTTACTTTTGAATATAATATATAGCTTGACTTACTCTCCTGCATTGTATAACATGGAATTTCCCTTGAGTGTGATTTGCTCTCTCAGGAGGACAGTGTTTCCTTTCCTCAAACTGCCAAATTGTTAGCAAGCAGCTATGGATAGGAGAGAGCAAAGTTCCATGTGAATTATGTCTTTGTATAAACTTAGATTCTCGAACACCTTCCCAAGTGGCCTTTATTTACTCTCTATCAGCTGAAGATAAACAGGCCTATCCTAAGTAAGGCAAATATGTTGACCACCCTTCCAACCCCAGCCCTGGTATTTTACCTTTTTGGTGGCATCACTGACATGAAAGTAAATGATAGGGAGCTAGTATGACCCAGTTCTGTATCTACAAGGCTGAGCCAACAGAAGAGGTAGCATACAAGGGAGAGAATTCAGAGAGAGATGATGAGGCTCAAGCAGAAGAGATTCTAAAGGCTTGGATGATTATTTTTGCAAATTGTTACAAGAATACCTCATTATTCTATAATTAAATTTCACTTAGTGATTTCATTTACATATATCTATACCTGGTAAATCAGAGAAGAGAAGAATGCACTCATTAAAGCCATTAGCCAAAAGCCGGTCACGCAGCTGCTGAAGAATTGCTACTCCGATACAGAATGGGAAAGAAGAATTCCCAAGTAGTAAGGTATCCCAGAGGTGGAAAATTTTGTGCAGTGGAAATACATCTGTAAAATGACAAGTAGAAATTAACTAATTGAAATTAAAAAAAATAAAAATTAAAATAACAACAAGCTGTTTTACTAGACATGGTAATTCCCTTATGGTCAAAACTATTAAGGAACAAATACTGGCAAACTGCTTTTTATAAAATGCATATTTGGCTTTGTAAATTTATTGCTTTCTAAGGCATCTTAAAAAATTGATAATCAGATTGATCAAATAGATGACATTTTCTATCTACTATTATTAATCTTGATATAGCTGCTACGTTCATTCAATTTCTTCCTAGAATTTTCCAGTTATATTATTTTCACAAGTTTATACACCTAGAAGAATTTAAGTATTGTTATAGATTCAATATTATTATATTTCTATTATGCACTCTAAAAATGGTTTTTTGAAATTCCCATCAAAAAATAATTTTTTAATTTTCTGAAACTTTCTTTTTTTCATTTATCAATAGTCTGAACATCTTTCCAGGCCAGTGTATACAGATTTACTTCAAATATTGTATCACATTTATCATATGTACATATGTAAGCAGAATAGCCACCCTATTAATATCTGTAACTGATTAAAGTATTACATATTCACATAAACTGTTTATTTCTAGAGGAATTCTAGGATAGGAAATAACAAAAGTATCAATTATTAGACAATCTCTAAAAATTGAGTCTGATTTGGTTGTAAAGTTGCCTTCCAAAATTTTACGTAAATACTATAGTTAATTTATTTTTCAATAGAGGGCAGAGATTTTATGAATGTCATGACATGTTAGATAGGTTTTCATCCTATAGAACACTCTTTTTGATATTTAGCTGTCAGAATAATTGAAAAAATTTTCTACCCAACTATATAATCTTAGAATTACATAAGGATGCTCATGTAATTAATCTGCTTAATGTTATTGTAACTATAATATACTGGGGAAGAACGGAGCTGTTCTTTTGCTAATACAATATTGAAAGAAAAGGGAAAATGATACTTACGAGTAAACATGGTGAGAAACCAAGGGATGGCATAGAGCTATGAATGGAAAAAGACAGGGATACAGGGATGGATAAAGAGGAAATAAAAGAGATTATTAGAATGACTTCCAATAAACTGAATGGTAAAAAGAAGTTCTATATTTTGGTCTACTCCACTGAATAAAAACATTCTTTAACATCATATACAAAAATAAACTCAAAATGGATTAAAGACCTAAATGTAAGGCAGGATACTATAAAACTCCTAGAGGAAAACATAGGCAGAACACTCTTTGACATAAATCACAGCAATATTTTTTTGGATACACCTCCTAGAGTAATGTAAATGAAAATAAAAATAGACAAATGGGACCTAATTAAACCGAAAAGTTTTTGCTCAGCAAAGGAAACCATAAACAAAATGAAAAGACAAACTATGGAATGGGAGAAAATATTTGCAAATGATACAACTGACAAGGGATTAATTTCCAAAATATATAAACAGCTCACACAGCTCAATATAAAAAAAATAAAAATAAAAAAATGTGCAGAAGATCTAAATAGATGTTTCTCCAAAGAAGACATACAGATGGCCAAGAGACATAAAAAGATGCTCTACATCACTAATTATTAGAGAAACACAAATCAAAACTACAATAAGGTATCACCTCACACTGGTCAGAATATCTATCATCAGAAAGTCTACAAATAATAATTGCTGGAGAAGGCGTGCAGAAAAAGGAACCCTCCCACACTGCTGGTGGGAATGTAAATTGGTACAGCCATATGGAGAACAGTATGGAGGTTCCTTAAAAAACTAAAAACAGAGTTATCATATGATCCAACAATCTCACTCCTGGGCATATACCTGAAGAAAACTCTCATTCAAAAAAAATACATGCAACCCAATGTTCACTGCAGCACTCTTTACAATAGCCAAGGCATGGAAGCAACCTAAGTCTCCACTGACAGATGAATGGATAAAGAAGATGCTGTATACACACACACACACACACACACACACACACACACACACACACACACACTGGAATATTACTCAGCCATAAAAAAGAAAGAAATAATGCCATTTGCAGCAACATGGATGGGCCTAGAGATGATCATACTAAATGAAGTAAGCCAGACAGAGAACAACAAACATCATATGATACTGCTTAGATGTGGAATCCAAAAAAGTGATACAAATGAACTACAACTTACAGTTACCAACGGGGATAGGAGGGGGGATAAATTAGGAGTTTGGGATTAACATATACACACTACTATATACAAAACAGATAACCAACAAGGACCTACTGTATAGCACAGGGAACTGTACTCAATATCTTCTAATAAGCTATGATGGAAAAGAATCTTAAAAAGAATATATATGTATAACTGAATCACTTTGCTATATACCAGAAATCAACACAACATTGTAAATCAATTATATTTCAAGAAAAATTTTAAAAAATAAGAGAATATAATTATTATCACAAATGTTCCATTAAATAATGACATCTATTACAAATGCTGCACATGATCCTTTTTCCAAGGCTTATTCCACAGAATATTTTCATTTCATCAAGGAATACACTCAAGACAATGCCTAATCCAAACACAGTACTAGCATGCTAATTTCAAGGGTCTACTTTTCAAAGGAGAACTTTTGTTCTTAGGAATAAAGTATTCCCAAGATCTGAACAATCCTTATCAGTACTGAGTTACCCTTACTGAGTATTTTTTGAGATGTGATGAGATGATATTTGAAAAATGTCCAAAATGTCACATTAAAATTTTTTTGTGAAGCTTATGCCTTCTGTTACACTTTCTAAATTAACAGGAAGCTTCATAAGAGACTAAAAGTGATGAGATCCAGAAATGAAATAATTTGGTTCTTTAGATGAGTGACCAATTTATTTTTCTAAGTTTACTATTGAGAAATGAAACACACACACACACCCAATTAATTTTGTGAGATTTTAAAAGTGAGAAATCATTTTTAATTTCTAAAAGTAGAGTAAAATCTTCTTTGTTAATAACAAGTATCCCTTGTAATTATAAATATCTTTAAAATAGTGCCCTCCATGTCCTTATCCCCCCCTAAAAGTATCAAAAACCAATACTAATTTATAGAAAAATCTGAAAAAGCTCTATGTGAAATAAACCCATTGCTCCCCACAAGATCATCATTTATATACACTGACACAGCCATTACAAATGGGGAAACTGAGTACAGAGGTATGTGACTTCACTATAGAGTAAGGATTGTAGAAAACAACAAAATATAATAAAATCTGAACACTTCAGCCTAATTTAAATTTAAACATACAGTCTGTAGACATAAGTTCCATCACTATTATTTAACTTTTCTTTCATTTAAAGACATACATAAATTATATTATCCTCTACCCTTCTGATCAAAGCCAACTGTTTGTCCTTAGATCTGAGTCACTTCAGCAACAAACTAACAATCCCTTTCCCCACATACTGAAGAGAGCATGTGTATGAGAAAAAACACAAAGTGGGGAGGAACCACTTGAAAGGATCAGGAGGAAAACGTGCCAGGCTCACACAAAGCCAGGCGTGATTCATCTTACCACTAGCCAAAAATTTTTTTTAAAAACTCTGTAATAAACAAAGCATAAGGTAGAGTACTCAAAAGGATATTGTCTTAGTAATGGGGCAAAATTATGCTCCCAAGTTATGCTACCCTGGTCTCACTTAACAATCCTTAAAAGCAAGCCTTGAAAAGATCAAACTGTTTCAATGTTACCTAGCTGCATGGCAAAATAAAGTTCAGGAATATTACAAGAACATAAAAATGTACAATAACCAACAAGGTAAAATTCACAATGATGGAAACCCAATAAAAAAGGTCAGTAGTGCAAACTGGCAGGAAAAAAATGATCATAATGAGGAGAAAAATCATTCAATCAAAATGGACAAAGAATGAACACAAATGTTTGTAACAGCAGGCAAGGATGTCAAAACACTTTTTATATCTGTACTACATATGTTCAAAAAGCTAAGAAATGATTGAACATGTTAAGTAGAGACATAGCAGATATAAAAAAGAACCAAAAACAAAAAACAAAAAAAACCAAAAACCCTTCTAGAGATGAAGCATACAATGTTTGAATCAAAAAATACACTTCCTGCAGAAGAAGAGATTAGTAAGCCTCAAAATATAGCAATAGAAACTATCCAAAATGAAACACGGATGGGGGATAAAAGAAAAGAAAACATGTCCCATGCCTCAGTGAGCAACTTCAACCAGTGGAATATATATGTTATTGGAGGCTGCAAGAGAGAGAGAGAGAAAATGAGAGGGGACAAAAAAAAATTTTGAAGAAATAATAGCTGAACATTTTCCAAAAGTGAGGAAAACTATAATGTGATAGATTAAATAATCTCAAGAACCCGAAGCACACGAAACATGAAGAAAACTATATCAAGGTACATCATAATCTGATTTCTCAAAAAATCTTACACCATAGTCAGAGAAGAAAGGCACACTATGTAAAACCATCAATGAAAAGAACGTTTTCTTGTTGAAAACAGGACACAAAAAATGACAGTGGAGCAACATTTTTCAAGTATTAAAAAACAAAAACAAAAAACAAAAAAAACTATCAACTTAGAACTGTATGCCCAGCAAAATATCTTTCGAAGACAAAAGTAAAATAAAGACTCACACAAACAGAAACTGAAAGAATTCATCAGCAGCAATCCTGCACTACAAGAAATGCTGAAGTCAGTCCTTCAGGCAGAAAGAAAATGATACCACATGAGAAATCTGGACCTAAACAGAAGAATGAAGAGACTCAAGATTATAAATATGTAGTTAAATATAAAAAACTTTTATTAAAAAAAATCTGTAAAAATAAGTGACTCTTGGGAATTCCCTGGCAGTCCAGCGGTAAGGACTCCATGCTTTCACTGTCAAGAAGGGCCTGGGTTCAATTCCTGGTCGGGGAACTAAGATCCCACAAGTTATGTGGCACAGCCAAAAAAATAAAAAATAAAAAGTGACTCTCTAAAGCAAAACTAATAATTTATGTGGCGCTTATAACATGTAGAAATCAAAGGCAGGACAACAATAATACAAATGCTGGGAGGGGAAAATGAAGGTGTATGTTGTAAAGTATTTATACTATCTGTAAAGTGGTATACTACTACTTAAGTTAAAGAATTATAGCATAAACCAGAATTTCTTAACCTCAGAAATATTCACATTTTGGGTTGGATAACTCTTTCAAGGGGGAGGTGTACTTTGAATTTTAAGATTTTTGTAGCAACCCAGCCTCTTTTCCAGATGCCAGCAGCACTTGCTCGGTTTTGTCAAAAATGTCTCAGACATCGCCAAAAAATCCCTGGGAGGCAAAACTGCCTGTGGTTGAGGACCACTGTATAAATCTTAAAGAAACTAATAAGAAAACAGAGTTATAGCTATTGTCTCAACAAAGCAGATAAAATAGAATCACATAAAATACATCCAACAAATCCGAAGAAGGCAGATAAGAAGGAAAAAGAGAGCAAAGAACTGATGTGACAAATAGAATAAAAATAACAAATTGGCAGGTTTAAAGGCAACAATATCAATAATCACAGTAGAAGTCAATGGTTCTTGTGATAGTTAATTTTATGTGTCAACTTTACTGACACTTAAACCTTATTCCAGATGTGTCTTTAATGGTGTTCCTGGATGAGATTAACATGAAAATCAGTAGACTTAGTAAGGCAAGGAGCAGGACTCATGGAATTTGTTGGAGATCTGAACAGAACAAAAGGTAGAGCAAGGGAGAATTCACTCTATGCCTGATAGGATAAGCAGTGAACAAAGCGTAGTTCTAGCTGGTAAGGAGCTTATAGTTCATTAACAGCAGTAGCTATTCATTAAATATTCTCTCAATACACTCCAGTTAGGTTCTCGCCTTCACCTAACCACAAAAACTGCTCTTATCTTGGTCATCAAAGGTTTCCATGTTTCTAAATCTAATGGCCAATTCTCATTCTCAGTCTTTACCAATCAGCAGGCTTTGACATAATTTACTATTCTCACCTCCTCTAACTGCGCCTCCCCACCCCTTAACTTGGCTTCCAAGATACCACATTCATCTAGTTTTCTGACTACTCCTTCTCCATCTCTTTTGTTGGTTCTTTATCTCCCTGGCTTAAATATTGGCATGCCCTACATTCAGTGCTTAGAATTTTTTTCTTTTCTATTTTCTCCAAATGATGTGAGGACTTGTATTTACAGCTCTATCTCAGACCTCGCCCCTGAATTCCAAACTGGTATGTACAAATGCCTACTTGACATTTCCACTTGTATGTCTGATAGATACGCACAACATGTCCCAAACTGAGCTCCTGACACTTCTGCCAAAGGCTATGCCTCCAAGTATAGTCTTCCAAATCTTAGTTAAGAGCAACCCTATTCTTGCAATTGCTCAGGTAAAAAAAAATTCTGGAATCATTCTTATCTCCTCTTCCCTCCACATTGTACATCTGTCACCAGCAGTTCTGCCAGCTCTACTTTCAAAATATATCCAGAATATGAAAACTTCTCACCACTCCTGCTAATTTCCTAATTCAAGCCACAATCATCTCTTGCCTCGATTATTATAATAGCCCATGACTAGCCTTCTGGATTCCTTCCTTGCCCCTCCTTGGATTTTTCTTACATAGTAGGCAGGTGATTTTGTAAAATGTTTAGATAAGAACATGTAGCATTCAGTGGCTTTCCACTACCGACAATAAAAGCTAAAGTCCTAACTATGACCTATCTATAAGACTCTGTGGGGACTTCCCTGGTGGCACAGTGGTTAAGAATCCGCCTGTCAATTCAGGGGACAGAGGTTCGAGCCCTGGTCCGGGAAGATCCCACATGCCACGGAGCAACTAAGTCCGTGCGTCACAACTACTGAGCCTGTGCTCTAGAGCCCATGAGCCACAACTATTGAGCCCATGTGCCGCAGCTACTGAAGCCCGTGAACCTAGAGCTGGTGCTCCACAACAGGAGAAGCCACTGCAATGAGAAGCCCACGCAGTGCAACAAAGAGCAGCCTCCGCTCGCCACCACTAGAGAAAGCCCGTGTGCAGCAACGAAGACCCAACGCAGAAAATAAATTAAAAAAAAAAAAAAAAAAGACTCTGTGTAATCCGGCTCTCCAACTACCTCTTTGATCTTCATCTCCTTGTTTACTGTGCTCCAGTCACACTGATCTCCTGGCTGCTCCTTTGATGTTCCTGGCATGTTTACACCTCAGGGCTCTAGCTCTTGCTGTTGCTTCTGTTTGGATTGCTCTTTCCCTCAGTTCATTAAGGCATGTATTCAAAAGTCACCTTTTCTGTGAGACTTTACCCTCCTTAAATATTCAATCCCTCCTTCACCTGAGCACTTAACCTCCATGTCCCTGATTTAGTTGTTTTTTTGTTTTTTCTTTAGTGCTTAGCACTGCCTAACATACCACATCTTTATTGTCTACCCACCCCTAAAATATAAGTTGAATGAGGGCAGAGGTTTTTTTTTTTTCAATTGATGTACCCAGGGCCTAGGAAAATGCCTGGTACATAATAGGCACTCAAATATTTTTTGAAAGAAAGAGTGAAATATATAATAAAGATAATTGAAAGGGACAGATTAAAAGACTATATAGTCACAAGATCATACAATTTATTGAGGAGTTTTCAATACATATGAAATAATAAGAAAATCAGTTAATCTTCCTTGGGGTGTGTGTGTGTACGTGTGTGTATCCTTCATATTAAACAGTGGTAAATATTGAAAAAAATTACACTTGAAATGTTGAACTATATACCTATACTTTAACAACAATTATGAAAACATTTATTAGAAATAGGTAAAATGAAGCATATTCTAATAAATATTTAAAAAGTAATAATTAAAGTTGAATAAATTTCTTTAATATAATACTAAAGCATTCCTAGGTGCTCACTAGCACCAGTCACAACTTACCAACTAAAGTCAAGTAAATAAATATGTAATATACTCTGTGAGATTGTAATGCCTGTTATTTATTCCTTCTCTATTTTTCCCTATTAAAATTTTAACCGATATTTTCATCTTAATTTCTTAGCATACTGGTTTATCTTCATAATACATTCTGATACACAAAAGACAGATAATCTTGAATACTAGGGTGGTTTAGGTTTTAATTTAAAAAGTAATAAATAATGAAATATTTTCTTACAAATATGAAAAATATATAAAAATAATCTTATTAAGTTAGAGCTATTATTAGCTACTTCCTGATTTGACATTGGAAACAAACCCAGTGAAAAGAAATCATACATTCTTTAACTATTTTCTCCAGATCATGAAATTATATATTCTTGATTTGGCCTAGTGCTAGTCTGCTCAGAGTCAGCTGAGTAAATACTGCCCCCTAGCATTATCAAGAAAGTATAGTGATATTTACCATTTCATGAGGTCTTTCTATATGGCCTGATAATGTCAAAATCAGAAACATCAGTAGGAAAAACAAAGGCAGGGGCTCATCAATTTGATTTTCAAAAGCAGAAAATTATGGCTCAAAAACTTACAAATGTATAAAAATGAAAAAGATTAAAAAAGGAAACATTTCTTCTAAACTCAAGATGAATCTTCTGTCAAACGTATTTATTACAAACATATTATCTCTCTCTCCTCTCTCTACACACATGCATGGTAATAATAATTATTATTAATACCAAAGGGAGTCCCTTCTAATTGACTTTATTTTTTAATGAACATATTTTCTGTTTATTCAAGTCAAAAGCATTTTTACATTTAAGTTACTGTAAGCCACCTCCGTAAAATGCATGTTGACCATTAGATGGATGCCTTGCAATGATTCTCTGCATTAGAAAAATGGACATCTGGCCATTCAAGAAAAGGAGGCTTGAAGAACAGCAGGTTTTCAAAGCAGCAGACTATCATATATTCTCTTGAAACTTTGGTTTTGTGATCTGGTAGCTACATATCTCTTTGAACCTTCAGGATTATTGTGAAGATTAGTTAATGGCTGTAAAACACCTGGCAGAAGACATGGCACATTCCAGTTATCACCATAGGAAGTACAATCATCATTCTTAAAAACAGCCCAGAAGCTTCTACAATAGGAAAGTATTTCAACAACCAAAATTCTGAGTCAGCCTCATGAAGCCATCTAACAAAAGCTACACACATTTTGGAACCAGGAGACAGGAGTGGAAGGTAAAGAAAAGAGAATCCTGAGCACTGGGAACTGTATATATGATGTTTCCCAGGTTGAGGTATACTCAATTAATGCAAGGTGCAGACAAAGACGGCTAAAGTATTGCAGTCCTGTTGGCTCTCAGTATCAATATTCCTCAATTCCATGTTAGCTACTCTGAGTTTACAAAATTTCAAAAATTCTCACATAAAATCTTCTCCTTCCACTTTCCAAATTCTACAAGATCCTTTATTTCATCTATATCTGACTCACTACTGCCTTCATGTATAGAATAACATGACTTGATACAAAGGAAAATTCTTGAAAATCAAGAATACGTGCCATAAAAGATTTGTATCATTCCATCGTGTTACTCATTTTCAAAAGACTATTAGATTTTTCAACAATGAACAAAGATGATGGCTTAAATCAGGGTAAATCCGGTGGAATGGGAAAGGGTTTCACATAAATAAAAAAAATACATAATACATGCAAAAGTGGTAATAAATAGTTCTCCTTATTTAACAGTACCCCAGTCTTCTATCTTCTTAGAATCTTGGGGAAACATTCTCAAGTACAAAACATGCCTTCATAACCAGCAACAAGGGGACAGTAGTCAGGAGGTGAGAATTACAAACCTATTATGATAACAGTGATTTACAGAGCAACTCAGAATGTTTTAAATAGAAAAAAAATAATATTCTGATATTTTTTGTGAACCAGTAACCCTGAAGGAAAAGATAATCTGTGTCTTATCTTTATCCTAATAAAGCAACCAATAAATACTGCATTTGTATAGATAAAACAAAGTAGTATGGAATAGAGTGCCTGACACATTAATGACTGTATTGAATCTATACCATCAAGGCTCTTGTCAGGGTTTGAAATCAAGCTTATGGATCTTGACTTTCCAAGATATATGTTCCCTCTTTTCTTACAATCATGAAATTTTATCTACATCTAATTGTTTACCTGCATCTAAATCGCCTGGCATTCTCTTGACAGATTATTGATGGTAGATCCTACAATGATGATGCAAGCCTTTTTTTTTTTTTTTTCTTTAAACTACCCTGCTAATTTGTTTGGTTTCAGACTTGAAACTTCTTAGAGGATCTAAAAATGATACTAACAACAAGGATCTAAGAATTCAGCAATCTAACATTCACAATGTGTTGGTTGCCATTAGCTATTTATCCAAACATGACTTAGGGGATCTTCTTTCTTCATTTAACATGTGCTCATGTTACATTATCACCATTTTTTATGCAGCATTTTCATAGAAGGATGGCACAATATTAAAATACATCATCATTATTACCATCTTTCATTTTTCCTATTACATCATCCAAAGTATTACATCATCTTTCAAGGATATAAAAGATATATGGAGACACCATCATTATAATGTTTTCATTGTTCTTCTAGTTTTATTCAGATATAATTGACATACAGCACTGTATAAATTTAAGGTGTAGAGTAGAAGGATTTGTCTTATGTTTATCATGAAATGATTACCACACTGTATATTTCATACCCGTGACTCACTTATTTTGCAACTGAAAGTTTACACCTCTTAATTTCCCTTACTTGTTTTTTATGCATGTGTTGTTTTTTTTAATATGTTTTCAATGAATACAGTTGAGAATTCAGAATTTTTCATTTTCCACCTTTCTAACAAAGGGAAGAAAATTGACAAAGGATAAAGTTTCACAATTATTAGACCAATCTGAAGACTGGTAGTAAAATTCTAGGTTCCAGTAAAATGGTAACATTGTTCATATAAGTGAAACTTCACACTGGGCATGCTCAGGTGGTATTTTAGGTTAACGATAAGTTAACCTTTCAGTGGAAAGAACCTTATCACAGCATATTTTGCAACATGAACCTGGACCATCCCATCCTATTTTGCTAAAAAGATGTGTGAGAGTAATCTTTAATTTTTAAATGGTATTTCTACACCAAAATTTGATATAATTTAAGTGGATTAATGTTAAAGGTAGGTGTGTCTACAAAGTGATAGAAAGGAAACAGATGATTAGAAAGAAAAAAAATCATTTGATTTATCACTCTACTTTGTGTTCATAAACCTAAAAATGAAAATATTTTGCAATTATGAGACAAAAAAGATAGCAGTTCTCCAACAAAATTAAGAGCCCTGTTAATGTTTTACTCTGATAACTGAGTCTTGACCACGCAAGTACAAGAAGAAGAACCAGAAACAAGCTAGAACCTACAGATATGTATTTGAAATCTGGAATCAGTGTTTACATGATGAATATGCTCGAGGCTCCCCCATGAGCAATAAGTTCAAAGGATATCGCACATTTCACATACATACACTTTCAATAGATGGAATAAAATTTTGGGTTTGCTACATTTAAAGTCTTACTAAAATTTTTTTAAAACTTATTTTTTATTATGCCTTTTTGCTACTTCTAAAGATTATTCAAAAAATTACTTAAACATACAAAAATAATTTAAAAGGTCCATTGGGCCCACATGGTAAATGGTTAACTTTTTTTTTTCCTTGTATACCAAAGATTATATTAGTTACATCTTTTGCAAGTAATGATTTCCCTAATACTAAAAAAGAATCAAATAAAAAAAGTAACTGCATAAGCATACATTTCTCTATTTATTACTTGACCTACAATATTGAACTGAAAAACTATAAAGAAGAAATTAATAACATAACCACTTGGGCAATTTAATGATTCTGAAATCCACATTATCATTTGTGGAAAGGATTAGCTATACATCCAGAGTACCTTTCAATTATCTCATTGAGTATTAAAAAAACTTAAAAAAAAGTCAATTTTACCTTACTTTAAGTAAAAGACTATAATAAACACTATGTAGCACTTTCTGGGGGATAGAAAAGTACCTTAAAAATCATGCAAATAAAAAAGTTTAAAATTTAAAATGAAGTGGCAATTTCACCAACTCAGACAAACAAGAAAGTCTTTATTGTTGTCAGTATCATATTTCCTTCAGCAAAGTATTTGTTAACTGATGCAGCAAAATAATATATCCATCATAGTTTGTAATATAATGCTTTTCTAAATGTAAATCATATTAACATAACCAAAGAAATAGTGCACCATGATCAGATTCTAATAAGGAAAACAAGAACACTGATAATGGTTAACCCCTTAATACTGACTATGTACCTGGAACTGTGTTGAACGGTTTATATGTATTATCTCATTTAATCATCACAATAATCCTAAGAGGTAAGATTTATTATAATCAACATTAAGAGGACTATGGATAAGAGAAAGTAACTTAAGTGTTTAGCTAGTAAGTTGAAGAGTCAGGATTAGAACACTGCCCCATTTGACACCAGCGTCTGAGTGCTTATTCCCAAATTGTGGTCACAGACTTCTGGGGAGCTTCAAGACCCTTCAGGGGCCTCAAGGTTCAAAGCTATTTTTACAATACTAAGACATTTTTGCTCTTTTTTCCTATGTTAACATTTGTGCTAATGGTGCAAAACCACTGGTGGATTAAACTGCTGGCACCTCATCACAAATCAAGGTAGTGGCACTAAAGTATAAAAGTCATATTCTTGTCAAGGAGTAAAAATTATTAATTTTGTTAAATATCTTCTAAAACGTTCCATGAGACAAAATGGGAAGTATGCATGAAGTACTTGTACTGTGTACTGAAGTAAAAGGTTGTCTTGAGAAAAAAACACTCTGGCAATCGTTAGAGCTGAGTCAATAGGTGCTTTTTTCGAGAAATGCCATTTTTTACTTGAAACAATGACATAAAAACAATAATTTTTTTCAGGCTTGGATATTTGGCAGACACTTCTCAAAAATGAAGTGAACCTGTCACTTCAAGAAACAAATCTAGCTGTCAGGTGAAGATTAGAATTTTGGAAAACTTGTATCTGCCACTGTGAGCTTGGCAGCTTCTCAATACTTAATGACTTTTTGGATGAGATCAGCGGTGATATTAATGAATATGATTGTTTTGATACTGCATAATAAAATGTTTCATAGTTGAAAGAGCTGCATAATTCAATACACCAGTATTTTTTAAATGACCAATGCACAACATTACGAAATCATGTATGGATAAAAGAGCCATTCAAAGTGCAAGATAGATTGATGGACTTGAATATAAAAGGATCTGAAAAGTTCATTGATATAGTTTTAGACTGTCCATTGTAATTAAGCTTTAAGAAACTACCACTGTCTGAAAAGGCCTTTCGCCATTACATGTCTGTGTAGGGCCACCAGATTTTCTTCATGTACTTCAACCAAAACAATGAATTGCAACAGGATTGAATTTAGAAGCAGATATGAGAATCTAACTTCCCTCTATTAAGTAGAAATTGCAAAAATATAAAACAATACCACTCCTCCATTATTTTTTTGTTTTAGAAAACAATTATTTTTCAGAAAAATGTTATTTTGTTAACATGCAATGGTTTCGTTATTGTCATTTTTAAATAAATTGATATATAACTTTTAAAATGTGTCAGTAAATACTAACAGATACAATCCCACATCAAAACTCTTTGTGATACTTGATAATTTTTAAAAATGTGAAGGGGTCCCAAGACCGACCAAAAAGTTTGAGAACTGCTGCATCATACTATACATCCCTTTTTTAAAAAAAAATTGAAGTACAGATGATTTACAATATTGTGTTAGTTTTAGATGTACAACATAGTGATTCAGTTTTGTTTTGTTCTGTTTTCTGTAAAGTACATGCCATTATAGGTTATTACAAGATATTGCGTGTAATCCCCTGTGCTATGCAGTAAATTCTGTTGCTTACCTATTTCATGTATAGTAGTTTGTCTCTGTTAATCCCACAGTCTTAATTTGTCCCTCCCCTGCTCCCTCTCCCCTTTGGTAACCATAAAGTTTTTTCTATGTCTGTGAGCCTAGGTCTGTTTCATATGTAGATTCATTTATATTATTTTATAGATACCACTTATAAGTGGTATCACATAGCATTCATATTTCTCTGTCTGACTTATTTCACTAAGAATATACTTCCTTTTACTTGTCTCTCAACCAGTATAAGGATACATTAGATTGAAAACAGAGTGAGGATTTACTAAAGAGGGAAACTTGCTGGATACTTAACTTGTATGTATATGTTCTTAGCAAGAAGATATCAAAATATTACTTTGTCATTGCCCATGGAATTAATAAGTCTTTGGCTTCTAAGATACAAGTCCTTTCTGAAAGGTAATTAAGCTCTATCTTAAGAAAGAGAGCTCAATAAGCCTTTTGTATTCAGGGGCTTTAAAGAACCCAAGGTCAGTAGAATGGGGTTAGGACTAAAGTCAGGGAAAACAGCAATAGTCAGGCAAAGGACACATTCTAGCACTCCACAGGTGGACTAGGACAGGTTAGTGGGGACTCTTATTATGGAAGATTCTAGATAAGGTGCAATTTCCTAATTTACCCTGTAACCACACTTGATACAAATCTAAAAAGCTCATTGTCAGTAATCTTCTCTTTAGATTAAAACCTAAAATTTCTTTACGTAACAATAACAACATGAAGGCCAGGAACGAATGAAGGAACAAATGAACAAACATAACAAACAAATAAGTACATAAATATTTCTGAGACATCCTTTCACATTTTTGGTTAGTACAAACTCAGCTAAATATAAATTCTGAAAATGACAGTGATAAACTTTTAGGGAAGGAGAAAATCAGTAGTAGTATAAGCATCCGTTAAGACTGTCGTTAAATGTCAGTGTTTGCCAGCATACTTGCTTATCACTGAATCTGCCAGCTTCAGCAGTGACAGTAGGTTCAAGAGGCACATATAGTACTGAAATACAGCCCTTATTTCTCCTACTGGCCACCTGACAGCTTTCCGTAATTTGCATGTTGAATGCTATTCATAGCATTTCAGAGAAATAGTTTTCTTAAGAATAAAGAAGCATACTTTCCTGTTCTCATTTCAAAGGCCTGGTATATTTTCAGAAGCAGAAACACACCAAGACAGAAATGATAAATATCACTCTGCCCCCAATTTTGCCAAATACACATTACTCACCCTATTTATATGTAAATCACATAACTACCATGATATATATATATAATCTAAGCATCACATCAGAGCACAATATTCCTAAATATTCAAGCTTCAGCAGTACTCAGTATTCAGAGTTCTGTGACCCACGGCAAATGGAAAGGAGCCAGAAATCACAATCTTTCCTGCAATAGGAGTCTGCATTTTAATGATGGCAGATTAATCAGGGCTTACTTTGATAGGATTAGTTATTGAGCAGGAAACTCAGTTTGGGATCTCATTACCAAAGTGTCCACACTTGCCCTTGATGAATCCTAGCCTATATTATTGTTGGAGGTGCAGAAAGTGAGCTAAACAATTATCTTAAAGGTAGAACAATGAAGGCTATAATTTGGGGGGGGGGGAGGGAACTGCACATACAAACTAATGACATGTAACTAAAAATATGTGATTATTAATAGAATAAGAAAAATGTTAGAAAAATTCTCCATTTCATCACACCTCTCCCACCACTATTCATTGTCAATAATCTTTACATTAAAAACATCAAATCTGTTTTCAAAATTAAATTTAAAAATAGTCTCAACATTTTCATGTTATCTCCAGACTTGAGAGACAGGCTAACAAAACACACACACAAAAATCAAGATTTCAAAAAACTATCTTCCTATTAACATTTTAACTGTGTTAAATATCTTTCCTTTTGCCCTTTCGTTGTGACAAAAGAAGAGTCATAGAAAAGAGAATTTTCTCCAGGTTAAGATATATTCTCTTTCCCCTCACTTCTCTTCTGTTAACTCTAGGATTCTCAGTAGTGACAGAAGTGCTCCCTAGAGGATGTCTGGAAATACATGCAGCGTCATTTTTCAGAAATAACGGGTAGGCATTTTATTGTCACAATGACTAGGGGATTATCATAGGCAATTAGTGGCTGGGGGCCCGGGATGTGCAGTATTTGTCACATACCGGACATCCTCATCTCACAAGGAACTGTCCCCCATCCATGTGACTTATGAATGTCTCAAAAGACTACTCACACTATGTACATGAATCAATATTCCTTTCACATTACTAGTATCAAAGCTTTTACAAGAAGTTATACAAAAAGACCCCAGTAATTATAGGAGAGGGTTATAATGGAGAAAGAAGCTAAACAGAATAAAGATATTGGATTAAAATTATTGAATTGCTAAATAATTAACTCACCTTAAACAGCAGCACATTTAACAAATACCAATGTACCCTCCACTCATATTCAACAAATATTAACTAACATTTTGTCACAAATGCTTTGAAAATTTTTAAATCAAAATAGTACACTATAGATTCCAATAGAATGGAACCCCTTTCTACCATTCCTCAATTCTAATTCTCTCTTCTTCAACTATTATGTTTTGTACTTTCCATAACTTCTGTAAGAATTCCTTCCTAGATTGAAATTATAAATACGACATTCCATGTGTAGGTCTTCTAGGCAAGCTAAAACTGACTTTTATGTGTGGAGTTGGCTTTGACTCCCACCTCCCTCCATATAGCTACCCAATTGCATCAGGGTCATTTATTCATAATATTTTTAAATTGATTTATAGAGCCATTTCTATCATATACCAAATTCCATATCTGGATGGGTTTATTTTGTGTTTTCTCTTTTACTAGTTTATATTAATATCACTGCATTAGTTTTCTTTTGGTTAGTATTTGCCTCACATTTTTTTAATCTCCTTTTTGACCAATATCCTTACATTTTTGCATTTATCTCATATAAATAGCATGCAGATGGATTTTTAAAAATATCTAAAAATTTCCTTCATTAAGCAACCTACTTAGCTTACACTCTTTCTATGTTCTTTCTATGTTTTTCCAGGGTTGGGTGAATTTCCTCGTTCCACACTCCCCCATTCTATTTAAAAGTTATACATTTTCTTTCTATTCTTTCAGTGATCATCATTAAAATTTTAATGTGCATTCCTATACCTCTACGTTTCTCATGAGCAGAGATACTAACTGCCCTTTGCTCTGAAGTATATTTTCAAATATGTTTGTATAAAAATAGCTTTGGTAAATAAAGTCTCTTTTTGCAGCAACAGACAGGTTTTCTTATAGCCTTAGAAGAAAAAGATAGCCTCTCTCTCTCTCCCCAGAGTAAAGGGAAGATATGTTTACTATCCATTAAAAAAAAAAATCAAGTTCCCTAAACTCAGGTTCCTCTCATATAACGCAATCCACTGCATACGCAGGTACCACCTGGACCCTCTGTGTCATCTCTGTGAGATATGGAAACAAGGGAAATCAAGACAAATGTGCTAATGCTCATGCTGCTTGCTGTGCTGTGAGTGAGAAAGTCCTTTGTCTCTGACACAGGAGCCTTGTATTTTCTGCCAGTATCCATGAAACAGTAACAGGCTCACTTATTAGTTTTTTGTTTTTTTTTTTAAGCTCTTTATTGGAATATAATTGCTTTACACTATTGCGCCAGCTTTTGCTGTACAATAAAGTGAATCAGCTGTATTTATACATATATCTCCATATCCCCTCCCTCCCACGATTCCTTCCCACCTTCCTTATCCTAGCCCTCTACTAAGTCATCACCCATCATCAGTTTATCTCCCTATGTTATGTAGCAGCTTCCCACTAGCTATCTATTTTACATTTGGTAGTGTATATATGTCAATGCTGCTCTCATTTCCTCCCGGTTTCCCCTTTGCCTCCCCTCTCCCCCTGCCCAGTGTTCTCAAGTCCGTTCTCTACATCTGCATCTTTATTCTTGCCCTGTCGCTGGGTTCATCTGTACCATTTTTTAAGCTTTTAAGTAGGGCAAAATCAAATCTGAGATCTGACAGGATGCCTGACTTGATGTCAATATAAAGAGCATATTTACTTTCCCCTCAAATGGTGCAAAATCATTAGAACACTTTTACATTGAAATCCCACTGACACCTACCTTTCATGTTATTGTTACCTAGAATTTTATCTCCATTGTGCTATTAGCCTTTCCCAAATTGATTTTATGTAAAAATATTTATTAGTCATTGTTTAATTAGATTTCAAATTTGTGAGGATTAGAGGAGTGCTTAAAGAGGATCTGAGTAGTGCTTGCTGCACAGTAAGCACTTAATATATGTTCACATTATTTTTTAACAATGTTTTTTGCTAGCCTCTTCTTGTATACCATACACTTTCAGAGTTTAATTTTTATGATTAAGCAGGGATAAGTTATTTTTGCATATGTGATTTTTTAATACTATCTATGTTCATGAATCTGTCTAAGGATTTTATCAGACTGTCTTTCTAATTTCGTACTTATTTTTCTATATAAATGATTTTTCTCAATCTACAACTCTGACTAAATCAATGTAGCTTGCTGTTTGGTCACTGAGAACAACTAGGTGCTTTTCAAGGGAATATTTTAAAAAGAATTATCTCTTTTTTTAAGTCTATATCCTAGAATTTTTTCCCTCAGAAATCTAACACCATTACCAACTCGGCAATCAGTTCCTTTATAATTTCTTCAACTCTAGCCATAGATTTAATCTAGTATTGTCTTGCATTATATCTCACATTTATAATGTGAGGCAAGAAAGGTAGGGTTATATAAAAATGAATGCTTAATATGATAATATATATATTGGTTAATTTTTTACAAAGTTTTCCATCTCTGTACATAATTATAGGGTTTGATCTTATTTTGTTTGTTTTATTATATGTATATGTTTTTTTAAAGCCCTCATTGAGTATGCCATGAGGTATTTCTCAATAGGCCTAGAAGCAAATACCACTGTATATATTAAGGATGGCTACTTTAGGCCTGATGATCACATCACAGTTACAGTGCAACACTCAGAGCAATGAACTAGAATTAGCACACCTATGTTTTAGTCTCTGTTCTCCCGCTGGAAGATGAACCAGACTAGGGGGAGAGGGCTGTCAAATGTTAAAGTTTTATGTCCTGAGACTATTTAGTTTTGCTACCTTCTCAAACACTAAATTTCTTATCTATTAGATGCTGAAATTACTTGCTTCATACATCTTACAGATTTGTCTTGAGAAACGAAATGTTTATGAAAGAATTTTTAAACTTCAAAGCACCCTGCAAGTATTTACACTGTAAGTGTGATTGTTAACACTTTAAATGCACTAGTATAGTGTTAATATAAACATTCTTCACCCTAGTCTTACCATCAACATACTGGTTTCTGGTTATAAGCCCTAAGAGGAAAGGTATGATCAGGAAACAAAGAAAGTTAAATGGAAAAAGGAGACTGCTATCTCAAAAAGGTTTTTCCTGTTGTTTTGTTTTACAAAATTCTATGATACTGTACTCCAGCTGCCTTTTAAAAGAAGTTTGACTCCATGCCACACACTACATGTGAGTCATAGGCTAAGCTACACCCTGGCTAACCTTTGAGAGTCAACTCTGACTTTTGGTTTGATAAGGAACCCGAGAAGGTAACGAAGTAAGCCAAAATCTGGCAAAGCTTCCAAGGCAATATATCAAGCAAAACACAGAAGCAGCTACTTAAGAATTCACTAAGTTCAAATCTCCTACTTCTTCAAAACCAGGCCTAAATATCATAAAATTCAAGTGAAAACTGCTGACAGCACAGTTTAATACAATACTCATACTACCGGGTTTTTCAAAATAATTTGATAGTATCAAGAAAAATAAGATACTTCCCCTTTACTTAAAGTGAGAATATGGAAGGTAACCACATAGACCTTATAACAAAAGGCTATAATTAGTAGCAGGAACTTATGTATATACATGGATCGCTAATGACAACAAAACTTTAAAAACAGTACTCTGTTGTGCTGCAAATCTCTGCTTTATTTTTTTACCTCATTTGTATTAATGCACAAGTACTTACATCTGGAATAAATCCAATTTCATTGAGATGATTGCTTAGCTCTGGATCATGGAATGCAATCATCTGAGAGAACACAGTCAGATACTCTGAAATGACAATAAAGTTTATGACAATTTTTTTTTTATGTAGTACTTCAAATAAAGACATTAAATCCACATAAATTACAGTTTTATTATTCTGAATGAGATTTGGTTTCTCCATGAAGAAAACATACTTTATTAGATAATTTTCTGCTTTGTTACTACTTCAAACACTTATAGCTAATTATTAAACAAACAAAGCTTTTCATTAAAAGCTATGCCACAACTTATTTTCTACCTTCAGAGCTGTCAGTTCATTTCCTGAATCATAAATTATTCACATGATGAATGATTTTTTCCTATTAAATTAAAGAAATTTATTTGCACTAGTGATATTAAATCTGTCTTGCATTTATTATTTGTTCAGAAAGTGTAACAGAAACTTAAACAAGGAACATAGTCAGAAATAGACTAATTACACCTCAAATTTGTTTACATATACAGATATAGGTATTTGTTTCAGTAAAGTGAAGACCAAGGACAGATCCCAAGGTCCAGGGAACTTCTGGGTTTAACTTTTCTTTAACTTCTTTTTTCCTCCTTCCAATTAGCGATGGTATATTTACAATCCTAATTTACCTAGAAGCCAGAGGTATGCAACATCAACAATTATAAGCATTCAACTTTAAGTTGATGAAAACATATAGTTATTAACTTTTAAAAAGTATGCGTCAAAAGAAAAAAAAAGCATGTTTCATTTTAAAACAGAAATTCATGCCTCAGGCAATTCTCCACAGCTATGCTCGACTTTATTACATGTCTTTCCTATTTGAGTGTGATAACAGATAATTACTAGGTAGGATTACATGGCTAATTAAGGATCTACTAAAGAAACCTAATCCATCATGAAGAAAACATTTTCCTTGTATTCTGCCAAACACTTATGGCTGGATTCATATATGTGTTATAGCTGCATATATTATACACACACACACACACAAACATAAATACACACAAATATATATGTATATAAATATAAAATGCACACATCAATATGTGTATGCACTTATTTTGTATATTATTATATACCATGTATGTAAATATAAATTATAAGGCTGGCATAAGTTTTGGTTGTTCAGGATAAGCTTTGGAATGAGATACAGTATGGCTTTTACGTTTACAAAAATTTCTTTAAAGGGGAGATTTGACAGAATTGATGATATCAGCACTATGTTAGATTTCAAGTTATTTCAAAAATGAATTTAAAAGTTCCTTACAGCAAATAAAAAAAAAATGAAGTGCATATGTCCTTTGATTTGTAAACCAACCTGAGAGAATTTAAGAGGAGCTACAGTAAAACAGACTGGTAGTCAAAGTAAAACAAAAGATCCCATGGATATTACTGCTGACTTTTAAAATGTTCATAAAATACTCTAATTGTGATTTATAATAATGAAGATTTACATCTAGGGCTATAATAACTGCCAAAACAGTATTTTCTAACTGATAGGTGACCTATGTAAGGGTAAGTGATATTCTTAAAAAAAAAAAGTTATTTATCAAATTTCCTCTTAAACTTCAAGTAAGGTTTAATGTTGTACTTTTGCACACAATCATGTCTTATATACATTTCTGTTTTAATGAAACTTTATGCTTTTTAATTTTTTCCAATAAGATATAAAATGAATTAGTCTTTTCCCCTTATAATCCCACCATATTAAACATTCTTATTCCTCTCCTACAGAATAGCTTTTTAATTTATCATATATTTTTAATGGCAATTCTCAAAGAATTCAGTGTAAGGATTTTATATGACACTATCATATTTCTGTGCAGCTATTTATAAATAAGCTATCTATTCATTTTCAAAAAAATTTTCATAAAATAGATACAGAGATGAAATTTTAAGTCCCACACATGGATATTCTTATTTTTTCCTTTCTGACCAGTCTTTCTGCTTTCATTCTCTTAGCAGGAGTAAGGAGAAGATGAAGGATTATGGGGGACAGATTTAAAGCAAAAGGTATCCTCTGCTCACAAGCCAAAAATGGCATTCTCAATTCTGTAACTATTTGTTATTTTTCATCAAGCTGCTAGTTTATCCTGAAGATGGAACTATGCAGAGAGCCATAAATCTCTTGTCAACTAAAATGTGCCCAAACTAAACCATTTGGTGACACTAGACTCACCTCACAGCACTTAAAAGAAGTCAGAGTTGTTTTACTGCAAATGAACCCAAATCAGTTTATTTTCCATTATGAAGTTTGCTAGCTGTAAAATTTGGCTTACTGTCTAAAGCCACAAGAATAAGCACCAACTTTTATGTCTAAATGGGAAGGGGGGGATTAAAAGTAGAGAAAGGAAAGAGAAAGATAATTTTTAGGGCTATATTTGTGAATCATTTTATTTTTTTGCTCACATACCCTGCTTTAGCAAAAAACCTACAAGCAACTTACTTAATAGATCTTATAATATTTCTAGTAATGGAAGAATATTTTCTGTCTCAGGAAAAATCTCCTTCATCACATGATGCAAGACATTCTTGAAAATGCTCAATGTATTTCCTACTATCTTTCAATATCCTATCATTAAGCTCATCCATGACAAAGATGTGCATCAAACTGGAAATACGCAATGTATCGTTTTTCCAAATATATATCCCTTATAGCGAAGCTGCATACTCTCCTTCTCTCTTTGCTACTGTTTGATGAGGAAGGAGATTTATATTATATTCCCATATGAGAACTGGACTTTAGGCTTTGATGCCTGTCTTCCTTTCTCCCCCTAAAAGACTTACTGAATGTCTACGTGTAATGGGAGCATACATCCTAGTTTACCTGGGAGAATCCCGGTTGCCAACTGTAGGCTCAATGTCTGGTGTATTTAGTGCCCCTTCAACCCTCAAAAATATCACAATTTAGTTATATATTTATCCTAGCTATGTGTGGCACTACATTAAATGCTAAGTAAGATACTGCCCTTGCCCTCCTCAAAGGATTTATAAACATATACAAGTAAACAGAGAATTGGAGAAATTTTCACCTGATTTTATTTCCCAAGTTTACATGGTACTTCCCTTCATCTTTCCCTTTCTGACTTCCACATCTTCTAATGGTTCAAGTGTGAATATGCCTTGGTTTTATAAACAGTGTAAGAATATGTTTAACGTTGTGGCAAAATTCCAATGGCTGTTTTGGTGAACACCACACAGTACAATGACTTCAAACAGCAGTTTAAAAGTTTTATAAGTCAGTTTTTTGGGTTGTTCCATTCTTAAGTACAAAATGACATTAAGGTATAGTTGGATTTTTCCATGAAGGATTACCTTCCATCTTTAATAACTAAATGGCTGTCCCTCCTCACTGCCCTCATGCTGCCTTTTTTCTCTTCAATACCTTAAAGTATGTCTGTCCTGTAAGTTATAACCGTTTTCTAATACCACTGAAACTGTAATCAATCTATCCCTTTCAAATCCCTCCATTTTTTTCAATCCAACTGGTACTCTCAGGTTCTGAATCTAAGAGTAATTTTAATAATCGTAGATAATTAGTATACTATTTTTTAAAGCTCCTTGTGTCGGTACTTTATCAACTCAATAGTAAATTTGCTGGGGATAATTTAATAATGCCAAAAATAATTATGAATATTCATTTCATTAGAAGTAATTAAATTTATGATCTTAAAAATGTCTGCAGGTAAAAAGTTAATAGAACCATGGTTAAAAAACAAAAACAAAACAGGAAATCTTGACTAAATAGATTATTTTTCTCTCGTCTGTAAGAGGCAAAGCATTGTCTTATAAGTATATAAATACTTTATATTACGAATAACTTTAAAATAAAAAAATTAAAGTTCTATTAGAGTATAATTACAGAGTATAATTATAAAAATACATTTTTTTTCAAAGAAGATTTAATGTTGCTATTGAGTATAGAAACTTTTCATTTCAGTAGAGAAAATTCATGACTAAATGAATATGCAATACTACAATTAGCTGTTGAATTGATTGGTTTCATATGACACAGGATTTTTCCAAAACTGTGGGAAACAAAGCGTGCACATGATATTTACGCCAATCAAAATCAATGTTATTTTGATGTTTAAAGCTTAAAACACCATAAAACACAGGGGGAATGGGAGGACAAACAAAGAGGGAAACCAATAAAATGATAACTAGATATTTCTAATTCCAAGCCTAAAATAAACATTTTGAAGAAGAATAAATCACTTCTCTTCCATAAACTTTGGCAACCAAAAATCAGTGTACTGTTTCAGCTCCTCTTAGCTCTCCATCCCTCTCTGTCTGGCTCCATGCATGAGATTTGACTACTGGCTGTTTTATCAACCCATTTTGCACTTTTTTACCTCAATCCTTTTCCTTGTTCTCTCTTAAGAATGTCTTTCTCCCTTTCACCAAGCAAATTCCTATTCAAGTTTCTAATTCATCAGTAAGTATACTGTCTCTTATGAAACCTTTCCAGAGATGCCATCTCTTATATCTGCCACCAAAAACAAAAAAAAAGTTAAAAAATAAAAATAACCTCACCCTACTTCTTCCTCTGTGCTAATATAGTAATATGTATACTTATTTCATTGACTTATAATTAGTTATTTTCACATTTATTTCCTATATTTGGTTATGAAATTCCTTGGAAAAAGACTGATTATTTAGCTCAAGAACCTCAGTTCCTTAAACAATGCTGTCATTGAGTCAGTGCAGAGCAATTATTTCTCGAAAAACTAAATTAAAACTGCTTTTTTCCTTATATAATATATATGGCCAATATAAAAACTGAATAAATGACTTAAAACACCTTGTCTATTGTTTCTTAGGAAAATGCTACATTTTTCATCATGATATTAAAGAACATTCTGTAGCTTTAAAAAAGTTTCAATATGGACTTCCTAGGTGGCGCAGTGGTAAAGAATCCGCCTGCCAATGCAGGGGACACAGGTTCGAGCCCTGCCCTGGGAAGATTCCACATGCCATGGAGCAACTGAGCCCATGTGCCACAACTATTGAGCCTGTGCTCTGGGCCCATGAGCCACTACTACTGAGCCCATGTGCCACAACTATCGAAGCCCATGCGCCTAGAGCCCGTGCTCCACAACAAGAGAAACCACTACAATGAGGAGCCTGCGCACCACAATGAAGAGTAGCCCCCGCTTGCAGCAACTAGAGAAAGCCCGTGTGCAGCAACGAAGACCCAATGCAGCCAATAAATAAAATAAAATAAATAAATAAATTTAAAAAAAAGTTTCAATATTACAAATTCAAGATTTTGAACAAATTTATAGAAATTATAACTGAAAAAATTATTGATGTTTAGAGAAATAAACCTTTAATAATTGTGGAGAGGTATTCTAATTATAATACTGAATGTTAAAGTACATTACTGATTAATCAATCAAACTAAACATGAATCTTTTTGGTCTTTCTGACCAAATCTCTCCAAATTTGGACCAATGTCTCCAAATTTGTATTGTGTACACTATGGTTTCTCTTGTATTTTCATATATAAAACAAGATGTGGTCTTGTTTATTTGTATAATAAGCCTTTTGTATAATAAGCCTTTTTAAAGTGTATTAAAGGGGACTTCTCTGGTGGCACAGTAGTTGAGAGTCCTCCTGCCAATGCAGGGGACACGGGTTCCATCCCTAGTCCGGGAAGAACCCATATGCCACGGAGCAACTAAGCCCATGCGCCACACTACTGAGCCTGCGCTCAAGGACCTGCGTGCCAGAACACTGAAGCCCACATGCCTAGAGGCTGAGCTTTGCAACAAGAGAGGCCACTGCAATGAGAAGCCCTCGCACCACAACAGGGAGTGGCCCCCCGCTCACCTCAACTAGAGAAAGCCCTTATGCAGCAACAAAGACCCGATGCAGCCACAAATAAATAAATAAACAAGTAAATAGTTTTAAAAAAATAAAGTGTATTAAATAAGTTCATAGTTAAAAAGTAAGAAAACATCTTTTTGAAGTTGAAAATTCATTATCAATACATAACATATACCTATGTGAAATATGAAACAATTTCTGGCAAAATAAAACTTCTTAGAAGTTAAAAATAGGAATCTATGCAGAGCCAAAATAGAAGCTAATGTGAGAGCTGGCCATCTAGTGAGGCATCATCTAGCCATCTCATAAATAATATAACCCACTCATTTTGTAAGTCCTATTTTAATTGCATTTCTGAGAACTCTCCAAATATCTTCATCTTTCTTAAAGTATAGGAATCTAGTTAGGCACTATGCTTTAGTAGAGGCCTGACAAGTTTGGAAAAAGATTATTTCTAGGCTTTTACATATGAAAGTTCAGTTAATACTACAGGTTCATGTTAGCTTTAAAAATAACAGCATTATACTGCTGACTTACGTTTAACTGAGGAATAAGGACTTACTTTTTGTGTTGTACAAATACTAACCTGATTATTTTCTACCTTTAATCTTGTCAGTTTGTCTTTGGTGACTATTTGACATATTTTACACTTAATAGCCTCTGAAATCTGCTGGTATCATCCAAGGTGTTATTAAATCTGATCATTTTGGTATTACTGGAATCTTATTAAAGAGTAAACTGTCAACTCTACAATAAACATTACTGATAAGGATGGTAAGAAAACTATGAATACGTATGGAACATATACTTATTAATAAAATTCAAGGTATACTCTTACAGAACATCAATTCATAAATTCTTGGAAGATGATATTACATGACTCTTGAAATTAGATGGCTTTACTAAATTAACCTACAAGCAAAAGGTAAATTCCTTCTTATAAAATACACTTGTCTTTAATTATAAAAAAATCAAAACAAAAAGTCATTGCCCTCTAAAAAAAACATTATGTTAATCTCAACTATATATGAGTCCACATTCTAAGAATGAACAGGGAATTGAGCATATCCATTTTAAGCCAAATTGTTTCAAAATACAAATATAAATCAATAAAAATTACATTTCAAAACTAACATAGAGACTCTGGATCATTATTTCAATTTCTAGCACCTACCTATGTGGTAGACACAGAGAAGTGTGAATGATCACGTCTTGATGTGTTTGTAAACACAAACACTAAATTTTTTAAAAGAATTTTAATAATTTTCTCTATATAACAATGTAAATGATGATGGAAAAATTGTATGTGTTGTCTTATTTATCCATATTCTTTTCCTCTTATTTTCAGTCTTTTTTACCTTTTTAATTTACATGTTTCATTGTGCTTTCTTTCTAATTATTTTTTCATTAGGTTGACCTCTGATACTCAAGTTTTATACTCACTTCTAAGTAAAAATATTGCTAATTGAGACCCCACATACTCAGAATTTTTGATAAATCAGACACAGCTTGTAGTTTTCCTGCTTTATCTATTCAAATTGAGTGAATTACATGAAACCATAATGACATAGTTATAAACAAAACACAGCATCATCTTTAAGTTGTTTAAAGTTTAGTAGAATTAATAAGACATATGTGTATAAGGAAAAAGCTCTAAATGAAGGGGGTATTGGATAAGTTTCACGAAAATGGTAAATGGGGAGACTGCAACCAGCTTAGAAGTCCGTTCCAAAAGAAATACAAACCTATAAGAAAATTCCCTGTCTTTGAAACATTAAAATCGTGTTGAAAAGATAAGACATAAAACAATATGTAATGCCATGACAATAATTACATTATCAAAAAATTGTAATAATGATAATAACAGTAAAAATAATAACAGATTAATAATAATTATTGTTATTGAATTGAATGTTTCTATGTGCTAGGTATTTATGTATATTATTATGCTTAACCTTTACAACAATCTTTATTTCAGATATGAGGAACATTATACCTAGCAAAGGTAAGTTATTTCTTTAAGACTCACAATGAGTAACGAAACAAATTTGAAACAAAGTTTGTCTGATTCAAAAATGTTTATTATTAAAATTCTGTTACCCTACTTTCAAAAAGGAGCTCAAAAAAATTATACAAAATTTCAATGTGGCTGAAGTAGTCCTGAAAGAATTCACAGATGGGTTATGCTATGTCTTGAACTCTGAAGGAGGAGGTATCTTTTAGGAAAGAGAAGAAAGTGGGAGGATATTTTGGGTGTTCAAGTATGGTGAATAATATGAATGAGAAGTGTTTTTAATATTCTATTTACTTACACAATTAAACACTGTTTAAAGCTTTTATGAATTCATAATAGGTTTGCTCCACAGTGAAGCTTTTTGTGGCAATGTTAATAGCAAGAGAGACAAACAGCTGGACTTCTATTTTCTTACACTGGCATGCCTGAATTTGAGCCGAACTGATATTAGATACTAAACAGTCATTAGAAAAATAGCATAATTCTTTGCGGACTTGGAGAAAAGACTAAACTTAATGACCTCTTCATGTGTTTTACTGATAGACTGTTACCATATATATTGTGTCAAAATCATACATTTAACTGAGTGTTGGTCACTTTTGATGTAAGTGCTTTCCCTATAAAAAGGCAAAGAAACACATTTGCTTACCTTGTATTACATGTGAGTTGTCTTTCAAGAAGAAGTTATACAGGTATTTGGGGATAAAAGCAGACATACATGCATAAGCCAAGGCTAAGAAAGAGTAAGGCAAATATAACAAATTAGTTATTGAGGTAAAAGATCAGTAGTCATTCACTCACTTAGCACACATTCCTTGAATCTATTTTTAAACAAGAGTTATGTTAATAATTGATGGGAGCACAAAATTAAAGGGGAAAAAACCCACTACCATTTAAAACAGAAAATATTTTGGACAACAAAAGGTAACCACCCTAGTGACTTTTCAGTTTCAAACTACTGCAGTAGCAAAAATAAACAAACACACACACAAAACCAACAATAAACAAAAAAACAAAAACCAAACTACTGCAGCAATCATTATCCTACAAGAATAAAAACCTTTATTATCAGAACTTTATGCTAGTGGGAAGCAGCTGCATAACAAAGGGAGATCAACTCTATGCTTGGTGATGACCTAGAGGGGTGGGATAGGGAGGAGGGGAGGGAGGCTCCAGAGCGAGGGGATAGGGGTATATATGTGCAAGTACAGCTGATTCACTTTGTTGTACAGGAGAAACTGCACAACATCGTAAAACAATTATACTCCAACAAAGATCTGAGGGAAAAAAAAGAACTTTATGTGTTTTAAAAAAATCTTTAAATATAATCATTAATAATGAGTTATATAAACCTCAAGATCCTTAATTAGTGTTGATGCAAAGAAAAGAGCCTGAGAACTTTGGATTTAGAAACACTAGTAATAAATTGTTCTTCAAACACAAATCTCTTAGTATTCTTGGATCAATATGTGTGATAATGAACTATGTTTAACTAAACACAGCAAAACCTCTAGATTAAACAGTAATATCAGAGAACAGGCATTTTAAAAAGTATTCAAATCGTGAAATTTTAGTTCTCTGGGATTATGCTACCTCTACTCAATTCCGGAAATCTGTAAATTCTGATAGGAAATAGAATTTGAAGAAACGGAGATTCTGAGATTGATGCTTCTAAGGATTCATGCTCTGTATGGTAACACTTTCTGTATGTGATATCATTAGGGATATTCACAATAAATATTCAAATATTATTGAAAAACCTACTATAAAAAAGGCATTTTATCAGGGAATACAAAGCAAAAAAATCCCCTGTCATTTGAAAAAGCCACTAACCAAAAAAAGGGTTACTATATTAGTATATAAATAACTATAATATGAAACATACAGAAAAACTTCTGGAAAATCAAAGTGCTACATGGATTCAAGAGAGTAAGAAAAATCTTCATTAAGGAGGTAGTGGTTTAAAAGAAAAACAGGAGGTAGTAGTCAAAATAAAAGACTCTGGAAGATACAAGATCAAATCTTGTTTTCTTTACAAATTGTTTAGAAAGTATATATAGACTAAAACTAATCTCTAAAAGAGTCAGAATTTTCTCCAAAGTTTCATAAAAATGGTCACCAAAGTAGATGAATGCATTCAGAATAATCCATCAGGTTCTCCCTAAATCTCTGGTCACAGCTAAAACTCTCCAGTAATAAATTAACCCTTTACATCCTCTAAAATGAGTCTAACAGATTACTTCACAGAAATTTACGATATCTACTAGGAAGAGAATAAGAACCTTACAATGAAAACAAAAAACTTTCACCTTTGAATAAAATATTTTAGAATAATATGCACAATAATTATTTAAATGATAAATATAGGCTTACCTTCATTATTGAAATTTAAATATAGAAATGGAGCACAAAGTGAGTCAAGACCTGATGGAGAGAAGTTGGGGAAAGAATTCAAATAAACATAATCCAGCAGAATTGTAGATATATACCTTCTTCAGTTCTCTGCATTATTTCTATATAAATTAAGCACTGTACGTATTACCCGTTCAGAAATATATTACATCATGGGTTATTGTGAGGAGTAACTGATGGTGACTGGCACAGTAAATGTCCAAAATAAATCAGCCATTATTATCATCAAGGTTATTATGAGTTGAAGAGAGAAATCTAGTAATAGAAAAAGGTAAAAATGATAGAAGGCTTGTATATAGTCCCTGTGTGATCTGGACAATCAATTAACTGCAGATAGGTTTCCTTATCTAGAAGATGAAAAATTTTCTTACATGTTTCTCTGGGATGATGAAAAAAAATTCTTTAAAAAATTGTGAAGTAAAACACAAATACATGACATATTTCTTTTATTGATAGTAATGCTGTTTATACATTGCCATGTTAAAAGAATGTATATAAATTTATCTATAGCTGTTAGAACTCTAAAATGAACAGAGAGGAAAAATAATAGCTTCATTTTCAGGTTTGGCCAGAAATAGACACAGAATTGAAATATAAACACTAGTATTCATAACAACAAATTCAAAAATAAGACTAGGCGGAATGGGTTTCTCATTCAAGAATTTATCAAAGACCACAAAAAAAGTAATGAGAAAAGCTGAAAATCAAGCGTACAGAGCTTAAAGATATTTTTTAAAAAGAGAGAAAAAAAATGAGAAGTTCAGGGTGATATCCTATTCCCCAATTCCTATTAACCATGATAAGCATAAACTGCAAGTCATTAAATGCCAAGAATATAATCTTGCCCCAAATTATTTATGGCACAAAATTATTTTATTATTTGCATAAGTATTGAAAAAAATGTATTCACAAAGATTACAACAGCACAAAATATTCTTTATACTTTCCTAACCAACATGATGGCAAGTTGTCTCATTAAATGTCATGCATTTAAATGATATTCACTAGACATTTAGACAAAGTCAAAAAAAAAGTTCTCATATAAACCTCTCAAAAAATGGACAACAGCTTTAGTATTGACTTTTCTCAAAGCCAAAGATATGTTGATAGATTGTTTCGATTTTAAAAATTGTCAGTCATGCAACATGTTCCTAACACTTCAAAAAGTGTTTTAGTAATTGGGAAAAAAAATGTTACCTTGCCAATACACAAGATCAGGATGGGACACGACCCAGGCTTTTAACACACGCCTAAATTTTGCGTGACCTTCTGGTGACGATAACAGCTCATCATACTGATGACAACGAGGAATATCCACTTCAATCTGTAAAACAGCAAAACGATAAGGTGAAACTATAATAGACTGATCACCAATAAATCCCAAGATAAGGAAAAGGAGAAACTGTATTATGAAATTCAGAACTGGTCACCTACATAATCCTGGTGTCTGAAGTTTTTGAATTTTATACTAATCCTCTGGAAGCACCAAAAAGTTTTAAGTATACTTACATAAGGAAAGCAGACTATTTCTTCTGAAAAGGTATATATTAATTTAGTTTTCAAAAAAAACTTCCTTTACAATCTGGTCAAAATAAAGGACAAATTCTTCAGACAAAAAACACATTAGGAAAAGTTGCGTGGCCTAAACTCCTAAAAGGAACATTAGTTCTAACTCACTCATGAGTTAGAGTAGATCTTAGAGAGGTAAGAGTTATGCTTCTCTAACACCATATGCTTACGATGGCTGCTGAGGATTCACAGTGAAAGGAAGAAAATTCCTCATGCCTTTTTAAAATTTAAAGATGTGGTAGACTTGTATTAGGTTGTTTAAGAAAATCTGAATCATACTTGTCTATCTGTAGGAATCGGAGTATCTTTATCAATTGCATCATACTTGGCATGAATAGCCCCCTGCAAAAAAAAAGAGAAGATATAATACTCCATCATACCCTTAATAAATTATAAATTTAGGGAAAATCTACTTATAAACATCTACCTTTGAAAACACACCCAATTATAGACAGGCACATTCAAACCCAAAGTACACCCCTTAGGAAAATTTTCTACATTTGACAGTTTGTGATGAAAGTCTGAGACAATTTACCATTTTCCTGAGGCAGACGTTTGAATTACACACACTGGAAGGCAAATGTGTTGAATGAGTCACGTGGTTAACAAGCGTGCTTAGTCAATCTCCCAGCCTCCACAACAACACAAAACACAGCCCTGCTGTTCTCTATTCATTACCATCTCATGCATAGCAAATTTTATGAAGATTTATTTTTTTAATTCGGGGGAGGGGAGTGGGGTTCATCTACAAGAAATTTTCATGTTAAAGTTGGTAATGAAAGCAAAAATAAAATGAAACTGTTTAAAGGAGTGGTAACTCAGCACCAGGAAGCAGAAGTTTGGGATGAATTAAACAGTGGAATATCATGCAGTTATAAAATCATTAAGGGACTAAAGGGATCATTTACATTTTTTAGTTATACCATTACAAAAAGAATAATTGAATAAACCACTTCAAGTTCTGGTCATGGTCTACAGGACCAAGCACGGAACAATTCTTTTTAGTCTGGCTAACTGTAATGATAGAGAAAGAACTAGGAATTTGGGGTTCAAACTCTGACATGTGCTGTATCAACTTCTCTGGCACATCTATTTAATGAAAGATTTGGACAACCTGACCTTGGAAGTCCTCTTGAACTTTAAGCATTATGTGGTTCTACAATTCTAACAATTAACATATGGTATAGAACACTAGACATTCTTGTAAAGCAACCAACCAAAGTCAAAGATATTTAGACACTCTCATTAAGGGAATCAGGAATGAAGAATGGAAATGTTTTGGGACTTCCCTGGTGATGCAGTGGTTAAGACTCTTCACTCCCAATGCAGGGGGGCCTGGGTTCGATCCCTGGTTAGGGAACTCGATCCCACATGCATGCTGCAACTAAGAGTTCACATGCTACAACTAAGGAGCCCACTGGCTGCAACAAAGGAGCCCACCTGCTGCAACTAAGACCCAGGGCAACCAAATAAATAAATTAATTAATTAATTAAATTAAAAAAAGAAAAAAGGAAATCTTTCAACAGAGAGTTAAAAGGATTATAATATTTGGGGAAACTTCACACACAAAAAATAGGTGATAGACATCCATAAAATATCTATAAGAAAATACATGAAGGCAATACGACAAAGAAATTGACAGAAAATGAAATAATCTGGCAGGATTTGGCCCATTATCATGACTGCTGTTCTCTGATGGCACTGCAAGCCACGCTAATAATTTTGTGACACCTCTCCTTTCCTCACTGCCACAGATAAGGCACTGTAGAGGATAAAGTAGCTACTTCTCTTAGCAGCGTGCTTCTGGTAAGACAGATGTGTCAAAAGGCACTAAATCATTATGTTAATGATTTCTGACAAGGTTCAAATTAGAGTGGAAGATTTTTCCAAATTTAGACAGAACTGCTTATAAACAGACAATCCTATTCCTAGATGAACATACTTTATAAGAAGGACTATAAACTTATAAATGATATATATAAATTCCTAAAATATTCTGATTTTGAAATTAATAATCAAGATAATTTCTGAGTCCATTAAATACAATATTAAATAGAATAAATCTAATAAACCTTCAATTATATTTTTCAATTATATTTTTCTATTCTATCTACTCTATTCTTTTCCTTTATTCCTTTCACTTAAAATTGCCAAATATTCCTGTTTCTTTTTTATATCTCATATTTATTAATCTTGACTTTGAAATAAAAGGATTTTGTTGGAAAGCAGTTCTGAGTGAACTCTCTTTTAGAACTTTCTTCCTGTCTGATTTTCAGATTAAAAATTTCCGTATAATACAAGCTATTATTATTAAAATATTAGAGGCAGATTCATTGAATCTAGGAAGGGGGTTGAGATAGTACATTTTTAATGAGTTCCCAGGTAAAATTGTCAAATATTCTTTTTTTAAAAAATTTTTTTAGCTCTTTATTGGACTATAACTGCTTTACACTCTTGTACCAGCTTATGGGGTACACCAAAGTGAATCAGCTGTATTTATACACATATCCCATATCCCCTCCCTCCCACAACTCCCCCCTACTCTCCCCCAAATATTCTTAATGCTCATATTTTACTACATAATGTTCTAACAACTTGAAAAGTACACATTCAAAAAGTACTTTAATTCTTTTTTCCTACCACTATCAACCAGCTTCCAACCTTCTCTTTTCTTTTTTACCTCAACTCCCAGAAGAGCAGCCCAGGTTAAACCTCTCAGAAGAGGAGGAATGTCAACTCTTGCTTCTTTCCAGATTTGATTTTTTTTATATGGATAAGCCTACAGATTAAAAAAAGACATGAAAAATATCTCAAATTACCAGTGTCATCTTATTAGTCTAGATAGTTCTCAATATACCAGTGAAAAAGTTGAAGGTGAACTGTAATACATTTCTAAGTACCTGAAATTACTTTGGTGTAATATAAGTTAGCAGTGCAATGGTTCCCTATCTTCTGTAAATCTCCTATTATACAATCAAAGAGAGGAGCTGATTCTATTGTTTTTATTTATTTAATTTTATTTATTTATTTATTTATTTATTTTGGAGGGGGGTATTGTTTTCAATCACTCCTCTCTATTTTGTGCTTTGCGAGAATTAAGAAAGACTCATACTGAGAAAAATATTACCAGTCTCATATGGATAAAATAATGTATGTGAGACACTTTGTAAAATCCACTGTGATGTAGAAAGTATTAAAGAAATATGTTATTATTATGGTTTCTTCTATATCCTTGCATATAAATTTGTCCTTTTGTAAATTTGTATGTAACGAGAGATTTCTAGAAGAGAATTATTAGGAAAAAGGGTATGGATGTTGCTAATGCTCTTGATATATACTTTCAGTTGTTTTATAGAATGTTTATATCACCTTGCACTTACTCTAAAAGAATGAGAGTTCCAATCTCAATATACTTTTACTCACTCTGCTAATTCAGTAAGCAAGAGAAGGCTATTTTAATTTTTTTTTCATTCCTAGTAAGGATACATATTTTGAATAGATTTACTGACTAGTTGTATTCCTGTTGTGCTCTTTATCCATTTCTGTTTCAATAATAGTGCTTTTTCTTTTGATTTTTAGGTGTTCTTCATACAGTTAGAATATTAATATTTTTTCTAATATGATTTTGCATAGATTTCTGCATCTTGTTTACTTTTTAATTTTATGTACTATGAACAGGTATCATTTTTATAATTAAAGTTAATCAGAAAAGACAGGTCATAAGAATTAATGTTCTCATGACATCAAGATTTCCCAAGAATTATCAATGAAATAAAAAATAAGGATTCTATATGGGCTCTTATAACACTTTACACTTTAGAGTCTCTACCTTTAGCAGCCTGTCAAAGAGAATGATTCTGTTTAGTTGGTACTCTGTGTCCCTCTCTCGGATGATTAAAGGGAGAGTGGCAGCTGCAGACAGCTCATTATTGCTGTTTGAATGAGGTAAATTAGACTGACTGTAAAAGAGAAACAAAAGCAGAAAAATTGACAAAGCGTATAAACATTTTAAAAATTAAAGCATCATATTTTTGTGTTCTTTTTAGGAAATACTTTTCAAAGAAAATGTACAAGCTTCTTACCAGTATAGTTTAAACAGAAAGGAAAAATAAGTGTAAAAGGAGACTATATACTCACTCATCTTCAAGTAGGGGGTAAAATGCTTCTCCATCTACATCTTTTAATCTCTGTGAATTTAGAGAGAAAGTATTTGCGATATTTATGATCTGAGACAAAAACGCTGACCCATATTTAAAAGGAAAAATAACATAAAAATTATGAATTTATAAAGGTGCCAAGAAAGGTATAAAATAGAATCTAAAATCCATTCCTAACATAAATATGCAAATATACCATGCCTCCAGTGATTAAATTTAGCTGTGAAGAATCGTTCTTTGGTTTTTGATTTTTTTACCTCCAGGTATCTCTTGTAAAGGTTAGACATCCACAATAATAGTTTTCCAAACACAGTTCAGAAATACTAAAGTTAGTATAAAATTTAATAAATGGATAAAATATTTTAAAATTGCATAAAGATTATTTTAAAATGTACTTTTGGGACTTCCTAGGTGGCGCAGCAGTTAAGAACCTGCTTGCCAATGCAAGGGACACGGGTTCAATCCCTGCTCCAGGAAGAGCCCACATGCTACGGAGCAACTAAGCCTATGTGCCACAATTATTGAGCCTGCGCTCTAGAGCCCATGGGCCACAACTACTGAGCCTGTGCTCTGCAACAAGAGAAGCCACTACAATGAGGAGCCCAGGCATCACAATGAAGAGTAGCCCCCACTCGCTGCAACTAGAGAAAGCCCATGTGTAGCAATGAAGACCCAACGCACCAAATAAATAAATAAATAAATAAATAAATAAATAAAAACACTACAAGAAAAGAAAAAATTGGGAAAAAAAGTAAAATGTACTTTTGTATACATATCCCTTAATTTACAGTCAGATTTATTTATTTTTTGACATCAATACAAACTAAGACAAAAGTAAGGTGCTAACAAAAAGGATTCAAAAGAATTTCTCACATCATACTTTGAATGTAAATGATTCAAACAGCTGATGAATCAACTGACAAAATTCAATTCTTTTATTTTTTTCACAGTCATTACAATAAATGTTACTCCAATAATAACATTGCCAGAATTATATTCTTCAAAAACACAAGAAGGTAGGCAGTAGTAAAGTAAAATCTTAGACAAACCCTAAGCAGGGTGATTAAAGTTAATGCCACAGCCTGCTGCTCTGCTACTCAGTTCAACTTCCAATGGAAGGCAGAGTATCTGCTCCTCGGGGGACTGACACAGAAGACTGAGGTCTGTGTGTAGCCAGCATTGATCTTCTGTTGATTAGAGTCACTCTGCATTCATCCATGTGAGTTATTCCCGGAAGTTTTAAAAGCCAAAGAAAACCCAACACTGAGAATCTGGCAAATATTGGATTTTTGCCTAATTTTTTTCCAAAATTTGACATGAATCTATCCCATTTTGCCTTTAAACCTCTAAGTATTTCTTTCACATATTAAAATTCTAAGTTGAAAAATAAGATTTTACCCAATTTTTACTACATTATTAATGTACATATTTTTTTAAAGTTTAGGTTTTACCACCCTGAAAGTCATAAATATTAGTATCTTTTCTGCTTACCTTCTGGTTAAAAATTTAGCATATTAAGGGTTTTAAAAAGGCGAATATACTTATACAGAAAAGTATAAGGTAAAAATTATTGTTCATTTTCCATATTATTTTAAAAATCAACATTAGTATTTTTTCTTAATAATTATGGAAAAAAGTATTTTAAATTTCAAAAGTGGAAATGTAAGGGAATTGAGGAAGTAAATAAAATTAAAGCCTATATTCATTTAACTTGTATTGATATAATTTGGATTATACTTAAAGAAACAAATTAAGAGTTAAATACAATCAGTTGAAACCATATATTTTGGATATACTTTATTGTTTACCACCTTGTATTGCTACTTATTTTGTCCACTGTACACATTCTTTCTCTTCAAAGAGATGATAAGTTTAGGGTATCAGGTGTAATAATTGTATATTTTAATTTTCTGTTCCTGGCATTATGACAGATAAGAGATTCTAATATTCTCCTATTGTGTAATGTGTAAAATATTAAATGATAGGAAAAGCCTAAAAGAGTAACAAAAATACAATGACATATGACACAAAGCTGGGTTTAGAGAGAAAGGAGGTAAGCTGGCACTAAAGTATACTGATAACTGTGGCCTAGGGTTTTAGGGAACAATGAGACAAGGGCTCAGAAACCTGATTAACGGGCAGCCAAACTGTAGGAGACCCTGCTATATCCTGGTAAAGAAAGCATGCCCTGTGTATGTGTTGGTGGGGGGTGGGGAGAGGGTGCTGAACTGCTAGCCTAGAGACAGACAACAAGGGAAATAATCTATTTTATCTTTGGCTACAGATGATTAAAAATAAGAAGGCTAGGAGTTTTAGTTTCCAGTCTAACACCAAACAGCTTGGAAGTTATCCCTTCTGCCCTTATAACAAGAAAAAAGCTGAAGAAACGGAAAAGCAACAACCCTTTTTAGAGCCATCAGAATCAGGGCAAAAATGCTCCCTGGAAAACTGGAGAGATGGCAAATACAGAGAATCACTGCTAACCTGGAGCAGAAGCCACTGCTGGAGCCTGGTAAGAACATTTGAAGGGTAACTGACTAATTGTTGCAGACTTAGCAGGGACTAATCTGAGAGAGAAACATTTCTGGAGGCCCCAGTCCTAGGGGAAACTCCACATGTCCTTGAGTTTTACCTCCATAAATCCCAATAGGTTCTCAGGATGAAGGTCTAAGAAAAAAACCCCTCTTTGTCTCTTGCAGGAGGAGGAGCAAAGTAACCTTTTAAAATTACTCCTGGAGTACCCTGTTGTCATAAGTAAAGGCCTGCCCTCAAGGGAAACTATTTTACCAGAGTCTAAATGACCCGGGGTAAGAGATTCTAGACCCCTCTAGCCTTTGATGTGGGGAAGAGAAACACCCAATTCCAGCTCTCTCTAGCCTTCCTGTTTCAACCAAAGAAATGGGAGGGAAGCCAAGAAGTTCGTGGCCCAGAGACAAAGGCTCACTAAAATACTGAGACCAAATGATAGGATTATCCCTCCAACCTGCTTTCCCTCCCCTATCTTATCTCTGTATATAATGAGTTCCTGAATACAGGGAATTCCAGCTGAAAGAACTGCAAGCCTCAGACCCTATATAGAAGAGTCTCCAGGGAAACACAAAGACTGTAAGGAAGATAAGAACAAGGACACTTGAGGAAATATTACCCTCTGACAAAAAAGCTACACAAATAGTAAACACAGCTAGATAAACATGAAATCTTGCTCTAAAGGTCTATTTACTACTGTTCTTTTTACTCATATATCATGTTGGGTTCTCAAAAAAAATTTGTAAGGCATGCTAAAATGTAAAAAGAGACATTCTGAAGAGACAAAGCAACCTTCAGAACCAGATTAACATATGGCAGACAGTTTAGAATTATCAGACCAGGAGTTTTATATAAATAATTATGATTAAAATGCTAAGGGTAATAAGGGAGAAAATGGACAACATGCAAGAACAGGTAGGTAATATAAGCAGAAATGAAAATTCTAAGGAAGAATCAAATGATGTAACCCATGTGCGCCAGGAATACCTTAAAGAGGAGAGAGGAAGGAACAGAAGAGTTACTTGAAGTAATAATGACAGAGATTTTAAAAATTAAACAAACACCAAATTACAAAATCCAAAAAACTCAGAGACCATCAAGCAGGAAAATTTTTTTTAAAGTCTACACCTAGGCATATCATATTCAAACTGCAAAAACCCAAAGACAAAGAGAAAATCTTGACAGAAACTAAGACAGACGTGAAGGAAACCTTATGTAAAGAGGAAAAGGATAAGAATTACATCAGACCGCTCTCGAGAAAGCATGTAAGCAAAAAAGAGAGTGGGGTGAAATGTTTAAAGTATTGAAAGAAAAAAACAACCAAACTAGAATTGTGTATCCAGCAAAATAACCCTTCAAAAGTAAAGAAGAAAGACCCAACTCTACGTTGTCTAAAAGAAATTCACTTTAAATATAAAGACATACATACATTAAAAGTAAAGGGATACAGAAAGATATACCATGATAACACTGATTAAAAGAGAACTGGAATATCTATATTAACTTCAAACAAAACTAACTTCAGAGCAAGAAACATCATATACACACGTACACACATCCTATTTACAAGACCAGCAATATAATATCTTAAGAATAAATCTGATAACTGATATATAGACACTAAAAAAGGAAATTTTGATATAAAATAGGACCTAAATAAATGGTATATCTATACCGTGTTCAAGAAATAGGACTCCATATGTTGAAGACATCAATTTTCTACAAATATACCTAAAAATTCAATGCAAGTCTAATCAAAATCCTATACCTTTAAAATGAAATGGCAAGATGATTACAAAAATCAAATAGAAGAGCTCCATGTTAGAGAGTTCACATTAGAGAACAAATTGGGGATCTCCCTTGCTAGGTATCAAGACCTCATATAAAACCATGTATTAACATAGTGTGTAATTAGCTAAGGTTATACAAATAGGTCAAAGATCAGGATAGAAAGCCCAGAAACATATTCATGTGTATATGAAAGAGTTGACATAACAGATCAAAAAAGCAAAGAGTGAATTATTCAATATGTAGTGCTGAGACAAGGGATTATTTCTTATGAATGAAATGTGATATTGGATACCTACCTCACATCTTACCCCCACCCCCCAAAAAAAAGTTACAGGTGAATTAATAGACTAAATGTGAGAAAAAAAAAAAAGTCTTTAAATCTTTTAGAAGAAAATCCAGAAAAAAATTCATAAAAATAAATTTATAACCTTGGTAAATGTTAACATTAAATTTAAATGCTACAATAAGCAAAATATATCAAAACACATTTGATTACAAAGAAAAGCACTGATAAAATTAAGAATTCTTTTCATTAAAAGACACCATCAAAAAGTTAAAGGAAAAGCCACAGATTAGAAGCTACATGTACCACACATAGGCACACCTCAAAGATACTGTGGGCTTGGTTCCAGATGACCATAATGAAACAAATATCACAATAAAGTGAGTCACACAAATTATTTGATTTTCCCGTATATATGAAAACCATGTTAACACTACACTGTAGTCTATGCAATAGCATTATGTAGAAAAAAAAAAGACAATGTACATACCTTAATTAAAAATACTTTATTGCTAAAAAATGCTAACCAGCACCTGAGCTTTCAGCAAGTCATAATTTTTTTGCTGGGGGAGAATCTTGCCTCGATGTTGATGGCTGCGGACTGGCCAGGCTCGTGGTTGCAGAAGGTTGGGGTGGCTGTGTCAGCTCCTTAAATTAGGACAACAATGACGACAGCTCCATCGAGTGACACTTCCTTTCATGAATGATTTCTCTGTAGCATGCAATGTTGTTTGATAGCATTTTACCCACAACAGAATCTCTTTCAAAATTGGAGTCAATCCTCTCAAAACCTGCTGCTGCTTTATCAACTAAGTTTAAGTAATATTCTAAATCCTTTGTTGTCATTTCAACCATCTTCACAGCATCTTTGCTAGGAGCCGATTCCATCTGAAGAAACCACTTTCTTTGCTCATCAATAGGAAGCAAACCCTCACCGGTTATTTAAAGTTGTATCATAAGACTGCAGCAGTTCCATCACATCTTCAGGCTCCACTTCTAATTTTAGTTCTCTCGCAATTTCCAACACATTTGCAGTTCCTTCCTGCCCCGAATTCCTGAACCTCTCAAAGTCTTTCATGAGGATTGGGGAATCAACTTCTAAATTCCTGTTAATGTTGATATTTTGACCCATGAATCATGAATGTTTTTTATGACATCTAGAATGGTGAATCCTTTCCAGAGGGTTTTCAATGGACTTTGCTCAGATCCATCAGATGAATCACTGTCTATGGCAGCTACAGCCTTACATAACATTTCTTAAAGGATAAAACTTGAACGTCAAAATGACTCCTTGATCTGTGGGCAGCAGAATGGATGTTAGCAGGCATGAAAACAACATTAGTCTTGTACATCTCCATCAGAGCTCTTGGGTGACCTGGTACATTGTCAGTGAGCAGTAACATTTTGAAAGGAATCATTCTTCTGAGCAGCAGGTGTCAGCAGTGGGCTTAAAATATTTAATAAACCATGCTGTAAACAGAAGTGCTGTCATACAGGCCTTGTTATTCCATTGATAGAGCATAGGCAGAATAGACTGAGCATCATTCTTAAAGGTCCTAAAATTTTCAGATTGGTAAATGAGCACTGGCTTCAACCTAAAGTCTCCAGCTGCATTAGCCCCTAACGAGAGACTCAGTCTGTCCTTTGAAGCCAGGCATTGACTTCTGTCTATTATGAAAGTCTAGATGTCATCTTCTTCCAAAAGAAGGCTGTTTCATCTACATGGAAAATCTGTTGTTTAGTGTAGCTACCTTCATTAATTATGTTAGTTACATCTTCTGGATAACTTCCTGCAGCTGCTACATTAGCACTTGCTGCTTCATCTTGCACTTCTATGTTGTAGAGAGGGCTTCTTTTCTTACAACTCATGAACCTAGTGCTGTTAGCTTCAAACTCTTCTTCTTCAGCTTCCTCATCTCTCTTAGTCTTCACAGAATTGAAGAAAGTTAGGGTCTTGCTCTGGATTAGGCTTTGGCTTAAGGGAATGTTGTGGCTGGCTGAATTTTCTGTCTAGACCACTGTTCACTGGAGTACCACTTTTAATTCCCTTCAATTATTTTTTCTTTGCATTCACAACTTGGCTGTTTGGCACAAGAGGCCTAGCTTTTGGACTATCTCAAATTTTGACACACCTTCATCAATAATAAGCTTAATCATTTCTAGCTTTTGATTTAAAGTGAGAGATGAGAAACTCTTCTTTTCACTTGAACACTTAGAGGCCACAGTAGAGTTATTAACTGGCCTAGTTTCAATATCGTTGTGTCTCAGGGAATATGGAGAAGAGGGAGAGAGACTGAACAGCCAGTCGGTGGAATGCTCAGAACACACGTTTACAGATTAAGTTCACCATCTTATGTGGGTGTAGCTCATGGTGCCCCCAAACAATTTCAACAGTAACATAAAAGATTACTGATCACAGATTACCAAAACAAACATAATAATAATGACAAAGTTTGAAATACTGTAAGACTTACCAAAATGTGATACAGAGACACTAAGTGAGCAAGTGCTGTTGGAAAAATGGCACCAACAGACCTGCTCGATGCATGGGTGCCACAAACCTTCAACTTGTAAAAAATGCAATATCTCTGAAGTGTAATTAAGCTAAGTGCGATAATTGAGGTATGCCGTAAAGCCAACAAAGATGGTGTAAATGAATACATTTTCAAAAATTCTCAAATTAATAAGAATCACTCAAAGAAAACTGGCAAGAGATATGAAGTAGTAATGTACAGAAGAGGTAGGCAAATGGCAAAAAATATGAAAAGGATCATAACTGTACTATAATCAGGAAACTGAAAATTAGTGTTACAGCAAAATACCATTCCAAACCTTTTAGAACAATAATTTATTAATAATTGGATAAGACCACGTGTTACCACATACGTGGAGAAATGAGAACTCTTATCCAATGATGGTAAAAATATAAAAGTGATAAGACCACTTTCGTGAAGAGACAATATAACAATATATACTAAACTGATGATGTACAGATCCTATTTTCCAACAATGCCACTCCTGGGCACATACCTTAAAGAAACTCACATATTTTATGGTACCAGGAAGGAATGTAAGGCTTCTGTATCTGTAAGGGTTTATTAAAAAAAGAAAAAGAAAGAAAAAAGTAAGGGGGGGAGGGAAGGAAGGAAGGAAGGGAGGAAGAGAAAAGTTCTGAAGCAAATTTACTAAAATAACATTCTTACATTTCTTAGCTGGCATAATGACAATGTCACAGTGGTGTCATCTAATAGCGAGCTTCTATCTCGATCTTGTCCAAAGCTTTCACCATCTTCAAAGAGAAAACTGAAAGGAGATTAAAAAAATAATTATTTTAATGAGCATGGGAATCTAATTTATTGTTTCTTCTAGAAAATAAAATTTATTCTGAATCATCAATCTCTTCATCAAAAGAAAGAAAAAAATTTTAAACTGAATGGGTTAATAAAAAAATAAGTTGAAATTTCTCCAAAAATTTTCAGTTTTAAATATATGTTGAGTTGGTATAAATACAGATTATAAATATAAAGCATTTTAGGAATAGACGAGTATGATTTATACTCCTTGCTCATGCAGGTGCAATAATAAAATTACTCTCCTGACAGTATGTAAATATGTTCCTGAGGAAGTTTACATGAGTAAAAAATGATAAAGGGAAGAAGAAAGAAAAATGCTAATGATGATAACTTCTCAGGAGAAAGAATTCTGAATAAACACATTCAGAATTTTAGAGAATTACTTTTGAGAATTTTTATATCCTTCAAACCACTTATTCTTGGAATTTCCATCATCCTATTTCCTAATTTTCTACTTAATTCACTGTGTGAATAGTATAATTGAAGTTAACATTTAAAATCAGCCTAAGAGGGGAAAAAAGTAGAGAACTACTAGTGTATTCAAACAACCTAAAAGTTACACGTGAAGAAAAAAATGATCAGCAGATGGTTTCCACAGTTACCTACAAAGATGAAACCCAGTCCTAAAACCCAAAATTAAAACTTTGAAGCATCGGTGGAAAGAAATTCAGCTTTCCATCTTTATGAATATGAAGAGCAATGGAAGAGTAACAATTTTGGCCCTTAGGGTTGTACTGTTATTTAACTTCTAGGTAATTTACAAGATGGTGTCCAAGACCTTACGCAGTTCTGTGGATTTTTCTCAACACTGATTTAGCACCATGATGATCTCTCGGACAAGAAATGAGGTCACTGAGTACATTTTAAAATATCATTAGAGGCAAAAATAAATAGTTCCTCATAATGGGCACACTAGCCTAGTTTATTAACTCTCTTAAACATTACTGTTCTTTCTGATATGTACATTTTTATTGATCACTATTGTGAGATGTTCCAGAATAATAACTGTACTTCAAATAGATCATGAAACAAATTATTTATTAAAAAACAATATTTATTAAAATAATAAAAACACGGATGAGAACCCTGCAATTTGAAACTCCTGCAAAGAAAACAAAGTATTGACTTCCAATTCCTTTCATAATAACTTGATTGGAATGTCCACCAAAAGAAAAAAACAGCAAATTTCTTAAAAAGTTATTACTAGAATTTTCTCATTTCCAAGAGAAGTTTCCTTTCCTTACTTGGGGAGTGTGCAGATAGGTGGTTTGGATCGAATGATTTCCTTGTTCACAAGCTCTTTTTCCAAGTCACCTCCAGCTAAACACCAAAGGTAATATACTTCTTCAATAGATCTCTCTGCCAGGTAATCACTGTTTATATCTATTAATGGAAAATTAAAAAGCTATCACATCTTGTTTTTATTAAAAGGCAACAGGCAATAACAGCTGACATTGTTTAAAAAACTGAAGAACATAGTAAGATTCCCTTTAGAATATTCATACTACAAAATGCATGGAGGATTAAACGCACATATACATATTGGTTGTGTGTTCAGTTTCTTTGAGAAAAAAAGTGTAATTTTTACCCTCTATATCAGAGACATATAGGATATATATATCAGATATATCAAGCTCTGCAGGAAAGAAATAAGGGCAGAAAAAAGCACTTGGGTAGGCAACCAACACACTGTCCCATCTTTCATGTCTTGAGGCAATTTCTGCCTCTTGAGAGTTCTTTCTTGATATCTCAGGGAGGCTTTGCTTCCACTGTACTAAGTTCATATTGACCTTCTTTGTGTGACTGAAAGTCTGTCTGCCTCCCCATTTGGCACAAATGATACTTGAAGATACAGTGTATGGAACATAGTATAAACTCAATAAATATTTGATTGAACGAATGTTCAATAAATATTTCCTGCCATGACTTATGACATGAAAATTTTTCAGTATAAAGGTAACTTACTGGTGTCTCTAAAACACACATTCTGAGAGTTGTAATCTTCAGAGACGGATGAAAAGAGAGAAGGTGATATTCTGTTACAAACATGGAATATAATGATATGGACTTCCTATCAATATTATGATTTTTTGAGATTATTTATAATAAATTTTATGAAATATGATATATAAATATTGATATAGTAGAAATTCCATTGGAAATTAGGAGATCTGATTTTAGCATTAAGATTTGAGATGAAACTAAGGTCTTGGTTTACATAATAAAAAATTTCTTCTTGTTGTTTGGTGCTACTTCCTTTCCTTGATTCTTAACGTTCTTGCTCTAAAAAAATTTAAATTTAAAGGATTCAAGTGTTAGGTTATATTTTAAACACTTCCAAAATTACTTCTGTCCTTCGTTATATTTCTCATTACCTTTACACAGCTGACTGATATCCTCAGGCAGAGTTAAATCAGCACATCTCAGAGAAGAAGAAAACAGGCTGGCAGGTTTGGTAAAGGGAGTGTATAAGGGCGACACTTCATTGAACACATTGTCCTGCATTAATTCATCTGGGGTTGGCCTTAAGAAACACATTTAAAACACGGAACATGAATGAAAGTCCTTAAAATTGTCCTAGAATAATGGTACACCTTCAAGGGGATAGTTAAAAGTCAAAGTTACCTCATTAGCATAGAAAATAATAAAGCTCTCTGTATTAGAGTCTAGATATATATCTTTTAAAAAAGAATCAAGTGACTCCAAGCAAGTGCTGACTTTTTTACCTTGTTGTGCTCTTTGTACTTTATGATCTATCAAAAATTATTACATATGAGCATCTCCATTTTTTTTTTTTTTTTTTTTTGGCACACGGGCTTAGTTGCTCCGCGGCATGTGGGATCTTCCTGGAGCTGGGATCGAACCCGTGACCTCTGCATTGGCAGGCGGATTCTTAACCACTGCGCCACCTAGGAAGCCCTCCATTTTGTACTTTTAGCTTGACCATCATGTACTTGCTTTACTGAATATCTTAATTAAATAATAAAATTGTAAACTGATATCTTCTAATTTTCTTCCTACTCTCTTAGTTTAATGTGATATATTTACCCAAAACTATGCTTTTAATACCATTCCTCTCTTCCTAACATGTCTCGATAGAGATGTTTTCCTAAAGACAAATTAGAATACATTATTTTCAAATATTACATACTTACAGAGTTTAGAGACAACTGAACGGCTAACGGTGACATCATCAAGTGAAAATAATAAAACTTCTAAGAAATCCTTTTGTATTATCAGTGATTAACTTACCTCATCATTTAGCTAAGTTCTTTTCTATAATACATATTTTCCAATAAACTGTTGTTCTCATTTTTCTCATATCATTTGTATCTAGGCATATCTACATTCCACAGTTTAGCTGATTTTCTAATTGGAGGCTAGGAAATGAACTAATAACTGCTTTTGGTACACGCCAGTTTTCTGACCATGGTTTAATTATTTTTTCTTCTTTTATTACCATACACTAAAGCCATAACTAACAGTTATGTTTACATGATTGATATCGGTATCAATATCAATCATGTATTACTATATATGTTAATACTCTTATTTAATCCATTAGTATTAAAAATTAACTAATTATATGTTAAGATCTCAGTAATAATCCCAAACTCTTAATATCAACCTTTTAGAAGGGTGGAAAGTGAGGCACTTCTTCAAAAGCTCTATCACATTTTCAGGAAGCTCCTGGTAAACAGAGAGGAAAGAATTATTTTAAACAATTCATTTAAAAGTTTATATTACTTAAATTTTTGCTACTTTAGGATGTCTTGACTTTTTTAAAGTCTTTATTTGGACTTTACACAAATTCACAGTAGTTTGTCACTCTGTGAAAAGCAAATATCTAAACAGAAATAAACATAGCTTTAAAATAGTTTGCTGGTGGATGCCAAGTATGTAAAATAAATAAATTTTCAATAACAGATTAATGACAAACCTTTATAATGTCCAAACAACCATGTTCTTCAGCCAGAACAATTATAGTATCATCTACGCAGTCTATAAAACAGAAAAATTATATGATTTAAAGCTGCTTTTCTAACTTATTAGAGTAACTGGGAATTGACTCGAATAAAAATTTTTAAATTGTGTAATGTAGTTTTAGAACTTGGAATGTTAAAAAGCTTGAGATTTTGCCAATCTTCCTTACATGTTTTGATAAAAATAAAGACTTCAAACACTAAATATTAATTGAATCATAGATACTGAAAGACAGCAGCTTAAATAGTGAGATAAAGCAGTGATTCAAGGAGGTAAAGATTCTCTCCTCTCTCCCTCTTTATATGTATATACACATATTACTATTTTAAAAGGCTTTATTATATTTTTATGATTGTAAACCTAATTTATTTTTATTTAATACAAGTTGAAGAATGTACATACATTTCTCTGGGATTTAAAGTGTAAGTCTAGTCTGCAGACAACATTTATAGATCTCCAAGACTCCATAATAACTAAAATATCAGTCTTTGAAATTAAAGTGGTAAGTATTATAAAATTTAAACAATTTTATTTACAATTCATTATTATTTAATATTTACTAATGTTAACCTATACATATCCTTATTTGTAGGCCCTATTAACCTGGACACCAATCTGTCACTCTTTTACACAAAGTACTCTATCAATGTTTTTCTTTCCTTTTTCTAACCACACACAATTTATTTCACTATAAAGTGGATTACACAATTTTTTTTTATAAATGTGAATTATAAATATTTGGATTATATACATGTAAAATATATGAGCTTGTTATAAGGAAAAATAAACATTCTTTCTCAGTCATTATTCACATGATTCACCAAATAGAAAGCTTGAAAATTACAATACATTTTCTGAAGGTAGCTGCTAAAGAGAAGTACAATTTTATAGTCTCATATTTTGATTTCAGAAGTTAGTATACTTGGCTAGATAAAGCTAAGATTATATCCATGTACGTTATAATTCCTTAGTGAATAAGGAAAGCTCTCCTATAATACTTCAAAGGCACTTCTTTAACTGTGCTGTTAATGCTTACCATTGATCATTATAAAACTGAAGAGGGACTTTCCTGGTGGTCCAGTGGGTAAGACTCCGAGCTCCCAATGCAGGGGCCCTGGGTTCAGTCCCTAGTCGGGGAACTAGATCCCACATGCATGCCACAACTAAGAGTTCACATGCTGCAACTAAAGATCCTGCACTCCATATATAAGACCCAGCACAACCAAAATAAATAAATAAATAAACAAATAAATATTTTTTAAAAAAAGAAAATTGAAGAAAGTGAGAATATTTCAGTATATTCACTATTTTGAAAAACACGTACTCAATATGCATAATTACTGTCACTAAAGATTATAGTTGAAAGATAATCAACTGTGAGACACTTACCCAGTGTAAGCAAAAATTTTAGTCTTTCAGAAATATCCAAATTCTGAAACAATTTTCTTCCCTAAATAAAATGAGAAAAGAACTTCTTGTTAACATTTACATCATTCTTCCCAGGGAGGTCATTTTTTTTTCAGTGCTGAAAATGATTTTATCAGTTATCTCTATTCCTCTTCAGAGGTTTTATTAGATTTTTTGAGTTGGCTCCACTAAAGAAAAATCATTAGTGACATAACATTTTTTAAAAATGTTGCATAATATTTAACATTTAAGCATTTCATATATCTAAGGATCATTATGTTAGTTGATCTCAAGCATTCTTCATTTTTGAGACCCACATACACCTGGTTGTCTAGAGGAACTTCAGAAGTCTTATTTGATTAAGAGACCAAGATGCTATAATACCCTTTCATCTACCCAACTAATTCTTGTTTATATGTCACAATCCAGGTAGTCTGTTGTCTCCACTAAGAAACACTCAATGACACTCCTTTCCCTTCCCAAAGTGACTTAAGACAACGATTTTTGTGTTCTCATAGCACCTGGTATACTTCTTTATTTTAAGACACATACATTATATTTTAGTTGTTTCTTTATAAATCGGCTTCAGGGGGCTCCTTGGATTGGAGTCCTGAATCAAACACTTAAAACTTTAATGATTACGTGTTGAGTGACTACTGTGTGCTAAGTTGGACTTTCCACCACCAGTTATATAACTTGGGCAAATTACTTAACCACCTTAAGCCTTACTTTCCTCATTTATAAACTGGAATATTAACTATATATGCCATAGAGGGTGCAGTGAAGTTTATATAATCTATAAAAAAGTGGTTAGCATTTTCTGCATAAAGAAAATGCTTCATAAATGTTGGCTATTATTGTTCCTCTTATTAACAAATTAAACTTATATAGTCATTTAAATAGACAGAGGGAGAAGGCTTAAGAAGATAGCTTGGTCTTTATGTAGAGAAAAAGAGGCTATGAGTTTCTGTTTGTTTTTTTTTTAATAGAGAAGAGAAAACTTTCTTAAAGACTTATGAAATTAGAACTACAGGTGGAGAGATCATTGAAAACAAGCTGCCATTACTCTCTCTCTTCTCCATATTTCCCACTACTATCAATATTAATCTTCTAGACCTAAAGGTGAAGCTGGATACTATAAAACTCTTAGAGGAAAACACAGGCAGAACACCCTCTGACATAAATTGAAGCAAGATCCTTTTTTGATCCACCTCCTAGAGTAATGAAAATAAAAACAAAAATAAAAACAAAAATAACAAATGGGACTTAATTAAACTTAAAAGCTTTTGCACAGCAAAGGAAACCATAAACAAAACAAAAAGACAACCCACAGAAAATATCTGCAAATGAAGCAACAAACAAGGGATTAATCTCCAAAATATACAAACAGCTCATGCAACTCAATAACAAAACAGTAAAGAACCCAATGAAAAAATGGACAGATCTAGACATTTCTCCAAAGAAGACATACAGATGCCAAAAAGCACATAAAAAGATGCTCAACATCACTAATTATTATAGAAATGGAAATCAAAACTACAATGAGGTGTCACCTCACACCAGTCAGAATGGTCATCATCAAAAAATCTACAAACAATAAATGCTGAAGAGAGTGTGGAAAAAAGGGAACCCTTCTAGACTGTTGGTGGGAATGTAAATTGGTACAGCCTCTATGGAGAACAGTATGGAAGTTCCTTAAAAAACTAAAAATAGGGTTACCATATGATCCAGTAATCCTACTCCTGGGCATATACCCTAAGAAAACCATAATTCAAAAAGATACATCCACTCCAATGTTCATTGCAGCATTATTTACAATAGCCAGGACAGGGACTTCCTTGGTGGTCCAGTGGGTAAGACTCTGCACTCCCAATGCAGGGGACCCGAGCTCAATACCTGGTCACAGAACTAGATCCTGCATGCCACAACTAAGAGTTCACATGCTGCAACTAAGAAGTCCACATGCCACAACTAAGAAGACTGCATGCTGCAACTAAGAGTCTGCATGCTACAACTAAGAAGTCCATATGCCACAACTAAAGATCTCATGTGCTGCACAACGAAGATCTTGCATACTGCAACTAAGACCTGGCACAGCCTAAATAAATAGATACATAAATAAATAAATATATATTTTTTAAAAATTAAAGTTGTGTATAAAAAAAATAGCCAGGGTTACCCGGCCGCACACCACCGCTGGCTAGCGGCCAGGCTGCGCGGTGACGCGTCCACCTGACAGTCTTGGCGGGCTTTGACGCCGGACGCCAGCTTGAAAGGAAGGCCTCCTCCCTCCCCCTTTGATGGAAAAGTACATCTGCATCACACGTGAGCCAGACCTCCTCAGAGGTGGGAGTGCCTGCTGGACCCTAAAGATCAAGTTTCTTCCTTTCTTCTGAAGCTGGCAGAGTAACCACTTAGAAGAATAGTGGTCTTTCCCAACTTCGTAGGGGGTCATGGTGACCTGCTGCTGGCTTTGTCCATGCTACCTGGACTCTGCATCCTTGGTGAACTTTATCTAAAATGTCAGTATGTCGTTTTGATGTACGACCCTTTGTCTCAAAAATGTATATGACCCCATCTTCGACTTCTGACAGGCTAACACTCCTAAGAATTGTTTGAAAGACTTTCTCCTGGGTTATAATCCTCAATTTGCCTCAAATAAAATTATTTAAAAAAAAAATAGCCAGGACATAGAAGCAACCTAAATGTCCACTGACAGAGGAATGAATAAAGAAGATGTGGTACATATATATAATGGAAAATTACTCAGCCATAAAAAAGAACGAAATAATGCCATTTGCAGCAACACAGATAGATCTAGAGATTGTCATACTGAGTGAAGTAAGTCAGACAGAGGACAGATATCATATGATATTGCTTATATGTGGGATCTAGAAAAATGGTACAAGTGAACTTATCTACAAAACAGAAATAAGAGTCACAGATGTAGAAAACAATCTTATGGTTAACAGTGGGGAAAAGGGGGAGAGATAAATTGGGAGACTGGGATTGACATATACACACTACTATATATAAAATAGATAGCTAATAAAGATCTACTGTATAGCACAGGGAACTCTACACAGTACTCTGTAATGACCTATATGGGAAAAGAATCTAAAAAAGAGCTGATATATGTATATGTATAACTGATTCACTGTGCTATACACCTGAAACTAACACAACACTGTAAATCAACTATACTCCAATAAATATTAAGAAAAAAAAAACCATGTTAAAAAATTAATCTAAAAATGTAGGTTTGATTTCAGTTTGTTTAAAAACTTGAAATGGTCCCCCATACCCTATATAACTAAATATAAACCTCTCAATACAGCATTCAGTTTCCTAGGATATAGCTTCAATATAACTTTTCAGTTTAAATGCTTACTATTTACCTATCCTGTGATGAAAACACACACACAGACACACACACCCCCATGAAGCTGTTAAATTTGATTACTTGCAATACAGTGAAAACACTCTACATTCAGGCCTACAGACTGACTCATGTTATTTCCTGACTAGTAGTTTTTTCTTCGTGTCTATCAAAATTCTGCATAGTCATCCCTCACTACCCAAGAGGGACTGGTTACAGGGCCCACTTGGATACCAAAATCTGCTGATGCTCAAGTCCTTTATTTAAAGTGGCACAGTATTTGCATATAACCTACACACATCCTCCCTTACACTTAAATCATCTCTAGATTACTTATAATACCTAATACAATGCAAATGCTATGTAAATAGTTATAATACAATATAAATGCTAGTAAACAGTGCTGTCACATGGCAAATTTAAGTTTTGCTTTTTGGAACTTTCTGGAATTTTTTTTCAAATATTTTCAATCCATGGTTGGTTAAATCTGTAGATGCAGCATCCACAGAAACAGAGGGCCTACAGTAATCCTCTCTTTCATTCTTACTCCTAAAAATTAGTTTCATGAGTTTACAAATTCAAAAATCAGAATTACTTTCTCTTAGCACTTTGATGGCACTGTCCCACTGTTTTCTTTCATTCACACTGCTAAGAAGTTCAATGCCAATCTAATTGTTATTCTTTGTAGGTAATAAGTCTTTTGTCTGGCACATTTTAAGGTTTTCTCATTAACACTGATAAAGACATCAGAGTTTAGTAAAGGCAGCTTAGCATGTTGGTTAAGTGTACATAAAGCTTTGGACAGATTAACGGATACAAATCTGCTGAATTAGTTACTACTAAGTAACTAGGACAGGTTGTTTAACCTCTCTGTACCTCAATTTCCTAATCTGTAAAGATAGTAATTAGATAAGCTTTATAAGACTGGTATGAATATTGATTGCGATAATAGATGTAAATAGATTAGAAAAGTACCTGACTCTTACAAACTGCTCAATAAATATTACCCATTATTTGATCATTAGCCATCTCCTAAAAGTTTAGTATAAGATTTCTAGCTATTTGTTGTTGTAGTTTGTATGTTGTGATTTTTTTTTTTCTTTTGCCTTGCAAGGTATTTAGTAAGTTCTTTCAAACTGAGAACTTTACTCTCTACTTCTGACACTACTATAAGATATCAGAACAACTGAATCTATCTTCTCTGTCTTTTAAAATTTATTTTATATTTCCAATCTCTTTATCTCTTTGTGTCATATCCTGGGAGATTAACTCAGGGTTCAGTGTGTCCAGTTTCCTATGATTCATCTATTAGTTCTTTATTTCAATAATTACATATTTTTTTTCTTAAAACTCTTAGCTGGTTCTTGTTTTTTTTCAGTAAATGTTCTTGATTCCTAGTTTCTATAATTGTTTCATGAATTGAGTTGTTTCCTTTATCTCTTAGAGAACACGTACATTTATTATAAAGTCCTTTCTATTGTAACAGAATGTAAACTCTATTCGTTGTTTCTTTTTTATAGTAGAGGTCAAGTTTAGATGCTTGGTGTTTCTTAGATAGGTACTCATCTTTTAGTACATAATTCTCCTATACATGTTTAGGACTTTGGAAACTTCTGGGTGACAGAGCAGCTGTAATGACTTTCTGGTAATATGGCAAGATCTTCATAGCAAAGTGCTACAGCTTTTCATCTATTTCCTTAGAAGTTCTAACATGACAAAAGTTCTCTTTGTTAATTGTTGGCGTGTGATTAATATATATCTTAATATTTTATATCAAATCTACAGGTTTGATGAGGTAGAGGAAGACAAGTCATCCTAAAACTGGACTCTCTAAACTCTGAGCACCAATTAAAATGTCAGAAGCCCCTGTCATGGAATTAATATTTCCTTTCTTGGAATTCATACAGCTCTCTGTGTTTATCTTCAAAGTTTATAGATTTGCAATAAATTATAAACTCTTTGACAATGCACATTAATCACAGTTTATCCCTGTTGCATTGCTATATACACCGTAAATACTCATCAACATTTGTTGAATTAAATTACTCATATAAGACATACCCAGATCATTAGTAAAGAGTTTAAATATAAATGATGGTAATAAGAAGGAAAAGCTATATACTCCACATTTACACATATGTATACTTCACATTCCAATAAAATTCTTCATTTAGGCTATGATTTTACACAAAAATGAGATTTACTATAATTTCATACCAATGAAAAGTAAGATGGTCTAGACAAAGGATAGCAGAGAATCAGAAAATCTGGCATTCTCACTCTCCCTTAGAAAAAGCAGTGCCAATGTGTAAGCTACCATGTTATTGTGAATATTTAAATATTAACAATAAAAGCTAACATTTATGGACTGTTTGTGATGTAACACCTTATACTAAACACTTTTATATATGTTATTTCATTTAATTTTTCCAACAGCTTTACAATATAGATACTATTATTATTTATGGAAGTAGAACCAAAGCCTTAAGGAGTTAGGTTAGTTACCCTAAGTCACACAACTATACTTTGCTGCATTAGATTTCAAACCCTGTTCTCTCTGATTACAAAAGCCTGTCTCAACTATTATGCTTTACTACTCCACTGTTGAATTAGTTCTCAAAACACACAAAATAAAGAAAATAATGTCATCCTAATTCTTAGATATGGTAAATATCAATGAGTTAATACTTTCAAAATACTTTAAAGTCCCTTGGAAGACAGAACAACAGATGAATAATAAAAATGTCTGCCTCTAAAGACCTCACTGTCTAAGTAAAGTAAAGTAGACAAATGTGACAAATGCTAAAATAGAAGAAGAGAGCAAACAAGACAGGGACTAACCCCGGCAGGTATTTGGAGGTAGGATCAACAAAATATTAGTTGTCTCTCCAAATCCATCCAGATCTTCCTTCTCAATATTTAGGTATTTCTTATTCTCTTGCACCTATATATGGTCACATGAGTAAACTGTCACTAGTGAAAAGAATAGAATTGATATTTGCAACTTTTACACCATCTTCTTAAAGACAGTTACTGTGAATTCACTCCTCTCCTTTCCTTATGGCTAAAAAAGAGGATAAGAGAGCATCTTTGGAAACCAGATGGTGAGAATGGTGGAGCTAACTACCATCAGCCTAGGTTTTTGCATGATATTGTGGAACAGAGCCCACTCTAACTTTCTGTGGACTGTTACATTAAGGAAGAAAAACATCTGTGTTCTTTAAGCTACTGCACTTTCAATTCCTTTGTTTTTAATAGCTGTATAGTCTTTATTACCCTAATAAATACAGAGGATATTTCAGGAAGGCCTCATAAAAAGCCAACTCAATTACAAAGTGAGTCTTTTATAGGAGACAGAATACGAGAGAAGAAGGTATTTAAGGAAGAAAGAATAACACAGGAGGGGGAGAGAGGATGAACATACTAAAGTGTGTAAGCAGTTTTAGTGTAAACATTTCTAAATATGCTTAATTTTTTATACTTAGTACAGTATAAATTTTTAATACTTAATAAAAGTGTGAATATTTCTAGATATACCAAACTAATATACAAATAAATTGTCAAACAGGATTTTTTAAGAAGTCAACTTGACATTTAAGCCTTTCCTCCCTGTATCTAGTCAATCTGCAAAGCAAAACCATACTATTGATGTTACTAAATAGCTTTCCTCTCCAAAAATATTTTTCTAATGAACACACAATTTATTTTTATTAGTTTAATATTTCTTTATACATACCACACAAAGCTCAAATAAAATGATTCCAAGAGACCAGACATCTGACTTGGGGCCAGAAGGCAATGGTTTTTCACTTGGCACATGATCATTGGTTTTCAAAATTCCTTGTGCAATTACCTCAGGTGCCAAGTATGATGGATACCTAAAATGGTATATTTTAAAAATGAATAATTACTATGAGCTAGGAAGGGGTAAAGAAGTATGTAGTGGTACATTTCTACTATCAGTACAGTACGATCCATGCAAAAGCTCAATGTGATTAAATGAACAACTTCTGCTAGGAAGAACTGTAAATTAACCATCATAACACAGGCCTTTATGTCTAGGAATCAAGAGTAAATACAGGAGTCTCAAATAATTTAAAATCTATTGTGTTTCTGCACTATTAGTTCCTTTCTTTGCTTTCCTCTGTGTTAACACATTGCTTTTTCACAGCCTTCCAGGTTCCCAGGTGTTTTTCCTTCTTCCTTCCTGCCTATCTTTTCTTTATACTTAACTCTTATTTAAAGTACATTTTATCTTTGAAAATAGTATTTATTCTTCTGAATAGTAGTGATGTCAAAATCTGTAAAAGTATATAAATTGAAAGGTAAGACTCTCTCCCATCTCTGTACTCCAGTCACCCACACACATTTATGTATAAATAAACTTGATCACCCATCATCACTGCCCCATAGGGAAGCATACTATATGCACTATTCCATACCCTTTTTCACTCAAAATATATTTTAGACATCATTCTAAAAAAATAAGTATAGATTTGCCTCATTCTTTTTGAAAACTACCAATAATTTCATTGCATTGATGCACTTAATTTACTTGATGCAACTCTGAAGAAGGATATTTTGGAAGTTCCATTCTTTTGCTATTACAAACAATGCTGACACAGATATATTACAAATATACCCTTTCCCATGAAGTCTGTATAGATGAAAGACAAATTCCTAGATATGGCACTACAAAGTCAAAAGGTAGATGCATTATAAATTTTGACATATGTTGCCAAGTTGCCTTTTCAGGTTATGGCAATTTATATTCTCATAAGCAATATATAAGTGCCTGTTTCCTGTTACCTTCACCAACATAAGTTTTCTGAAAATTGCTTTAGTAAATACAAAAGATAGAATATTAGATATAAATAAGGTATAAAGAACAAAGCTTAAAAGAACACCCATGTACCTTCCAAGCAGTTTAAGTAAAGAATATGAACTAAAAGTCCCTCTCCACTTCTCCCTAATTATATCTCCCTGGTATCCCCCAAAAGGAACAGACAACTGGAATTTTGGCGTTTATAATTCTCTTCCATTTCTTTACAGTTTTACCATATGTTTGTAACCCTAAAAATGATATTGTTTAGACAAGCATATTGCTGAACTTTATAGTATTGGAATTATGCTGACAATATTCTTTTGTGATTTTCTTTTTTAAGCAACATTATTTATTTAAAACAGCCATCCATATTGTTGCATGTAGATGTAAGTCATTAATTTTTACTTCCATTTTATGAATATATCATAAATTATTCATTCTAATGTGAGTGGGCATTTAAGTTACTTCCTGTCTTTTTATATTAAAATGTTGCTAGAAATACTATGTGCACATCTGCAAAAGTTTTCCCAAGGGTATAAACCTAGGATTGAATTTCTAGGCCATAAGACATGTGTGCTTTCAACTTTACAATATTACACCAAATCTTTTTTTGAAAGGGATTGCACCCATGCGTACTTCCACCAGCAGTGTACAACAGGTCCTATTGCTTACTTCTCCAATACTTGTTGGACAGCAGTGTCAGACTTTCTAATATTTGGCCATCTGGTAGGTGGGACCTACATACTGTTGTAGTTTTAATTTGTATTTCCTTGATAACTAAAGAGGCTGAGGCACATTTTCACACACATAGATTAGTACTATGATGGCATTTTACCCTGAGGTGATCACATTGCTCTTCTAAATGAATGTGTGGTGACATCTCTGGAGACAAGTGAAGTCTAGTGGAAAATCAATGAACTTAATATTATAATATCTGTATTCTAACTTCTAACCTGTATTAAGAAACTTTAGGTTTCTTAATCTGTAAAATAGGAATAATAATGCCTACTTCACAAAACTGTTACAAATATTAGTGAATATATAAAGAAGTTTTGCAAAAAAGAAAAATATGACACAAATGCAATGTTCTATTTTTGTCATCATCAGCATGATAAAGAAGGTAAACTGTTCATTTTTAGTCCTGATTTCCTGCACATCTAACCCCAAAATAGTGGCATGGGTAGCGAAAACTCAAGCAATACTGTAGGTAAATTGTTATACTTAAAACTTCTGACTGGTGATCTCTGGAAGTATAGAGGTGACTTTTGCTCCCCAAATTCTACTTTCGTTTCTAATCAAGGACTTAATTAATACAAATAATAAACCTTAGGATTGTTTTTTAATGTAGATTATCTCCTTTCAACAAGTGTCTCTTCTTTAGCAAAGCATTTTAACACTCAAAGAAAATTACCAGAACTCTGCTGTATGACTGGGGAGATAAACGTAAGTGGCTTTCACCATCTGTCTGATGTTTTAACAAGGTATTAAGCTACTGGCCAACTAAAATGAATGTCCAATTTCTAACTCTTTACAATATTTTGAAACAGATGTTAACATTTTACTTTGTTGTTCCTTAATATTTGTCTTTTGAATCAACTGCAAGCTTCTTCTGGTGTAAATATTTTCTTTCATGACTTAGCTGTTTGATCACTTTATTTTTCCTGGCTAATGTTTCAGATTTTGCTCTTTGATACTTTCTGGTCAGACCTTTTGGGTCTAAGACTTCAAAGTAAGCCAAACCAAATGGCACATGAGACCAATTCTATCCAAGCGTTTTAAATTCAAACATGCTTGATGTGTTTTAAGAAAAATCACTTCCTTTCTTCTATTCACCACTAAAACCTAAAGCACCTTTAAGTAAAAGGTAAAAAATTAAAGTAATTTTTGTTTGCATTTGTTTTCTGAGTTGTCTCTCGTACAAAATTAGAGAAAATGAAGAAGCACATGACAGCTGCCTAAAAGCTATTTCAAAATGCAATTATCACATATGATGAAGATATCACAGCTTTACTATGAACTTAATTTTATTATTTCAAAAGGTTTTTTTTTTAAAACAAATAAAGCGTAGGCTATTTTTACAAAATATTGTTTTTGTGCTTGTGAAAACAATTGTTGCCTACAACCACAAGCTTTGATATGCAAAACTAGAAGACTATGAATTTATGCACATTAGTAAGTAGGCCATCAAAACAGAAAATTTTCCATTAAACAATGAGCTTCTTGAAGAATGGGAACCTAGCTTATCCATTTTTGTATATCCAGCAGCCATAAGAAAAAGTGTTTGATAAATATTTTCTTAATAAAAGAAGGAATGACTAATTTATTTTAAGACTATTAGCTATGGCCAAACTAATGACAATTTTAAGTAACAAAACGATAAGCTAATTTATAAAGATAAAAGGTAATTTATAAATGAGATCTTTTTTTAAAAAACATCTCATTAAGTTTTTAAGCAACGTCCTCCTGCAGAAACATGCTCCATGACTCCAAACCACAATTCCTAATATTAGAGTGACAGAGCTGACTTTAGAGAGCCCAAAGAGCAAAACACAAATGGATACTATTAAACACAATCATACAGCAATTAAAAAATATGCTTAAGGTCTGCAGATAATTGTATTATATCAATTTTAATTTCCTGGTTTTAATAATTATTTTGTGGTTATGTAAGAAAATTCCTTACTTTAGAAAATACAAACTGAAGTATGGAAGGGTAAAAGGCCATTATATACACTAATATTCCTTAAATAATTCATAAAAAAATTATATTATACACAAATACACATATAGGTATAAGATGAAAGAGAGAAAACAAATGCAGTGAAATGTTAACATTTGGGGAGTCTGAGTTACGGCTATACAGGAAATTTTTGTACTGCTTTGTAACTTCTATGTAACTAAAATTATGTCAAAATTAAAATACTTACAAAAGAATTCTATTATTAACATGTTTAAAAAGCAGCCACACAATAAATATGATACAAACATCTATATCAAAAGCTTTCAATTGAGTCCAGGATGAAATAAACTTTCATTCCTTTTTTGGAGGCCAAACACAAATCTGGAATTCCATATAAGAACCTCTCCAAACTTAAACACAGACTTTCAGTTATAGAATCCACCCCATTACATCGGGTAGCTACAGTGACTTGACTTGAGGCGTAATGTACAATTATATCTTAGAGAACAGGGAATTAAATGTAGAAACATTAGAAAATAATATGAGAATGATTTTTCTCAGTCTTTTGAGGAACATACATTAAGTGAGAATCTTGTCAGCCTTTTTGTCTTAAATTTACCTAATTCTGAATGAAATAAAATTAATTTTAGTAAGCATTATAAAATGAAGAAAGTCAATAATCTGTTAGCCTCACTATCAATTCAGTGAAAGATCAATATCAGGGAACTTTTGTATGCTGGGAAAAATTCATTGTCTATTCTTAAAAGTATATGGAAAATTAAGATTTTTTAATTTTAAAAAGGTAGTTTTATGTCAAAAATAATACACTAACAAGATACACACTTTATCAAAGATTAGAAAGTTTAAGACAGAACTCAGAAAAACAAACAAACAAACACATATTCTTACCCAATTGGGAAATCAACATCATCACCATATGCTGTCATGTGATAAAGTCCAAATTTAGCCAATTTAACATGCCCCTACAATAGTAAAGGAAGAAAAAAATCACTATAAAATATCTGTCAGTGTTTGAAGTCTGCTTTATGTTCATTACAAACATATACACACACACACACTTTATGTACATATATCAAAATGACAAATAACATTTAAAATTTTTGCTGCTTATATTTTCTAGGCTTCTTTAAAAAGCAAAAATGTTCTCAGTTGTCTTGAATCCTTGATTAGAATATTTTGTGGTAATTTCCACAAAAAATTTTTTTTCAGGGAGTTGCAAGTTCATTCACAATGTTATAATTTAAACTTGACTTGGAAGTTTTTAATTTGAAAAGATCAGTATACAAATTATCAAGACATTAGTGAACCTGCTTGATTCCCAGCAATTTTTTACATTGTTTGATAATAATCATAATTATCACAAAAGTAAGATTCTTAAAAGGCAAAACAAATTTTATAAGTCTCTTAAGTTTTTCTCCTTTTAGATGTTTAAGACTTAAAAGAAATTAGTCAATTTAAAAGTTGGTTTGTTTTCTTTTTCTCAAGAACTCTATTTCCCAGAATTACAACACATTTTATATTTTAAAACAATTCAGATTCGTTAGATGCTGTACTACCATAAGTATGACATTAATGGGCACAATTTTATCTTTAATTTTAATATCATAGGGTATATACTGAAAGTCTGGATGAGAGTCAGAGAAAAAGAATAATCCTACTAATACAAAAAATAATTTCCCAGAAAAAGTTTCCTCAAAACTATTTTATATGCTTATGAAAAAGATTGAAATTATGGTTATTCCTGAAGAAATACCACCTTGCTACCCATAATTCCCTTAGAGGTTCCCTAGCTTCTTATTAACGCCCTATAAGACTTCCAGGCAGAGAATCAGCACTCCAATTAAAAAAAAGAAGCTAGGTATGAACAGCTGGTAAACAAAGAAAATAAATGAAGAATAAAGTGAAAAAGAGGAAGTAGGACAGAATAAAGTGGAGAAAACAAAATTTAGTTGTGCTATGGGAAAAATATTCTATGCAAATAGAGAATCTTTCTTAAGATGGAAGCAAATTCAGAGAAGGAGTGGGTTGGGAAGCCACAATGAGCAACTTTTAGAAAATGAATGAAAGGAAAAATAAAACATGAAGTTAGAAAATGAGTCTGGGGAAAAAAAGAATACTGCATGTAAAAGACACAGATTTATATAATTTAGAGATACTTTTTTTTAAACCACAAGTATATTACATTCATATATTTTTTTAATTATGAATATTAAGACATATTCTAATTCTATAGTTCCTCTTGATTAACTGAGTGGGCCTGATTTCAGTAGCTTCCAACATGAAATAAAAAGCAAATATTTAATGTACTATTTGATGATTACCTTTCGATCCAAAAGGATATTATGAGGAGACAGTGCCCGGTGTACTATACCATGTTTGTTCATATACTGCAAGCCCTGAAGTACCTCAAATGCTATGCACAAAACCTTTGAATAGCTACAAAGAAAAAAAAATCACATATCAATAGATCAATTACAAAGTAGAGATAGAACCTGTTTTAAGAAATAAAATGAAGTTCAGTGATAAAATTCAAAGATATATATATATATATATATATATATATATATATACACACACACACTTTTTTTTTTTTTTTGGCCACGTGGCTTGTGGGATTTTAGTTCCCCGACCAGGGATTGAACCCCGGGCTCTCAGCAGTGAGAGTGCAGAGTCCTAACCACTGGACTACCAGGGAATTCCCCAAAGCGCTGTATTTTTATTGCATCTCCTCTATTCAGAGAAAACAGACCCTACACGTTTTCTAAAATATTTACTTGGACATATTTTTGATTTTCCAATTACAAGAGAATTGACATAAAGACTACTCCAATTGCAGTATCATTCTTCCAGGAAGGGAGTTTAATATTGGTGGTGTGCAAATGACCTTCGGCAGGTTGGGCTTTGCCAAATTATCAGGACAGTTTCAGATATATGGCAAAACTAAGTCAATGAAAACCACCTATTTTGCTCAAGACAAAATGCTTAATTCCTTGAAAAATAGCTATAATACATTTTGTAGCAGACAGACATGAGCTTACTTTCCATGTCAATCCACAAAGCAACCGCCAGTAATTTATGATTTATCAAACATTTCTTTCTTATCGTATTCTCTCTTAGGCCAATTCCACAGGGATGCCCAGTCTTTCTCTCTCTCCCTTCCTTTCCCTCTCCCACTGCTTTTTTTTTTTTAAATAAAACGTCATTCATATAGGAAGTTAGGAAGAATATACATAAAAGTAGGCGAGACTAATTCAAACCCAATTCCCCCAAACACCAATATTAACATTTGGGTATAGATCTCTTTTCTTCCCCCTCCCTTTTTTTTTTCTTTTTTACATTTTAAATCAGACTTTAAAAAATTAAATTAATATCTGAGGGTAACTACTAAATTAATTCTTTAAAAGGTATAAATAACAAGCTAATAACAGAAATACAATGAAATTATTAAAAAAAACCCTAGTTAACCTAAAAGCAGGCAGAATAAATGGAAAAAAGAACTAAGAACAAATGGAACAACTAGAAATTCACAGATTTTAATTCAGATGTATCAACCATTACATTAAATGTAACTGCTCCAAATTCACCAATTAAGACTTGATTAAATTGAGGCTACAAGGAACCCACATTAAACAAAAAGTGTTAAGTTAAAAGATTGTCATGGACTTGGGTGGAGAGAATGGGTTGACTACAAAAGAGTATGAGAAAATTTTACATGATAGAATTGTTCTAATTTTAATTTTGATGATGGTTATAGGACTAAGTTGGTCAAACTGATTAAACTGTACACTAACAGGTAAATTTTAAGGTATGTAAATTAATCACAATAAACCTGACATAAAAAGTAGGCTGAATACAATACACTGACTCTCTCCTCTCAATTAAAATCATAAGAAAGAATAAGAGATAAAAAGTTAAAATCCCTCACCCCTCTCATCCTAGTCTGACTTTCCAGCAGTAACAATCTTTAGCACTTTGTTTCCATTTCCTCTGGTGGTTAGACTTTTACATAATTATAATTAAATCTTCACCATGCAAGATGATAATAATTAACATACCTCCCCATTTTCCTTTTCTAACTCCTTATTTTTTAATTGTATTTATTATTATACATTATCAAATTTTATAAGACAGATAAAAGAAATCTTTTTTCCTTTCTTGAAGACTAAACAAATAGACAAGTAAATACATGACATGATATATATTGATTAAGTACTAAGGAGAGAAAGTAGAGAAGAGAAGGGAAAAGAGAGTATGGGTTGCTATTTTATATATATAGTGTGATCAAGGAAGGCCTCTCTGAGGTGACATTTGTGCAGAAATCTAAAAGAAGTGAAAAAGACATGCAGCTCCCTGGGAAATATGTGGTTTAGGCAGAGGGCACACTAAGCAGGTCTGAACTGGAAGAATGCACAGCAGTTAAAAAACAAAACAAACAAACAAATAAAACACCAAATAAATGCAATGAAGCTACTGTGTATGCAGTAGAGTGAGCAAAGGGTGAGGCTGGTAGAAGATGAGAGCAGAGAGGTAGCAAGGTCAGAGGGCTAGATCATGTAAGGGCATTTAGGCCTTGGCTTTTACTCTGAGACAGAAGGGAAGTGATTGGTACACTGCTCTACTACGTATAGTGAAAATTCACCGTAGGACTAAGAAGAGAAAGAAATAAAAACCTAAGCCACTTAACCCCTAGCTCTCCAGAGAAAATATCTCAGTCAACAGGATTTAATGGATACTATAATTTTATAATTAGAACTCTAGTCATGAAGGTTATCATCAGCTACCATAATTTTTTATACCTCGTTATTCTTCTTGCATTTCTTGTTTATTTAGCTAGAATATAGTCATGAGAAAATTTTTCATAAGGGTGGCATGAGTAGATATTTTAAAGCACAGAATGTCTTAAAATATCTTATTATTGTCTTTAAACTTAGAATTTCTCCATTGTCTTCAAGCATACTTTATTAATGGTGAGAAATCTAATATCAGTCTGATTCTAATTTTGTTGTAGATACCGTGTTATTCCTCTCTGGAAGCTTTCAGGATTCTTTTATACTTTATTCTTAGACTTATAAAAAATTTAACCCAATATATCTAATGTGTGGGCATTTGAGAATTTGTGCTTGTAAGCATTAGGTGTGCCTTTTTAATTTGAAAACTCACATGCTCCATTAACACAAAAACATTAACAAGGAAAAGCTGATTGTTATATCTTTATTTTCTCCCTCTACTGTATCTTTTAGTTGGAACTCTTAGGGGGTGGATGAAAATTGGATTCATTCTCTATATCAACTTAATGTTTTGTTTCCTATGAGCATAGTCTATTATTTAATTTCCAAGATCGCTCTTCTGGTCTGCAGTTGTTCCTTTTCAATACATACTGTTCTATGGCTACGGATATATTATTCTTTTGAGTCTCTCTGAGGATAGTTATTAGAATTCTTTTAATTTAGTAGGGGAAAAGTGTGTCATCTTCATTTCCTCTGCGGTAGGTTTATTCTTTTAATTTTTTCTTCTCCCTTGACTCTCTTTCTCTCAAACTATTTCTTCCCTCATATATCTGGTAGTTCCTGGTTGTCAGCAATATTTTAAAATAAAGCAATAAGTTGATATTCCCCGTGAAGTATATTTAAAAAAATAAAAGTTACTATTTACAAAGAATGCTTATTAAACTGATCTAGAAACTATTCTACTTTATCAAACAGTTCATCCCATATTAAAGTGCCACAAGAGCCAGTATTAAGCAAATAAGGAATGTGTGAGACAAGAAAAATTTAGAATTAATAGAGTTTTCATTAACATCTGTAAAAAAATAAACCAACTATGTAAAGGAAAATATTCCAAACTTTAAAACAGCTATAATTACATTGATAAATATGTGCACATGAAAGAACGCAAACCCCTGCCCTCTTAAAAACAAAGAAAAACTTTCCTTGAAATTGATTAACAAATAAAACATAAGAACCTAGTTTTCTGAGGTCATTTGCTGAGTCAGCTTTAAAGTAGTAATCTCTCTTGTCCTTGTTCTTCTCTGTATCTCTGTTTCTGTCTCTGTCTAGGTTTCTCTCTCTCTCTCACACACACTTCACAAAATCTTAAAAGCTGATGCCATGTTCAGCTGTGACACTAGAGGACCTCAGTTGCACACTATTTCAATACAGGTATCTTTCTCACGAAATTAAAACCAAATCTTTAAAGTGATTTTTTCATTAGATCAGTTCTGAAACAGCTAAAAACAGAAGACCGCATCCTCTACTTTCCCTACCTGCTTTTGTTATATGATTGTAAGATATAATTGGAAAACACTTGCACCTCAAAAAGCACATTTATGCTATTATCAAGCTGATGAGCATTTACATTGAAAACATTTTTAAAAATATGAACATATAAAGCTGAAGCTCATGACACATCTTTTCTTAATTACTTGAGATTATATATGAATTATAGTTAATGAACTCAGTATTCTTCAATTTAAATCAGACAGGAAATCAGATTTGCTTTTCTGCCCATTTGTGCTCTTGGGATTTAATTTTTTAATTTATTTTAAAATATAGGTATAAAGGAGGAGAAAAATCTAATGCTATTTTTTTATAATAGGAAGAAGAAATTAGTATTTGTGGAATTTTGTATACTTATTTGCTTTTAACTGCTTGGTACTACGTTTTTAGGCCTCTGCATTTTTAGGCTCCATGGAAGAAAAATTGATCTCCACAATCAAAAAGCCTACAGTATAGCTGAAAAGACAGATTTATAAACTGACAATTGTAATACAGTTGAATTCAACAGAATTTTGATAAATTATAATTCAATAAGTTAGGAGATGATAATTAATCATCCTTTCTTCTGTCTTGAGGGTAAAAGAAAACATGAAATTTTATTTATTACATTGGTGAGAACAAAGCAGACCTACAAAAATCATAAATCTTGGGAGAGTAATAAGATTAAAATCTAAAAGAGAAAAAAACATGACTACCACCACAACCACCACCAAGAACAAATGTTGATAATTTCCAGGCATGAATCAACTTGGTTGTATTTGGATTTTAAATATGGCTTAATGAATTTCAAATCTATTAAGTTAGTACAATACCAAGTATGCTTTGTTTATCCCTTTCCAGATAAATACTTCAAAGGAAATTTATACAGTGTGCTTCTGATTCAGCCATCTGTAAATTATCTGCAGCTGTTTAGCTTAGTTGGTTAAAACATACTGAGGCCAAGATCATGGGTTTAATATCTATAAGGATTAGTTAGCTTCACATGTTCATAGCCACAGATTTTCATCTAATTCCAGCCAATATCCTGAAATACAGATAGTCTGTCATGAGACTTTGCTCAACTGCTACTTACTCAAAACATCTTGATTTTCAATTACAATCTACTATACTTCTCTGTTCCCCACTCCTGAGGACCTGCTCTCTAATCAACCTGATTAAGACCTTGAGACCTCTGTTACCTCAACCGGTCCTTTTTTTTTTTTTTTCTTTTGACATCCTTCTTTATTCTAGATTTATTCTGTCATTTCAATATTTTTTTATTTTTTGGCCAGGATCCTTAATGGCGTCTCATCTAATGGCTCTACCCCTGGCAGAATTGCAGGTCTCTGTATTCTGACAGTACATAGTTGCAGGATTTATTAATTCTATGGTAATAATTTCTGTATAGGTTTGTTTCTCTAACTGTACCTTGAAGCAGTGGTATCCTGAGTACCTTGAAGTTTATTCAACTTGGAATCCCTATGCCTATTATAATGCCTATAAGGTAGGTACTCAACAAATAGGTATCAAACAATAGGTGTTCAATAAATGTATACAATGACATCTATGATGCTGCAAGAGGGTGGAGATAAGATTAATAATAGCTCAAAAAAAGCATATTAGACTAGCAATGTATCAATGGTGTTAACTTCATTTATAAGAGAGTGTATAATTCTTCAGTAAGTCAAGAAAACATTAATTGCTTAAGTTCACATAATGGCTATCCAAAAAAGAAAGTACTGATTTGCTGAAAATACACCTCTCCTTCTAGTCTTTTATTTACTGAAAGAACGAGCCACTGTATGATGTATAATATGATAATCTTGTTAATATTTGGCTTAAACTGCGAATCAGACCAAGTTGTTAAGACAGATTCCTACAATTTTTCTAGCTTAAAAAAAAAATACCTGTTAGTGTTTGGTATTTGAATTGGGATCCCACTGAATCTGCGTATATCTAGGGGAGACTTAACATGTTTATGAATTTGAATCATTCCATCCAAAAAAAAAAAAAACAACCAGGATGTGTTTCTATTTGTTCAAGTCTACTTTAGTGTCTTTCAGAATTTTTATTATTTTTTAAAAACAATCTTATTGAGGTATAAATGACATACAAAAAACTGCACATACGTAACATATACAATTTGATGGGTTTGGACATATGCATATGCTCATGAAACCATCACTACAATCAAGGTGAGAGACATATCCATCACCTTCAAAAGTTTCCTTGTGTCCCTTTTTGTGTGTGTATGGTAAGAATAATCAATATTCAAAAATATATAAGAAAACACTGGGGAAAAAAATCAATAAGGGGGACTAATTCTGTCAGATTTAAAACATACCATAAAGATTTACTTTTACAACCCAAACGTCCATCAATAGGTAAAGAAAATATGGTATATACATACTACAGAATATTATTCAGTCTTAAAAAAAGAAAGAAAATCCTGCCATTGGTGACAACATGGAGAACATTATGCCAAGTGAAATAAGCCAGACACAAGAACAAATACTGTATGATTCCACTTATGTGAGGTATCTAAAATAGTCAAACTTATGGAAGCAGTGAATAGAACAGTAGTTCCAGGGGCGAGGGAGAGAAGAAAATGGGAGTTGTTCAATTGGTATAAAGTTTATAAAGTTATACAAGATCATTAAGTTCTAGAGATCTGTTGTATAATATTGTGCCTACAGTTAATACTGTATCGCACTCTTAAAAATTTAAGAGGGTAGATCTCATGTTAAGTGAGATCACACACAAATAAATAGGATGCAAGGAAACTTTCAGAGGTGATGGATATGTCTATTATGTACCTTGACTGTGGTGATGTTTCATGAGTGCCTGATGTTTCATGGGTGCCTGCATAAGCCCAAACTCACAAAATGTATACATTAAATACTTGCAGCTTTCTTGTGTATTAATTATACCCCAACAAAAATGTTGAAAAATACATTAAAATGAGGAGAAATTCCTATCACCCTCAAACCATCAGTATTTGCAAAGTTTCCAAGAAGAGATGTTATTCAGATTGTAAGAAATAGAGGTCAAGAAAGAGAATGAGAAGTCAGGATTGCGGAGATAGAATTGGAAGTCATTCATAGATAGGTGGTAACTAAAACCACACATGCTATTTCTTCAGATCCATAATCCATGATATTTAAGGGCCACTCCATAAGCCAAAATACCCATACAGTCAGCAAACCAAAGGAGGAAACACATTTCTGGATTCTATGAGTTCAAGATGTTCTTTCACCTTATAAAACCTAATTGTTCCCACAGAAATTTTCCTTTCAGTCTAAAACTTTCTTTACTTGGTATTAGCCTGAGGTAAAATGTTAAGAAAGAGGAAACACAGATGAAATACAGTTATTTAAGCTACTGTGTGATTTAAGAAATGGAAAGGAAAAATAAAATATTAGTGATTAATGTTCAAATAATAACACAACTGTATAACTTTGTGTTATCTTTAAACTCTCCTATAATTTCAAGGCAAAAGAACTCAACTAGTATAGAACTGTTAATGATTTAGTGATTTATAATTTCAGAATTTGGAGAGGGGGTATTTTCAGTGAAGAGTTAATGTCTCTGACACTCTTAATTTGCCTCATCACTTACTAAATTTTGACACGTTGTTAAAAAAATCACAATATTTAGCCGAGCAATTTTTTCTAAAGGAAAAAGAAAGCAAGAGGGCTTTGGAATTCAAAAAGGAAATAACTCATTTCGCTACTGACACACGTTTGAGCCAAAAAGGATACCCATCCATGCTACAGTTAAGATTTAATTTGCTTCAGATTCAGATGTTTTGGAAAGGAAGTTGCATTGATTAACTGCCTACTGAAAGATTATTTTGTAATAGGTCTTAAAAAAAAAAACCCAACCATCCATCTGTCCATAAGTTGTTCATAAGTTGTGAGACTGGGCATATTTCATAATTCAATTCTCACTATAAAAAAAACCAGTTGAAAGCTCTAAGTCTGGAATGTGACTAATTCTCAATGGGATACAATAAATTGGGAAATTAACTTTCCAACTTGGATACTAGATAACTTTCCTTTCTCAGTGGAAAATTAATTTGATAAGATCAAAATACATATGGAAAGCATAGTCTGGTGGTTTGAGGTTCGGACATAAAGCCAGGAGACTTTGTCATTGATTTGCTATGCTTGGAAAGTGTTCCAACTTTATCCTGCCTCAGTTTGCAAATTTATAAAGTGGGAAATATAACACCAAACAGGGGCTAAACGAAGATCAATGAGCTATTATTGGCCCTACGCAGAATGCTATCTTAAAAGCAAAACAAAACAAACAAAAAGTCCAAGTCCCCCTCAAAAACAACTAGGGTCTTTATAATAAATTATATAATACCATTTTGTTACAACATATCTGCATATATATATTTCTACAAATTAACAAAGATTATAAACTGGGCTCTTCAACTATTTCCATGACACAACAAAATCTGAAGAATGATTTTCTAATTTCTCTGTGAGAATAAAAACACCATTTGATAAGCAGAATTGGAGGATCCCAGGGTAAGCTGGAAATATTTCTGCCTCATCAATATTTTCTTTTCCCTAGCAGCTTTACTATCCTGGCACAGAAAACTCTAAAACCATTTTTTTCTTTTCACCAGAGTTACTGATACCAGCAGTGCAAATGCACTGGGTAGTAAGTTCCACTTGCTAAGCCCTGGCAGCATTTGGGATGACATAAAGCTGTAACTTTTCTCTAAGATAGAACTTATGATAGTTCATATTTGGTTGAATCTGTACCCTAGTTCATTCCAAAGGTTTTTTTTTTAATTAAACTTAAATTTATTTACACATTACTGTGTGAACAAAGAATGAACATATTACTATGACTGCTCAGAATTTTGATTTGAGACCAATTCACTTTCTTTAAGTGGAACATTTCACATTTTTTAGGCAATCTGTCACCCTACCGCCAATCCATCACAACAGTGAACAGGAGAGGGCCTTCATTTTATGCGCTTGTTTAATAAAACATCTGCTGCAAACAAATGTTTATCAAACTGAAATGTGCAGTCCAATGCTGTGTTGGTCTGTCTTAAGCAAATTATAAGAAATATGACTGATGAAAATTTCCTGTTCTATTTATCAGAAGTTGAGGTGATACAGTAATCATATTTTAATCAAAGAATCCAAAACTAAGGCTCCTATGATCCATAGAGAAGGCAGAACAAGGCAAGATAACAATTTAATAGCCAGGGCTTTGCTCTCAAACCTAATGGGGAACTCTAGGGAGCTTTGTTTACCTATGTAGCTCCTTTTTCCTAAGTCAGATCACTTGAATGAGTCAGTTCTATTTCTCCTAACCTTCAACTAGAGTTACATGTCTTAACACTATGATGCAAGTGTAAAAGATCAGACTCATTTCAGCATACTGTTAGAAGAGAAAGAAAAAGCTTTTACTCATAGAATCCCATAATGACTCCAGAATACTGTTTAAAAATTGGAGGACAGTTATTTTTACCAAGTCACAGAAAAGTATTATATTAAAAATAGTGTTAGTTGATGTAGCCTAAATGGTGCCCCTCCCCCAAAATATGTCTACATCCTTATCACTGGAAACTGTGAACTTTATCTTATTTGGGAAAAGGGTCTTTGCATATGAGGAGATCATCATGGATTATCTAGTTGGGAACAAAATCCAATGTCAAGTGTCCTTATAAGAGAGAGACACAGAGGAGAAGGAGATGTAAAGATGGAGGCAGAGATTGACATGATGCAGCCACAAGCCAAAAGGAAGCCAAGGAATACTGACACCAGAAGCTAGAAAATCAAGGAAAGATTCTTCCCAGGAGCCTCCAAAGGGAGTAGGCCCTGCCAACACCTTGATTTCTGACTTCTGACTTTCAGAGCTGTGAGATAATAAATTTCTGTTGTTTTAAGTCACTCAGTTTGTGACATTTTGTAGCAGCAGCCATAGAAATAAGTATAGTTGGCCATAAAGATACCCATGACATCAAGGTAACTTGTTTCTCCATCATGACACAATTTTAACAGAGTAATTCTTTCTTTAAATGATCTTTCTTTACATACAAGTTATGTACAATAAAATATACTCATTTTAAATATACCATCAGAAGAGTTTTGACAAATGTATATACCAGTATAAGCACTGCTACAATCTAGAAACATTTCCATCATCTCAAAAAAGTTCTCTTATTCCCTTTCCTAGCCAATCACACATCCTACCCATGGCTCCAAGCAAACACCGAACTACTTTCTATCACTAGAGATTAAATATGTCTTTTCAAGACTTTCAAATAAATGAAATGATACAGCATTATTTTATGTCTAGCTTTTTTTTTTTACTCAGCATGATGTTCTTAAGATTTATCCATGTTGTTGCTGAATTACCAGTTCATTTCTTTGTATTAATGAGTAGTATTTCACTGAATGGATATGCCATAATGTTTACCTATTCATCTGTTGAAGTACATTTTCTCTTTCAGACTTTTAATAGCTAAGCACAGCATAGTATTTTACCAGGAACGCTGTAGACACAGTTAACATAACATTTCACAAGGAAATGAAGAACAATACAGATTCCCAGATTTTTGAGGAGTCTCACATTCTTAAAACTGTCATTATGGGAGAACAAATAAAAATTTGTGGGCATAAACTAATAAGGAAGACTATCAAAACATGAAAATTAGGATCTGCGGTTTGTCTAAGATGTACGTGGAAGAACTGTGGATGTTCCATCATTATCATGATAATTTTGAAGTACTTACCTACCTTCAAAACTGAGGTAAATGGTAGAAAAAACAAACGATTTTTTTGTGGCCTATCACAAGACCAACAACATTGACAACTGACAAAATGTCTAGCTAATGAATAAACTAACATATGAACAGAGGAAGTATAATTAGATACTAACAGTATGCTCAGGTCAAATGTATTGACCAGATTGCTTGTAGAAGAGAGCTAAAACTTTCATTGATTTAGATGACTAGAGCAGAGAAAAATCACAATCTCTCTTCTAGGTAATGTGGGAAGAGCTCATAAGTAGGAAATCTCTCATTCTTCATATGACCACCACTTTTTCATCTTAAGTCACTGTCCAAAACAGCACCAATATTCAAGACTCATCATCTTAAACAAGAGTGCCCACTCCTACCCTCTAAAACTGTTTTTGAAAGGAAAATAGGGAGAGCACTTTCATTGCTCTCTGGTGGATGTTTTTAGTACTTAGCTCTCCAAATTCATCTCCTCCACTTTTCTTCCCCAGACCCTCTGCCTCTACTTTAGTTACATGCTTACACCTCAATGTCTTTTTGCACATGCTATTTTCTCTGCCCTTCTAGTTGGTCCACTTAGGTGGTACTTACCTATCCTTTAAGATTCAACACAGCATCATTTTCTTCTTTTTATTTAAAGAACTGGCTTTTTCTTTTTTTTAATTTTAAATCAAAAAAATTTTTTAATTAAAAAATTTTTAAATTATATTTATTTTTTAATTTATTGGCTGTGTTGGGTCTTCATTGATGTGTATGGGCTTTCTCTAGTTGTGGGGGATGGGGGCTACTCTTCATTGCAGTGCGTGGGCTTCTCATTGCAGTGGCTTCTTTTGTTGCGGAGCACGTGCTCTAGGCTCTGCAGGCTTCAGTAGTTGTGGCTCAGGGGCTCTAGAGCTCAGGCTCAGCAGCTGTGGCGCACAAACTTAGTTGTTTCATGGCAATGTGGGATATTCCCAGACCAGGGATCGAACCAGTGTCCCCTACACTGGCAGGTGGATTCTTTACCACTGCATCACCAGGGAAGCCCCACAAGCATTATTTTCCTAGTAAAACTTTTCTGGATTCTCCTGGCTCTGAGGTACTCTGTCTGCCAAGATAACCTCTTATAAGTATTTATTTAAAAAAAATGCTATTTTGTAATTGTTACAACTCTGTCTACTCATTAGCTAGCAATCTCTTTAAAGGCTGGGACTTTATATTTTCATCTTCAGAACTATTAGCACCTAGCCCAGTATGGAATGATCCTTGAGTAGATTAACCATAATTTAAATCATAATTAGTCATCATAGAAAACCTGTAACTGTTGCACAGGCAATGCTTATTGATAACAATATCCAATAATCATTTAGTACATTATAGTAACTATAATAATAACACTATTACCCCTACTGCTACTAATAGGAAACACTTAGGTAACTTGTACCATATCAAGTGCTGTTATAAATAATTCACAACTGTTAGTTTGTTAATTCTCCCCACTATTCTAAAAGGTAAGAAAGTTGAAGCACAGAGGCATTCATGGAAGTGAGTAAATGGTAGAGTTGATTCAAACACAGCAGGTTGGTCTTAAAGTCCATGTCCTTAACCACTACACTATCCTGCTTCTCTGTGTTTAACAGCATGGATGGTGAAATCAAAAAAGAGAGTTTGAGCTCCAGGTAGTGATGTAGCAACTGAGGCTTAGAGCAGTACTTTATTTTTAAAATGCAGTAGACATTTGTTGTTTCCCTTCCTGGTATCCATGCCCCTTTCTTTCAATGATAACTTACAATTTTCATTTCAGATTCCACCTCTCTCCTATACTCCTCAGCTCACTTGTTCTCCCTTTAGGAGCAGAAACATGACTCAAGCCTTTGTCAATTGTTTTCTCCTGGCTGTAATAATTGTTCTGATTGAAAATCTCAGGTCTTACACAGCATCCAGTAAAAATGGCTTGCTCCTTTCTGGAAGATTGAGAGGATATGAAGTTAGAGTTATGACCATTTTGTTATCATTAGGGGAGACTCTGGAACTCTTTCAACTCATTAATTGTATGATCAGGGAAAAATTACTTAACTTCTCGGATCCCTCATAGAAGCTTTGGATTCCTCATACATCAAATGGAAGTAATATTAGTAAACTACATCATAGAGCTCCTAGAAGAAAAAAATAAGATAACCATTGTAGAGTGCTTAGGACAATGTCTGGCACAAAGAATTGCATAAAATTTTGCAGTTATGTTGTTTCTATCATCATTATTATTTTTGTCTAGTCCTTCCCCTTTGAGGTCCTGAATAATTTAGGATAAATAAATCATTTCTAATTTAAACTTTGCATTTGCATAAATAATTGAAATAGGTGGCTGAGGAGGCCAAGATAAAATAAGAACTCATGAACCCATATATATTCTTTTGTAGTATATGCAGTGTTCATTTTTCTACTCCAGCTATCTTACAAGAGAACCCATTTTGCCGTGAGTGTACCAATAGATTTTTATCATAAAGAAACCAGTTTGGTTTGCTTCTTTGTCTGACAAAGTAAAAAGACTGGGTTGTCTGGTTTCTAGTTTGATAAAAGTTCCAGGAAACAAAGAAGACCCCACAGAGCTATCAAGAAAGTCTGATAATTAATGGGTAGGACTCACTGAACTTGGAAATTTAAAGCAGCTCATTCTCTCAAAAGACTGTGCTGTTTGAACAGGATCTGTCATAAAGTCAGATTCCGGAGTACTGTTGCTCTAAGAAAGGCTGTGAGAACAGGCCTTTTAGAGGCACAGTTCACTATTTATGCTACACTGTGATTTTAATAGATATTTGATATTCTGTAAGCCTTAGATCACTCACTAATTAGGACTAATAACCTTAACGTTACCTATGAAAAGCATATAGCAAAGTGACTAGAATATAGTATGTGCTTAACAAATATTATGTCTCTTCCTTTTTTCTATCCCTTTTGTTTATGAATATGATTAAGTGTTTTAAATTTAAAAGTGCTCTACTTAAAGAATGTCCCAAAGCTCTTAAAAGTGCTGCTAACATTAACTTATTTAATTCCTTATATATATCATTCCCTCAGTATACACCAGAGGTTAGGGCTATGGAGTAATGTAGAGAAAGCTCTACATTAAAAAATGTAGAGAAAGCTCACTTAGACAGCTCCTAAAAATTTTTGCCAATTAATTACTGACATAAATTTTCAAGGCTAACATTTAAAAGAGAAACAGAAAAGTTATAACTACCATACCACTGACCATCATCTTAATCAGTATCTATTAAAGTCAGTCAGTTTCTTTTTTTTTCATATATATATATATTTTAAATAAATTTATTTATTTATTGGCTGCGTTAGGTCTTTGCTGTTGTGCATGGGCTTTCTCTAGTTGCAGAGAGCGGGGGCTACTCTTCATTGGGGTGTGTGGGCTTCTCATTGCAGTGGCTTCTCTTGTAGAGCATGGGTTCTCGGTGCAGCCTTCAGTAGCTGTGGCACATGGGCTCAATAGTTGTGGCTTGAGGGCTCTAGAGCACAAGCTCAGTAGTTGTGGTGCACCATTTAGTTGCTCTGCGGCATGTGGGAACTTCCCAGACCAGCGATTGAAGCAGTGCCCCCTGCACTGGCAGGCGGATTCTTAACAACTGCGCCACCAGGGAAGCCCAGTCAGTTTGTCAATAAATCTTTTGATTGATTTTTTTCGATATGTCATCTGCTTTTGTCACCACAGACAATATTCACTTATGTGCCAAATTATACAACATAAATATCTCAAGGCATTTTAACATTCCTCCAAAAGCCTTTAAGGAAATATTATTGTAAGATTAAGAATAAGCAAAAATGGCCCAATCTGTCAGGGCAAAAATCTGTTTTGAGAGGAAACAGGCAGAGTGTCAGGGATAGTCCTTCCCTTCTTAGCTTGAACAGCTTTTAGGTGAACTAGATATATGCCTGCTGACATTGTAGAGAGAGGTCCTTTTACATACTGATGACATGACCCTCCATCCAGAAATAGCTTCAAGAAATTTTAGGCAATTATTGTTTGAAAGAACTTCTAACCTTTAATTATGCCAAAACTGAAATAGTTATGGAGAGTATAGTGACATCCAGATGAATAATTTTAAAGAACACCTTTTGGCAAGTTAACTCTTCTAGGTATCCGGGGGATAGTTTTGCTATTTTGACAAGTGCACCCTTGCAGACTTGCTCAAATTTTAAAATTTTATGGGGGACACATTTGGCTTACTCTATGATAGAGAAGGACATTTGACAACTTACACTCTCAATTCTGTTTTCAAACAAAGATAATTTCTCTCATGTTTTATTTTGCTGTCCACTGGGGATCAAATCAGGTATGTGTTCAAGAAATTGCTCAGATCCAACCTTGCTCTTTGAGAAAAGTTCTAACCCTGCTACCAATTATGACTGAAACCCATATCCACACAGAGATAGGATCACCCTCCATTCAGTCAAAAATATTTGTCTTTTATTAAAACATTAAAGAAGTGTTTATTATCCTCAAAAACATTGATATCTCAGTTTTCCAACTATCTCACTTCAGATGATCACTAGACAGAAATTGTCAAGTCACCTTTGCTGTAGCACAAACGCCCAGCTTGGTGATTTCTGGCACCGTCTACCTAAAATAGTTTCATATCTAAGTTCTAGGGACTAGGTGGTGAATCTGCTCCAGACCTTAATATTATTCAAAGACTACATTAAATAATCACATTCTACCTCATTGGATTACTTGATCTTCCAAGAGGAAGATTTACTCTACTACACTTAAGAAAAAAGTTAGATGCTAAACAGTTTGGGTGATTTACCGCTAAGTGAGCAACATACTCTAACACCTTATTGCTCATATTTTTATATTAGCCTTGTTTCCTGTGACCTTACTAAACTCACTTATTAATTCAAAGAGTAGTTTTTTAGATTTCTTAGGATTTTCCACATAAACAACCGTATCATCATTAAATAGAAATATATTTCCAACTATTCCTCCCCTTTTCATCCTTCCTCCTCTTCCTTCTTCTTACAATTTATATGCCTAAGGTTTATTTTTCTTTACGTATTTCATGTTTGTATTTTTATATACTATATGCCTATGCTGCTTGCATTTTTACATACTAGCTGGCAAACAATTGGAAAATACAACAATTTTATCGATAATCATATCAAAACATAAGATAGGATAAATTTAACAAAAGAACAAGAACTCTACATTGTTAACTGTAAAATATTCCTATGGTAAATTACAGAAGACAAACATTTGGAGAGAAACGACATGTTCATTTTTTGGAAGACTGTATTGTATTGTTAAGATGTCAGCTGTTCCCAAATTGGTCCATAGATTCAATGCAATCTCAATCAGAATACCAACAGACATTTTTAGAAACTGAGAAGCTTATTATAAAGTTTATCTGGAAATGCAAACAACCAAGGATAGTTAAAGCAATCTTGAAACAAAAGGACAAAGTTGGGGACCTTGTATTTCCTGACTTCAAGACTTACTATAGAGTAATTAAGACAGTATGGTGCTGGCGTAAGGATAGAAAAAGAGATAAATGAAACAAAACAGAAGGCTAGAAACAGATCTACAATTACATGGTCATTTAATTTTCAATAAAAATGAGGCAGGAGACAGATAGGCCCCCAGGGCAAATGGTCTGAGTTTGCTCCCCATGGATCAATACTCTGAGATAGGAATAACAGGACAATTGGAAGAGGAGGCTGGGTCCTGCCCAGATAGAAGATAAGAGACCACATATTCCTCATTCTCGAAGTCAGGAGACCTACCCTGTATGCGCAGAAAGCCTCCTTGGAGGTCAAAAGGGGAGTGATGCCAAGTGGCCAAACCTACCCATAGGCCTCTTTGGTGGAATCCATCTTGGCTGAGAGATGAGCAGGCACACATGTGAAAATCCTGAGATATGCCAAATAATGGACTTTGAACCAGGCAAATCACAATGATTGGTCAAAGGAAACACAGAAGAAATGCCCCATAAAAATGATTCAAACTGCCATAAGGGTGCAACTCTCTCTCTGAGCCAGCCCATGTGTCTATCCACATGTATTCTGTTCTTTTTTTTTTTCTCCCTAATAAATACTTTACTTGTTTTACTACTTTCTGTCTTTGTGGGAATTCTTTTCTGCAAAGCTGTAGGGCCAGGGCTTTGTCACTGACCACTGGTCTAGTGGCTAGGATTCAGTGCTCTCACCACCAAGTCCTCACCTCAGTCACTGGCTGGGAACCCAAACCCTGCTTCAAGCTGCTTCGGGCCAAGGCCACCAGAGATCAAAAACACTAAAGCAATCCAGTGGGAAAAGAAAAATCTTTTAAATAGATAGAGCTGGAACAACTGGATATCCATGTGGCAAAAACTGAGCTTGAACACCATATACAAATATTAAACTGAGAAAGATCAAAGATCCACCATAAAATCTAAAACTATAATGCTTCTAGAAGAAAACATATGAGAATATCTTCAGGGCTTGGGAGGAGGCAAAGGTTTTTCAAAAAGCAATAATCATAAAAGGAAAAACTGGTACACTCTCATTATAAATAATAACTTCTGTTCATCAAGATACACCTTAAGAACAGGCAAGACAGACTGGTGAGATAATCAGAAAAGTGGTTGCCTCTGGGATTTGTGGGTGGGGTGAATGGCAAAGATTTACTGGGAAGAGACATTAGGAAAATTTCTAGGATGATGGTAGAGACCTAATCTTGATGTGTATTTGGGTTACAGAGATGTACACACATTTTTCAAAATCTATCAAATGATGCACAAGCTTTTGTACGTCACTGAATATAAATTTTACCTAAAAAGAAATCATAAACACATACTGAATGATACTTAATGATATACATGCTGAAAGATTTAGGGATAAAGTGCACTCACATGTGCAACTGACTTTGAAATGCATCAAAATAATAGAATGAGTTAATGAGCAGGTAGCGGGATGGACGGACATATGATAAAACAAAAGTTGACAAAAATGTTAGTTGTAGGATATAGATATATTGTATAATTCTTTCAACTTTGCTATTTTTGAAATTTTTATAATTAACTAGCCAAGAAAAGAATAAGTTAGGTGATATAAAGAATTTTCAGATGACCAAAATCTGTAAGAATTTGTCAACATAAGACTTGCACTAAAAGAAATTCTAAAGGAGGTTTTTCAGGCTCAAGGAAAACGATACCAGATGGAAACCTAGACCAAAACAAAGGAATAAAGGGCTCAGGAAATGGTAAATACGTAGTTAAATGCAAAAGAATTTTTTTCCTCATTTCTCAAGGTCTTTAAAAAATGTTTAAAGCAAAAAAATAACAATGTATGGTCAGATTTATGATCTATATAAAGTAAATATAGATTGTAAAATGTATGACAACAATACCCAAAGGATGGGAGGATGGTAAACACTGATAGAAGTACATTGTTATAAGATCCCTATATCATATATGAATTGGCATAATATTAATTCATGGAAGACTGTGATAAATTAAGGATGTATATTGTAGTAACTACTACAGTCACTTTAAAAAAGTATAGCTAAAAATAGACAAACATAAAACAATAAAAAAAACCCTCTGAACCTCTTACAGACTGATTTCAAGTACTTATTTGTGTTCTTTTACATGTTGACACCTTATAATTTATCAACTCAGTAGCTTCTGCTTTTCAAACATTTCCCAATAGGAAACTGTACTGGTTACTTTCAATTTCATTACTATTTCATCCTTTTTTGGCCTTTCATGGGTATAGACAATACCACAGAATAAAATTTAAGGTGTTCCCTTAAAAGTCAGTGCAACTCAATTTGTGTTAAGTCTCCTGAGTTAGTTTACTAAAGTGTCCTCACTCACTGAAGGAATTAATTTGTTTAATAGGAGGCAAAACAGTGAGCAAATGAAAAAAATGCTGTGACAGTTGACTACTGAGGCTACACACAGATGATTTTTTAAAGTAGAATGTTTTCATAGGTGAAAATAATTTCCAACACAGATGGGTCCTTTCATTCTCAGATCATTCTACTATTAAAACAAAAAAAAATCTTTCAAAAGTATATAATTTCCACCTCACTAGTAAAATTAGAAATGCAGATATTTCACTTTCTTTCCAATGTGTTAAATAAGTGAATGATTCTTAAAAGTTAAAAAACCAGTACTTTTCATTTCTTTTCACAATGACCCCATCTGTTTAAATCAGACAAAGCACAAAATGTCTTCCTCTAGCAATAGCTTAACTTCTTAGACCAGATATTGCAAATTGGCTGCCCATTGGCCAAATTCAGCCCATTATTTTGTTTTGTTTGGATCATGGTGTTTTAAAACTTTTTAACTACTTGGAAATGTTTAGAAATTCAGATATTTCACCTGAGAATCCAGACTGTGAGTTCTTTTGAAAACCTGAAAGAGATGGTAACACCAGGACACAATGTAACAGGGCAACACACAAGCTGAATTCAGCTGGAGCTGAATATTAGCTGCCTCTTTTCAATGTGTTACCTGTTTTCCAGTTTAACCCAGTTTCAGTTTAGTACACTTCACTCAAATTACCTGCCTGGACTCAAATGTTTTTTGTTTGTTTTTGTTTTTTAAATAAATTTATTTATTTATTATTTTATTGGCTGTGTTGGGTCTTTGCTGTGTGCAGGCTTTCTTCTTAGTTTCAGTGAGTGGGGGCTACTCTTCATTGTGGTGTGCGGGCTCCTCATTGCTGTGGCTTCTCTTGTTGCGCAGCATGGGCTCTAGGTGCATGGGCTTCAGTAGTTGCAGCACATGGGCTCAATAGTTGTGGCTCATGGGCTCTAAAGCACAGGCTCAATAGTTGTGGCACACGGGCTTAGTTGCTCCGCAGCATGTGGGATCTTCCTGGAGCAGGGATCGAACCCATGTCCCCTGGATTGGCAGGCGGATTCTCAACCACTGCGCCACCTAGGAAGCCCTGGACTCAAATGAGTTTATAACCTCTATCACAAATATTCCCTATCCCAAATTTAGTCTTTTCTTCTTTCTCACTCTAGTCCTTACTCTGGTGCACTCACTCACGCTCTCTTTCTATCAAAATAACATGTATATGTTACTTCACTAAAAAATTCAATTGAGGATGCATTTGGCTTAAAAAAAATGTGTCTCTAATGGAGAATACAGATAGGTCAGCATTCTGTATCAACATATTTACATGGTCTCTGGCCATCCTTTTTGTACACGGACACTGACACAGCTCCTTCTCCACAATAAGACTTTTATATTAATAAACAAAGGGTTACTTTTCTCTTGACTATAATTATGGAAAATAGCATTATAGTTTATGAAAAACATTTATTAAAGTTTGATTTTTTTTCTGAAGATAACTGGCAACTTGAGTGACCCAGAAAAATTTCTTTCATCAATACAGAGGTTAAACATGCTTATAATTGTTGAAAGGATTATTCTTTAATTAACTAATCATTTATCTTTTTTTTTTTTTTCCTTTGGCTACGCAGTTCAGCTTGTGGGATCTTAGTTCCCCAACCAGGGATTGAACCCAGGCCCACAGCAGTGAAAGCACAGAGTCCTAACCACTGGGCAGCCAGGGAATTCCCTCATTTATCTTCTTAGAAATTGAGGTGTAGTTAATAATATGAAGTTTAGATACAAGTAAGGAAGGAAAACTTTGGTAATTATCTGTATAAAGAATGAAACTTTGGTAATTATCTGTATAAAGAATGTGGTAGGCAGAATTCTCCCAAGATTCCTGTCACCTGGGTTTTAATTCAATCACTAGTCTAGATACTGCTATAAAGGGACTTTGCAGATGGAATCTGGTTGCAAATCAGCTAATCTTAAAGTAAGGAGAGTGCCCCAAATTATTCAGGTGAGAGTGGGCAGAAGAGGTCAGAGATTCAAAGTATCAGAAGGATTGGGCCTGCTGCTACTAGCTTTGAAGATGAAGGAATGGGGCCACGAGCCAGGGAATGGTGGTGGCTTCTAGAAGCTAAGAATGACTCCTGGCCAACAGCCAGCAAGGAAACAGGGATCTCAGTCCTACAACTGTGTGGCACTAAATCCTACCAACAACGGGAATAAGCCTGGAAATGGATTCTCTCCTAGAGCCTCCAGGGGAAATGTAGTCCTGATGACACCTTGACTATGGCTTTGTTAGACCTGAAGCAGAAAAACCACCCAAGCGCAATAGACTTTGATTTATAGAACTATGAGATAATAGATTTGTGTTGTTTTAAGCTGCTAAATTTGTGGCAGTATGTTACAGCAACAATGGAGAGCTAATACTTTGCTGATGAATGAAAAAAAAAAGCCTTTACACAAACCCTAACTGAACAAGACCAGCAATATTAGTCTATAAAGTCACAACATTTCATGAATTACTGGAGCAGATATAAAATCTACTTTAATACCTCCTCAAAAAGGAGTCTCATCAGTCTCAAATCTTGCACATTCTCCCTAAAGTGCCTATTTTCCTGTCTGGCCCTTTGTGGGCTTCAGGGAATTATGCTCTTGGAATGCTCTGATAAGAATGTTTTGTCTGATTGAAGCCTTGAATCACTCTAGCTTGTCTAGATAGTTTGTGCAAACAATGTGATTTATGTTGAACACCTGCTTTCCTTCTGGGGGGTGGGGTCTGGAGCATCATTAACTGCAATCAGTCACAGAGGCATTATGTACCTTTTTGACCAACCCCCAATAAAACCCCTCACTTCTAGCCTCAGTCTAGCTTCTCTAATAGGCAATACTTTGCACATGTTGTCACAATTTTTTTTTTGCTGGAGAAATTAAGCACATCTTCTGCAACTCTTCTGGGAGAGAACTTTGGAAAGCTTGTGCCTGGTTTCCTCCATATTTTGCCCCATTGTTTTCTCTGTTGGATTTTGCTTTGTACCCTTTTGCTGCAATAAAGTAAGTATAATGTAACCATGAGAATAATAACATCTGAGTCCTGTGAGTGCTTCTACTGAATCACTGAAGCTGGGAGTGGTCTTGGTGACCCCTGACATATCCCAGTTCCCACCATCTCAGCCAAAATGATTGACTAATACAAAACACCGATATGACACTTGCCATAAGACTAAAAATTTTTCCCAAATTTTTACTAACCAAATTGAGGTAGGCAGAGTTCTAAGATGGCTCCCCAAATCCCGGCTTCCTGATGTACACCTGGCATAATCCCCAAGACTATGAATATGATGGATTTTACTCTCATGATCATGTTATATTCTATGGTACAGCTGACCTTATCACATGAGTCCTTGAAATTTGGATCTAGAGGTTAGAGACAGAGGAAATAAGAGAGATTGAAGGCATGAGCAAGATGTGATATAAGGGATATTCTCTATTGCTGGCTCTGGAGATGGAGAAAACCACATGGTAAGGGATGCAGATGGCTTCTAGGAGCTGACAGCAGCCCCTCATTGATAGTAATCAAAGAAACAGGGATCTAAGTCCTACAAGTGCAAGGAACTGAATTCTGCCAACAACCTGAATGAGCTCACAAGTGGATTCTTCCCAAGAGTCATCAGAAAGGAAACTGACAATGTTTCCCCTAATCATTCCATTTTTAAAGAAAGTAATAAATCTTGGAAATAAATATATTTCCAAGAAAATAATAAACAAATTGCCAAGGTACATTTATATCATACTTTTACCAAAACTCATTTGTTTGGGAAATATAATTATGACACGATTTAAAGGAAGATAATAGGGAAATAGAATTCAAACTGCATGACTAAACTAAAAACTTAATTAGTTCATTTAACAGTTAATTTATACCACATTAACTATATGCAAACTATTATGCTAACAACTTTGGAAGACAGAAAAAATAAAAAATACTGTATGTATGTTAAAAATGTACAGATAGTTAAGGGAAGGTAAACCATACCTTCTTTAATTAGATAATTGCAGGAAAACAATTATAAGCTAGAAGGGGAAAGGTACCTTACAATTAGAGAGATACACTGTAATAAAGGAATTTGGAGAAGAAAAATACAATTTTTGCTTTGGTTCAGTGATATGGTATAGAGGGAGACAGAGGTAAGTGAATTACTTGAAGAAGAAGTGTTATGTATATTGTGCTATCTACACTGGCCAAAAAAGACAGCTTGGTATTCAAGGTATATTTCAATTCTCTCGCACTCAACTTCTTCAACCACATATTGGCAACAATAAACACTACTTGAACAATTTAGACACTCTTTGGAAATAATTTAGAGTTTGAAGTCAGATCTTATGCCTATAAAATGCATTTTCTTCACACATACACCCCCCCCCCCCACAGACATGGAGAACCACAAAATGTTTTTGAGTAGGGAGTGGACTGACCTTTAACAATATTAATATAGCAACACAAAGTAGAAGTAACTGGAGTAAGGAAAGACTAAAAGCTGGAAGACCAGTTAGCAGAATGCTGCAATGCAATAGTCAAGCTCTTTGTTAGTGAAGGCCGAATTAAACAGTGTGGAGGAGAGCAGAGACAAGTGAAATATCACCAAGGTTGTATTAACAATACTTGATGGCAAAGAGGATAAAGAGTACAGGAGGGAGAAAGCAAAAGATCGCTGCAAGATTCCATGCTTGAGTGAAGAGCATCTTTTTTTTGGTATTCTTTTCCATCTTTAAAAAAAAAACAAGTAAAACTGGAAGAAAAATATACATTAATTATATAAATCTCTAAGTTACTTGACTATACTGTAGTAATTTTTAGTGCATTTTGAAACTAGGACCCTTGAAGGCAAAAAACGTATGAGAGCCTTAACTTCTACCATCAGGTTATAGTCTAAAAAAAGAGTATCTACTCTCTATTTCTGATTATTATGACCTGTGGCTCATTATCCATCTGTGGAGCGTATTCTAGAATGTGTTCAAAATTCTTTGGAGTATCTAATTCAGTGAGTAGGCAATCTTTTAATAAGGGGAAATAAAACTTACTCATCCAAGTAAGTCAGATTATGTTTTCCATCAAGCTAGTGAACAGCTGCAGACATAGCCTGCTTCCCATCAAAGTCTCATGTATAACCTCAGAAATGCTGATGGTTCTCTGGTAATATTTCAAAACCATAACCCTAAAAACATATGACAAACTACATTTTATTAATGAAACATGCCTGCACTACTCACCCTGCCTTCACTTGCAAATTTAAGGACAATGCAGGAACTTTACTGCAAGTGCCAAAACTATGCTGAATATCTATCTATGAACTATACTTGCTGGCACTTTTATAGATTAAGAGAAAGTACATGCTCTGAATAACACAAACAGGAAATACTTTCTAAATAGCACCTAGACTTAAAAGGCAAACTATTTCCTTCATGCTTGCTTTAATAGAAGTGATGAAGTTATACCTCTTTATTAACATTCTCTGAAAAATATTTTAGCAATTAGATGAAATTTAAATTTCTCCACTTTTCAGTATTTTGAATCTGGCTTTAGCGTAGCAATTAAATAGATTCAGAGGCACCAAATATGAGATGGCTTCAAACAAATCTTTCCAACGCTGTACTTTTTTTCTTGAAATGTACTGGTTATAGGAGTTTAACTGAATTCCATGCTTCTATGTTTCCAGCAAATAATTTTGATCATTTAACTGAAACTGGAAAGAATACCGGCAAGAGAGAACTCTGGAACAAGTAACACAGAGAAGCCACTGAAAAGAGAGCAGCATTCTCCAAAAATTAATTCCTCAGACTCAAGCTTGAATAGACTCTAAACAAAATGATGAGTTTTCTCTTTCAAACCAGGTTAGCAAACTACCCTCACAAATAACATTACTTCATAAAAGACTTACTTAAGGTCATAGCACAAAATATTATTTTCAGTTTGGATAATATGATTCTTGAAAGGGTTTTATGGCTATTAAAATTATAAAAAGAAAGAACACAATTTTCTAGTGAGATTTGAAACCTCAAGATAGTCTTGGGTTACAATACATTTGTAATATGAATTACTACCATAATGTCTTAGTACAATATTGCTTAGTTAAATGATATTAAATTTATTATGAAAAAAGTGAGTAAATTGACACAAGACTATTCTCTAAGTTTCTAGTTCTCATTCCTCTAACCTCTGTCCCACCTATTTTACAGTAGATGCAAAATTTTCTTCAAAATATAAATCCAGTAAGATATATTCCTTAAACAATGGTTAAGTTTGGACAATCAACTGCAAATAACTAGCAGACAACTGGAAACTTACAGTTTTGCAACAGTTAAGAGACAGATGTACAAGTAAAAATCATGGATCTCAAACAGCAATTCCATCTAAATAGATTTCCTGTTTACTTTGCATCAGCCTTTCTTACAGGTGCAGGGTGCTTACTTTTGGCAGTAGGGGAAAGAACTGATTTATAAGCCATGAGAACATCTTCTCACTTTCCATAAACAGGTTATAGAATTAATTAAAATTGCAGCACATCAACTCTGCACATGAAACCTGCTCTGTTATTGGAGACTAATGTAATCCAAATATGTGGAAAGCCAAATAGTTTTCAACAAAACTAATTTAGATGGATGGATCAGATAACAACTTGGAACTGAAACTGACAGAATCATTTCTACTCAAAGGCAGTAAGTCCTGAATGTTATATTCCAAAATGAACAAGGAAAATATTGAATTCTAATCTATTACCAGGATGATTTAAAATAGTACTTTACAAAAATATTTAAATATATTTCACTTAAAGAAATTGCAAAGACCCATAAGACTACCATTCATTCTATTTTATTTTATTTTTTTAATCATTATTGGAGTATAATTGCTTTACAGTATTGTGTTAGTTTCTGCTGTACAACAAAGTGAGTCAGCTATATGTATACATATATCCCCATATCCCTTCCCTCTTGAGCCTCCCTCCCAACCTCCCTATCCCACACCTTTAGTCTTCACAAAGCATCAAGCTGATCTCCCTGTGCTCTGTAGTAACTTCCCACTAGCCATCTATTTTACATTTCGTAGTGTATATATGTCAATGTTACTCTCTCACTATGTCCCAGCCTCTCCTCCCCCCATGTCCTCAAGTCCAGTTTTCTACATCTGCATTTCTATTCCTACCCTGCCACTAGGTTCATCAGTACCATTTTTCTAGATTCCATATATATGCATTAGTATAGGGTATTTGTTTTTAAATGAAAAAGACTATGTAAATGGCATGAAAGACAATATGAAATTTGCATTTAATCCTACTGATGTTCTGCTACCTACTCAAAAAATATGCTTCCATCTATAACATTTTATCCTTAGGAAGACAGATACAAAGGCATTGAAGAAAGCTGGTTTCTTTATACCTTCACACTATTGAGGCTACTGGTATTCATTGCTATGAGATTTATTATCTTTAAAACAAGGATAAACAATGACAAACAGAAAAGTAAAACTTTTCATGAGATAATGGATTTAATCTTATTAACAAAGCAATGCCAATTATATCCTTATATAATTGAAAGTAAAGTAAAAGGATAGAGTTGAAGTAAAATGATGAAAATGGAAATTTGTCTTCTGAGTCACAAGCTTCTCTCTCCTTTAGTTCTTTTAGTAAGTAAAGGAAGGACATAAATGGGTGGAGAGGGAAATGTGGAGATCAGAAGGAACATCCTACAGTTACTACCATTCTGATGACAGAGAACTACTTTACTTGTGGCTTATAGGGTCCTCTGGAATGGCTAGGAGCACAAGACCATAGGTAACATCAATATACATGATGTAGAGCAATTCCAACTGTAGCATAGCTATGTCCTCTGGTACTTCTGGATATTCCCTTAATAATCTGTCCTCTCTTCATAGTGTAAACTTCTTCCTTTCTTCTGTCCCACGTACCCTAATGAGTACTGAATAATTTTAGGAACTTTATTTTCCAGTTAGTGTTAATGTTGATTTAGTATTTCATTCCTATCTGCACCCCTCCCCTCTTTTTTTAAGTCCTTGTATGATTTCCAAGAATTCTGTGATAGCCAGCTCCTAAGATGCTTCTCAATGCCCCCTGACTCCTGGGATTCACATTCTTGTGTCTTCCTCTCCCACAGTGAAGAGTTAATGGCTGATCTCTGTATCCAATAAGATGTAGTAATGTGTGGTTCCTTAGGCAAGGTCATAAAAGGCACTGAAGCTTCCACCTTGCCTTCTCTTCATCTCTTAGATTTCTCACTCACTCACTCTGAGAGAAGCCAACCAGCATACTGTGAGAATAGTCAAGAGGTCTACGGAAAGGCCCTCAAGGTAGGGAGGAAATAAACCTCCTGTCAACAACTGGCACCAAATGAGTGAACTAACTTAGAAACAGATCTTGAATCCCTCCCTGGTCAGGCTTTCAGATAACTACAGCCCTGGCTGATATACTGACTACAATGTCATGAGATCCTAAGCTAAAACCACCCAGCTAAATGTTCCTGAATTCATGACCCAGGGAAATTGTATAAATTGATAAATGCTTATTATTGTTTTAAGCTGCTAAGTGTTAAGATAATTTGCTAAGCAACAAGAACTAATTCATACTATTTCTTCTTATAAAAACAAATACAAACAAGTATGCCACTGGATGAAGCATCTTCATTAACAACATATTATTGTTGCTATATGAGAGTCACACAACTCAAGCCAAGTAAATAACTCAACAGGCTTTTAGAAAATTTTGAGGTATAATTTACATAGGCAAAATGCACACTCAAGTGTATAGGTGAGTGAATTTTGACAAGTTTTGTAAGAACATGCACCATGTAAGTAATACCCTAATCAAGATGTAAACATTTCTGTTCCCCAGAGAGTTCCCTCAAGGCCTATTTTGAATCAGTTTTGTATTGCCCTCTTCCCAACCAGAGTCAAGCACTATTTTTATATCTATCACTGTAGCTGAGTTTTGATTGTTCTAGGATTTCATATAAATACAAGAATATGATTTTTGTTTCCGGCTTCCTCTGCTCAGCATGATATTTCTAAGGTTCATCATGTTGTTGTGTTCATCAGTAGTTCATCCCATTGTTTCACTGTTGATTAACATACCACACTCTGCTTACCCATTCTCCCACTGATGGACATTTGAGTTCTTCCCAATTTGGGGCTACTACGAATAATGTTTCTGGGAACATTCTTATGCAAATATTTTGGTGCACATGTATTTTTCCTTTCTCTTGATAAAATACCAAAACAGGGCTGGAACTACAGGGAGGCCAATGAGCTACCTCTTGGGCACAAACGTAAGGAGGTCCACCACCTTGCAGTAGGATTGCTGGATCATAAAAGAGATGTTTCTAAAACAATTTGCCTTTTAAAATTACAGCACTGAATTTTACACTTAGACTTGTCATGGGTTCTTCTGTCAAAAAAATCTACTGTTTCAGTAACGGGGAATAGTAGGTTAATATAATAGTATAAGAAAACACACGCTTATAAAGGCAATTGATCAATCTATTATTATCACATGTAATGCATATTAAATAAAATATAAAGTTGACAATAACTTCCTCCAGAATGAACCCTAGTTCAAGTAAAACTCCTTGTTTTACAGATGTGGAAAATGATTAAGAGACTGGTCCAAGGCTGCCTAGCTAGTTAGTGGCTTTTTCATCGTACGCATTGCATTGTAAATCTTTACACAAATTTAACCCAGATTCAGTTAAAATTCCTAAAGATGTGACCACAATTGGTTTTCAATTTTAATGTCAACTAGCTTTCACAGAGAACTTTTCTTTTTTTTTAGCATTGGTGGCCTATAAATTAAAGTATAAATTTAAACTGGTGATCAAAGATAAATATGTTCTTAAAAAAACACAATCAAAGATTTGTGACATGCAAAAATTACACCTAAAAACATACTTACTAAGTTAGGTTACACATATAGAAAAGGCACTGTTATTACCATGATCAGATTAGACTTTTCTAAAAAAGCAAGTGAGGCAATGGGATACTTGATATCTGCATCTTTCATCCCAGAGACCTCTTAAAACCAAACCATTTAAATTAGTGAGGAAAGTACTTTTATCCAATTTATTTGCTGCTATTAACTTACTACCATTTAGTTATACACACATATTTCCTCCCTTGGAAAAGATATATCTTCATGTATAATACAGCAATGATTAAAAAGTTATCAACCAAGAACAAGAATATTTCTTTAATCTAAGATGGATAATTACAATCCTATAAAGGCACATGATAAGTATTTTTCATTGGTTTAGTAAAATTTTATTCACTAAAGAAGTCTTTTTCATAATTTTAAGATAATTTCAGAAAGTCTATGAAGAAGCTCATTTAATAGTATATTTGTAGGAAAGCTTAGACCACTTTTTTTTGCCAAAAATGCCTCAGTTAGAAAGTAAATTTCATGTGTCATTGAAATAATTGAATTTAAACCGTATGAT